>NC_060120.1:191889433-193089433 GCF_021461395.2 Schistocerca americana | reverse complement strand
AGAGTGAGACAGTGTCGCGGTCCCTCCTCGATGTTATTCAATCTGAAAAATGGCTCTGAGCACTATGGGACTCTTCTGATGTCATCAGTCCCCTAGAACTTAGAACTACTTAAACCTAGCTAACCTAAGGACAGCACACACGTCCAGGCCCGAAGCAGGATTCGAACCTGTGACCATAGTGGTCACGCGGTTCCAGACTGTAGCGCCTAGAACCGCACGGCCACCCCGGCCGGCTATTCAATCTGAACAATGAGCAGATTTTAAAGGAAAGAATTGAGAAATTTCGGAGGTGAATTCAAGTCCACGGGGAAGAAAATACAAACTTTGAAGTTTGCAGATGACATTGTAATTCTGTCGGAGACAGTAAAGACCTTGGAAGAGCTGTTGAATGGTACGAGTAGTGTCTTTAAAAGAGGCTATAAAACTAACATAAACAAAAGCAAAACGCGTGATGTGATTTTGTCGCATGAAATCAGGAAATGCCGAGGAAATTATTTAGTAGGTTAGAAAATCAGAGCCGGCCTGGGTGGCCGAGCGGTTCTAGGCGCTACAGTCTGGAACCGCGCGACCGCTACGGTCGCAGGTTCGAATCCTGCCTCGGGCATGGATGTGTGTGATGTCCTTAGGTTAGTTAGGTTTAAGTTCAAGGGGACTGATGACCTCGGCAGTTAAGTCCCATAGTGCTCAGAGCCATTTGAACCATTTTGAATTAGAAAATCAGACACTAAACATGGCAAATGAGTTTCGTTACTTGGACAGCAAAATAACTGATGATGGCTGAAGTAGAGACGACGTAGAGACAGACTGGAAATCGCAAGAAAAGCATTCCTAAAAAAGAGATAGTAGCTATCACTGAATAGCTTATACAACTGAATGTTAGGAAGTCTTTCTCCGAAAATACTTATCTGGAGTGTACCCTTTCACAGAAGTAGAACATGGACAATAAACAGTTCGGTTCAGACAAGAACAGAACAGAAACTTCTGCAATATGGCGCTACAAAAGAATGTCGAAGACAATGTAGGTAAATCAAATGGGGGAGCACTGAACAGAATTTGGGAAAAATAAATTAATGGCACAACCTGATAGGACACTTCCTGAGGCATCAAGCAGTCTTCACTTTGGTAATGGTGGAAAGTGTGTGGGGGAGGGGGAGGGCACAGCAACGGGAAACTAAAGGTTCGCATACAGTAAGCAGCTTCAGGCGGTCGTAATTATGCAGACATGAAAAGACTTGCACACGATATGTTAGCGTAGAGAGAGCTGCATGAAACCGATCTTCGGTCTGAAGATAATAGCAACACCACCATACATCGGAGGAAGCAACATAATGCATGTCTCTTCTATCAACGTATGCTCCCAGAACTTCAGCGGTAAACCACACCGTGACGAATATCGACTCTCCTGTAGCGTCTGCCACCCGAGTATGATGACCATTTCGGTGACCCTTTTGCTCTCAGTGACGACACGCATCACTCTTCCTTGTACCTTCTATTTTTCATCTATCAGTTTCTCCTGACAACCAGCCTGCAAGTATCCGCCGTACGAGTGCTCTGTAAGCTACCGCCTTCGTGAATGGAGTTGCATGTTCAGTGCCCTTCCTTTAAGAAATGTAAGTGGTGCATGATAGGACTTCGCCTTCAATAAGACCGAAACCGACTTCCATCAAGTCGTCCTCTGATGACCTGGACGTCAACGGGGTGTTAAAGTATAATCCTTTATCTTTTTTATTGCGCATTATGGTGCTTACATCCACTACCGCTTAAGAACGCACGAATACCGTCCAATCTTGAGAAGATTTAAGTGGTCGTGCAAAGGTTAGAGAATGAGCATAATTTTAAATTTATCTTATCTGTTCCTGACATAGATTGCTGAGACTGCGGTGGTGGATGATTTGTGTAAAAACTATGGCCACTCACTTCATGTTTCAAAACCTCCCCTTGACCCATTATCATGCGTTCTTCGCCTTCGTCTTCATTTCGCACTTTCTCTCTTTTTAATGCTCCGTATTCCTCTACAAAAAATTTAAACGATTCCATCTCTCTTCGTCATGGCTTATTTTTGACTTCCATTTAGTGCCGAAACAGAGCTATATGCTTTCTTTTCTTGAGTATTTTCTACTCAATGTGCTCGTGTATTTCAAACAATTCGAAGAGACCAGTCGTGGTGCAGTAGACACTCACCGGCCAGTCAGCGGGAGATAACGGTTGTGTCAACTGAAGCTTCTGGAATGCAGCATTTACTCAAGCAACTGAGAAGTATAGCAAATAAAAGATCAGAAACGCATACGCCGTCGACGACATTGCTGACGAAGCTTTGAAACACCGATGTGAGGCGCCGATTAATTTAAAAATAATTGAGAGACATTTCTCTTGCTCTCTCTGCAATTCTGAATGTTGCTGCCAGTCATATTGAGCTATTTGGGGGAAATGACGGTCTCCTTCGGCACAACACAGACACGTCCTATCTGCTTCCTCATACATAGCCGGCCTAATTATAGCACAAGAATCTGGGATCGGTAAATACAAACTGTTGTTCTCAGCGATAAAGGTGGGACTACAAAGTCTGTCATTGCGTGGAAACCGACTGGCTGGGAACCTCAGTGCTCTAACACATTCCTATTGGCGCCTATCAAGGTCGTGACATAGCTGTGCTGTGGCTTTCAAAAACTCTGCAGGTAACACCTTTGAATATTCGTGCTGCCTTCAGCCTCACCGTTTAATAGCAGTCTGGCAGCGGTAAGATTGCAGCCTGCTCGAAATACGGGATTACTGTACTCCATATTGCTTTATCCTTCATTTTTGTCTACTGGTTTCACAGAATTCTCTAGCTCTGAGCTATGTACATGTAACTCCCGATGCCTTTAAAAATTTCAGCTACAAGTTCCGCTTTCTGTAATTTTCTGCTCTTTGACTAACCTCACCGTCCATTAGGAAATTGATCAGACCTATCAACCAACTGAAATTATCTGTCTGCTTTGTAACCATTTTTTTTAGGCTTGCTACCTCACAGACTCAACTGCCGCACCTTGTCCATCGGTAAAACTCTGTTTGTTGCAAAATTCAAGATACACAAGATTCGAGAAGGATCCTACGGATTGCTCGATTTTCTGCGATTATAATATGTCAGGCAAAATTTATTTTCAAACGCTATAGACCATGTTACTGCGCACCCACACCATCATTAATCTTCAGTTATCATTACCAGCACCACTTTGTATCACAGATCCTGAATACCATAAAATTCCAGTGATAGGCTCTACAGAGGGATAGTACGCCAGGGAAAGGTCTGCTGCTAAAATTTACAATTCCGAGAGCATACGTTCCAAGAAGAATCAGGCAACATATTACTTCCTCGCACATGCATCTCAGGCAACGTTCAGCAGAAAATCAGAGAAATTAGAGCTCATACGGAGGCTTCCCCAAAATCGTTCTGTGCACTCAAGTTTCACCAACGGAACAGACGGCAGGAATACTTACAAGTACTGCCGGAAGTGAGCCCCGACACACATCGCAAAATGGTTTTCAAGGCATAGGTATAAATAAAAAATTTTAAAAACGTAAGCTTACGAACAGGTCAATGTTTTATGAGTATCACCATTAAGCTGAATGAATCTTTATTACTCTGCAACTAGCTTCGAGAATAGCATCATCTGCCGGACTTTAAGAAGTTCACAAGATCTGGAACTTAAATAGTGTCAACTACTTATTTACAACTTACACAAAAAAGACATCTTTCAAAGTTTTACCGTACTTCAATGTAGTCACCATTATTGTGTGCAGCCCCTTGCCAGTGTTGTGAAAGACGTAGGATACCTTTAGCAGTGCCACTTGTGTTGACAGTACGAATGGAGCGGTTTATAGCCCGACATAACTCCGTATCTCCGTAACAGTTCTGAAGCAAATGCCATGAAGCGCTTCCTTCATCTTAGTAATCAGGCTGAAGTCACATGGGCTTCAATCCAGAAATTGTCGTGAGTGATAGAGCAGTTCAAAGCCCCATCGATCGAACAATTCAGTCACAACTTGCACCACATCCGCCATAGCATAGTATTGCAAAATGATGGACAGGTCCTGCAGAAAGTGTCTCTCTCTAAGCTGGTCACAACCTATGTTCCAAAAACCAACAGCTTAGAAAAAGAAGCGGCGATTCTTTCTGCAGGACCCCCCCCCCCTCCCCCACCATTTTGCAGTCAATCTGCCAGATGTTGATATACTGTACGTTAGCAAATCTAGTTCTAGCATAATAAAGGATTTTAGCAGCTTATAGACAAGTGTTCTTCACCAGCGCAACGTTTGCTGTAAATTCGTTGAAAAGACATTCATTGCGAATATTCTTAGCCCAGAAAAAAGCAGTCAGACAGATGTGGAGTGCCCGTTTGTGAATCTTGTATCGGCCGATGTTCGTGTATTCCTGAGCCATCCCTATACATATACTCCTCCTTGATATTCGGCTGTCGACAACGTTGGCTCCTTCACAAGGAAGTGCAACATTCGTTCTGTGAAGATTATATGGGGAAAAAATTGTACACTTGTATAACATTTCGTTAAGCACTGTCCAGAAAGGTGTTCACTAAGCAGTAGGTTTGATTTTCAATTGGATTGCAGCAGAGCAGAAGAAACTGAGTAAAAAGATCACATGTGTTCAAATCTAAGTTGAAAAGTTTTCTTGTTTTACACTCCTATTCTGTACACGAGTGTCTAGCAGTAGCTGAGAACTTTATTCTGTAATGTGTTACTTACTATTACATGCTTTCAGAACTGTTTCCGATTTTTCAATTAGTTAATTGTTTTGATTATAAATTTTCCCATCAGAATGGAAGAACAAAGGAAAATGAGGGTTTACCATCCCATCGAGGTCAACATTATTAGAGACAGAACGTTGTGGTCAGACTGTTACAATGATGGAGAAGGAAATCCGCTGTGTGCTTTCAGAGGAACCATCCTGGTAATTGCCTGGAGCGATTTAAGGATTTCAGAGGAAACCTAAATCTGAATGGCCAGGGATGGATTTGAAACTTTGTCCTCCTGAATGTGAGTCCAATTTGATAATCACTGTGCTGCCTAATTTGGTTTTCTAATCAGCATTTCGTAATCCATATACTGACTCCTTCCATGATCAAATAGCTTTGTCTCACATGGTCCTACAGAATAAGATAAAGAAGTCATAGACATATATATAAAATGAATGTATTTATATCTTTGTTTATGTCCCACATCTCAACAAACATATTTGGTGCACATACCACTTATCGTATGGGAGGATGTACTGTGACAGTAAAAATTACCTAGCTCCCACAGGGGTGGGGTTGCATGTCAAAAGTTTTGGTAGCCCCTAGCATCTAAGCTGCCCTGCACAACAGGCGTATCAGAATGCGTTCGGTTGCGGTAAACGTGCGCATGGGCACGGATGAGTAGAGATGGGGGGGGGGGGGGGGGGGGGGGGAGGGGAGGGAGGACATGGTCAGAGAAAAGTCGGAGACGGACAGATAGAGAGGGAGGAGCAGGAAGTGGATGGAAAGACAGAGGAAAAAAGGAGATGGAAAGAGAAAGAGAGAGATGGCAGAGATGGACAGAGAGATGGAGGAGGAGGAGGAGGAGGAGGAGGAGGAGGCGTCAGAAATGCAAGTTCCGTACGTGTACGCTGGCGAAACCGCTGGTCAAAGGCTGATAGATAAATAAAATAAGTAGCATATCTAAGATGGTGCCGTGGCACAATAGGAGACTGCTTAATTCGGAATCACGGAGCTGCTGAAGTAGTAGCGTGCAGGAATCTCCACGCTCGCGGTGGACTGCCCTCCACACGAAGGAACGCAGACACGCGGCGCGCCGTTCTAGGCGTTACAACGCTTTTCTGTTGGCCAGAGCAGCCGTTAATTGACGGCCTGGCGCCATTCTCCGGCACACAGAGCCGTCTGCTATGCTCGGCTAACGATTCCGGTTAATTATGAGCCGCGCTGCCAGTACTTCGTGTCGTCTCATAAAGACCATAATGAAGTATTCACCACCACAGCCTGCTCCCGAGACATTTAAAAAAAAAAAGATATACATTATGATAGCTGTTTGGTATTAGTCTCGTTACGAAATAATTACGTACGTATTACATACGAGCAATAGAAAAAAGGCGAAACAACCGAACAACGCAGATTTTTTTTTAATAGCTCGCCGCTGTCTACAAGGGATCTGAAGTTGATTCCACATTTCTACATATCCAAAAGGCTTCTGATTCCGTTCTTCAAAAGCGGCTTCTAATCAAATTGCGTGCCTGTAAATTATCGTATGTTCTCAAGGTAGTGTTACAGGCCCTCTACTGTTCCTTATTTCTATAAACCATTTCGGAGACAATCTGAACTACCGTCTTAGTTTGTTTGCAGATGAAGCTGTTGTTTATCATCTAGTAAAGTCACCAGAAGATCAAAACCAATTTCAAATCGATGTACATAAGACCTGTACGGTGCGAAAATTGGCAATTGACCCTAAATAATGAAAAGTGTGAGGCTATCCACATGAGTTCCAGAAGGGGCAGCACGTTTTGTATTATCGAAAAATGGGGGGAGGGAGGGGGACAGGGGGAAAAGAGAGAGAGAGAGAGAGAGAGAGAGAGAGAGAGAGAGAGAGAGAGAGAGAGAGAGTCGCTGACATGATACAGGCTGAAATGGCTCTGAGCACTACGGGACTTAACATCTGAGGGCATCAGCCCCCTAGAATTTGGAACTACTTAAACCTAACTAACCTAAGACATCACACACATCCACGCCCGAGGCGGGATTCGAACCTGCGACCGTAGCGGCCGCGCGGTTCCAGACTGTAGCGCCTAGAACCGCTCGGCCACTCTGGCCGGCCATGATACAGGGTCTGGGGTGGAACTCATTAAAACATCAGCGTTTTTTGTTGCGGCGGAATCTTCTCACGAAATTTCAGTCACCAACTTTCTCCTGCGAACGCGAAAATATTTTGTTGACACCGACCTACATAGGGAGAAACAATCATCGTAATAAAATAAGGGAAATCGAGCTCGCACGGAAAGATAGAGGTCTTCTTTTTCTACGTGCGCTGTTCGAGAGTGGAACAACAGAGAAGTAGTGTGAAGGTGGTTCGATGAACCCTCTGCCAGGCACTTAAATGTGATTTGCAGAGTGTCCACGTAGATGTAGATTTAACTCCGCAAGTTGATTCGTGATTTTCTGTGACAAAAGTCACGGAACTTGACGGGGTTGTCATCTAGTGAAACCAAAGTGATAACTGGGATCCCGAAGGAGCATCTACGTACCTCTACTTCTCTTAGTCTATACAAACGTTTAAAGACAAGCAGAGCAGCCCTCTTGGATTCTTTGCAGATGATTCTGGCTTATACTGTGTAGTAAGGCCGTCGGAACATCAAAAGAACTGCAAAATGATTTAGGCATGATATCCGCATGGTGCTAAAAGTGTCTGTTGACCCTATAGAGTAAAAAAGTGAGAAGCCCTCGACGTGAGTACTAAAAGGCGCGTCAAATTGCACGATAAATTACAATAACTTAATTACGCTTATGCTTTACGTATGTTTAATTAACCCGTGACTGTTCATTCAATATAAATACAGAAAACTGCAACCAATCACATTTTTGAGATCGTTATTTATTCCATACACCGGTTTTAGAACCTTTCCAGGCCTATCTTCAGTTGCAACCTCCTGCGCATCACCTCCCGATGAGACTGAAAAAGTTCTAAAACCGGTTTTTGGAAAAATGGCTCTTTCAAAAAGTAACTGTTTGCAGTTTTCTGTATTTATATTACAGAAATTTTAGGTTGTCGAATATTCAGCTAAGTACCCAGGCAATAATATTACGAACAACTTAAATTGGGACCAGCACACTGAAAAATATTGTGAGGTGGACAAACCACAGACTGCGTTTTATCGCCAGAAGACTTAGAACAGGTAACAAATCTACTTAAGAGGTTCCTTCACTACGTTTGTTCGTCCTCTTCTGGACCACTGCTACGAGATATGGGATTCTTATTAGATAGCACTGACGGAGGCCATCGAAAATGTTTGAATAAGGACACTCGTTTTGTAATTTCAGTGGTACAGCTTAGAGGATATAACAGATATGGTGCCGGCCGATGTGGCCGAGCGATTCTAGGCGCTTCAGTCTGGAACAGCGCGACCGCTAGGGTCGCAGGTTCGAATCCTGCCTCGGGCGTGGATGTGTGTGATGTCCTTAGGTTAGTCGTGTTTAAGTAGTTCTAAGTTCTAGGGGACTGATGACGTCAGTTGTTAAGTCCCATAGTGCTCAGAGCCATTTTTGAACAAATATGGTGACTTGGGGAGGCAATCATTAAGACGAAGGCGTTTCACATTGCGGCGAGATCTTTTCGTGAAGTTTCAATGCCAACTTTCTCCCCCGAATGCCATAAAAAATTTTTAGTACCCGTCTACGTAGGGAACAAACACTACAGTAATAAAATAAGAGAAATCAGAACTCACACGAAAATATTTCTATCTTCATTCTTTTTTTTATTTTAGCGTCTAGATCCGCAGAACCAAATTAAGGAGCAAATTGAGGACTTTGGAGGTCATGGAAAGTGTCAGTACATGGAATAACAACATAAAAGTAATGACAAATAAAATAAAATGTTTATGAATAAAAAAATAAGACATAAGTTTATGTAAACGCAATTCTTGTGGTAGATTACTGAAAATAGGAGCAGCAGCATACTGTACACCGTTCTGCACAAGAGTCAAGGAGGTGAGATCCAAATCCAAATTGGAAATAAAAATTGGAAATTTGTGGTAAGGTCTTATGGGACCAAACTGCTGAGATCTTCGGTCCCTAAGCCTACACACTACTTAATGCAACTTAAACTAACTTACGCTATGGACAACACACACACCCATGCCCAAAAGAGGGCTCGAACCTCCAACCGGGGAAGCCGCACAGACCGGGTCGAGGAGCCTTAGACAGCGGGGCTACCACGCGCAGCGCAGATTGGATTTCCGCCTAGTATTAACCGAGTGAAAGCTGCTAATTCTTGGGAATAAACTGTGCTATTCGAGAGTGGATAACCGTTCCTGTGGCTTTTGGCGAGTGGGGCAGAAAGACCTTCTGCCGTTGTGGTTTGGCAACCTGTCATGGTTCCAGAACGAACGCTCGAGGAAACCATCTCCTCCTGCACTCACATGTCTACAGACCAAATCTGAAGGCAACAGTTCCAAACCTTAATAATTTACACTACTTGTAGCTTTCCTAGTTCAACTGATCGGCTAACATTAAAAATGGTCCACTCTCCACCATTCGAAGGTCCCGGAACACATCAGTGGGTCCATATGGTGAGGGAAATTGGCATTAATGTATACAATTGCCAGTTTAGTTTATCGGCATGTCAGTTAACCATACAATAGATCCGAGATTACTATCTCTGTACACTACTAATCCATAACTGGAAATATGTTTATTACGAAATGAAAATATATTTCTTTGTGAGGGACTGGATTGCTCAGCTACTGAGGCTGTGACACCTTGCATTACGATTACAATAACAATGAGTTGCAATGGGTGCCAGTCAACTCATGTAAGTGTCACAGTTTGTTCAGGTATGAGATGGATTTGAGATGTGACAGTATATATACAGGTATAAATATAGCGCGATCACATGTCGGGTAAGGTCACTTAAACTATTTTGTTTTTCCCTCTCATATTATTTTCTCTTACAACGCAGTTTTAGAATCTAGGACTTATTCCGGGCACGCTTGCCAATTGTTTCACGAAGCATGTATTCCTCTAAAAAAGTGTGTGCGCGCGCCATATAGTGTTCGCAGACACCCGGACTGGCTCCCCCTTGAAAGAGTCAAAGCGGTTCGCTTCAAGGCGACCGTATTTATAGAGCAGCCGTAGCCTTAATTACCCGCTTTGTGCCCCGCATTTCAATGGAAGCGGCGGCTAACGACGCGATCCGCTCTTCGCAACAGTTAAGAGCGACCCAGTTTCTTTTTTCTCCCCTTCCCCCTAGTTAAGCATTCGCTTCACATTTGACGGCTGGAACAATACCGCGGCGGTGACTTTGTCGTCCGCAGCTTACCTTCGCATTTCTTGTCGCCAAGCTTTCAGCGCCTTTATGCAGCCTCGCGTCTGCCTAAAGTTTATTACCGTCCTTTATGTGTGAGTGCCGCAATACGAGACCACTCTGCAGCACGTACCCTAATTATTCACTGCTTGCCTTCTCAAGGCCTCTCTATCAGCGATCCTTGTACAATGGGCAACTAAATGAAACTCCGTGTAACACGTTTCTTCATCATTTCATTCAGCCCGCGCATTTCCACAGTATTTACGCGAGCAAGCTATACTGAATTAGTATCATAACACGACCATGCTAAATTACATTCGCCAAAATCATTCTAAGCCACTCCTAAAGTAAGTCCGCGACTGGACTTCCCGTCCTCCTTTCATCGTAAAGTCAGGAAGAAGAATGAGAACAGCAAGATGAGGAAGCGCTGAAGCAAAAGAATGAAGGATGGAAGCAGGAAGAAAAAAGGGGAAAGGAGTAGGACAAGAGGAGATGAATGAAAAGGAGAAGATGAGGAGGAAGAGGAAGGATAAGCGAAAGGATAGAGAGAGATGCAAAGAGGGGTGAGAACAGGAGTTGTGAGAGGAGAAAGTGGGGAATGATAGGGGCAGGATGAGAGAAATGAAAGGGATAGGACGAGGATGAAGAGAAAGCAAAGGCACAGAGTGGCAAAGGCACATGGGAGGCGAAAAAACTGGATAGCAGCCAAGGGGAGGGGAATGGATAGCAGGGGGGAATGGGAGGCAAAGGGACACAGTGGCTGAAGTTACTGATTGCCAAAGAGAGGAAGGGGGAAGGAGTAAGAGGGAAAGGGAGGGGCAGAGAGAGGGAGGGGCAGTGGGAGGGTGAGGGAAAGAGAGGGTGAGGGAAAGAGAGGGTGAGGGAAAGAGAGGGTGAGGGAAAGAGAGGGTGAGGGAAAGAGAGGGTGAGGGAAAGAGAGGGTGAGGGAAAGAGAGGGTGAGGGAAAGAGAGGGTGAGGGAAAGAGAGGGTGAGGGAAAGAGAGGGTGAGGGAAAGAGAGGGTGAGGGAAAGGGAGGGTGAGGGAAAGGGAGGGTGAGGGAAAGGGAAAGAGAAAGAGTTTTTTGAAACATTGTGTTAGGAAATTTCAGCGCTCATAAAATATTATTAAAATGACAGCATGAAAAGTTTTATTTTAAAAAACAGTGACCAGTTTCGATAAATGGCTGATCATCCTTAGACCGTTACATACGAGCCCCAGCAGTCAGCATGGAGTAAGTAGTGGTCTCAGGACGATCAGCCACTGATCGAAAACGGTCACCATTTTTTAAAATAAAATATTTAAGAAAATGACTGCCTTATTATGTTTTAAGAGGGAAACAGCATTCGCACTGTATCTTATTGAATTGTCCAGAATGAAATAGCAGTAGGTCTTTTCGTTATATTCTTAGTTCTCTGAAGAAATATAGCAGTATTTTATTCATAAGCATCTTGATAGCTAGGGTCTTGTGGAAAAAGACAGGTCCAATAATTGAAACTGCACACCAAGCTCCTGTTTTCACACCACGCATGGTATGTTGGTATAACTGATTACGATTTTCAAAACGTCAGCGTCGACTGTTCCACGAGTTACTTATCTTGATAAAAGTAGACACACTTCATCACAAATATAGAGCATTTCAGGTCCAGTGTCTTCATTGTGTAAGACAGCAATAGTGCAGTTTTTGTACTGATGTCGAGCAACAGAATCTGAATTGGTCAGACGATGGCATACCGTTTATGGTATCAGTTTGAGCAGCTACGTGACAGATTAAAGCTGTATGCCAGACTTTGTTTCGAATCAGAAACCTCGGGAATGAAATTTTCACTCTACGGCGGAGTGTGAGCTGATATGAAACTTCCTGGCAGTGGAAAACTTGCCCGCGAAAGGCAAAGGTCCCGAGTTAGAGTCTCGGTCCGGCACACAATTTTAGTCTGCCAGGAAGTTTCAGGAACCTAGGGTTCCAGGAGTACTGCGTTTACCGACTATACTACGCAGCCACGACAAATCTCCCCCCCCCCCCCCCCTTTTAGCCTTACTTTTACCAATACTTATTTCCTACTTCCGAAGCCTCATAGAAAGGAACAAGTACTTTCAAAGGTCGGCTGGTGCACTGCCCGCGAAAAGGCACGGATCCTAGTTCAGGTTCATCCGGTAAACAGGCTTAGTCCGGCAGGAAGTACAAGAGTGTTCTCTCCGTTGCAGAGTGAAACATTCACCCTGGTTTCAGTTTGAGTTTAGACATAGGTCAGTCAGCTGATGCTTCAAACACGCGTAACCTCTAGTGCCCAATAGCTCCTTTTCGAGGCCACCTCTAACATGCCTAGTTCGCCTAAAACCGATGACACGAGCCACAATCCGAGAAACAGGCCGGAGTGTATCGTCGATCGTAGCGAGAGTCCATTCCCAGATATAATGCTTGCATCTTTCGTGAAACACTCTGTACTCACCCGTGGTAATTAGAAAGTAAAAGGAGAGCGTCGCGGCAAGTGGTGTGGCGGTAAGTGCCAGTTGCGGAAGGACAAAGCGCGAAGGCCACACACACAGTAGCCCACAGCACGGCCGTCCTTGCGCAAACCGCCACTGAGATGCAATACGGCGATAGCGCCTGGTCCCGCGTGCGCGCAGCAGTTAATCTCTCTGGCTGTGCTCTCCAGGGAGACTGTAGGCAAGGCGCTTGCGAAACGCGCCCACCCAGACTCCAGGTATCGGTTTCACATTCCAGACGCGCTGCGTAACTATTTCCCTAACGAGTCTAGCGCTTCCGACTGCTGGCGGCAGTTCTAGAACAAGGGTCACGCGCCACGCACTCAGCCGCGTGCGTTACCTGCCGCCTGCAGATGACAGATGCTTTGCCTGGATACGGGGCTGCTGAGGCAGTGCGAGAATTACGGCTGTAAAACGTTCCTTCGTATCGTCCTCGAAGACGCTATGGTGTCACGCCCACTCCCGACTGCGGTCGGAATCCACGCGCTCTCGGCATGCGAGATTGGCTGAACGTCATATTGCATTCAGCAGTGGATCGCTTTTACAAGGATACTGGCAGCGCGACGATATTAAAGCTTTAAAAAAATCGTACACAGGACGATTCTTATTAACGTTTAAAAGCCTCCGAAGTGACAAAGACGACAATGAGACAAGTAATTTAATGTGAGACACAAGGGGTCGTAAATGTCGGGAAGTATCCCAAAAGTGGATGACAAATGTTGAGCACGTGACGTCACCAGATGACGTACGTCACCGCACATGCCAGTGATCGAGCCTATCAGTATGACGCATCTGATCATCTCAACCCAAATCAAGTACTCGCGTCAGTGTGGCTCTGAGCGAACGTGCACCGCATTAAACGTGGAGTGCAGAGTTCGAGCCTTGCATCTGGCAAGCAGTACTTTTTTTTTCATTGCGTTGGACAATTGTGTGTTTACATTGAGGTACGATTCATTATCTGTTTTTCACCAGTCTCCCGTCTCCGCTGGTTTATTGCAAAGCACAGTGCAACAAAAATCATACCGTACTGCGTCACAAGTAGAGGAGTACACGCTTCCGAATTCCGTCGTTACCAGTAAATGACCTAAGCTTTCCTTATTAAATAACGTATGTAAGCAAAAAGAGAAGGCACCAAGGAAAGAAACAACAAAATAAGAACAGCTTTTACTTAGTTACAACGAGAACAATAATTTAGTAACATCTACTCTTGTAACAGATCACATTTTCAAAAGGTGTTCGAAATTGGCACCGTTTGTGCGAATGCAAGTATTGCATCGCCCAGCTATCCCTTCACGCCGTAGCCAGACCGCTGCACGTACGACGAGGTACGTCATCTGGTGACAACACACGTTCAATATTGCCCATTCATTTTTGGTGTATTTCTCGACAATTGAGACCCCATGTGTCTTATATTAAATTACTTGTTTCAACGTCATCTAAGACACTTTGGGGACTTTTTAAACGTCAGTAACAGTCACCCTGTATGCAAGGATTTACATACCACAGATATTACATGATCCATTAGCATTAACATCGCCTATGTTCGACATCAATGAACAATAACCGATCACAGGTGGCAGGCGGCAGCACTAGCAATGGAGCGTATTTAAATCGTGTCGGTGGTACGCAGAAAACAGTGCAGTGATTTTGTAATGCGGAAACGGAGCGATTTATCTGACATCCTAAGAGGCTTGATTGTAATAGTTTCCTGCTATTATTGATAAGCACGAAATTTGTTTATGAATAACGCTAATACGTTTTATATAAGCTCGAGGAAGTGTTGAAGCGATATGTGATGTGTTTTAGTTTAATCTGAAACGTTTTTCTTTCATTTTACCCTATTTTGAGGATACTGCATTTTGCGGCACTGTATGATAAATCTCTCTTTTTTGTATTTGTATTACAAGGTCCCTCAGTGTTACGTTACAAATCAACTACTTTCAAGTGAGACCTGAATAAAACACTGGCAGTTTAAATTTTCCCACAAATCCTGTTTTTTTTTTTAAGTAACAGACCGGAGAACAACTGTGTAGAACAAAAAAATTCTGTACGTTATGCGGCCCTTTGTATACCCTCACTCAGTTTATAGGTGGCTCACCGCTTCCGGTTTTCAGGGGAATCTGATAGAGACACTGATCGCATATGGAGACAAAGGGATCGAAATGAGGCAACGCCTGATAGGTATGCAACACACCTATCGTACAGGTAACGCAGTTACAATCTTAATTGCAGAAAGCTACTACAGAAACTTAACATCTGTGGTCATCAGTCCCCTAGAACTTAGAACTACTTAAACCAAACTAATCTAAGGACATCACACACATCCATGCCCGAGCCAGGATTCGAACCTGCGACCGTAGCAGCAGCGCGGTTCCGGACTGAAGCGCCTAGAACCGCTCGTCCACAACGCCCAGCGCTTACGGTAGTTTCACAACTCTAGCTGTACGTCAAATTTACTGCCTTTCCTGTCCACCTCGTCTCAGTTCTCAGCTGCCCTCAACAAACGGTGTACGTGCTTTTCTTCTTCTCCTCCTCTGTCTCGTGAGAGAGCGTCACACCAGTGGCAGAGATACGACCCGCCATCGCCACAGCCAGTCTCCAGCAGGGTAAACAGCTGGACGTGCGCTCTGGGACAGTGGGACAGAGTGCGGGGGCGGCAGGTTGCGTTGCGGCGGGTCCACACCAAACGGCCGCCCCCACGTCACGGCTCGAATCGGACCAGGGACACAGACAGTATCTCGGCCGGCGCGGCGCGGTCCGGAGCCGTGGGAAAGTGGACGCCGCGGCCGATCCGTCAATATTTGGTCCTGTCAGCGATATCGCAGCGCCCTGCGCCTCCTCTGAGCTGGCAAGCTGGCTTCTCCCCCGCGGCAGTGAGCGACTGTCACACCACCTACACAGGCAGCGTCCGAATCAGTCCTAAAACCACACCCACACCTATATTTGTACACATTGAGGCTATCTGTCCATAATTGGAGGGGAGGGGGGGGGGGGCGAGCGAGTACTCCCCCTTTCCCCGCCCCCCATCCCCGGGAATATAGAGTACATAGTTTTCATTTATTGCACCATCTGCCCATAGCTCATACTGTCTGGATAACCACCCATTCTCTGAGTTGTAAAAAGTTTGTGTTTTACATAAAATTTAGTTCTTCTGGCAGGACACGTCTCAAAACTCACCAACTCATTTATATCGACAATAGTAATTGGAAAAAATTCTGAGGACGGCTATGGAGGCAACTGTATCAGTCTCATTTTTCTCCCTCCAGTCCCATAAAAAACGACCTCCCGATTGTATTCTACCGTTGTATTTTTATTGTCTTTATTGGCATTTGGCCATTGCGATACAGCCGTCCAGCAAAAACGATGTTTTCTTCTGTGGTCCTCAATAGAAGAGTACACGATGCTGGAATGTTACGTCCGTAGACTCAAAAGTCAACAAGTGCGAATATTACCACACAATCAGCTTAACAGATCATGCATCCAAGTTGATGACGAGTAATAAAAGACGGGTTCAAAGGTGAGGGTAAAATCCAAGGTGAAAGGATACCGATGTTAAGACTTGCTGATGACATTGTTGTCCTCAGTGAAAGTGAAGAAGAATTTCAGGACCTCTTGAATGGAATGAACAAGTCTAATGAGTACAAAATATGGTTTGAGAGTAAATCGAAGAAAGAATAGCAATACACGTATTATGATTGGTGATCAGAAAGTGGATGAAGTTAAGGAATTCTCCTACGTAGGCAGCAAAGTATCCCGTCACGAACGGAGAAAGGACATAAAAAGTAGACTAGGACTGGCAAAAAGGGCATTCCGCCTCGAACCAGTCAGAAGAAGAAGAAGAAGAAGAAGAAGAAAAAAATTAAGAACAGTCCCAGACGCACAGAGTCACTCTTTTCTTATATCACGTTCGGCAAGCCATGGACCAAGGTATTTTCGAGAAATATTTGACTCAGTATCACACCTACGCTGGTTATTAAAAGTTCGAACGTTCAGGGTATCAAGCGAAATTTGTGATCGGGTTGACGATTTGTTGGTAGTCGGGATGCAGCATGTTATCTTGGATGCAATGTCGTCGACAGAATTTCAAGTACTTCAGAGGTACAGAGGCAGCCCGGGAACTGTATTGCTACCTTTGTTGTTCGTGTTATATATTAATGACCTGGCAGACAATCTGAACAACAAGCACGTACTTTTGGCAGATAGTGCAGTTATCTGTAATGCAGTACTGTGAGAAACAAGCTGCACAAATTTTCAGTCGGATATTGATAAGATTTCAAAGAGGTGCAAAGACTGGAAACTTGCTTTACATAAATTTTCACTAATGTAAAATTGTGCATTTGATATAACGAAGAAACATATTATCCTATGAGTAAAATTTCGATGAGTCGCAATACTGCTAGCAGCCAATTCATATAAGAGATATGAAATGAAACTATCGAATACACTCAGTCGTAGGAAAAACAGTTGGCAGACTTGGTTCATTGGTAGGATACTAGGTAAATGCGATCAGTCTTCAAAGGAGCTTGTTTACAAAACACTCGTACGACCTGTCTACCAGATAGGACTAACAGCGGATATTGCATATATACTGAGAAGAGCAAGCACAAATGGAGTACAGTAAACATGGGTTCTAAAAAGCATACCTTAAGAGCTAAGAGAACTACTTCACCTTCAATACAATGAAACAAATCTCTTCTAGTGTAAGCTTCTTGCTTTCCATATTTTAGGAAGAGGTAGTATGGAACAAAATAATAATTAAAAAAATCGTCTAGTAAACATGGGCTCTAAAATGCATATTTTAGGAGCTATGTATGAATACTTGTTTAGCAGAAGAGATGTGTTTCACAGTAGCGAAGATGAACAACTACTCCTAGCTCGTAAGGTATACATATTAAAACTCTCTCCCCTCCCGCACAGGCCATGAAGGCCCAAAGGTACCGACCGGCCGCCGTGTCATCCGCAGTCCACAGGCGCCACTGGATGCGGCTATGGAGGGTCATGTGGTCAGCACACCGCTCTCCCTGCCGTATGTCAGTTTCCGAGACCGGAGTCGCTACTTCTCAGTCAAGTGGCTCCTCAGTTTGCCTCACAAGGACTGAGTGCACCCGGCTTGCCAACAGCGCTCGGCAGCCCGGATGGTCACCCATCCAAGTGCTAGCCCAGTCCGACAGCGCTTAATTCGGTGATCTGACGGGAATCTGTGTTACCACTGCGGCAAGGCCGTTGGCCGTATACACATTAGACCCATGTTTAATGGACTTTTTTTCTTGTTTTGGTCCATACTAACACCTATCAAAATACAGAAAGCAGAGAACTCGCAGTAGAAGTGATTTGTTTCAAAGTATGTGATCACATCTCTTATGTTATGCATTTTAGGGCCCATATTTACTAGACTTTTATGCTTCGAATGATCGTTCCTGTAGCCGGCCGGAGTGCCCGAGCGGTTCTAGGCGCTTCAGTCGGGAACCGCGCGACCGCTACGGTCGCAGGTTCGAATCCTGCGTCGGGCATGGATGTGTGTGATGTCCTTAGGCTAGTTACGTTTAGGTAGTTGTAAGTTCTGGGGGACTGATGATCTCAGATGTTAGCAGGCCTCGGTGGTCTAGCGGTTCTAGGTGCTCAGTCCGGAACCGCGCGACTGCTACGGTCGCAGGTTCGAATCCTGCCTCGGGCATGGATGTGTGTGATGTCCTTAGGTTCGTTAGGTTTAAGTAGTTCTAAGTTCTAGGGGACTGATGACCACAGATGTTAAGTCCCATAGTGCTCAGAGCCATTTGAACCGTTTGATCGTTCCTGTCATATCCCTAAATACTGACCATTCCTCCTGGATTCCTCCTAGATTCCTCCTAGTACACCTTGTATAGGAGATTGCTCTTAAAACATCCTTGTGACCCGTCGTAGAATACTGCTCTAGTGTGTCGGACCCGTACGAAAATAGGCTACCTGGAGATGTTGAATATTTACAAAGGACAAGTACAAATGGTGACAGGTTTCTCTGAAGCATGGTAGAGTGGCACAGAGATGGCGAAGAAATTTAACTGGCAGTCACTTGAAGACAGAGTAAACTATATAAAGATAAGTTTAAAATTTTCAGTCTCCAGCTTTAAATGATGAATGTAGAAATATAGCACAACACCATTCGTACAGGATTACACTAATTACAGAGTGCACAGAGGTGTTCAAACAGATATTCTTCCCGCGGTAGATGGATGAACGAAACGGGAAGAGCCCCTAATAAATGGTACAATGGAAAGTAGCCTCTGCCATACGCTACACAGCTGTTTGCAGAGTGTGGATAAAGATACAAAATAAAACAAAGCATTAACAAATTAAGATTCTTTTCCGATAGAGAGATTAATGCTAATCATGTAGTAGAGTGCGTTACCTCTCTTGTGCGTTACGCCTGGTCGAAGTACCGCCTCATGCGTTTGCCCTAGTTCGCGGCTGCAGCCTTACACGTGTCATGTGTTTACCCTGGTAAGCGGAAGAGGCGGCCAGACTCACGCATCGACCGTTTAATCTGGATTCAGCGCCGTGGGCCACCGCGAAACCTGACAAGTTCGCTGGAAACAGGATTTTACTTTACTCGTACGTTACCGCTGGGCCACGCGCTGTATGACCTAACACTGTTACATTCTACGCTGAATCACGACCTTCAGCTGAATACTGTTTCTGAATATTCAAAAATCTGTCATCTAAATTGAAATGAACAATGTCATAAGAAGACGCCACACCTCTGCATTTTGATATGAAATCTGTAACACCTCGCTCTTACCATAGTCTAGATTATCCGCACAAACACACTTCTATAATTTCACGGCGATGAGTTAAACACAGGTCATTCTAGTTTCAGCGTATCGATATTAACGGCCAGTAACAGACTCTGTATGTGTCTGTATAGCATCACGTTAGCTAGTGTACAGAGCTAAACGTAGTCGTCATAATTCGAAATACAATGCATAGACAGTAACACGCATCAAGCCACGTTCCTGGCTCCATGAATACGTGAGAGAAGTAATCAGGGCAAGAGTCAACGACGAGTCAAGGCAAGAATATCTTTTAGGCCAATTAAAAACATTACACTACATTAATCTTTGTGAACAGAATAAAATAGTCAGCTACAAAAGTGCGCACACAAACTAAGTACGTGGACAACATTTATTGCACTGGTAGCAACAAAAGCCATCACAAACAAATCATTTACAATTCCATGTTAATATACATAAGTTTTCTGGCTGATTTCTTTAAGCAGTGCCTCAACATGAACTCCCAGAGATCGGCAGCCATGCCAAACGAACAAAATTTAACAGAGGATTTTTGTTACAGGTAGCGTCAAGATTGGTTAAAATATATTGAACTACTGGCGCGTCTAAATGATAGAGTGCAGAACCAATGATATATTCGAAACGTACGAAAGTTGGTCTAAGTCACCGACGCCTCACATTGTAGGACCTGAGCACTCTGACACAGTTACTGAACGTCACTCGAGTACAGTATGCTTTGTCATTGCCTCTGCTCTGTTGCCTATAGCATTACTTAAATAACCGCAGTACATTGTTATTCGGAACATTAGGAACAGTCCAGCGAAATCCTCATTTACATGTTTAAAAATAGATCACTCTTTTATATTAAGTCAAAAGGAAGTCTCTTCACAAAACAGTATCACAAACGCACTTCTCATCTGGCGATAACCTATTCCATGGAAACGATTGATGATGGGAGGAAATACGGTGTGTTACACAACCTTACACAAATTTTAAGCCGTGCGCCATGTTTTCTATGTTACGTGGTGTTATCAGATGGATTGGTGATATAATAAAAATTGACCAGGTGGGAGTTGGACTGGCACTCCGAAGGTTCTGAAAAACTAAATTATTTATACAGACATTTCATGCATACGGGAATCGACAACCTCGACATTTTCCGTCTGTTATCCGCATTCATAATAGCAAGATACCGGTCCCGTGAACAACGAGTCGAGACAAAAAGATCGTTTTCGCCCAACAGAAACATTATACTACAGTGATGGTTGTGAACAGAATACAATATTCAGCTACGTGGGTATGCACATAAGATTTTGGAGAATATGTTAATTTTGAAGTCGGCCAACAAATGACAAAAAAATTACTGTGATATGATTACAAATCGCCACTTTTTGGATTTTTTTCGTTTACTTGTACTGTGAAACCTTGCTTACGGCCAAATTTCATGCTTCTGGGTTAACGCGAAGTACACTAAAGTTTTGACGAGGAGTAAGTTCGCGGGTATCAAAATATGTGACATAAATAACTGTACCTTGTCATTGCATTTTTCTTAGAATCTTTAATGTTTTACACCGACAAGGGGCCGTAGACGTTAGGATGCGACATACTTTCTACTTCCTACGACTACCCGTTCCTGAGAAAAAGGATTTCTTAACTGCCGGACAGACAGCAAAGTGATCCTGTAAGGGTTCTGTTTTTATCGATCGAGGTACAGAACCCTAAAAATTAACAAATTTTGCTCGTCATATCAAGAAACCTCGTTTGTAATTCGGCAGCACATATATATGCATGCATAGGCAATTTCTCAGTGAAATATACGTAAATTTGAACAACAATAATAAACATTGATACTTCCGTGTGTCTAAGTAAAAATAATTTGAATATTTATTATAAAGTTGAACTACAAAGCCAACCTTCAAATTGAAAATTTATTACTGCGCTACTGAACAAATGAAATTACAATGCTATTGGCGCTCGAACACCTTTTAAGATACTAATTTTCGTTAATACATAGAGGAACATGTGTGATGGATTGTTGGTGTTTAAGCTGTTCGGTGTCAGTGCCTTACAAATAGTATCACTTATTTTGTACACAACGTTAAGAGTGTCATACCTACTTCGTGATGACAAACGCGTTGAAATTGGGTAATAGCAACAAGTTTTCCATAAAATGGCAGCCATAAGCGAAAAAAAAAAAATCACAATAAATTTCAAAGCTAAGCTGGATACACGTCGCTATCACACTACAGAAAAGGAGGTGAAGATCAATGAAGAGTCGTACAGCTTTGGATCGGAAAGCACAACGGCCGCCAGAAACCTGAAATGCGTCCTAGATGAGACCGGTTACCATCGGTATTCTGTGGTCTCGGCACCTTGGATATTCACTAAGATACGCCACGTACACCGTTAACACTATGAAGAAGTTTCCAAGTTTCGTAGGACACCATCGAGGACGAGGAGCAACTAAATACTTTGTGCTCAGAGGCTGCTTAGGTACCGTCCGGCATCCTCGGCGGTGACCTTGGAGAAGGGGGCGGCAGGTACCTGTTGCTGGGGGCGAGGCCGGCGCAGGGGCCTGCGCTGCTGGGGGCGGCGGTCCGACATGCCCCGGGCTGCGACACACCGCCCTCGACGTCGCCCACTGGACGCACCACGGAGCAGCCGCGCGAAGCCCCGGCGCTGCGCTAAGGCAATAAGCCAAGCCGCCGCTAGCTGCACAAAGTACCACCGCCCCTAACCCACTGGTAAACAGGAATCGTTAGCGCCAGGATTTCACCCGGAACAAGTCTCCCCCCCCCCCCCCCCCCCCCCCGGTTTTCCCGGTTTTTGTTCGGCGCCTGGGCATCGTTTCAGTTGTCCCACACGGTTTACCGCGTTCGGCTGCACTTGGAGTGAATGTTAAATTAATATCTTGCTAGATCTTAAATTTTGCCAGATAGTTAAAAGATACGTTACAAAAAACGTGCACAATTGGCCTCAGCTGTGCCAGGTGCTTCCACAGCAAACATAAGAGAAAACAATTTAGCACTGAATTCTTTAAATACGAGAACTCAGTATTCAGATGAATAGCCTATGAAGAAACATATTTCTATGTGAGAAAAAGCACCCAAAGCTAAAACAGGAAAATCCTACCCTCAAAGAATAATTTGCTTGGAGAAAGAGGAACCACGGTATACTTGACACTTGAGTTTTTACAACTCAGACTGTATACGCGAAAGAAACACCAGTGTTCACTATAAATCCAGAGGGCATCAAAATTACTTTGTTCTTGCTAGATCGATCCAGGCTGTTTTTGTGTGTTATTCACTGAATAGTTTTGCTGTAAGTTTTAGGGGTGAAGGAAGAGCTAGCACAGCATGAAGGACGTTCTGCAGCCGTGAAACACTGCAGCATTTATTTCCTCCGTAACTGCTCTGTGACAAACATACACATAATCATTATTATTTTTAAAAAATGGTTTGAATGACATTTATGAAATGAATAAATCTTTTGGTTTAAAATAGACAGGACAAAGAATAACGACAGATTATTTTCCTGAGACGTTTGCAACAGCATGTAGGACGCTAATCACACAGAAACAGCCACAATTCTTTATAACCTCGTTTATAATGCGCAGGTATGGCATTGGAAGAATTTACAAGTTAAAATTCACCCATTACCCATGCAAATACTGACGAAATATGTCATATAAGCAAATGTCTTACTGATTTCATTAGGCATTTCTACTTGATGGCATTCTTTAATTTTCGTGGGCTACTATGAGGGCCTACATAAACAAAACGACTTTCACTTATTTCTATATAACGTTGATTTTAGACAACAGAGTTAGTCGACTGCATCCGTGGCTTTACTACCGACGTGACAGATTCAAGACCATTGTTTTCGCATGGTATGTTTCCTCTGCTGTTTCCCTCAAATAAACGTATTATAATAAGTGAATTAGTTAATGAAAATTTGTTCTTATTGCCCTCAAATAAAATCACGTTATTTTTTGTTTTCTGTTGCTGGTGATGCTTTTAATTCTCCATAAATATTTTTATTTCTTTAATAATGCAAATTCATATTATATTACTATTCAGAAAAACTTAAATTTCTTATCATTACTGAATTTCATCACAGTGTTACATGTGTTGGACTGTGACGACAACAAGTTTGATGTAGCTTCCAGTTTACGGAGAGGGTGGTGAAGGGGGAGGGGGGGGGGGCTACAACGACAAACAGCATGTTTGGGCACTTACTTCGATATTTCCAAGGATGCTGAACATCGAAACCAGAAAATTAGAAAACTGATGTGTGCATCTGAGGCGTGGTATCACAACAGTGCGCTGAAAGTAATGGAGGCAAATAAATTGGGTGGTTCTTCGCAGAAGCCTTACACTGAGTTGACGAAAGTCATAGGATGCCTCCTAATACCTCGTCCAACTTTCTTCCGTCCAGCATCTCAACGTGCCATGGACTCAAGTCGTTTGAAGTCCCCTGCAGAAACACTGAGCCATGCTGTCCCTATAGTGTGAAAGTACTACCGGTGTAGGGTTTTGTGCAGCAACTGACCTCTCGATTATGCACCATAAATGTTCGATGGGATTCATGTCGGTCGATCTGGGTTGCCGTATGATTCGTGGAACTGTCCAGAATGTTCTTCAAACCGATTGCGGCCCAGTGACATGGAGCATGGTGTGACGTCCCCTCTCCCCTTTTGTTGTCGCTGATGATGTTGAGCCGCTACTTCTAACAGCTCGGTCGGTGGAATGGAGACGCGACGCTTAGTGATGGTTGTCTGTCCCCGTCGGATAACGTGGAACATCACCTGAAAATCTCTTAAAGAAATTCGCTCCTCGCGGCGCAATGTACGAAAGTCCGTTTGCGAGTCCGCACGGTCTTCTCGGCGATGCGAACTGCTGATTTTAATTGTCTGTTATGGTTTTATGATGATTTGCTATGCCCCGTTAGTTAGTTATTGCAGTATTGAGTGAATCATTCATCACCGGCGTCGTTTCACACCACTGAACCGAGGAAAAATTCATTTGCGGTTAAGTATCAGTAGTAGCTGTTACGTTGCTAGGCAGAATTGTGCACTACGGCACAACGCAAATCCAGAGATAATCTACAATGCTACCTTGCTTTCGTGCGTCGTGATATTATTTCGGCAAAACACTCCTTTCAATGCTCAATGTTCATCAAGTCACTGTTTCAATTAAAATGTTCACAGTTAATTAATTTTGATCATCAACTATGACACAGTTCAATTAATGATGGAAATAACACGTGAGATTTCCATTACTGACGAACAATTTTATTGTTCCCTCTTAGCAGTTAGTTTATAATCATCGCACCACACGCACACCGATGGATCAGATCAATTACGATTCTTTTCAATTCGGTGATCGTGACAATTCCAACTGTTACAGTCGGCGTATTTGTATTATCTTCGTGTGGTCTTATTAATGTTTCCTACTCAAGTCTAATCAGGTATTGCAGTCTTCGATATTATGTCCGTTCTTCGTGTAACTGTTTACTATGATGAAGGTTGAGTCCAACAATAATATCTCCAATAATTAGAGTTCATTAACTCGTCGTACACTATCAGAATATCACTTCAGTTCAAGTTCTAAAGTCAGAATAACTGAGAACAAAGTCCGCGCATCTCTATCACACAATATTACTTTTTTTTTTTTTTTTAAAGAAAAAATCTCGTAGCGTTCCGTTTGTAGTATTATAACAAACGGTACTTTCTCTCGAATTGATAGCAAGCAAGCAAGCAACTAACTTTTCCCTGATCGAGCATTGTTGATGCATTGAATTTCGTTTTCGCCGCGTTTACAACTCTCTTTCACAATAAATGTTACCTCTGACTGACATATTATTTTGGACTTAACTTTCGTCGTACTGATTTATAGTTATTACTGAGATGTTTCATAGCTAATTAAAAATAACCTTACTTTCTTTCCAGCTTTATATCATGACATACTCAATAATTATTGAAATTGGTGTTCATCAAAGCTTTAAGGTGTTATATTATTGTCAAAGTTGGCGTACCTCTCAGGATAACACTGTTCCCCCACTTTAAATTATCATGACATTCTTATTTGGGTTTTCAGGTTTCTTGGGGTGTTACAATTGCCATCCATAAAAATTCAATCGTTGTTTGGGAGCATAAAGTCCATGAAAGGCTACAAATGGTCTTCAATCAGCCGAACGTAACAATTTCCAGTCAATGATCAGTTCATTTGGATCAGACGACCCGGTCCAATCCGTGTAAGCACAACCCACACCATTGTGGGGCCATCACCAGCTTGCACAGTGTCTCGTTGACAACATGGGTCCATGGCTTCGTGGGATCTGCGCCACACTCTAACGCTACCATCAGCTCTTATCATCTGAAATCGGGACTCATCTGACCAGGCCACGGTTTTCCAGTCGTCTAGGGTCCAACCGATTTCGTCACGAACCCAGAAGAAGCGTTGCAGGCAATGTCGCGCCGTTAGCAAAGGCACTCGCGTCGTTCGTCTGCCGTCATAGCGCATTAACGCCAGATTTCGCCGCACTGTCCTAACGTACATGTTGGTCGAACTTTTCACATTGATTTGTGCGCTTATTTCACGCAGCGTTACTTGTCTGCTAGCACTGACAACTCTACGCAAACGATATTGCTTTCGGTCGTTAAGTGAAGTACTGAAATTACATGTTTCTTTTTGCCGGCCAGAGTGGCCGAGCGGTTCTAAGCGCTACAGTCTGGAACCGCGCGACCTCTGCGGTCGCAGGTTCGTTCTTTTTGCCGGCCAGAGTGGCCGAGCGGTTCTAAGCGCTACAGTCTGGAACCGCGCGACCTCTGCGGTCGCAGGTTCGAATCCTGCTTCGGGCATGGATGTGTGTGATGTCCTTAGGTTAGTTAGGTTTAAGTAGTTCTAAGTTCTAGTGGACTCATGACCTGAGAAGTTAAGTCCCATAGTGCTCAGAGCCATTTGAACCATTTTTTTTGTTTCTTTTTGCTTCTTAAATATTGATAATTGCTTATGAATCAAACATCGGAGCTTAGCACGTGGGTTCATCTAACGAAATTTTAAGTTTTGTGGGAATTCCGGATAGTAGTATACGGTGTGTGTGTGTGTGTGTGTGTGTGTGTGTGTGTGTGTGTGTGTGTGTGTGTGTGTGTGTACGCGCCACAGCAACGCGTGCGCCAGGAATAAATTATCGGATGCTACTAACCATAAGTAATGCCTTTAAATGGAATTCTCGCTACATTCAGGGCTTATTTCTTTCGTTCTCGTATCTTGCCACAGCTACATAACCCCTGCAATACTCCAAATGTGTACCATCTGATGATGAATAGCTAGGCGATTCGAAACCGGTGATGGTCAATACAAACTGAAGGTTCGCGAAAGGCAAGTGGATGCCGTTATTTCTGGAAACCTATATCAGAAAAAGTGAATATATAACTGAAGACTTTGGATGTAAGTGCTGCTCTGAAATGATGTTAAAATAACAGAGAAGATCGTTGCAGGCAGCAATGAGCCAGGCTTAAAAATAACAAAACTGCTCATGACGGCAAAAATATTTGTTTAGTCTCCAATACAGATTGGAGCTTTCTGAAACATTTTTTAACAGAAAAGCACCCATACGATGCGGACTGCGGCGTCTGATATACTGTTAACAAACAAAGATGACATTACTGCAAATACCTGAAATCAACAAAGGTATCACACAGAATGACAGGTTAGTTTTAAGTGACGGAACACATATTTCCTTCTCCCCCTCAAACTGAGGATTAATTAGACAAACATTAGATTACAATTATAAATTCAACTTTATTGTTCATCGTTTGTCAAATATAGTGAGTTCCATACAACATAAAAGATATATATTTTTCAATTTTTTATATTTAACGATCTTTGCGTAACTTAAATAATACTCCCCCTTCGTAAACACTATATCCCATAATTTTAGTACTTTTTTTACAGTAACGTCTGTGTAAGTTGCATATGATTTTATCCGTCTTTTTGCGGCATTTAATTGTCACCTGAGGTTGGACCTGAAAGCCTATTAGTGATCGTATAATATTTTGCAGAATGTCAAGAGAGTGTTTCCTATTTAATTTTGTTGCACAGTTCTGAGAAAGTACCGACGGAAAATTAAGTTAATGATAAGTAATAATGAATTTTTTCTAGAGGTGTGGTTCAATGTTATCCAAAACACTGACGCCACCTGACGATGCAACCTAGATTGTCATCCCACCGTTAAATAACAGTTTAGTGATGCACAAGTTTTGTGAAACAGGTAGAACATAGTGTAGGGTTCGAAACTGACAGTTCAGGGCTGCTTTTGCCGACCAAGCTATTCATAATTCACATACTGTGTCTAGAGCAGGACACACCAAGTGCACAAAACATCGAGCTACACCATAGAGAGAGAGAGAGAGAGAGAGAGAGAGAGAGAGAGAGAGAGAGATGGGCTGGGTTAAGAGTAGTGTTTGTGTCTGGAGCGGCCAGCTGTCCCGGCTGAGGGAAACCCACCGGCCCTCTAGAGAATTCCCCAGTCCTGCCTCGAGTAATCCCGGCCTTGGGAAACACCGTTTTCTGCAGACACCCTGCCGCCGTCCGCACCTTAGCTTAGCCTAGCTTAGCTCAGCTCAGCTAACGGGCCCCGTAAGCCGCTTCAGCGATCCCACCTCAGCCAGTTCCCACACGGTTACTTTTGTGCATTCGCCACCGAGCACAAGCGCATACGTAGAGCTAAGTCGCGTATGAGCTGCATCTTCTGCTTACTTATAGTGCGGCTTTTGGCTGTATGAGAAATAGCAGTAAGCAGCCAGATGCTAAGCGGAAAAAATTTTCTGGCGTGCCTAAGCTGCCAGTTTGGCGCATGCTCCGAGCAGTGTGAGTTACAATGGGAGTAGTAGTCTCCATGTAACCCGTATTTATGTTCTCTCTCTCTGTTTACAGCTCTCACTTCAACTGTAAACAAAGCACTTTTATGTGGCTGCAAGCGATCAAGTGAATTAAAACATTCACATAATCAAGGGAGATTAAAATATGTTATTAGTTTAAGTTTTCCGATTTTATTTTATGTCCACGTTTTTAGCAATAAAGCATTAAACGTCTTGCAGAACAGTGGAGTTTTTTTGTCGGTCGCTAAAGATATTTTGCTTTTATTAATCTTTTCCACAGAGGCAGTCACTTTATTTGAAACGAAGTGTTTAATTCCACACTATCGCCTAGTTTCGACTGTTCGCTCAATTTCAAGTGCACAGTTTCATTTTCTGCCGCTTACAGCATTATACCGTAGCAAAAAAACCAGATATGATATAATAAAGTACTGGTACTGTAAGAAAATTGACATTGCGAAAATCAGACTGAAAATATTAATACCAGGTTCTTCAGTTTGAATCTGGAATGAGCACGTTAAGACGAATTACGCATTGTAGTATAGTTTAAGAAATTCCGCTGCTCTTTGAGTATTCTTTAATGTCCCGTTTCTTTTGTGACATAATGTAAGCTCTCTTAACGCTATATGTCTAATGTTCACGTGAAGATGACTAAGCAGGCAAATTTGTTCAATAATATGGAATAAAATATTTTGTTACAAATATATTGCCAACTTTATCAGAATTTTATTAATTTGCCTTCCGTCAAACACAATGGTTTCGATCACAAGAGATGTTTCAACTGTCATCTGGTGCCTCCCCTAGGCTTGACGATATTTCGTGATTTGCGTTATTTGTGTCTTAAATTTACAGAATGCCACTATTCGGCAAATTAAAGAGTGGCTGCATACCATGTTTTATCAACTTAACTCCCCACATGGGTTGATTTTTATTCACAGAATATTAACTGCCAGTTGTAGAGTTTCTTGGTTTCACAAATAACCTTGTTAATCTTTTATACAATGTGTTTATTGTCCTCAATCCTGCTGTACAACAGATTTTTTTAGAGAAATTTCTGGTCCTTCTTATTAACTTTTCGCAGTTCCGCGTAGAAACCGATTGGAAATGCTACGTAACAGTATTGTAGAATCCGAATAACAGTAATAATAATAACAAAATATCTATGATGAAATGACCACATAGCAAAATATTAGGGTACTATGAGCTGTAAACTCTAATTCTGAAATGAATATAATGCCAAGAACTGCTTCCTTCTATTGCATTTTTTATATGGATAGGATATGATAAAATAATTGCCCTACATACAATAACTCATACAACATACCGCCTTGTTGCACATGGTGACAGGATGCCCCAGTACGTACCGAATTCCAAACAGAAATGCAACGAAAAGAAATGAGCAGAACAAACACCGAGCACGGCTTCTATACGTCATCGTCGCTGAACATGTGCACTGATATCTGTTTTCTGGCAACTGTTCAAACGAACCTTTTGATTCGTGACACCCAGACGTGCCGCAATCAAAAGAGCAAATCACTCATGATGTATAATAAAGTAATAATGTCATCGGTACGTTGCGGCAAATAAGACGAAGAAAAATAAAAGTTTGTTAATAATGAATTCCACTTCACATTTTTTCGACATACGTTATACAAGGCCAGAAAAAAATGCTACATTCTGGGTACTAACATGCCCCTACCGACTTCTGTTGAAACAACTTCAGTCGTTTGAACGGGTCGCTGTATGAGTCTGGGGAAGCTAGCTGTACTTATCCACGGATTGTTGCACGTGTTGGCCACAATACATCGGTAGCGTGTCGAAGCTTTCAGCAGCGGTCTGTGGAAGGTTCCACACCTGTAGACCAGGTTCTGGAGTTCGGCGTAATACAGTCGCGCTTCATGATCGACACGTTGTGCGAGCAGCAGCGGCCGACCGAACACTATCCAGGGACGAAACTGTGGCACACGTTTTATCTGCCTTTCGAAGTTCTCTGCTTGCAACAGAATTAACATCACATGTGCCTCTGGCCAGGCTACAAATAATTCAATACCTTCTCTTGCTGACAGTACGGGTAATGTAACTGATGATGATAAACAGAAGGGCGAATTTCTAAACCTAGGTTCCAAAAACTCGTTTACGATAGAGGACTGCAGCACCATTCCCCCTCTCAATTATCGAACAAACGAAAGGATGGCTGACATAGTGTTTAGTGTATCTGGGATTGTAAAACAGTTAAGGTCCTTAGACGCCAGAAAGGCACCTGGCCCAGACGGTATCCCCGTTAGATTTTATGTTCATTATGCTACAAATATAGCACCATTTTTATCAGTCATCTATCAGAGATCATTGCAATGGCGGAAAGTTCCACGGGACTGGCAGAAGGCCCAGGTCATAGCAATGTATAAAAAGGGTAGAAAATCGGATGCATATAATTATCGGCCAATTTCACTGACATCGATTTGTTGTAGAATCATGGAACATATTTTATGTTCAGACATAATGACCTTTCTAGACTCTGAGAAGCTCATCTGCAGAAACCAGCACGGTTTTAGGAAACAGCGGCCATGTGAGACACAGCTGGCCCTCTTTGTACATGATATACAACAGACTCTAGATACCGGCTCCCAGGTTGATGCCATATTTATCGACTTTCGAAAGGCGTTCGTTCCGCAGTGTCGCTTGCTCCAAAAAGTGCGTGCTTACGGTCTATCCGATGACATATGCGGTTGGACAGAAAGTTTTCTAACAGACAGAGAGCAGTATGTCGTTCTGAATGGGGTAACTTCAACAGAAACAAGAGTAACTTCAGGTGTGCCCCAGGGTAGCGTAATAGGTCCTCTGCTTTTTACGATTTACATAAACGATCTGGTTGATGGTATTGACAGCGGCCTTAGACTTTTTGCCGATGATGCTGTAGTCTACAGGATAGTATCACACGTAAGTTGTGAACAAATCAATGAGGATTTGCAGAAAATATATGCGTGGTGTAATAACTGTCAGTTATTACTCAATATTAGTAAGTGTAACCTACTGCGTATAACAAGGCGAAAATCCCCATTAATGTGTGAGTACAAAATAAATGATCAGTCTTTGGAAGCCGTAACATCAGTCAAGTATCTGGGTGTGACTATTAGAAATGATCTCAAATGGAATGATCAGATTACACAAGTAACGGGTAAGGCGAACTCTAGATTGCGCTTTATTGGTAGAATCCTGAAGCGATGCAGTCCTTCAACAAAGGAAATAGCTTACAATACGTTAGTTCGTCCAGTCTTATTGTTCGTCTGTATGGGACCCTTATCAGTTGGGTCTGATTCAAGAGATTGAGAAGGTCCAAAGAAGAGCGGCAAGATTCGTGCGAGAGCGTTACAAATCTCATGGAAAGTTTGAAGTGGGACACACACACAGATAGGCGACGCGCTAAACAGAAGGGGCTGCTCTCTTAATTCCGAAATCCAATCTTCACCGAGGATGTAGAGCATATATTATTACCACCAACTTTCAAATCTCATAATGATCATCATTCAAAGATAAGGGAAATAAGAGCTCGTACTGAGGCGCTCAGACAGTCGTTTTTCCCACGCGCGATCCGCGAGTGGAACAGAGGGGGAATATGACTTTGGCGCGAATCGTGCCCTCCGTCACACACCGCTTGGTGGCTAGCGGAGTATATATGTACATGTAGACATCACCACAACGCCACACTAATCTAGTATCGTGAAAGGGTTGACTGAACAATGAAATGGTGCTCTTTTGTCTTCAGTGACGACACCTAACTTCCGTCTGTATACGAGTGACGGACGCACGTGTGCATGGCGTACACCTGGTGAACAGTGAACTGTCTATTTCACAGAGCGCTAGTCCAGACACACAGGTCCCATCGAAGGCTTCACTGTGTTGGGGACCATCAGTTACAGTTCGCTGTCAAATCATGTGTTTCTGCAGGGTAAAGTAAGCAGTGACTGTTATCGCTGTACTACCGTCATTTCTTCGACTGGAAGCTGATGTGCCTTTTCATCAAGACAATAAACGACCACATACGGCTGCCCTTGTCAACAAGGTCACCAGTTCTCTCGCCAATTGAATACGCATGGGACACGATGAAGCAGGAACTTAATTGCCTCCAGAGCCTGCAAGAACCATAGCAGAATTGCACCAAAAGGAGCTAAATGCTTGAGGCAGTCTATCACAGGATTCCATTCGGCACCGTTATGGTCGTTTGCAATGGAGAATAAATATCTTCATAGCCACCAGAGGGTTGCCGGGGGAGGGGGGGATATTGATGTGACAATTTGGTCACCCTTTACTGTGACATGTGTGTTCCATTTGGTCTGAATTTGCGATCATACACTTCCCTGACTTCACTTCACAATAAAATGACCTTGTACTTGGGGCTGCGGCCGGCCGGTGTGGCCGAGCGGTTCTAGGCGCTTCCGTCTGGAACCGCGCAGGTTCGAATCCTGCCTCGGGCGTGGATGTGTTTGATGTCCTTAGGTTAGTTAGGTTTAAGTAGTTCTAAGTTCTAGGGGGCTGATGACCCATAGTGCTCAGAGCCATTTGAACTTGGGGCTGCTGCAATCTTTTTTTCCGGTAGTCTACATTCAAGGTTTATACCCAGAATTTCTATCGATGAAGCTCGATTTGTCATGGATGAAATCTTCAATTTCAATGACATTTATCGTTGGACTGAAGATAAGAAAGGTACGAGTAGGCTGTAGGAAAAGAATAATATACAGCATACATGTGTAACCAGAGGGAACAATAAGAATGGAAGACCAAGAACGAAGTGCTCGGATTTAAAACGGTATATGACAGAGACGCAGTCTTTCCATACCATTCAATCTGTACACAGAAGAAGCACTGGAAGAAATAGAGTAAAATGTTCAAGAACGGCATTATAACTCAATGATACGATTCCCTGATGACATTGATATCCTCACTGAAACTGAACAAGAATTACATGGTGTGTTGTATGGAATGAGCAGTCTAATGACTACAGAGTATAAATTAAGAATAAACCGAAGAAAGACGAAAGTAATGAGAAGTAACACAAACGCGATAAACTTATCATCACACTTGGGGTCCAGGAACTAGACGACGGAATTCTGTACCTTGGAATGAAAATGACACATGGCGGACGAAACAAGGGGGACATAGATAGGTTAGTACGGGCAAAGAGGCGTTCCTGGCGGAGAGAAATCTGCTAGTATCAAACATCGTCCTTAATCTGAGAAAAGGAATGTCTGAAAATGTAACTTTGACGCATATCATTTAGGGAATCGTGGGCTGTGAGCAAATGTGCAAAATGTGTACTCTGAAATAAAGAGGTTGACACAAGAGAGGCTTTCGTGGCTGGCCGTATCGAACCAGTCATACGACTGACGAATAAAAAAGGATGAGGAGCTAGATCCTACATTTCAAACCTAACACCAGTAGCTTACACTAACCATTTATCCAATTTAATGAAAGACATGTTTGGTTCAAATGGCTCTGAGCACTATGGGACTCAACTGCTGAGGTCATTAGTCCCCTAGAACTTAGAACTAGTTAAACCTAACTAACCTAAGGACATCACACATATCCATGCCCGAGGCAGGATTCGAACCTGCGACCGTAGCGGTCTTGCGGTTCCAGACTGCAGCGCCTTTAACCGCACGGCCAATTCGGCCGGCTAAAGACATGTTTGTACACACCATAAGCTGCGGTATAAACTTTATTGAAAAGTGCTACCAATTTCTGTCTATGTGGATTCTTCAGGCACTGGACAGAGTAGTTGCTCTTGCTTTCTGATACATCAGTCATAGTTGCTTTAATGTTGGCTTAAATGAGATAACATCTGAGCGCTATTCGTTCACGTTAACAGCAGTTTTATGCATATAAGTTAAGCTATCGCCAGCTCGGTTCGGACTGTGCTTCCCGAGAGCAGAACAGAATCGAGCGCTGCCGGTTTAAAACTTCGGTCGCTGGCATACCATCACGACACCGGGTGAGAGGCTTTTTCAATTTTGTCAACAGCGGCTTGCGAATTTTTCCGTAGAAAATATTTGGGCGGAAAGTAAAAATTAATTAGCGGCCGCGACTCTATTAAGCGTAGCGCGCTTTATCACGGCGGCCATCGAGCTTGTGCTTAATTGACAAACCGCCGCAGCATAAAAGCCGAGTCGGCAATCCACCTTTATGACTGCCGTTTAATCACCGGTGTTGCTGCGACCTTGCCGACGTTACGTGACACAACGTAACGGTCCCATGGCCGAGCGTCAAGCCAGACGAGCGGAATCACGGTCATGATCTTCTCTCCAGTTATGGCCTAAACTGTGATTTTCCGAAAACAATGATTTCTGTGAATGCTAATTTTCGGTAACGACGATCTGTAATTGCAATTCGTCATATTTTAGAATCGCACTTTACGAATTCACAACATGTTTTCCTTCTCGACGTTATGATGCAATTTCTGCGATTTGTTACAGTAGATGTTACACTGTAATTAATGGAAAGTAGCGACTAACAGTCACTGGCCAGATGAAGTCTGTCAGAGTAACGACGTGGTATGACCATTTCAACAGCATGTCACTCAAGTCGTTATGCGATTTGAAAGGGGCGATATGTAAATGTGTATTGTACAGTGACTGAGTACTGAAAATTCCACTCTCCTTCGTGTGAAAGCCATCGCACACTCCTACATTTTGTGCCAAGTAGTTTCTGATATAGACTTGGTTTTTTTTTGTTTTGTTTAATGGTGGCGATATGCAAGTGAAAAGATTGCGAAGTACAGATCTTCCAGTTAAAAATTGACATCGGGAATAAAAAGTTACGTCGGTGTGGACGCCCCTCGCATTTTTTGTGAACTTAGCATAAAAACACTCGCCGGAGCCTTGTCTATTATCTAGATTTGCTGAGTTTAGATTTTAGTTTTATTTTTTGTGGTGGAAAGAGGATTAAATGTGTTTAAATATGGCACGAATGTCAACATTTGGCTGCACGATAGGTCAATTTGCTCCCACAAACTTTATTTGGCATTCAGGTTCGTTAACTTCAGCGACTCTGAATCGAATTGTCACCTTTCAACCTAACTTTAGACTTCGGGCTATGCTACACAACCAACATTTCGAGAGGGAGGGAGTAACCTACCTTACACTCTAGCCAAAGTCTCGGCCAGGACTACTCGTGCAGAAACGAGTGGCGACTGTGTTCTGGGATTAAGACGGGATGCTTCTGGAGGATTTTCTTCCTCAACAGTGATCGGTAGGGTAGTTTACGGTACCAACTCCAGCGACACCTTCAACAGTGTCGCCACGGATGGCGTTATGTTCCAACACGGCAATGCGCGACCGCACGACAGTCACCAGACTATTGCCACTGTGCGTGAACTAGGGTTTACTGTGCTGCCACATTCTCAATATTGGCCGAGTCTGCCTTCTACTGATTACGCCCTATTCGACGTAATGAAAGAGGTTAGGGGGCAGGAAGTTCATCCCCAATGACAAACTTCATGCAGTTGTCCATGACAGGCGCCCTAATACTCCCCAAAGAATGCTTTTCTACGCAAATACAGAAGCTGCCAGAACGATGGCAAAAGCGCATTGACATTGGCCAAGAATATCGGTAATGTAATCTGTATTCGTTTGTTCGGTAAATGGTTCATGTGGACACAAAAAATTTCAATGCCAATTAATTCTGAACGCCCCATATAGAAGCACGAAAACCAATAGATGGCACAACGCACATGCTACATTTAGTTGCTATTTGCGACTTCTAGTTGAGATTTCCTTCTAGTGTGTGTATAAAATATGATGACATGGAAATAGGGGAAGTTGAGAGTGTGAAATTCTTGGGATTACAACTTGATAATAAATTCAGTTGGAAGCGACATACTAACGAACTGCTAAAGTGCCTAAACAAGTCTGTGTTTGTAATGCGAATGATGTCAGACATAGCAGATATAAATGTAAGAAACTGGCACATTTTGCTTATTTTCACTCCATTATGTCATTTGGTATCATATTCTGGGGTAACTCCACAAACCGAGAAAAAATTTTTAGAGTACAGAAGGCTATAATAGGAGTAATGTGTAGTGTAAATCCAAGAACATCATGTCGAAACCTACTCAAAGAATTGGGCATAATAACCACAGCTTCTCAGTATATTTATTCCTTAATGAAGTTTGTTGTAAATAATACATCTCTTTTCCAACTAACTCCATAGTAGACAGTATCAATACTAGGAATAAGAACAATATACATACAGATTTAAAATCACTTACTCTTATCCAGAAAGGAGTCCGGTATTCAGCAACGCATATTTTCAATAAGTTACCAGCAACCATTAAGAGTTTAGTTTCAGACAAGGCATAATTTAAACATAATTTAAAATAATTTTTGGTGGTCAACTCCTCCTATTCCATCCATGAATTTCTCAACAAGTGAAGAAGACCATTTTAATGAAAATTAATTATACTTTAATTTTTGACAATACTTGGTTGTAACAGCCAAGTAACTACCTACTGTGTGAATGATGGATGTATGGAAAGCAGATGTAAGTCTTAAGTCTGTAAATAGTGGAAGTTTGGCTCTGAGCACTATGGGACTTAACATCTGAGGTCATCAGTCCCCTAGAACTTAGAACTACTTAAACCTAACTAACCTAAGGACATCACACACATCCATGTCCGAGGCAGGATTCGAACCTGCGACCGTAGCTGTCGCGCGGTTCCAGACTGAAGCGCCTACAACCGCTCAGCCACACCGGCCGGCAGTGGAAGTTTAATTTTAATTTTAAATCTTGTACGTAATTTGACTGTTCTTAACTGAGGATCATTGAAATGAATAATTTACTTTAATTTTTGACAATACTTGGTTGTAATAGCCAAGTAACTAGCTACTATGTGAATGATGGATTTAATTACAGCAGATGTAAGTATTAAACCTGCAAATATTAGAAGTTTAATTTTTATTCTTGTACATAACTTTATTGTTTATTGACTTAGGATGACTGAAATTAATGAAAGTCAAGTTTTTATAATTTCATTTTCGTAATGTGTTTATCAGACATATTCCACACCCAGGAGGATCCCCTCTTTTGTGGGTATATGGAATGAATAATTAATCTAATCTAACCTCAAAACTGATATCGCAACCAGATTCTGTAAAGTTGTTATCGCGAAAACTGGCTTCCTAATCTGTGATTTGTAATAGATAAGTGGTTTCTTGTCTCTCCCCCCCCCCCCCCCCCCCTACTCTGCAGATGTCGAAACGGTGGGTGTCTACTGCTATCATTACGATCTCTGGCGAGGGGTTCTCCATTAGTAGTAATGCCTGTATTAACTGTCAAAATCATCGATATGTCTTTCGTAAAAAAGTTAAGACCGGACTCGGATGTTAAATATGAAATGGGAAACGGAATAAATTATTCGCTTCTTTGTCACCTATGTTATACGTAAGTGTTTGTGAGATTTCAACGATGCTGACTAAGAAAGCCAGGAGCATCGTGTTGCTGCACTTCAGGCAGTTCTACGCGACCTCAACATGATGGACTGACGGTAACTGGGCTGAAGAATATAATTCATTCCATTAGAAAAACATCAAATACGAAAATACCAGAAAGTATAACATTTGGCTGTGGAACATAGATCAACGGTGGAGACGAATACGAATCCTCACTTGCCGAAAAAACTCAATGTGATTTGTAATTTCAGATCTGGCGCCAATGCTTCACGTATTATATAGTACGTTTCTCCCTTGTCGCGACATTAACTCTGTTAAGGTTGCAGGTGATGTCTGAAGTGATCGCTGTCTCCAAAATCTACGGATACCAGTCATGGAATGCTGGTGCCTATTTTTACTGGACCAAAGGTGGGGAGCTACCTACACGTCGACGTAATGAAAGAGTTTGTAAGTGGCAGAAAGTTCACCCCCAATGACGAACTTCATGCTTGAAGATGTGATAATTTATCTTTGAAAGTGATAGCCCAATAAAATAACAATTTACAAATTTTGACTGTTGAAAGGAGTTTGATTTGACATTTTGTTCTCATATGCTGTGTACATGTATTTCTTTTCATCATATGATAACAAATAAGGACGTTCAAAGAGACATTAATTACTGTGGAGAAAGTTTAAAACGCACGGGTTTAGAGAAGCTGCAGGTGATAATTGTACACTATTCTGGAATCTTGTGCGTTTTGAGCTACGTCACCTTGATCAGACCTGTTGAAGGAGCACTGAAACTGAATACCATATCAACAACTTCGCAATTAGTAGAAAGAATATGTTAAAATATGAGCAGGTGGCTACGTCACGTTAAAGATATGCAGCATTTAAACAAAATGTATGAATAGTGGAATGTGTTAATACATCAACAGAAACTCACTATTGAGTCATATTACTGGCCTTGTAGTGACACAGAAAAACTTAGGCAACTGAACAGACACACTTTACTCCTGGGAAGGTGTAAAATAACCGTATACCTAACATATTATTCAGTGGCCTTGGAAACCGGTTAATCAACTACCTACTGACATTTTCATTTCTGTGAGACGTTATTAGTTTTGAAATTAATAATTTGTAAGACTTCTAACGCAGTAGGCGTGGTGACTAATAAATCGAACGATGTATACATTTAGAGTCTGTGTACTTAATGAAAACAATCCTCGTTTTAAAAAAAGGCATTAGTCCGGTTACTTAGAGAGCGATGTACGCTGTATTACGCTTGCGGATCGGCAGTGAGATTTAAAGTTACAATTCATCAAGTTAATACAGACGCCAAGGATGTGCTATTTGGTTACCGAAGTTCCGTAGCTTTATCGGCAAATAATGACAATTGCCGCAGTTTGGTCCCGCAGGCGTGCGCCACGCGCAGCGCTGGCTGAATTCCTGTACAGAGGAATTTCGTGGCCAAGGTCTGGGCACGCCAGATACCCACCAGAGGCCACGCCGGTCACGACTTCTGCAGCTGCCTCGCTCGGCGGCCGCCAGATGGCAGCACAAGACGTGCTGCCGGAGATCGTTACCCGGCGGGAGGACAGATGGCGTGGTCAGTGTCTACGTCTTCACGAAGCTTGCCGGAACACTGGTGGCGGGAGAGGGGCATTCGAATTAATTGTTTACGGTCGATCGTCAGAACAGAAGCAGCGATCTGGGGAATTGCACTGCATGTCATCACGACAGAGATACTATCAACCCACGCTTTCTGACCAAGAGACATATATATACAATTTATTGGTCTTTGGCAATGAGGACGTTTCCGTCTGCTGCGAGAAGTTCGAATTCCGATCCTAATATTCCATATTGAGACTCCTTTCGCCTCTCTACCAGCACGCCTAGTTTTTGATTGAAAAAACTGACTGTACAATAGGTCATTCGTTTCTGGACCACGTGATTCTATTTACAGGTACCATACACATGAAACTAGAAATAAAAGTCTCGTACTCCCTTCCCACAGGTAAAAAAATCTTCTGTGACACATCACAATAAACGAAGGCGTGTTGTTAAGTAATGCCTCCAAATTTTTTATGTGAAAACTCCCAAGCTCTTTAAATAAAACAAACGTTATTAACAGTTTACGTCTTTATTTTTCATGTCTACATATTTATTTCTCAACATTGTCACCCTGGCGACGAATACATTTCTCTCAACGAGAGACCAGTTTGTTGGTATCGCCATTATAGAATGTTTGGCTTAGTTGACGAAGCCACGATCTCAGCTCCGCTTGCACTGCTGCGTCACTACTAAAGTGAAGTTCTGGAAGTTGTTCTTTAAGTTTTGGAAACAGATAAAAATCAAACGGGGGCCCAGTCGGCACTGTATGGAGGATAATCGATGACAATGAACCCAAAGCGTAGGATTGTTGCAGATGTCGTAGGGCTCGTGTGTGGAGTTGCATTGTCATGCTGAACGAGAGGGTGTTCAATGTGTGGACGACCTCTTTCAGTTCGTGCTTTCTGTTTTCCGAGGCGTCTCGTAATACCTTGGAGAGTTTATAGCGGTGCCTTTAGGCATGAATTCCAATTGCACCACACTTTGAACATCCCAGAACACTGTGAGGATGACTTTGCCTGCTGATGGCATGATCTTCAACTTTTTTGCCGTCAGTGATTCTTTGTGGCGGAACTCTTCTGATGACCTCTTGTTTGAGGGGTCAAAACGGTGGACCAAGGTATCATCAACGGTCGCAATGTTGCCAAGTAACCCATAAAAAGCTGAAAACGCAAAAGAGACGTTCAATTTCCTGGTTCAATGTCAAGAGTGAGCATTCGCGGCACCACCGTGCACACAGCACGCAGTTTCGCGCACAGATACTTGCGTTACAACGCGCCATGTTACCCGCTACATTTCAGAGCCCTCTAGCGGCAGAGGGGTCGAACTTGCTTCAGCGAAGCGGGAAAGTCGATCGAATAATATGAACAACATAACCGATAATGAGGCATTACTTTTTAGCACATTCTCGTTTGTACAAGAAAAGTCTATAATAAATTATATGGAAGCGATATCCACTGTACGGAGTTAGAGACAACGGAAGAAATGACTGTGCAATGTCCTAATGAAATAATGGCACTGTTTCTTGCAATAATTTGTAGAGGGTAATATAACACTATAGATATTGAAATGACACAGTTTCAGATATTTAACTGGTCACATACAGATATGATTTTATGTATACAGACTGAAGCAACGAGTTCGTGTGTGAGGGGGAATTAAAAGTAGACTGGAGTGGCAGTGAAAATTTGGATCGAGGTGGGACGAGTGCCAAAGTTATCTTGCAGTTGTGCGATCGGCTGTACCAAGATGGCTTAGTGCCTAACGCGCCTGCCTAGCAAGCACGAGACCCGGGTTCGATTCCCGGCCTTGGTACAAATTTTCACTTGCAACTACATATGTACATAAAAATTATAGATAGTGATTAAAATAGAAATGGGTGGGAAAATATTTGTAAGACCGACGAGAAATTGACCGTTGTTAACGAACAAATTTATTGCTGTGCACGAGTTACAGTCTATTCGAATTTCGCACCAGTCGCAGCATAAGAGCGGTGCTAGTGGCGACACTAGGAGAATACAAATCAGATTTTCTTTAAATACACGAAGTAATGGCCCTGAGCGTTAGTAAGCTTTGAGATTGAAGTTCATGTTAGTGAAGAACGCCTTTAAGACGACGAAGACGCCACTGTCAACAGCTCACTGAGTTTGAACGAGGTCGTGTCCAGACGCACTTCAGTGGTTTCTGAGTGAAGTGGAATGAGTTCTTTCGTATCCTCAGAGATTCATTCCTTCAGAAGAGAGCTGATTCAGCCTGTTAGGACACGTGAACTCGCAGAACGGGCCCTATTGTGGATCACAAACCCCCTTAAGTGCTTCGAAAAGCCGTAGCAGAATCCCAACATTGGCTCTCATTTTAGTCATTTTATGATATTCCTCCGCACTCATTTCATTACATTTTATTACATTTTATTACGGGCGCTAAAAATCTTGCTGTCCTGCGCCCACTAATCATCATCATCGTCATCATCATCAAGATTGATGTTTGGTGCACTACGTTCGGTGTCCGAATCGCAAGGCGATTATTTCAAGAAACTGTTAACGCTAACAAGCGAGTCCAGAAACTGTCTAATGCGTACTGGATCAACTCACAGAAGACGAATGACTGTATGGATGTTTTCAGCAGGACGAAGCAACAGCACATACCTTTATTACCTTGTCACAAATGCGTAAGATATTCGGTGAGAAAGGCAGTGCAATCTCCGACCACCTCGATCACCTGATTTCTCTCCCTCTGATTTTTACCTATGGGGCAAACTGAAGGGTAAAATGCACTCTAATAATCCTCGTACACTCAAATAGCTGCATCGGCATACTGAAAACGCTGCTGCTACGCAGGCAGTGCTGCTACGCCTGTCTCACAGTTTGGTAAATCGAACACATCACTGAACGGACGTAACGTTTATAGTACCGTGTGTGATGTCCGTTAACAACCGTCAGTCCCGTGTCGGTATCACTGTAAATATTTTCGGGGACGGTTTTATTTAGGACACACTATACTAGCACGTGAGACGCTAACTGTAAATTATATTGTATAACTGAGCATTCCGTAAAACACAGAAATGTTTTCAATAGCTAAAAGAAGATTCTGACAATATTTGACGTGTCTCCTGGTACTGAAAAACGTGCTATTTCATACTTAGTATAATAGGACAGTAAAATCCTATTGCTTACTAGTAAGAAATTTACTTCTGCTATTATCAGCATGGAACAGCGAAGTGCACGTGAAGTTACTGATTTCGTAATAGATGAAAATGCTTAACAGGCGAGAATCTGTACCGAAGGTCTGACTTCGTACAGGCGAAGGTGCGGACAAAATTAATGTGTTTGCCCGTATAGCTGACTGTACTAATACACGGTTTTGTGTTTGAAAGTTGCCTGTTCGAATGCTGTTGGCAGAACTGGCCGCCAAGGCAGAAAGGTGGTGGTGTTAGGTTTCCAGGTCATTTTTCTGTTGGCTGTCATACTGATCCTCTTTCTAACTGTGTGGCAAAACATGGATCCAGCATACCACCAGAATTAAATATAGCCACTTTAAAATAGGCCTAATCACATTTTATGATTCACTACATGTCTGTAACATTACTTCGATCATACAGAACATTCATATTACAACTCATCACTTAATACAGCGGGGTTCAGAAAAATGTAGACTCTCTTTGGTAGACAATGTTCGTGGAACAAAATGACAAAATGTCACACTCCTGGCCCGAGAGGGAAGGTTATTTTGTGTGTTCAAAGCGAACCCCACTAGCAAGTGAACTGTTGACCGAACTACTTCTGCCACTGTTGCCGGTGTGGTAGCCGTAGAGGACGCCTCGATGCTTTCTCGTGGCTTGTTCAGTGTAGCTGGCTTCTGTTAATAAACGTTTTTCAAGGTTCCCCATAGGTAGAAGTCAAGAGCTGCAAGGTCTGGGGGTACCCAACAGTTCCACTTCAACCTAGGCACCTTCCAGGTAGATTTTCATCCACGTAGGCTCTGGCATCTCTGTAGTAGTGAGACGGAACGCCATCTTACTTTAGCTGAAATCTTTCATTCCCAAACATCTCTCGGATGGCAGGTAAAATTGATGTTTGCAGCGTATCAGGATACACCTCACCAGTTACGGTACCTTGAAAGAAGAATAGGACAATCAAACCGCGCAATAACAGACCACAGCACACATTAACACCCAGTAGGCTTGTCCACGTGTACATGAGGTTTTTCAGGAGCCCTGTACACGCAGCTATGGCGGTTTAGTACCTTTACATTTGAACTGCGCCTCGCCATACCAGATAACCTTCCCTGCAAACCGTTCATCCTCGCGAAGCATGCCTTCAAACTGAAACATCCCCTTCGAAAAAATAATGAATGATTGTGCTGATAAACCCCTTACGTTATTTGATTTTCAAACAGCTGAGCAAAACTGAACATGCAGAGACATTTCTCTCTTTACTTATCCAGATCATCAATAAACTGACACACAATATTTTTAGCACAACGCAATCTGACTTTCAATAATCCCTACAAAAGAATGGCCCTGACTAACAATACCCTATACCTTTCATGAATCACTTATCTCACAAAAATCTTCGTTACTCGAACTACTGCAATACAGCGAGCGCCACTAATGCCAGCTAAATAAAAGATTCTAACTACTGAAGGCACTAACTACTGATAGGCATAGTCAGCAAATGAAAGATTTTGATAGAGAACAAACAATGTATTTACCTTAATAACGTTCCAAAGTCATCATATATATATATATATCAGTTCATGGCATCCAGTCTTACAAATTAACTGTTTCTGACGGGCAAACGTCCAGATCGTCCGCTCTCAAAACTCTGCCATCTCTCCCCCCACATCCACCACTTCTGGCGGCTCACCTCCAACTGCGCAATGCTACCCGCTGTTCTCATTCAACTGCCGAACACCACAATGGCGAATATTCTAACAATGCCAACCAGCCACAGACTGCACACAGCACAGCCAGTGATTTTCATACAGAGCGCTAGGTGACGTTACCAACATAAAAACCTAAACAGCCTACTTACAAAACCAATCGCAGTACTCCATCCGTCGATCCAGGTCGTGCTCGTTCACAGCGTGCAGTGATCTTGGGATGTACGCTTTCCACACTTTGCAGCCTTCAGAATTCGTCGTGCGCTAGATCAGCTTACCTCGCTTTCACATGCACCCTGCTTCACATGTTTTTGGGGTGACCTAGTAAAATGTTGCAACAAAGTAGGACTGGAAGCTGGACTTGGTGATGATTTCGGCCGTCGCCTTAAAATTTCAAATTTATCCTGAGTACAATAAACTCTTGTACGTGTTGTTGGCTGCGTTCCGTACACATTACGCCGCTGCCGTTCTACCTCAACCAGGTTTCCGTACTTGCAGTACCACTTCAACACGGCCTCGCGTAGCTCAGACGAGTCTTACTTCATTCCTGGCTGCGCTGGCATCTGCTAGAAAACGCGCGAAAGGATCTGTTGAGAAAACAATGGACTTCGCTACCGCGCAAAACTGCAACGATATGTCATTTTGTTCCAAAGATTAATTACCAAAGAGTGTCTACATTTTCCTGGACCGCTCTGTATACGTATAAGTGCATCCGAATTCTAGAACGTTGTGAGTTCATTGGAGGGCCGATGTGCATTTCGGAAACCCATAGAGATGAGATGCAACACACACTTGTGTCCGTTCTAGGATGGTAACAGATGTGGCGCAGGATGAGTGGTTGAGAAATGTGTCTCCATCGGCCCTGCTGTCCTATGTTCCCTGTAAGACTAACTGCTTGCGACGTATTTACACTGATGAGCCAAAACATTACGACCATCATGTGAAACGCAGTACAGCAACGATTGTGGGTGGCATGGATTCGAGAGGTTCTTGATAGGTTCACGTAGGTAACTTGCAACAGAGGTCTAAGGATGAGTCACGCGACTCCAGATTATGGGCCAGTGGCTGGTAACAGCCATTGTTGTACGATCAAGAACTGCGTCAGAAAAGCTCTGTACTCGATTTTCTAATGCGTTATAATATTGAACGTGTTGAAAACATTGCGCAATATTATTGACCGTGTGGCCGATGAGACTGAGAGATTGCGCAGTAATACTGAGATCATCAAAACCTTTTGAAATACACTGCGCTGCCCAGAAGTACTGTGCTGTCTGTGGGCAGTACTGACAACAGCCTACACAGACCAAAGATGTTAGATTAGGTTGTGGTTGTGGTTGTTGTTGTTGTTGTTGTTGTTGTTGTTGCTGCTGCTGCTGCCGTGTTGAAAATGAGTTCTCGCACGCTCGCGGTGACTTGTGGAGTAAGGATGTAGATTTAGGGGACGAGACAGAAGAGCATTATTAGTGGAGTGCATATAAATGTATAAATCATTGCTAGTATTGTGGGATGTTAGGGCAGATGAGTACAAAAACAGAGCGTTAATAATGATGAATCGATGATTTGTCGCTTAGTAAATACAGAAAACAGCCACGAAGGAAGACTGCTACAAAAAATTAATTAATGCAAAGTCACGAATAAAAGCACATATAGATGTCTACCTATATGCATACATTACTTACCCGAAAATAACCCTTCATGTATTATTGCATGATAGTTTCCTTAACTATGTCTCAGATACTGTAAGGTGGAACTGCACTTGTAAATTCACGTCTTAAGACGAATCGTGGGAGGCACCGTAACAGATAAGCGATGATTTTATGTAACTCCGTTTCTCACTGAATTATTTTGTTTTTTGACCATTGGGATGTAAGTGTATGCAGAAATACAGGGTGATTCAAAAAGAATACCACAACTTTAAAAATGTGTATTTAATGAAAGAAACATAATATAACCTTCTGTTATACATCATTACAAAGAGTATTTAAAAAGGTTTTTTTTTCACTCGAAAACAAGTTCAGAGATGTTCAGACACTCGAGCAATATCAACTCGATACTCCAACTAGTTCCACACTCTCTGTAGCATATCAGGCGTAACAGTTTGGATAGCTGCTGTTATTTCTCGTTTCAAATCATCAATGGTGGCTGGGAGAGGTGGCCAAAACACCATATCCTTAACATACCCCCATAAGAAAAAATCGCAGGGGGTAAGATCAGGGCTTCTTGGAGGCCAGTGATGAAGTGCTCTGTCACGGGCTGCCTGGCGGCCGATCCATCGCCTCGGGCAGTTGACGTTCAGGTAGTTACGGACAGATAAGTGCCAATGTGGTGGCGCTCCATCCTGCTGAAATATGAATTGTTGTGCTTCTTGTTCGAGCTGAGGGAACAGCCAATTCTCTAACATCTCCAGATACTGTAGTCCAGTTACAGTAGCACCTTCGGAGAAAAAGGGACCAAAAACTTTATTGGCTGAAATGGCACAGAAAACGTTCTTCACCTTAGGCGAGTCACGTTCATACTGAGTTGTTTCCCGCGGATTCTCAGTGCCCCATATACAGACATTGTGACGGTTGACTTCCCCGTTAGTGTAGAAAGTTGCTTCATCACTAAACATAATCTTTGAAACGAAAGATTCATCTATTTCCATTTGAGCAAGGATAAAATCACAGAAATCGATTCTTTTAATCTTATCAGCTGCAGACAGTGCTTGAACCAATTAAAGACGATAAGGTTTCATAACTAACCTTTTTCGTAGGACTCTCCATACAGTTGATTGTGGAATTTGCAGCTCTCTGCTAGCTCTGCGAGTCGATTTTCCTGGGCTGCGAACAAATGCTTGCTGGATGCGTGCTACATTTTCATCACTCGTTCTCGGCCGTCCAGATCTTTTCCCTTTGCACAAACACCCATTCTCTGTAAACTGTTTATACCAACGTTTAATACACCACCTATCAGGAGGTTTAACACCATACTTCGTTCGAAATGCACGCTGAACAACTGTCGTCGATTCACTTCTGCCGTACTCAATAACACAAAAAGCTTTCTGTTGAGCGGTCGCCATCTTAGCATCAACTGACACTGACGCCTAGTCAACAGCGCCTCAAGCGAACAAATGTACAACTAAATGAAACTTTATAGCTCCCTTAATTCGCCGACAGATAGAGCTTAGCTCTGCCCTTTGTCGTTGCAGAGTTTTAAATTCCTAAAGTTGTGGTATTCTTTTTGAATCACCCTGTATATCCGAATGCCTGTGTATGAAAATTCCAATGAAAGAGGTGAACCATTTCCTGTAGTGTATCAAATGCTGGACCACAACAAACAATTATGATAATTTAATTTTTCATTCAACCTCACTTCTCTCAACAATGTTTCGCGAGTTATCTTTGACGCTTCTTGAACCAGTTTTTCATCTACCTTTCCTTCCTTCTTGCAGCAGAGTAGCCGGCCGTTGTGCCCGAGCTGTTCTAGGCGCTTCAGTCCGGAACCACGCTGTTGCTACGGTCGCAGGTTCGAATCCTGCCTCGGGCATGGATGTGTGTGCTGTCCTTAGGTTAGTTAGGTTTAAGTAGTTCTAAGTCTAGGGGACTGATGACCTCAGATGCTAAGTCACATAGTGCTCAGAACCATTTGAACCATTTTTTGCAAGAGAGTAGAATAATTATCACAGCGATCTCGTCATCGTCCAAAACTCTGAACCACAGTAATATTGCACCATATTATTAACAATATTAATGAGCACTGTAGGGAGAACGTCAATAACATTGCACAATATTATTGTGCAGTAGTACTGAACGTCTGCGGGCCGCTTTACAATCGGTAAGTATATTTTATGATCTGAAAATAATGGCTAGCACCTTAGAAATCGGTCGTATCATTTTATAAAAACTCGCAGACTAGACGAACAAAGTTTATATTAACCTTCTTCTTTCGAATTTCCTCCTCGAGTGCAATGAGAAAACAACGAAAAGCGTCCACACATTTCACGTTTACGTACGAATAGAGACACTAAAATTCTTGGTTACCTGCGACATTTTGAATGCTTCCTCTAAAACAGTGCGCTGGCGATACAAAACAGTTCTCTGCAAATGTAATTTTCGTAGTGACTTTGACTATAGTATCCTGAACGACCAAACAAAACAGTAACGTATCGTTGATAGGCTATGTTCTCTTCCTTTCCCTTCAGTGTAAACGTTTGTTCGGATACAAGCGTATTGTATTGAACATCGACGAATTGTCCGTGAATGCACATTCGCTGGTGTTCGCCTGCATTAGCACCCGTATAAAGGATGCTTAGGACCCATTTCCCGCTACGAGCTTTCTGGTAGGGGTGCCTGCACCGGCGTGTCTGTGGTGATGTCTGGCCGTGTTCCAGGAAGCACCCACTCTGATCCGCCACAATGGCGATGGCCGTTCGCCGATAGCCACCCCTGCGCCAGCGCCCGCCGAATCGCGCCGCATCGTCCGCGGCTGCGGCGGTATTGTTCAGCTGGTTGCGGGCGCGGGTTCGTGACCGGGCGGCGGTGGCCTTGGGACTGCCGCTGACAACTCTCCTCTCTGCCAGAGCCGAGCTCGCGGCTGTGGCGCCGGCCGAGATCTTAATCAAGACTCTGCACGCAGTTTACGATTTTGTTGTATTTAGACCAGCGGTTCCCAACCTCTCAGCTTATCTGGGCCACATTGGAAGAAGGCGAGTACTTCTGGGCAGCACATAATATACACAACTTCACATAAACGGAATTTTATGGATCTCTTTTTATCTGTCGTGTGAAAGATGCTTATCGCATCACTACTTGCTTTGGGCCGCTTGTGGCCCGCGGGCTGAACACCTGTGATTTGGCCTTGAGACGCGTAATCCAGCTACATCATGCACAGACAATTAGGGCAGACTGGGATGAAGTGGCAACGCCAAGAGAAATTGAGTTTTCACCAAATCGCGGTTTTTGGCAGAAGCTTACCGTTCACGTGTTTTGAATCTATTTGTTGTTGTGGTCTTCAGTCCAGAGACTGGTTTGATGCAGCTCTCCTTGCTTCCCTATCCTGTGCAAGCTTCTTCATCTCCCAGTACCTACTGCAGCCTACATCCTTCTGAACCTGCTTAGTGTATTCATCTCTTGGTCTCCCTCTACGATTTTTACCCTCCACGCTGCCCTCCAGTACTAAATTGGTGATCCCTTGATGCCTCAGAACATGTCCTTCCAACCGATCCCTTCTCTAGTCAAGTTGTGCCACAAACTCCTCTTCTCCCCAATTCTATTCAATACCTCCTCATTAGTTATGTGATCTACCCATCTAATTTTCAGCATTCTTCTGTAGCACCACATTTCGAAAGCTTCTGTTCTCTTCTTGTCTAAACTATTTATCGTCCATGTTTCACTTCCATACATGGCTACACTCCATACAAATACTTTCAGAAACGATTTCCTGACACTTAAATCTATACTCGATGTTAACAAATTTCTCTTCTTCAGAAATGTTTTCCTTGTCATTGCCAGTCTACATTTTATGTACTCTCTACTTCGACCATCATCAGTTATTTTGCTCCCCAAATAGCAAAACTCATTTACTACTTTAAGCGTCTCATTTCCTAATCTAATTCCCGCAGCGTCACCCGATTTAATTCGACTACATTCCATTATTCTCGTTTTGCTTTTGTTGATGTTCATTTTATATCCTCCTTTCTAAACACTGTCCATTCCTTTCAGCTGCTCGTCCAGGCCCATTGCTGTCTCTGACAGAATTACAATGTCATCGGCAAACCTCAAAGTTTTTATTTCTTCTTCGTGGGTTTTAATTCCTACTCCAAATTTTTCTTTCGTTTCCTTTACTGCTTGCTCAATATACAGATCGAATAACATCGTGGATAGGCTACAACCCTGTCCCACCCCCTTCCCAACCACTGCTTCCCTTTCATGTCCCTCGACTCTTATAACTGCCATCTGTTTTCAGTACAAATTGTAAATAGCCTTTCGCACCCTGCATTTTACCCCGAACACCTTCAGAATTTGAAAGAGAGTATTCCAGTCAACATTGTCAAAAGCTTTCTCTAAGTCTACAAATGCTAGAAACGTGGGTTTGTCTTTCCTTAATCTATTTTCTAAGATAAGTCGTAGGGTCAGTATTGCCTAACGTGTTCCAACATTTCTACGGTTGAATCTATTTATTATAAGGTATTACACTGTATAAATAAGGAGATATCGGTTTGGACCTATAACCATTTTCGTTAAGTTTTACATAGCAGCCACTTTTTCTAACCCTACGGGGCAAAGCGGCCACTGCAGTGATATTCTCAAACAGGACGGCAAGCCTCTTTTGGCTGAAGTAACGCCACCGCCTTGGCGTATTTCTTTAAGCGCAAACACTTTACTCTTCTTGGATTGAACTGTCAACCATCTCACTCACATTAATAATGTGATGAGATGGATGAAATTGTTTTTCTTGCACTATGCTAATAGTATTAAAAAACCTGTCTGTGCTGACCTAGCCGGCCGCTGATGGCCGAGCGGTTCTGGCGCTACAGTCTGGTACCGGGCGACCGCTACCGTCGCAGGTTCGAATCCTGCCTCGGGCATGGATGTGTGTGTTGTCCTTAGGTTAGTTAGGTTTAAGTAGTTCTAAGTTTTAGGGGACTTATGACCTCAGCAGTTGAGTCCCATAGTGCTCAGAGCCATTTGAACCATTTTTTGTGCTGACCTAGTTAAAGGCTAGACAGATTGTCATCGAGGTAGGTTTCCTAAGACTAATATTAAGGTGCCGTCCTTGCCTGCCATTTCCTACTCTTTGTTAAAACTAAGCGGTATATTTACATCTACATACAGTCTCTGCAAGCCATTGTACGGTGTATGGCATAAGGTAATCCATAACACTACTAGCCATTTCCTTTCCTGTTACACTCGCGATTAGTGCGAGGGAAAAATGGCGATCTGTGTCAACGTACGAGCCCTAATTTCTCTCCCTGTTTTCGTGCGAAATGTACGTTGGCGACAGTAGAATCTCCCTGCAGTCAACTAAAATGTTGGTTCTCTAAATTTCCTGAATAGTGTTCCTCGAAAAGAACGTCTCCTTCCCTCCAATGAGTTCCATTTCAGTTCCCCAAACATCTGCGTGGTACTTGCGTTTTGTTCGAACCTTCCGGTAACAAATCTGACAGTCCGCCTCTGAACTGCTTCAATGTCTTCCTTTAATCCGACCTGATGCGACACTAGATTATTACTCAAGAATAGGTCGCCGTAGTGTCCTACAGGCGGTCTCCTTTACAGATGAGCCACACTTTCCCAAAATTCTCTCAATAAACCAAAGTCGGTCTTTCGCCTTTCCTACCACAATCCTCACTTACTCGTTCGATTTCACATCACTTTGCAACGTTACGCCCAGATATTTAATATTTAAACGACGTGACTGTGTCGGGACTCTACTAATGCGGAAATCCGAAGATTACGAGTTTGTTTTTCTTACTCACCAGCACTGACTTAGATTTTTTCTACATTTAGAGACAGCTGTCATTCATCACACCAACTAGAAATTCTTTCTAGGTTATGTTGTATCATCCTACAGTCGCTGAACTTTGACACCTTCCTGTACACCACAACATCATCAGCGAACAACTGCAGATTGCTGCCCACCCTGTCTGCCAGATCATTTACGTAGACAGAAAATAGCAACGGTCTTGTCACACTTCCCTGCGGCACCCCTAATGTTACTCCGTCGAGGACAACACATTGGATGCTATTCCTCAAAAAGTCTTCGAGCCAGTCACGTATCTGGGAACCCATTCCATGTTAACGTATCTTCCTTAACAGTCTGCTATGGTGCACTGTGTCAAATCCTTTTCGGAAATATAGAAATGTGGAATCCTCCTGTTACTCTTCATCCATGGTTCGTTGGATGTATGGAAAAAAAAGGGGGCAAGCTGAGTTTAGGACCCGCTACCTTTCTAAGATTTTGCTGATTCGTGGACAGAAGCTTTTCTCTCTTAAGGACGCTCTATCAGCCGGAATGCTAATCTCCGTAGATCCTCCACTGTAAATCTGGGGCCGATCCCGGCGGAGGTTCGAGTCCTCCCTCGGGCATGTGTGTGTGTGTGTGTGTGTGTGTGTGTGTGTGTGTGTGTGTGTGTGTGTGTGTGTGTGTGTTTGTCCTTAGGATAATTTAGGTTAAGTAGTGTGTAAGCTTAGGGACTGATGACCTCAGCAGTTAAGTCCCATAAGATTTCACACACATTTGAACATTTTTTTCTGTAACTCTGGAAAATCGACTTTCCACTTCGAAAACATTATCAATGACTTCTTCTTGTTCTTCTGCTTCTTATTCTGTAATGAACTCACGCAATAAGCTTCCCATAATATTTTTGCCACTTACTACACCTCTTTTTCCCGTAGAACTCTTCTTTAACACATTATTTAAATATCGTCACAAAGTGATGAATAACTGAGGATACCTTCGTATGTAAAAATATATAGTAGTAAATCTGTAGCACAGTATGTGCTATATAGAAGTTACTAACTACTATGTGGGCACTTTTCCCGATGAGCAATGTGGCCACTTCTCACTATCGGACGCCATGACGGCGTCAGTGGTCCATAAATGAAATCATTAAACCGAAAGAAATAACTAGGAACTACTTTTGTAGGCCAAAAGACCTTGGTTAAATATTTCTATTGTAAAATTACATTGCTTTACCTTTGCGACGAAACAAGAATAACACACTGTCGAATGTTATTAATTTGACCATCTCTCAGAAGCCTGAATAATTACCCTTTGCAGCGAGGTTCTGGAAGGGATGTGGAGCCATGCCGACTCCAGCCGCACTAGCGTTCTCGGTTGAGGATCCATGGCACGAACAGCCCGATCGAGATGCCGCGGAGTACCGATGGGAAATGGCAAATAGCTAAGTCCTTCATTTTGTGAGAATGGATTTTGAAGTTATATTATTGTTTTATTGTTCGCTGAATGTGCTGTAGCGTAACAATTATATTATGAACAGGGGGTGGGCCAAAACATCGAAGCACCACAAACAACACGCTACTCTGCCTGATCAGGTGTAGGAAAACCGGTGGCATTCAAAACAGCTTCCAGTCGTCTCGGAATGTATAAATACGGGTTCTGCGCGGTTTCTCAAGGAATCTTATACCATTATTCCTGCAAAATGACTGTTTCGCCTTTCACTTGTGAAACTCAGTTGAACGGAATTCGTTACAGTTGTGACTTTGGGTGAGGCAGGATGAGAGGGCATTGTTTTAGGTAATGATTCCATTAAGATGGAAAATGCACTTAGAAATGAGGATGCGTACCAGACGAAAGGTTTGGAAGAACGTTTGTTTCATGTTTATGCCCGTTTTGCAAACATCTGAGTGCTGCGCCGTAAGGAGTCTGGTGAATTTGACATACGACTTTAGATAAATACGCTTATTATCAGGAGTTTTCATAGATATGCGTTAGTTCTATAATTCCTTCTACATAATTTGAATTGTTCGGCAGAATTTCGCGAAAAAAAACATGATTGTAATTCTGAATGGTTCCGCAAGAGTTTTACAGCAAACCCTAATAATATTTTTTAAACAGATAATAGTTCACGAGATGACTGCAATAATGAGGGACCCATTTTCACAATATAAAATGTACAAATTCGCTCTAGAGTTGTGATGGTACTTCTGATGACAGTTATGGATAGCACCGCAAGAGTTCTGCCAAAAACCCTAGTGCAATTTTTTGTGCAGTTGATTGTTTATGAGATAATTGCAGTTATGTGGGACACATTTCACTAACATTATTGGAATTATCTCAGAAAGTATTATCTACGCAAAAGATGTCATTAGGGTTTCCTGCAGAAATCTTGGACAGCTATCCAGAATTGCGTTCATCATTCTTTTCTTGAAATCCTTCAGAAATATTCAAATTTTGTACACACAACTCCACAACTATAGCATGTCTACTTGTTGGTTATAATTGAACTGCAGCTACTCAAGGAGGTCCAATGTGGGCTGTAATTATCGCATTGCAGCGAAACTTGGTAGATATGCTAGTGCGCTATTGGGGAACCGATTTACGCTGGAAAACGAATTAGTTGCAACTGTGGCCACCAGGTGCAAATGTGGCTCAGTACACTGCTTGTGTGGCGGTGTGGCATCCACGCTGTCATTTGACAAGCCATAAAGTAAATATGTAAGTGGGCTGCTTAGGTTTATATGTTGGTAACGCCACGTAGCGCTCTGTATGAAAATCACTCGCTGTGCTGTGTGCAATCTGTGGTTGGTTGGACTCATTGTTGGATATTCGCTTGTGTAGTGTTGGGCAGTTGGATGTGGACAGCGCGCAGCGTTGTGCAGTTGAAGGTGAGCCGCTAGCAGTGGTGGATGTGGGGAGAGGGATGCCAGAGTTTTGAGAACGGACGATCTGGACGTGTGTCCGTCAAAAAAAAGGAAATTTATGAGACTGGATGTCATGAACTGATTATATATAATGACTTTTGAACACTATTAAGGTAAATACATTGTTTGTTCGCTATCAAAATATTTCATTTGCTAACTATGCCAATCAGTAGTTAGTGCCTTCAGTAGTTACAATCTTTTACTTAGCTGTCAGTATTGGCGCTCGCTGTATTGCAGTAGTTCGAGTAACGAAGATTTTTGTGAGTTAAGTGATTCATGAAAGGTATAGGTTATTGTTAGTCTGGGCCATTTTTTTGTAGGGATTATTGAAAGTCAGATTGCATTGCGCTAAAAAAAAAAAATTGTGTGTCAGTTTAATCATGATCAGAATAAGTAAAGAGAAAACTGTCTGACAACGTTCAGTTTTACTCAGCTGTCTTTGTATCAAATAATATAGGAGTTTACCAGCACAGTCAATCATCATTTTTCTAAGGGTAAGTTTCAAATGAACCTTATGCCTATCGAGAAGACAGACCGTGTGCTGTTAGTGAAACTGTTTCATACGACAGGCAGCAATTACAGTGCCGCATTAAGAGTGTGTCGCCGACTGAAAGGTCCGAGGAGAGACCCGATGTCATTAAATGGTTTAAAGATGATAGGAGTGAAATCCGAAAACACATGTGAGCTTGGTGTGGAACCTGGAAGAGGTAGGCGTAGGTTGTTGACAAGGTTGAAATTGCTGTAACTGATCATGCAGCAAGCGTCCCGGGTAGTGTTAGGTTAGTGCTTGTGCAGCGTCACGAGAATTGTCCAAGCTATTGGCAACAGTACGGGAAGTTTTGTGGTCTATTCTACACTCGCACACCTACAAGATCCGGACGGAGCAGCAAATGAAACCTCTTGATCCGCAGCAAAGTTCCGAACTTGTTCATCCGTTTCTAGCACGGATCGAAGTCGCTGAAATGCTGCCAGGCAGTATTCTGTGGAGTGACGAGGCACATTTTACTCTACAGAATGCAGTGAATACAACGAACTGCCTTATTTGGGGAACTGTTAAACGGCCTGTTGTGAACGAAGAACCAGTGCTCTCGTTGAAGTGACTGCATGGTGTGAATTCGCAAGCACTTATATTCTCGGTCCGTTCCTCTTTGACGAGAATACACCCCGAGAGCCTGTCAGGTCTACCGTGACGTCTGCTCGTTATCGAGGCCTCCTTGTGCAGCATGCAGTCCTTGCTTCGGAAGAACTCAGCTGTGTGGAAATCCCTGTTTTCGCGCGAGATGGGCAAATACCTCATATCACTCGCCCAGTGAAAGATCTGCTTGGTGCAACCTTCCACGAACATGTTATCTTCAAGGTTTTCCAGATGCATGACCTGCAAGATCACCTGATCTGAATCGATATAACTTTTGGCTCTTGGGATATTTAAAAGAACACGTGTACCAGGGACACTTTCGTCCTCTACATGACCTGAAGGCCAGTTTACGGAAACACGTTGTTCAGATTCCACTGGGACTGCCGCGAGCATATGTTGATCAAGTCATTTTACAGATGCAGCAACTCGTCGACGTCTCCAGAGGTCATATTAAACAAAACTGTGTAAAGTGAAGTTAATACACTACTGGCCATTAAAATTGCTACACCAAGAAGAAATGCAGATGATAAACGGGTATTCATTGGATAAATATACTAGAACTGACATGTGATTACATTTTCACGCAATTTGCGTGCATAGACCCTGAGAAATCAGTACCCAGAACAATCACCTCAGGGCGTAATAACGGCGTTGATAAGCCTGAACATTGAGTCAAACAGAGCTTGGATGGCGTGTACATGTACAGCTGCCCATGCAGCTTCAACACGATACCACAGTTCATCAAGAATAGTGACTGGCGTATTGTGACGAGCCAGTTGCTCGGCCACCATTCACCAGATGTTTTCAATTGGTGAGAGATCTGGAGAATGTGCTTGCCAGGGCAGCAGTCGAACATTTTCTGTATCCAGAAAGGCCCGTACAGGACCTGCAACATGCGGTCGTGCATTATCCTGCTGAAATGTAGGGTTTCGCAGGGATCGAATGAAAGGTAGAGCCACGGGTCGTAACACATCTGAAATGTAACGTCCACTGTTGAAAGAGCCGTCATTGTGAACAAGAGATGACTGAAACGTGTAACCAATGGCACCCCACACCATCACGCCGGGTGATACGCCAGTATGACGATTACGAATACACGCTTCCAATGTGCGTTCACCGCGATGTCACCAAACACGGATGCGACCATCATGATGCTGTAAACAGAACCTGGATCCATCCGAAAAAATGAAGTTTTACCATTCGTGCACCCAGGTTCGTCGTTGAGTACACCATTGCAGGCGCTCCTCCCTGAGATGCAGTGTCAAGGGTAACCGCAGCCATGGTCTCCGAGCTGATAGTCCATGCGCTGCAAACGTCGTCGAACTGTTAGTGCAGATGGTTGTTGTGTTGCAAACGCCCCCATCTGTTGACTCAGGGATCGAGACGTGGCTGCACGATCCGTTACAGCCATGCGGATAAGATGCCTGTCATCTCGACTGCTAGTGATTCGAGGCCGTTGGGATCCAGCACGGTGTTCCTTATTACCCTCTATATTCTGCTAACAGTCATCGGATCTCGACCAACGCGAGCAGCAATGTCGCGATGGGATAAACCGCAATCGCAATAGGCTACAATCCGACCTTTATCAAAGTCGGAAACGTGATGGTACGCATTCCTCCTCCTCACACGAGGCATCAGAACAACGTTTCACCAGGCAATGCCGGTCAACTGCTGTTTGTGTATGAGAAATCGGTTGGAAACTTTCCTCATGTCAGCACGTTGTAGGTGTCGCCACCGGCGCCAACCTTGTGTGAATGCTCTGAAAAGCTAATCATTTGCATATCACAGCATCTTCTCCTGTCGGTTAAATTTCGCGTCTGTAGCACGTCATCTTCGTGGTGTAGCAATGTTAATGGCCGTAGCGTAATAAGATAAACATTACGCCTTTGTGACTTGTTTAATCTTTTGCACCCACGTCCAGTTCGAAATCCATTACATACGAAAACGTTGTATACGTCTTTTTTGCATTCACAGCGGCTGATTTGCACCTGGTGGCCAAAATTGGAACTAATTTTTTTCCGGCTTAAATCATTTCCGCATTAACATATTGGCCTATCTACAAGATTTCGCTGCCATACGATAATTACAGCCCACACTGATGTCTGTGAGTAGCTGCACTTTAATTGTAACCACCCGGTATCGAGAACTCTGAAAATTTTATTTTGTCGAAAGTGAAGAGCCAACTTCAGGTGATAGCTGTAATGAGATATGGCGCTGCTGTGTCACGGATGAACCAGTGCTGCGGATGGCTAGCTGGCTGCGAGGCGGCCAGATGGCGCCTCACGGAGCGTCCTTGGCAAGGCACGTCGGCAAGGACAGCCGGGGTAACGGAGCGCCGGCCGCCGGCCGCCAGCTCGCCAGACCAGAGGTCGCGACCCGCCGCTGGCTGGCACGCTCCGCTTCCGGGCAGGTGCCGAGCAGACGAGGCCGGGTCGTCACCTTCGACTGCGCGTGTGCGGAGAATCTGTAGCAGGTGGGATACTGGGATAATGAGGAGCGAGGCATTTAAATCCTTCCGTGTGAGCTCCGATTTCTTTATTTTATTACGACGATCATTTCTCCGTATGTAGGTGGGCGCTAGCAAAATATTTTCGCAGCATTCAGAGGATGATGATGATGATGATGATTGGTTTGTGCGGCGCTCAACTGCGTGGTTATCAGCGCCCGTACAAATTCCCCAACCTTTGCTCAGCCCAATCTCGACACTTTTATGAATGATGATGAAATGATGAAGACAACACAAACACCCAGTCATCTCGAGGCAGGTGAAAATCCCTAACCCCGCTGGGAATCGAACCCGGGACCCGGCGCTCGGGAAGCGAGAACGTGACCGTGAGACCACGAGCTGCGGACAGCGCTCGGAGTAGTAATCAGTTGGAAGTGCAGGGAGGCTAAAGCGAAACAGCTGCTAGAAAAATGTGAAGAAATCTAAAAAGAAATGGTCTTAGCACGGACTGAATCAGCATGCAGAAAATTCAAAGTGAAATTCGAAGCAAAGGCCTCAACATTAACAGTGCAATAGCAATTCCAATATAAAATACAAAGAGGAGATCTGATAGGTTCGGAGAGTAAACTGAAAGCATCTACGAGGGGAGGAAACTATCTCATAACTTGAAAAAAAAAAAAAAAAAAAAAAAAAAAAAAAAAAAAAAAAAAAAAAAAAAAATTTACATCTACATCGATACTCTGCAAATCACATTGAAGTGCCTGGCAGAGGGTTCATCGAACAACCTTCACAATTCTCTACTATTCCAATCTCGTATAGTACGCGGAAAGAATCAACACCTATATCTTTCCGTACGCGCTCTGATTTCCCGTATTTTATCGTCGTGATCGTTCCGCCCTATGTAAGTCGGTGTCAACAAAATATTTTCGCATTCGGTGGAGAAAGTTGGTGATTGGAATTTCGTGGGAAGATTCCGTCGCAACGAAAAACGCCGTTCTTTTAATGATGTCCAGCCCAAATCCTGTATCACTTCTGTGACACTCTCTCCCATATTTCGCGATAATACAAAACGTGCTGCCTTTCTCTGAACTTTTCCGATGTACTCCGTCAGTCCTACCTGGTAAGGATCCCACACCGCGCAGCAGAATTCAAAAAGAGGACGGTCAAGCGTAGTGTAGGCAGTCTCCTTAGTAGGTTCAAATGGCTCTGAGCACTATGGGACTTAACTTCTAAGGTCATCAGTCCCCTAGAACTTAGAACTACTTAAACCCAACTAACCTAAGGACATCACACACATCCACGCCCGAGGCAGGATTCGAACCTGCGACCGTAGCGGTCGCGCGGTTCCAGACTGTAGCGCCTTTAACCGCTTGGCCACCCCGGCCGGCTCCTTAGTAGGTCTGTTACATTTTCTAAGTGTCCTGCCAATAAAACGCAGCGTTTGGTTAGCCTTCCCCACAACATTTTCTATGTGTTCTTTCCAATTTAAGTTGTTCGTAATTGTAATACCTAGGTATTTAGTTGAATTTACGGCTTTTAGATTAAACTGATTTATCGTGTAACCGAAGTTTAACGAGTTCCTTTTAGTACTCATTTGGATGACCTCGCACTTTTCTTTATTTAGGGTCAACTGCCACTTTTCGCACCATTCAGATATTTTTTCTAAATCGTTTTGCAGTTTGTTTTGATCTTCTCATGACTTTATTAGTCGATAAATGACAGCGTCATCTGCAAACAACCGAAGACGGCTGCTCAGATTGTCTCCCAAATCGTTTATATAGGTAAGGAACAGCAAAGGGCCTATAACACTGCCTTGGAGAACACCTGAAATCACTTCTGTTTTACTCGATGACTCGAATAAAAAAATATGGAAAACAGAGTATCCAGTATTAGAGGCAGAATTTAAAAGAGCTTTAGAAGACTTGCGACCAAACAAGGCGAAAGGCGTAGCTGTAACTGTCAGAACCTCTACAATACTGGAGGAAATGACAAGCGAACTACTGTTCAAGTTGGTTTTTACACCGACTAGACACATACCATCAGACTTTCGGGAAAATATCATCCACACAATCGCGAAGACAGAAATGGTGGATAATTAAAAAAACTGTGGTACACTCATTTTAACGGCTCAGGTACGAAAATAGCTGACAAGAACTGAGGATGTTAGATGATCCGTTTGGCTTCAGGAAAGGTAAAGGCACCAGAGTAATAGTTCTCACGTTCGGTTTGGTAATGGAAGCAAAACTTAAGAAAGAATCAATAAATTCTCATACGCTTTTCGACCTAGACCGAGCGATAGGCGACGTGAAAGGACGCATCATGTTCGTATTCTCAGGAAAGTAACTATAAGCTATAGTGAAATGAGGGCAATATACGAGCACGAACGAAGAGGGAATAATACGAACGGAACTCCTGACACGAGGTGCTCGGATTGAAAAGGGGGTCAGTTACGGATGCTCACATACACTCCAGGAAATTGAAATAAGAACACCATGAATTCATTGTCCCAGGAAGGGGAAACTTTATTGACACATTCCTGGGGTCAGATACATCACATGATCACACTGACAGAACCACAGGCACATAGACACAGGCAACAGAGCATGCACAATGTCGGCACTAGTACAGTGTATATCCACCTTTCGCAGCAATGCAGGCTGCTATTCTCCCATGGAGACGATCGTAGAGATGCTGGATGTAGTCCTGTGGAACGACTTGCCATGCCATTTCCACCTGGCGCCTCAGTTGGACCAGTGTTCGTGCTGGACGTGCAGACCGCGTGAGATGACGCTTCATCCAGTCCCAAACATGCTCAATGGGGGACAGATCCGGAGATCTTGCTGGCCAGGGTAGTTGACTTACACCTTCTAGAGCACGTTGGGTGGCACGGGATACATGCGGACGTGCATTGTCCTGTTGGAACAGCAAGTTCCCTTGCCGGTCTAGGAATGGTAGAACGATGGGTTCGATGACGGTTTGGATGTACCGTGCACTATTCAGTGTCCCCTCGACGATCACCAGTGGTGTACGGCCAGTGTAGGAGATCGCTCCCCACACCATGATGCCGGGTGTTGGCCCTGTGTGCCTCGGTCGTATGCAGTCCTGATTGTGGCGCTCACCTGCACGGCGCCAAACACGCATACGACCATCACTGGCACCAAGGCAGATGCGACTCTCTTCGCTGAAGACGACACGTCTCCATTCGTCCCTCCATTCACGCCTGTCGCGACACCACTGGAGGCGGGCTGCACGATGTTGGGGCGTGAGCGGAAGACGGCCTAACGGTGTGCGGGACCGTAGCCCAGCTTCATGGAGACGGTTGCGAATGGTCCTCGCCGATACCCCAGGAGCAAGTGTGTCCCTAATTTGCTGGGAAGTGGCGGTGCTGTCCCCTACGGCACTGCGTAGGATCCTACGGTCTTGGCGTGCATCCGTGCTTCGCTGCGGTCCGGTCCCAGGTCGACGGGCACGTGCACCTTCCGCCGACCACTGGCGACAACATCGATGTACTGTGGAGACCTCACGCCCCACGTGTTGAGCAATTCGGCGGTACGTCCACCCGGCCTCCCGCATGCCCACTATACGCCCTCGCTCAAAGTCCGTCAACTGCACATACGGTTCACGTCCACGCTGTCGCGGCATGCTACCAGTGTTAAAGACTGCGATGGAGCTCCGTATGCCACGGCAAACTGGCTGACACTGACGGCGGCGGTGCACAAATGCTGCGCAGCTAGCGCCATTCGACGGCCAACACCGCGGTTCCTGGTGTGTCCGCTGTGCCGTGCGTGTGATCATTGCTTGTACAGCCCTCTCGCAGTGTCCGGAGCAAGTATGGTGGGTCTGACACACCAGTGTCAATGTGTTCTTTTTTCCATTTCCAGGAGTGTATATTATTCAAACTGTACTTCGAAGAAGCGATAATGAAAATAAAGGGCGACTATTTTTCGCCTTCTACATTGAATTAAGACACTGCGAAGCGCCTATCCATTAGCTGATCGCAACCACTTAAACCGTCCTCTTACGCAGCGTCATTCGATTACAAATAATGCCGTTAAGATCGCTTAGCTATTATTTTTGTTTCCTAAATTATGCTATTTATCAAGTTTCAGCTATAGCCATCATCAGACCCTAGCTTACACCTTACGACATAAAGTTCATTGTCAAGACAGAGGTACTTCAGACTTAACGTATTGGCACTTTTTTCTCCAAAACGCTGTGTCTGATCTTCATTCGGATAAAATGTATTTCAGATACGTACTTGAATACCGGAAAACCCGCGTCATAGCACATTGAACTATTTGCTTTCAACCACTCGTGTTATTTTATGAATAGAGGCAACAACAAAAAAATGGTTCAAATGGCTCTGAGCACTATGGGACTCAACTGCTGAGGTCATTAGTCCCCTAGAACTTAGAACTAGTTAAACCTAACTAACCTAAGGACATCACAAACATCCATGCCCGAGGCAGGATTCGAACCTGCGACCGTAGCGGTCTTGCGGTTCCAGACTGCAGCGCCTTTAACCGCACGGCCACTTCGGCCGGCGAATAGAGGCAACACAAAGCGACCTGTCGAGAATACCAGATGTTCCCGATGAGGGACGGACGTCTCGTGCTGTAGTGACCTTCCAGTGAGACATATTGCTTCCTCGTGGTAAGGAAAGCAGAAACGATGGTCTGAACAGGGTGAAGCTTCTATGCTCCCGAGTCTCTCACGTCTGAGTAACAATATTTTGTTTCTGAATGATGACAGCCTGCAGCAATGGCTGTTGATAACTGGATGAAAACATTATTTTACTTTGTATTCTGCACTATTCCAAAGGTTGGCTGCGTAGGCGTTCTGAAGAGTGCACAATAACACGTGAAACGGACATGTAAGGATTACAGTCGAAAGTTACGTCTAGTCGCACGTCGTTAACACATAATGAGCCGGCCATATTATCGGATTTTAAAGTTATCGATGTGACACCAAGTATGCGAAAGCTTCGACTGAAATCCAATATGTCCATTTGACGGATTTTGCACCTGAACATGGGTTCACAGCCGACGCTGCGGAACAGTGGAAAATCCGAAGTAAAAGGGTATTTTAATCCAACTAACGATGGACAGTGAGGCATACTGTGATCATTCAGATTTTTTTTTCTACGTACCAGACAGCAACTAAAATATTGGATATCAACAGTTCTCGCGGTGATTCTGTGTGCCTATCTTTCTGCGCAGTCCCTGTGAAAGAGCTGCCGCCTACACTGCCGTATCCTTCTGGAAGGCTCCGACTACATACTTGCGCAGTTGTTTATTTCTCTCCGTTCCCTCCCCGCGCCCCGCCACGCAGCACAGAGCGGGTAACGGGGACCCGTGGTTGCGCAAACCGCTGGCGGCCGTCCAGGTTGAGCGAGGGTCTGCTACGATCGTGTCGTCACGACAAGGCGCGACCTCGCCGCAGTCGACAGGTGGCACGTCCAGTCGACCGTCGGGCAACGATGAGTATCGATTGTGGATTGCACCGCCGCGGTTCATCGATAGGTTGCACCCGAATCTCTGGTGGCGCCGGGTCTGTAACGAGGCGCCAGCCAGTCATGAAGCGATGCGTTAAACAGCAAAAAGCGGGTTCTCCTGTGCCGAGAATGAAATGCTACAACGATGCAAGTCCTCAGAGTAGAACCAATAACAGTCTAAGAAGTTTTATACAGGAAAGGGACAAAGGATCAATCTGAAATTTGGCAGGAGACCTTTTTAATTATAAAAAGTCGGTGTGCTGATGAAAACTGACAAGGAAGAGGAATACATCCACGGAATCCTTTCGTCTAGGTTGTACAACAGCAAATCTCTAATCGACGCTACAGTAATTTTGTACTCACTATCGACGAACTAGACTGCAGTTAGAAAGGATGATTCACAGCGTGTTTTTTCGAACAAAATCGTTTTTATACTAAGAGAAATCAGTGTTTGTAATACGAGTCTGAACGTCTTGAACAAACCGGCTACCATAAACGATATTTGTATCTATTTCTCACAAAATCAGCAGGTCGGTAATTCTGCATATACACTGAGTGTTCAAAAGTATTCGGACATTTGGCAGAAAAGGATTAACAAGTTCGTGGCGCCCTCCATCGGTAATTCTGCAATTTAGTATGGTGTTGGCCCACGCGGAGCCTTGATGACAGCGTCCACTCTCGCAGGCATAAGTTTAATCGGGTGCTGGAAGGTTTCTTGGGGAATGGCAGGCCATTCTTCACTCAGTGCTGCACTGAGGAGATGTATGGATGTCGGTCGGTGAGGCCTGGCACGATGTCGGCGTTCCAAAACACCCCAAAGTTGTTCTACAGGATTCAGGTCAGGTCTCCGTGCAGCCCAGTCCATTACAGCGATGTTACCGTCGTGTAACCACTCCGCCATAGGCCGTGCATTATGAACAGGTGCTCGATCGTGTTGACAGATGCAATCGGCATCCTCGAATTGCTCTTCAACAGTGGGAAGCAGGAAGGTGCTTAAAGCATCAATGCAGGCCTGTGCTCTGACAGTGCCACGCAAAACAACAAGGAGTGCAAGCCCCCTCCATGAGAAACACGACCACAGCATAACACCACCGCCTCCGAATTTTACTGTGGGCGCTATCGCCACTTTCTGTACCGTAATTTGACACTCCACACAACGTTTTTCCACTGTTCAATCTTCCGATGTTTACGCTCCTTACACCAAGCGAGGCGTCGTTTGGCATTTACCGGCGTGATTTGTGGCTTATGAGCTGCCGCTCGACCATCAAATCCAAGTTTTCTCACCTTCCACCTAACTGTCACAGTACTTGCAGTGGATCCTGATGCAGTTTGGAATTCCTGTGTGATGGTCTGGATAGATGTCTGCCTATCACACATTACGACCCTCTTCAACTGTCGGCGGTCTTTGTCAGTCAAGAGACGAGATCGGCCTGTACGCTTTTGTGCTGTACGTGCTCCTTCACGTTTCCACTTCACTATCACATCGATAACAGTGGACCTAGGGATGAGTGTGGTTCAAATGGTGCACATGGCTCTGAGCACTATGGGACTTAGCTTCTGAGGTCATCAGTTCCCTAAAACTTAGAACTACTTAAACCTAACTAACCTAAGGACACCACACACATCCATGCCCGAGGCAGGATTCGAACCTGCGACCGAAGCGGTCGCGCGGTTCCAGACTGAAGCGCCTAGAACCGCTCGGCCAGATGAGTGTGGAAATCTCGCGTACAGACGTATGACACAAGTAACACCCAATCACCTAACCACGTTCGAAGTCCGTGAATTCCGCGGATCGCCCCATCCTGCTCTCTCACGATGTCTAATGACTACTGACGTCGCTGATATGGAGTACCTGGTAGTAGATGGCGGTACAATGCACCTAATATGAAAAACTTATGTTTTTGGGGGTGTCCGGGTACTTTTGATCACGTAGTGTATTTCCACTCGATCCCGAAAAAGCTGTTTCTCACCTAATATTGTAGCCCATCAACCATAATTGAAAATGATCCCATAGATATTAGCACATTTGGATTGAATTTCTGCAAGAAACTGTCTATAGAATTTAACGCCCGTTGTGTCAATCAACGCTATTTACAAAATATGTGCGCTTAACTAACTGTCAAGTCACAAATCCGAAGGGGCTGGGATTCAGTTCGCAGGCGTCCATAGGATTTTGAGTTATTGATTCACCTCTAGCAGTGACTGGCTGATTTGAACAAAGCCATGTTGCACCACTGTCCAGAGTCTACTTTAAAATGGGTAAGCCAGCTGAAGTAAGTACTGTAATGTAAAAATATACAGGTGGACTTGAACCAAAAGTTCGTAAATCCTGAACCTGAAACTTCCACAATGGCTCAGATTAATCAGACATTAGGACTTAGTTTCACAGAGAAAACTTCAAAGAAGATTTGGTCTAAAACTAAGAAGTGCAGACCCAAAAATCTAATTAGGTATCTATTATTTTTCATTGACAGAAATGTATACGAAATTTATCCAAATCATGTACGTAACCCCATTTGCTGCAGTTACTTTATGTACTGTGCTCTCGTTATAAATCATGTCTCATGAGGAAAAACTACGCCAAAGGAAGGATACAAATAAATGATAAAGGAATGAATGGGAAGAGATAGTAAAGAAAGAATGCAAACGAAAAAATGCGGAGGGAAGTGAATGAATAAGGAAAACGAGGGGAAAGGAAAGGAATCGAATGAATGAGAAGGGAAATGAACGAATAGGAAAGAACTGGAATGAATGAATAGGGAAACGAAAGGAAGTGAAATGGAAAGGGAAGAACAGGATAGAACAAGAAGGAAAATGAAGAAAAAGGGTAGCAAGAAAATAATTGAGAAGAGAAATGAAGGGAAAGGAAGAGATGGGAATGAATGGGAAGGGAAATGACAGGAAAGGAAAGGATTGGAATGAACGAGAAGGAAAATGAGGGGAAAGGAAAGGTTGGGAATAAATGAGAAGGGAAGAGAGAGAGAGAGAGTCGACACGCGGAACGCAGCAGCAGCCAGCCGCGGGTGATTAGGCCCGGTGGCAGTTCGCATAACTGCGAGGCCACACCCAGGCCGCAGGCGGCCGTTACAGTTTGCGGTCAGCCACTAACGCTGCCGTCTGTCTGACCGCCGCCCTAATCCAGACGTTCGCTCCTACCTTTAAACTCGCCACATTCTCTGGTGCAGCGCGCTTTTAGGTGGAGCTGAACTTCTCATTCTACAGAAAGCTAACTATGCACAGCTGTGCCTTTCCTGGATAGTAGCTGGACAGTTCTGCGTATATAGGCATCATCGACAACTCCTTTGTAGGAGGGCTGTTCGGAAAGTCATGTCCGATCGGTTGCTAAATGGAAACCTAAATGGAACCACACCCTACAGCTACCTCTCTAAATAGTCGCCGCTCCGTCTTACACATCTGCCGTCGCGTTGTACAAACTTTGCAGTACCCTCGTCACAGAAAGCAGCCGCCTGTGCTTTCCGTCTATTCTCTACTCTGGTCTGCCTTTCGTTGTTTGTGTCAAAGTTGTCTTCATAGCCAGCGGTTCATGGGAGTAGAGATGAACATCGGAGGGAGCCAATTAAGAGCTGTACTGTGGTTAATCCAACACTTCCCATCGGAAACGCTGCAGGTGCGCCTTCATTGCCCCTACAGAATGCGGCTGAAAACTGTCTTGAAGAAAGAAACACATGGCATCTGTGTTGTGTGTGCTGCACAGCTTCAGGCGGAATCTCTCTCCAGACCCATTTACTTGGCAGGAGACACTGTTGTTTTAAGAATTTCTACGTGATCACTTTGCGCTCTGAACTGGAAAGAGAGACGTGAAGCCATCGATAGGCACACTAAAGACACTGCCCAGCACATATGTGCAAAGTTCCATCGGATTTTCACAGTGGTTTCTATTTCACGCCAAATCGGACCTTACTTTCCGAGTAGGCCCTATATCTAAAAGTGTTCAAAAACAAAAATACTGGCTCAGAAAACCGAAAAAATTACTTTAGTGCAGGAGTTAAAGCGCCGAGACGAACTTCAGCGTTTTCAATTCTACCAGAGAACTGGAATGGGGACTTTTGAATCCACAGGTTTTCATTTCTTCGGATGAGGCCTCAGTGTATCATAGTAAGTACACTCTCAGAACATGTGCCATCAAGCATCAGCAAATCCCGTCAGTACTCTGAAGAGCGGTTGCATAATCCAAAGCTTGGTGTTCGCTGCAAAATGACTGGTGTCCGCGTCGTAATACCAATCTTCCACCGAACTGTCAGTGCTAACCAGTACACCTCGGAAAAGTTTAATCTATGCGTGGATCAACACAAGAAAGAGGATCGACTGTACGGATATTTTCAGCAAGATGGAGCAACTAAACACATCACCTTGACAACCTTGTCACGAGTGCACGAGGTGTTGGGGGGGGGGGGGGGGGGGGTGAACAGTAAGCATTGGCAGTGCATATCATGGCAGCCTCGATAGCTTGATATCTCTATCTCTCTCTCCTTCTCATGATTTTTGCCAGTGGGGCAGCTTGAAGGATCAGCTGTGCTCAAATAATCCTCATACACTGTAAAGGCTACAGGAGAACAATGAAAACGCTGTTGTTGCTATCCCTCAGGCAGACCTGCTACGCTTGTCTCACACTTCGATTAGCATCGACATCAGCGGTGGCCATTTCTAGCATCTTCCATGATGTTCATTAACACGAGTCAATCCCACGTAAGGCTTATTGTAAATATTTTCCCTGACCAGTTTTATTTTGGCGACTCTTAGTGTATAATTTCGTCGAACTTATCGACATCGTCAGTTAAAAGTTTTGTTTAATGATAGTTTTCATTAGTGATTTCGGCACAGCACTTACCTTATATAGGGTTATTACAAATGATTGTGGCGATTGCACAGCTCTACAATAACTTTATTATTTGAGATATTTTCAAAATGCTTTGCACACACATACAAAAACTCAAAAAGTTTTTTTAGGCATTCACAAATGTTCGATATGTGCCCCATTAGTGATTCGGCAGACATCAAGCCGATAATCAAGTTCCTCCCATACTCGGCGCAGCATGTCCCCATCAATGAGTTCGAAAGCATCGTTGATGCGAGCTCGCAGTTCTGGCACGTTTCTTGGTAGAGGAGGTTTAAACACTGAATCTTTCACATAACCCCACAGAAAGAAATCGCATGGGGTTAAGTCGGGAGAGCGTGGAGGCCATGACATGAATTGCTGATCATGATCTCCACCACGACCGATCCATCGGTTTTCCAATCTCCTAGGCTTTCTCGGCTCCTGTCGCCATTTTGTCTCACTGCGCTCTCGAGCGCCCTGGAGGCAGAAACCTGAAGTGTGGCTTCAGCCGAACAAAACTTTATGAGTTTTTCTACGTATCTGTAGTGTGTCGTGACCATATGTCAATGAATGGAGCTACAGTGAATTTATGAAATCGCTTCAATCATTTGTAATAGCCCTGTACAGTTGTTTTGCTATGAGCTATCATCTGCAGCCAAGACGCGCAAGGACGAGAGAGAGAGAGAGAGAGAGAGAGAGAGAGAGAGAGAGAGAGAGAGAGAGAGAGAGACTATTGACCAGACTAGTATCACAAGTACAGGGTATTCCAAAATTCCAGTTACAAATTTCTAGGGCTTTTAGAGGGGAGTGAGTGCATAATACGTTGAATAGGGAACCCCATTCCGGAAACGTACCGTTTCCGTCCTCCGACGGTTGCAATTCAGATGTGTAACGCTGAGGAAAAGAGGAAAGTCTCAGAGTTGCTTGTCCTGCTATGCACTAGGCGGACAGGATAACGTGTACTAAGTCAGACCTTCATTTGATATCATTTAAAGCATTCAATGTTTAATTTACAAGACTCCTATAGAGACAGAGGAAAATGTACTTGCACGAGTTCTGGCCGCTGTACTAGAAATTGAGGATACACCAAATGGGATGGGGAAAGTGTACCAGAACATGCCTCGTAGGTACAATGTCTGTAACAACGGTGGCGGCCGCCACATCGGGACGTTGTAGTCACGCAACAGTACTGTTCTGTGTTTACAGCATGCTGAGTTCTTATGTGTGTTTAATGTAATCACGTAATGCTTTCAGTGTTAATAAAAACAAATGTGCTTAATTGATAAATGGATGTTTTGTTATGTTCCCTTTCTAACTGTTACCTAATAACTGCACGGCGTCACGCCTAATTCCGTTCCTGAAGCAGAAATGGACGAGTTCAACATCTGAATTGAAACCGTCGTAGAACGGAAACGGTACGTTTACGGATATGGATTCCTATTCAAAGTATTATGTACTAACTCGCGTCTACAAGTCCTAGAAGTTTGTAAAGGGAATTTCCGAACACGTTATATATCAGAAATAATATAGTCTCATATGTGACTGCGAGACATGGACGTTTTACAAATTGCCTGCAGCTTCCTTTTGGTTATCAAGTTATTTGTTGTTTTCTGAGGGCTTCGGACATGAGTTCATACAAAGCGTCGTTCATACAAAGCGACGTCGCATGTCTGAACTCTTGACTAACGTTCGGTCTCGGGAGAACAATTCAGTATACGATTATCACCAAATCCCGTAATTAATATAAATTTCTCACGCGAAAACGCCTATTCACACGTCGATCAAACTTTCTAGTGCGTCGTTGAATCGTCAGATTTGAATGATCAGTAACTACGGGATTAAGAATGGTTGAACCCAAAACGAACAGATCATGGATGTAAACCTTTGTCACCCAGTACTTGTTTCTAAAGTGTATGTGCGAGTTTGTTACGAATTAGCTTTTTGTAAAGTTATTAATTAGTGCAACGTGGAAACGCATTTAGCTAGGACATTGATTCGAGTGCCATTGGGAAGAGCTCCCGGAACACTGCTAGGACCAAAAGTCAAACAATAAAAATATTTGCCGGAATATTTGTGAAAATCGGTATTAAATTCAAAATTTAAAAAATAATGACAGATGTCTCATATGACTCGTAAATATGTTCGGAATCATAAAACAGATAAGTCAGAGGGAAGGTCGCGTCGAAAGGTATTGAAAAAGTCTAAAAAGTCGAAAAAGTCCAGTGCCGTGCGAACCTAAAGCAGTGTCGAAAAGGAAATGAAGAAACGGCGCAAGGCGAGTACGTAGCTGGCCTGTTGGTCAAACAGCGATTAGCGAAGTCAAAACTCCTGCAAACATTTTACTACTCCGGGTAACCATTGTGCTAAAGATATTGATAATTATATTACACATTAATTCGAAATCTTGAAATGATTTCATCGCGACGTTTTCAACGAAAAATCTATGCCGCGGACCCGAAATGTGCACACAGAAATTTTGTAGCACATTATTCAGTCTAAGGAACTATTTAACGTACGATATATTTTGAAGCTGTGCCACCGATAAACAAAAAGTGATCTATTAAAGTTCGTTCTTAATGCCACACCCTCCTCAGCAGCTCGTAAAATACAAAGCTTATGACATAACACGTATACAGGCATCGCTACTGTAACTCGTCTGTGGGAATTCGTACGTGTTTCTGTAGGCTGGAGGAAACAGGTAAGGCTACTTGAATACTCGGCAAGACTCACTTGAAAAGAGCTGTCGCAAACTGTGTCAATTTATTTCGTGAAAATATTTTATGGCTGCACTTTACCGTTCTCTTGTTGTCCTGTACGACCCATGCACGTGCTCATTGCAGTTTGCTCTTACCTGAAACAGAAGAAACGCATTCCGTTAGCTTCATTACGAAGCCCTATAACAGTCTCTCTTTTTCTAATTGTAAATGGCTGGTATGACTTTGTCAGTTACCTGTGAAGCGTCTTATCCAGTTTAGTTACACGTTAATATTCATAACAAGTATTGGGTTATACAACAATTACAAACATTTTACTATATTTTAAGACGTTTGTTTGATAATTAATTCTAGTCAAAAACTGGTCTGCTGTTTAATAAAATAATGACAAGTCATTGGATTTGAAACATATTTGCATTTAATCGCGCTTTCTCTTTTTCTAGGCGAGAGTACAAAATCGGTGACTCTTCTCTCATATTTGTAAATACTTTTGTTATTCTCAAACTACAGTCGATTCTTGAAAAATTTCAACGCGGAATAAATATATTGTAAAGATGGCGTTGAAATTCTAGCCTGTTTAAAAACATGGCTGTGAAGTATGCCCAGTGACGGTATGTATAATTTACATACTTTAACTTTAGAAACGAATACTTCTCAGCTCATCATATACGTACTGAATAAAATAAGCAGAAGAGTGCATTACATGCAGCTTAGCTCTTTAACTGTCAGAATGTCCTTGCCAGCAGAAAAATGGAATACAAGTCAGTATGTACTCTTTCGAAACAGTAACCAATAAAATTGATCAATTTATTATGTATTTCCAAGTCTATCATGAGTTATGGGGTGGAAAATATTCAGACCAACAAATTATGAGGATAATATCATACTGGTAACTTGAAAAAAAAAATCTACTGGAAACTATCAGTGTCAACGACTAGTAATAAACATATGACCTCAGAAGGAAGACATTTCCCTAAGGACTGGCTTTTACAAGAAACTTTAAACACGCACATGCAGCACATTTACAGCCACTTCAGTATGAGAATCAGTTTCACGACTTTCATAAAATGCTTCTTCGATAATAAGCAAACAGTCTGCGCTACCTACTGAATCTGTACTAGAAGTTTCACCCCATGCTTCAATTGACACTGTGTTATCCAGATACCATCAATTACAGTAATAACGTTTGGAAGGTCGCACAACACAGACATAACTCTCAGGAAAGTGTGGCATATCACGAGAGCGTGTACAGGCTATCTTGCAGAACTGCGGTATAGAAAACTACGTACACTGTTGGCGGCCTCGAATGATCACACGAGACATACAACAGAGGAGATGGGCATCTGTCAAAAATTTCCTTTGAGCTATGAGTGTGAGGGCGATGGTTTTGTTAACAAAAAATGTTCGAATGTGTGTGAAATCTTATGGGACTTAACTGCTAAGGTCCTCAGTCCCTAAGCTTACACACTAATTAGCCTAAATTATCCTAAGGACAAACACACACACCCATGCCCGAGGGAGGACTCGGACCTCTGCCGGGACCAGCTGCACAGTCCATGACTGTAGCGCCTTAGACCGTTTTGTTAACAACAATGTGACTCGTGATGAAAGTTGGGTCCACCATTTTGACCTCGAAAACAAGACAGTACAAATGGAGTTCCACACAAAGGATGACCGACACCAAAAAAGCTTCAAGACTAAACCATCAACAGGGAAATGTGATGCTCACAGTATTCTGGCATGTTCATGCCTAAAGGCGGCACCATAAACTCTTCCAAGATACTGCGAGATTCTCATGAAACTGAAAGCACGAATTCGAAGAGTTTGTCCACATACGGAACACGCTCTCCTTCAGCAGGACAATGCCATACCACACATGAGCGCTCCCACATCTGCAACAATCCGGGGCCTTAAATTCACCATCATTGATCATCCTCCATACAGCCTCGACTTGGCCCCCGTCCAATCTTTATCTACTTCCAAAACGTAAAGAACGCCTTCCACGACTTCACTTTGACAGTCATGAAGCGGTGCAAGCAGAGGTGGTGATGTGGCTCCGTCAACAAAGTCAAACATTCTACAGGGACGGTACAACAAATTGGTCTCTCGTTGGCAGAAATGGTTTCGTCACTGGGGTCACTATACTGAGAAATAAATACGTAGACGTGAAGAATAAAATGTAGTACATTAAAAAAGATTGTTCTAAGGTAATAAAACGTAGTACGTTGTCCTCGACAGTTCATCAGAGACAAGGGTATGGTCAGGAGTTAAATGTCATAGGACACCTGTTGTTCTCTGTATACATAAATGATCTGCCGGGCAGGGTACGCAGCTCTCTGCAGTTGTTTGCCAGTGACCATGGCTTACGGGAAGATGTCGTCGTTGAGTGACTGTAGGAGGATACAAGACATAGATAAAATTTCTAGTTGGTGTGATGAATGGCAGGTGGCTCTAAATGTAGAAAAACGTAAGTTGATACGGATGAGTAGAAAAAAAAAAGAGAGCCATCATGTTCGGATACAGAATTGGGAGTGTTCTGCTTGACACAGTCAAGTTGATTAATTATCTGGCCTTAATGTTGCAAAGCGATATGATATGGAACAAGCATGTGAGGATCGTGGTAGAAAGCGAATGGTTGGCTTCAGTTTGTTGGGCGAGTTTTAAAGTGAGACTAATCTGTAAAAGAATGTCGCATACAGGACACTACTGCAACCTGTTTTTGAGTACTGCCCGAGTGTTTGCGATTCCCATCAGGTCAGATTAAAGGAAGACATCAAAGCTGTTGAGAAGCGGGCTGCTAGATTTGTTACTGGTAGGTTCCAATGACACGCCAGTGTTATGGAGATGCTTCGGGAACTCAAATGGGAATCCATGAAGGGAAGGCGATGTTCTTTTCGGAGAAGACTACTGAGGAAATTTACAGACCCGGCGTTTGAAACAGACTGCAGAACAATTCTGCTGTGGCCAACATACGTTTCGTGTAAGGACCACCTAGGTAAGATACGAGAAATTGAGGCTCTTACGGAGGCACAGAGACAGTCGTTTTTCCCTCGCGCTGTCTGCCAGTGGAACACTAAGGAAAAGGACTAGTAGTAGTAGTAGTAGTAGTAGTAGTAGTAGTAGTATAAGGTACCCTCCGCCACGCACCGTACGGTTGAGTATTATGTAGATATAAATACAGAATGAAGAGAACGAGAAGGATCAGAAAATGGGGAGATTGGAAGGACGCAGGGAAAGGAAGGAAAACTCTTCATCTTTTGTATTTGCAGTTCTTGTATTTTTTCGTGCTCTAACTTATTGAATATAGATTCTGCCTTTTATGGCAAAAACTGTTTCTTCTCGTTACTCAAACCCATCAAAACTGGGTTTTGTTTATTGAACAATGGGAAAAACGAACATATTTTAGGTTGTAACTGATCTACTAAAGTGAGGCCTAAAGACAATTTTTGTTCGTTTTCGTTCTTACCTTGATTTTACACTATATGGTTTTGCAGGAGCATCTGTATGGTGTCCAGCATTGCTAGCTTGTTGTCTGCAAAGCAAACGATATAAATATGAATTTTATTAGCGAGTTAACCCATTCTTCGACTTTTAAAAACGTAATTTTCGTGTGACAAAATGTTCTGCGGGACGCTAAAACACAGTTGTTCAAGAATGAACTCTATAAATCGTCGGTAATAACAAAATATACACGAAAAACATTTTGCCACACCAAAATCACGTTTTTAAAAATCAAGGGATGGGTTAAATCGTTGATAAAATTAAAATTTAAATTGCTTGGTTTGCAGATGACGAATTAATAACAGAGGACACCATAGAGACTGCAACTTCCTGGCTGTTTAAAACTGTGAGCCGGACCGAGACTCGAACTCGGGACCGTAGAGGTTGTCCTCGAAACCTACATAATGCAAAATCAAGGTACGAACAAAAACTGTCTTTAGGCCTCATTTTGTTCACTTTTTACTGTTTTTCAATAAACAAAACCCACTTATGATGGAACAGAGGTGTCGAAACATGTTTGGGTAGCAAGAAAAAAAAGGCGGAATGTAGGGGAAGGCGGGGCAAGACGGGGAGGTGGGGTAAGACGGGGAAGGGCTATAAGCAACAGTTAGAGTGCTGCCATCTGTGGATAGCTACGTCAACATCATCAATACACAGGTCTCAGTGTGTTGACATTGCTGAACCTTAGTTTCGCGGCGGTTTCTGCGAGCTTTGGAAGGTACGTACAATTGTTATACTGATTTGCAATATTTTACATCTTTCGAGGTCCTAAAACATGTCTTTCGTGAACATTTGTCCAAACTGTATATACAGCACTGAATAGTACGTCTTATTGACAGTAAACTGCTGTGTCAGTAGTCAGTGTTCACTAAATAGTGTTCATGTAGGCGTAACATAACCTGACAGCATGGTAGGGGGCAAGACGGGGTGGGGCAAGATGGGGAGCTTCCCCGTCTTGCCCCTACTATTTGTCCAACCATTACGTTCTTATCGTCTCATGTGTTTACCTCGCTGCGGGTTTTGAACACGTAAATTATGCGTTGAAGTTTATTCGGCAAAGCCTTCATTCACTCAGCTACAATGTCCACAGCAGTGAACGGGTTTCGGAAAACAGGCATTTGGCCTGTTAACAGAAATGTGTTTCAGGAAAGTGATTACCTTCCCTGTTCAACTACAGACATTCATCAAGCTCACACATCTGAAGTTACAGAAACGGAAGACCAAATACCACAGATGTTGTCAAAACGTAAAACACCTGAACAATTAACAACTGACGATCAAGCCTCTGTTTCGTCTAAATTTCAGGTTACCAGTCGTGAAATGGTGTTAGCTATTCCAAAGGTGAATAAAAAACCCAAAAGGAAACCATCTAACAGGCGTGGAAAACCCATTGTTTTAACCGAATCTCCTTATAGGAGTGAACTATCTGAAGAAATAAAACAAAAAAGAGTCCCCAAACGTGCTACATGTAAACGAAAACTCTTCTCAAAGACGTTTAATAAACCTGGGATACCACCAAAAGGACACAATGACAACGAAAAAGTGACGAACGTTACTGACGTCTTAACCACCCCTTCATGCTCAAGGGATAATGAACTGAGAGGAAGAGAGTGAAGGATGTTTATACTGCTATGACTTCTCTGAAGGAGGCTGGATACGGTGTATTAGCTGCGGACGCTGGGCCCACGACACTTGTGCAGGGATAGAAAATGATGATGTACTATTTGAAAGTAAGAGGCCTAAATGAAACGTAATACCTGATTCTTCAATTCGCAGAACCATGTTTCGAAACCTTATCGTCACATGATATCGTTACTCCAGTCCCTATTTAAGCTTTAGAGATGAATCCATGCTAGTTCCCCATCTTACCCCGCATATGGGGCAAGACGGGGAATTGGTAGTTAATGTTTCAAATCGAAATATTTCTAATTAAATGTAACAAGTTTGCAGGTTTCTTTGCATGCTATTGTAATTCAATGGTTAAGTAAACAAATGATAATCAAACCTACTTGAATTTGTTTATTTTTGACCCTTTTGTAAAGGTTTAAAGTTAGCTTCCCCATCTTGCCCCGCCTTCCCCTATATCCAATAACTAAAATTATGTGTGGATCTAACGTCACGCCGACAGTGAAACGGAGCCCAATCTGGGAAAAGATATCGGCTGTGCCTTGTTCACAGTAACTATTCCAGCACTTGCCTGATGCGAATTATGGAGATCGTGGAAAACCATACTTTGCACAGACGCGGTTTTGAACTCCAGAGCACAGTGCTCGTAGGATGACGGGAGTTTCCTTTGTCGCTGCGCCAGTTAAGAATGCCTCACGTACCGGATGTTGCATAATAGTGGATCGGCCAGAGCAGCGGAGTATTGGTGTCTTTTTGTGGCGCTCTGGCGGGACGCAATTACGGACACGGAGGAAGGTGTGCTGAGTCAGGCGCGGCACGCACGTGTAGCGCGCGTTATTTAATGCGGCGGCTGGCCGGCGCTGCATATTCATACGAGGCGCAGCCGCAGCCGCTGCCGCTAGCTCGCGGACACCCCATCTGCTGGGAGAAGCGCATCGCTCATTGCCGGCCGTCCCACGGGACACTGGCTGCGCTAGTCCAGCTAAGCTCAGCACGTGACTGGAATCTGCGGCCTGTCGCGTGCAGGATTACAAACGTCTGCCGCGTCAGTTCGGATTACCGTGAGCCGCGTCCGCGGGAGCGAAGAGGAAAACACGGTGTTCGTGGCGTGAGAGAGCCGCTACCTGTTACCTACTGTCTGCCAGCCTCAGCATCTTATTTACTAGCTATGTTCCTGGCGTCGCAATGCGGACGCCAGGTCGCAACAGTCACCTCTGCCGTATCGGCCTGTATTTTATCTACCATCCTCAACACTTATAAGTATCACTGCCCGGTTGGATCGACCGCGCCCTGCTGATTCTCGCTGCACACCAATACATGTACGGTTGCGTTACTGGAGGTGCCCTCGTTCGAAAAAAATAGATGGCTTCAAATGGCTCTGAGCACTATGGGACTTAACATTGGAGATCATCAGTCCCCTAGAACTTAGAACTACTTAAACCTAACTAACCTAAGGACATCACACACATCCGTGTCCGAGGCAGGATTCAACCTGCGCCCGTAGCAGTCGCGCGGTTTCGGACAGAAGCGCCTAGAACCGCTCGGCCACTGCGGCCGGCGGAAAAAATAGTTTACGTTCTATGGATAAGGGCACCAAAGAGGCAGTTTTGCGCTGCGTTTGGTAACTTAAGCCTCTGAGTACCAACAACACAAAATTTTTTTTAAAAATATTGTTCACAGATTTAGCCATTATAATCATAGTAAGCAACGAATATAAGAAAGAATTGCCAGAATGTAAAATAAGTTATTTTAAAGTTGTAGTTGTACTTTGGAACCACTTCGAGACACATTACTCAAGCACACATCACTTTACGAAATACCGGGTGATAAAAAGTCAGTATAAATTTGAAAACTGAATAAATCACGGAATAATGTAGATAGAGAGGTACAAACTGACACACATGCTTGGAATGACATGCGGTTTTATTAGAACTAAAAAATAGAAAAGTTCAAAAAATGTCCGACAGATGGCGCTTCATCTGATCAGAATAGCAATAATTAGCATAACAAAGTAAGACAAAGCAAAGATGATGTTCTTTACAGGAAATGCTCAATGTGTCCACCATCATTCGTCAACAATAGCTGTAGTCGAGGAATAATGTTGTGAACAGCACTGTAATGCATGTCCGGAGTTATGGTGAGGCATTGGTGTCGGATGTTGTCTTTCAGCATCCCTAGAGATGTCGGTCGATCACGATACACTTGCGACTTTAGGTAACCCCAAAGCCAATAATCGCACGGACTGAGGTCTGGGGACCCGGGAGGCCAAGCTCCTTTTATACTCGATTGTCATGAGCAGTCACTGGCGTTTTGCTGTCCAGCGCCATCTGTCGGACATTTTGTGAACTTTGTTTTTTTTTGTTCTAATAAAACCCCATGTCATTCCAAGCATGTGTGTCAATTTTTACCTCCCTATCTACATTATTCCGTGGTTTATTAAGCTTTGAAATTTATACTGACTTTTTGATCACCTGGTATATCCGAAGCAGTTTCACAGTTTTCCTAGACTCAGTCCCACATCTCAAAACTTTACCAACACATAATGCCTACAACTCATACTCCTACATAACAAGCTAAAATGGGGCTAAAATTTGATAAATTTTTATCAGAAGTACATTCTTTTCAATTCCAAACCACCGATAACATCAGTAGTACACGCTCAAATTTACCTTACAAATACAGATATACACACTTTCACTGTCCACGATTTCTTCAGTATAATTTCTATAAAGAAAACACATGTCACAATCTACTGCAACCACGCAGCTCAATCTGTGCGTCGACTGTTGGTTTGAACGCTATGATTCCTACAACGCACTACATTCGTAGATGTACCTCAGCATACCACTAGATGTTTTTGTCTTGTACCAGCATCGGTGGTCTCAAACGAAGGGCACTGGTATTTAGAAAAGAATTAAGAAAAAGGTGATTTCAGGCAGAAACCACTAGTTCAAAAAATGGCTCTGAGCACTATGGGACTTAACATCTATGGTCATCAGTCCCCTAGAACTTAGAACTACTTAAACCTAAATAACCTAAGGACATCACACAACACCCAGTCATCACGAGGCAGAGAAAATCCCTGACCCCGCCGGGAATCGAACCCGGGAACCCGAGTGTGGGAAGCGAGAATGCTACCGCACGAAACCACTAGTATTCAGTGGGCTTGGAAAATCACTGCGTGTTCACAGGATTTGCCGAGCTGGATAGAACGTTCGACAATGTAAAGTGAGACAAGAAGTTCGAAATTCTGAAAAAATATGAGTAAAAAATATGAGTAACTTATAGGGAAAGGCGAGTAATACGCAATAAGTCAGATCATAACGGCACTCAAGTGGCAATCAGAAAAATGAGTCTTCAATGAAACCCAAGGTCGTTTATTAAGAAAACAACGTACAGAAACAACAGAACTGCTCTCCTGGACGCAGAGCGCACATATTTATGCGAACACCGAATATTTCAGAAAACTAGTATTTATTCAGCCATCGAACATTCTAGATATATGAACATTACTAATATGCGAACATTACTAATATGCGAACACTACTAACTAAGGGGGGGGGGGGGGGGTACCTGATTGAAAGAAATGGAAGTGGCAGTGCACAAGATGAAAGGAGGAAAGGCACCAGGTACGGACGAAGTAAGTGTTGAAATGGTGAAGGCAGCAAGGGAGATAGGGAACCAGTAGCTGTATCGTGCGATACGGGTACCAGGGGATGAGGAGAAAACTTCAGAAGATTGCAGGGGGCACTAATTGTCCCTACATTTAACAAAGTGAGCAGGGAGCATTGTAGAAGCTACAGAGGAGTCACATTGATACCACACTGTGCAAAGGTATATCAAAAAATCCTGGAGAGCAGAACGCGAGCAAGTGTGGAGAACAAATTGAGAGAGGAATAGCATTGCTTCGGATCTGGGAGGACAACTGTTAACCTCAAATTTGGAATGAGGCAGCTTCAGCAGCGCCACTACGAAGACCTCGTGAGGGCCCTTCTCAATACAGAAAATGCATTTGATAGCGTCTGTACAAGAAAGGTGGGGAAGCACTAGAAAAGAAGGGCGTAGAGGGAATGTGCTGCGGAAACTTGAGTGTGTGAAAGTGGGAAATGAAAAACAGAATTGGTTCCAGCAAACAAATGATGTGAAACAGAGCAATGCATTCTCCTCTCTTTCTTCATTGTCGACTTGGATCAGATAATAACTAAGGTGGCAGAAAAAACTGGAGAAGAGGAGACGAAAGCAGTGGTGTTCACAGATGACATGACGATCTCGGAAACAGGAAGGAGCAGCTCCAGAAACAGCTGGGTGCTTCGGAAGAAACTGTGAGACAGTATGGAATGGAATTTAAAGTAAACAAATGTGAAATCCTTGTTACAACTGCAGACTACCTGGCGGAATAAGGGCTGGAGGTGAACAATTGGAGGAGGTGGAAAGTGTGAAGTACTTGGGAAGTGTGACAGAGGAAAATGGAAGAAATGAGAAAGGTGTGAACGTGCCAGACAGGCAGAAGCATGCCTGCGAAGTGTTGGGAGCCTGGTTTGGAACAAAGACGTCCCACAAAAAAAGCAAAGAAGTAATATACAGAAGTTGCTACATCCCGATAGTAACCTATGCACTTGAAAAGTGGCTAATGAAGAAAAGAGATGTAAGCTCATTACAGGTCTGTGAAATGAAGTTCCGGATAAGTAGGTTAAATGGTTTAAATGGCTCTGAGCACTATGGGACTTAACATCTGTGGTCATCAGTCCCCTAGAACTTAGAAGTACTTAAACCTAACTAATCTAAGGGCATCACACACATCCATGCCCGACGCAGCATTCGAACCTGCGACCGCAGCAGTCGCGCGGTTCCGGACTGAGCGCCTGGAACCGCTAGACCACCGCGGCCGGCCGGATAAGTAGGTTAGGAGTAACAAGGGGAGATACGATGAACACTGAAAGGGTAAGGGAAATAGTGAAAGAGGAACCCTTTGGGTACTTAAAGAGAAAGGAAAAGAAGAGGATTCCCAAGAAAATGCATGAAACTGAGATGCGGAGGTCACGACCAAGAGAAATATCAAGGGACAGATTGCTGAAAGGTATGGAGGTGTGTGCTGAAAAAAAGAGGCGAGGACTGGACCATAGTCAACACAGAACTACATGGAGAGGCTTATGTTGCAAAAAGACCCAGCGTGGAGCTGCAAACTGTTCAACGTGATGACAATGAATAACACATTTCAAAAACGTTTTCAGAAATGATAAATACCAAATAAGAAATAAGTGCTGGTTGTCAGTGTGAACAGATAATTCGCAACACGCCAGCCAGATTAATGACACAAAACTCGTTGTAATATGGACAAGAACCAAGAGCGAACAGTAAAAATAAAAAATCAAGAACGGATTTCTCGCATTAAGAAGGGTGAGACAGGGATAAAGTCTTTCGCCCGTACTGTTTCCTAGTACCGAACATAGGCGCAGTATTGTATGGTAGTGAATCATAGTCTGTGGGAAAACCGGAAAATAATAAGACTCGGGATGTCTGAGGTACAGTGTTGAAAGATAGGTGCACTGATAGGGAATGAGGTGCTTCTGCGCAGAATCGGCGAGGACAGAAACGCACGGTAAACACTGACAAGAACAAGGAACAGGATGATAAGAGATCTGTTAAGACATCAGGGAATAACTTCCATGGCTCTACAGCCAGCTATAGAGGGTAAAAACTGTAAAAGACAGAGATTGGGATACATCCAACAAATAACTGAGTGCTACTCTGAGATGAAGAGGTTGGCCTAACCAATGAGTAGACTGATAAGTACATCGTAAGCATCAGATTAGCAACTACCAGACTGGAGATTCAATCTCATGATTACATCAGAAGATCTGGCATTAAATCCTTATTTACCTTGACGGAGTAACAAACTATGGTTTACGTCGAATCAGTGGAGAAGTCGATATATCTAAGTCAAGATTTACAATGTGCGAATCATTTTTGGTGCGCAGCGGAAGGCACTTCGAACGAATATTTGTAATTTTCTGTCTTGCTTCATTCGCGTATTCGCCTGTGTACGCGCCCTAATCTCAGTCTCATGATCGTACGACGAGGCTGAGCGCGAATGCGGAATAGACTGCGATGGGGGAGGAAATCTGTCGTGTCTTTTTCAAAGTAATAATCTCAGTATTTGCCTTAAGTGGGAAAAGCCTACTTCGGGATGGACAGACAGAGATACGAACTTCTCGTTGGAATACTTGTGCCTTAGCCACAGCGCTCGTTAATACGTAGCGGAACATGTGTTAGCAAACAATATTTGACACAAAGATGCAGTGAGGCTTTCATTCCAAACGTAGTTTCCGAGACGGGTAGGCATGGCTGCGAAGAGTAGCTAACAAGAGAGATGAACATCTACACTACTGGCCATTAAAATTGCTAGACCTGGAAGAAATGCAGATGATAAACGGGTATTCACTGAACAAATATGTTATACTAGAACTGACATGTGATTACATTTTCACGCAATTTGGGTGCCTAGATCATGAGAAATCAGTACCCAGAACAACCACCTCTGGCCGTAATAACGGCCTTGATACGCCTGGGCATTGAGTCAAACAGAGCTTGGATGGCGTGTGCAGGTACAGCTGCCCACGCAGTTTCAACACGATACCACAGTTCATCAAGAGTAGTGATTGGCGTATTGTGACGAGCCAATTGCTCGGTCACCATTGACCAGACGTTTTCAATTGGTGAGAGATCTGGAGAATGTGCTAGCCAGGGCAACAGGCGAACATTTTCTGTACCCAGAAAGGCCCGTACAGGACCTGCAACATGCTGTCGTGCATTATGCTGCTGAAATGTAGGGTTTCGCAGGCATCGAATGAAGGGTAGAGCCACGGGTCGTAACACATCTGAAGTGTAACGTCCACTGTTCAAAGTGCCGTCAATGCGAACAAGAGGTGACCGAGACGTGCAACCAATGGCACCCCATACCATCACGCCGGGTGATACGCCAGTATGGCGATGACGAATACACGCTTCCAATGTGCATTCACCGCGACGTCGCCAAACACGGATGCGACCATCACGATGCTGCAAACATAACTTGGATTCATTCGAAAAAATAACGTTTTGCCATTCGTGCACCCAGGTTCGTCGTTGAGTACACCATCGCAGGCGCTCCTGTCTGTGATGCAGCGTCAAGGGTAACCGCAGCCATGGTCTCCGAGCTGACAGTCAATGCAGCTGCAAACGTCGTCGACCTGTTCGTACAGATGGTTGTCGTCTCGCAAACGTCCCCGTCTGTTGTATCAGGGATCGAGACGTGGCTGTACGATCCGCTACAGCCATGCGGATAAGATGCCTGTCATCTCGACTGCTAGTGATACGAGGCCGTTGGGATCCAGCACGGCGTTTCGTATTACCCTCCTGAACCCACCGATTCCATGGTCTGCTAAGAGTCATTGGATCTCGGCCAACGCGAGCAGCAGTGTCGCGATACGATAAATCGCAATCGCGATAGGCTACAATCCGACCTTTATCAAAGTCGGAAACTTGATGGTACGCATTTCTCCTCCTTACCCGAGGCATCACAACAACGTTTCACCAGGGAACATCGGTCAACTGCTGTTTGTGTATGAGAAATCGGTTGGAAACTTTCTTCATGTCAGCACGTTGTGGGTGTCGCCAACGGCGGCAACCTTTTGTGAATGCTCTGAAAAGCTAATCATTTGCATATCACAGCATCTTCTTCCTGTCGGTTGAATTTCGCGTCTGTAGTACGTCATCTTCGTGGTGCAGCAATTTTAATGGCTAGTAGTGTATATCTTCAAGTCTTGAGAACTGGTTTTTTTTTTTTCGCCATTAATTGTATGCGAATCATTAATTCTGTGAGTTACGAAAACGAGTCCTGACAGAGTCAGGCGAACTGTGCATTGAGCTGAATGTCAGCAGGTGAGTCACAGGTTACTCGGCACGAGAAGGTCTAGCTGGACCCCTGCCGGTGGTTCAGTTTGCCTCGCTTCCATACTGAGACAGACCAGCAATCGGGGTGTAATTATTTGGGACTGCGGCAGTGACGGGTTCTGAGAAGGCGGCAGGCTCTGCTGCACGCAAGTCCAGGGGGACAGCTCTGACACGCTAGCTAAGGACCACGGCACCCTGCGGCGTCTTCCTGGACGGATTACCGCTCCAGTAGAGAGACCTCTGCTGAGATATCGGAGGCATAATGTAGGAACCCTCACCAGAGATAATAATCTCTGATATAGGTATAGTACGGTAGGACAAAATTTCACGGGTTTCAAATGACTCCAAACCAGCCCTCCCTGCACTGTTACAGGCAACGAAAGCAACAGTTATCCATCCATTACCTAAACTGGAAGAAGATGAAGTTTTCATTAGAGAAAAATTAAACCTCGCGCCACAAAACAAAGTAGGTCCGTTTAAAAGAACAAATTGAGCAGTTTTACCTACTCCGCGTACTTCGTTCTTTTTTCCCTTCGAGGAAGATGCGGAAGCACCAAGCGTACCGTCCACATTTACAAGTGTCTTGTAGACAAGCAATCGTCGGCGACGACGATAACAACGTCTACGAACCATTGTAAGTAGGCTTGACAGCGCGTTTCTTCCTTCCACGACCAAGGCAAAACAGATACTCCGGCTTCACGTGATATCCTTGCTATTAATCACTTCATCCTTTCCGGGAAGTTTTGAGGCCTCTCTTACCGACAGTCTTGCGTAGCAGTTCTTGCTTCTAATACCTCACATCATCAGTCAACGTGAAGTTTCCAGTTCTTCTCAGCTTCGAGATATTTTTATGGGAAAGACATTCATGAAGACTGACATGGGCACACTGAAGGATACAGCGATGCTTTTTTGAATTAGTATCAGTCATCACAAATGGTTTTTTTGGAGTTTCGATCAATTATGATCTTCGACAGATCGGTCTGTGTTTACAAACTGGCAAAAAAGTAATATGACGACAGAAAACGTTAACCGTTTTCTGATGCAGCCATTCTTGGCTAAAAGTTGTGTGTTTTTGATCTTATGTTATGAACACTAATCTGTAGCTAATCGTTATGTGCGAAAATAGTAATGAAATAAAATACAGAAAATTCTTGAAATCAGAGGGTGATACTAATTCCTTAAGGCTCTCGCCGAATATCTTCGTTGCTGACAGTATCCAATTTGGACACATCTAGAGCACTTAGAGCAGTTTCAGCCAGACAGTCTGCAGCACTATAGCGACTAATGTAAATTTCCTAACAGTAGGCACTTTAGGCACAAATGACGCACTTAGAGTTTCTGCCATTTTTAAAATCTGTTAATTTCATTTGTTCCCGGATGACGCATGTGTGCTTCGACGAATCAAGACAATTTTACGGAACTGTACAGTCTCCTAGTCGATAATGTAATATGACTATTTTAAATTTAGGACTGCTAAGTGGAAATGCATCCAGTGTACGATTAAAGAAGTGTAGCTGAAAGGCCCATTATTTATCTTAGAATGAACATGAACAGTCAAGACCGCAAGAAACTTTTTTTTTTTTTTTTTTTTAATAAGATTACCAGTTGCGGTCTGTTTTAGACCATCTTTAGGCCTCTCACCCCTGATAGTAGACCTCATGGTGAGAGGTCTGAAGACGGTCTAAAACAGACCGAAACCGGTAACCTCACCAGAAAATAAGTTTCAAGCGGTTATGACTGTTCATGTTCATTTTTAAGTAATTAAAAAACCGCTTCTCTCCAAGAAAAATTACATTATCTAACTGCCAAGATGGAGCTTCTCGGACGACTAGATCCTTGAACCGTCGTTTCCTGGGAGATTCAAGCTTTCGATTCCGTTGAATGGGGCAACAACTGCCATTATCTTGTAAAATTTAATCCTGGTCTCTCCGCGTGTTGGTTTTTTTCAAATTACAATAGATTCTGCCACGTGTGCTGGAACGTTAAGGTTTTTACTTTTTCTTATCGTTCGTATTGGTAGCTGATATTATATCCAACGTACGTCTGCGGTTAGTCCAAATCAAATGTCAGAAAATATTTAATGACTGTCACACACTGTGCGTTGTGAGGCGCAAATAAAAAAAAATTCTGTGGAAGACTTCATTTTAGCCACTGACTGTATGTCCTTAAAACCCAGTGATTTTTTTAAAATAAACATTCAGTTAATGGCGAACATGAAGTCTTTCGAAGATTTCCACGAAACTGTGAACCCACAGCAAACACAATTCGGTGAGAAAGAAAGAGAGTTACACTGACACGAATTATTTATTTATGGTATTTCTGTATTCAGTGACAGGACAAATATGATTAACTAGAAAAATCTGTGTAAGTACAACCGCCTCTCAAAATGGTTCAAATGGCTCTGAGCACTATGGGACTTAACTTCTGAGGTCATCAGTCCCCTAGAGCTTAGAACTACTTAAACCTAACTAACCTAAGGACATCACACACATCCATGCCCGAGGCAGGATTCGAACCTGCGACTGCAGCGGTCGTGCGGTACCAGACTATAGCGCCCAGAACCGCTCGGCCACTCCGGCCGGCAACCGCCTCTCAAGTTTTTGAAAAACAGCGTTCAGTGACCCAGTACGGAACTCCAGATTTTTACCTAGAAAGCCTGCCCGCTGCAGGTAAGTAGCTTACCGCTGACAAAAGAAAGCAGGAAACGAGACTATTCTGCTTGCAGAGTCGGCCGTGGTTTCCGCCGGCGGCAGAGTTTTTGCGACCGGCGCTCTGGAAACCATGGCAATTGATTCGATATCGATTTTCGCAAACTCTTCCTGATCTCTATTTGAATAGCTGCAGCTGTGACAGCTAATTCTCACTGACTTACTTTTCCGTTTCGAAACGAAAAACGTTCACAATTAATCAGTCGGCTTTAAGAAGTTGGTAAAGATCTTTAGCCGAAAGTTAGGTTTATACGGGTAAACAAATCTCAATATCTAACGAATAAAAGCATAGTAGTTCCACGGAACATTTATTTTTTTGTAAGAAATTTCTTTCTTATTAAAGCACATATCTGTGAGCCCACAGTGTATTTATATAAAGAAAAGTTGGCTCATCAATTTCTCGGACATTCTTTTCCACATGGGTACAAAGCACAATTTTGTTGCCATGCATTTCTCTATTGTTATCCAGGGTTGCCAACATAATTTAGTACCTACATCATGTGCGTAGTAGTATAACTTCGTAATCGGAGGCGTATCGGCAGTTTTAAATGAACCTCAAGTCACAGAATGTGCTTACTGAAAATTATGATAATGAGCACAGTGAAGAGTTGAGAAGTCATAACTGTGTATGTAGTGCATTTAGTATCTGTTCTTCATTTTCTTATTCTAGCTTCACATTAATTACAAACTTTAGAATTGTCAAAACACGCTACTGTCAGTCGTTTATATACGGAAATTTTGTGAATTTACATTCGTAATAAATATAAGCCTAAATATTAATTAATATTCAAATAAAGTAGGTACATTATCTTTTTATAGAAAATATAGGGTGTTGAAGCTTAGTTGAAAACCAATTTAGACCTATGAGATGGGTGGCTTGTCTTGTTTGTCTCTAAATTTGATTTTCACAAAAGATTTGTCTACAAATTTGATTTTCATGAACATCTATGTTTCTCAAAACTTTGTGTCAGTGCTTTGGGCCCTTATGGTTCCCAGTGCCTCATATGTAAAGGCGTCCAGAGTGTTTCGATTCATCTATTGATGTGTCGATTCTGGTCTTATGAATCACTTGCTATGTAATCTACACACCCTGCTGTCACATCCCTGATGTTGGTCGACGAAATACATTACAATAAGAAAGACTGTGACAATTTGATTTTAAAAATAACAGTGTAATAATTATTTTGAAGAACGACAAACATATTGCTATTGGAAACCAAATACATGCGTATTCTTAATTGTTACGTATTTTATATGTTAACAGTATTGGCGTTGGTCATGACTGAGTGTTTCTGAAATATGTAGTTTCGTTTAGTAACTCATTTCTCAACTTCTGGACATAGACAGATATTTCCATTTCCAGCTCCCCTCTGAATTATGCAGTTCTTTAATACAGTTGTCAACTGAAATACTGTAACGTATTTCGCCTATATGCTTCGCTGTGGCTGACTTGTTAGCTTTGTCTCACTTAGGGAAGATGTGGAAAATGGTCAGAACAACCTTAATATATATGTATACTTTTGTTAAATGCTTTTATATTGCTATTGTAGCCTAAATATGAGACGTACATCTCGAAACATTTTGCTTCATTAAGTAATTTACGCAAGTCAAAAAACTTTTGTGATTGGTAGCGGTCTCTCAAAAAAGATTTTCACATTTTTGGAATAGTCACAGTCCACTGAGAATAAGAATGGCCTTAAATATGGTCAATTTTGAGAGTGTGTTCCAGTTATCATATGGATGATCAAGTTAATGTGGATGCTGATAACATTACTTAGGAGTATACCAACTTCTCTGTTCGAGCTGTGAACGACTTGGGTAATAATTGTTGCCTGTAGGATACTGAACGATAGCCTGACTGCAGGTGATGCGTTGATGTATGAGGAAAGCGTCAAAAAACTCCTCTCTGGATGAGCTGTAGTTCTCGTACTGACAGCACAGAGCGGCTTAAGGCTCCTATAACCAGAGCTGAACGCCATATGTTCCCCATAGTAGAGGATATTCACATTTGTTTACATGCGAGTCACGATGTGAGCGGAGCTTTCTGATTAAATGTATTGGAGAATTCGTCATAAACTTGGATCGCTGCTCAACTGTGAACTGTACTAACCACTGCAGAAATGGTTTTCGCGTGTTTAGATTTCTAATTGACCCAAAATGAAGAAAAAAAATGGGCCATAAACTGCCGCAGTGACAACTGGGGACCATGACCTGACGGTTAATTGTGTATTCTGTGTGTATGTTAAAAAAGTAGCTTTGAACAAGAAACCAACTGTATACAATTGCATTTCTTTTCCCTTTGGAAAACTATACTGAAGCAGTTCATTTCAAAATTTTTCGATCCTCGCAATTGGCAAGGTGGAGAGGAATATTTACTGTGACGCATTTATACGTGGTTATCATAAACACATACATAGTATGAATAATATGGTTCAAATGGCTCTATGCACTAAGGAACTTAACATCTGATGTCATCAGTACCCCAGACTTAGAACTACTTAAATCTAACTAACCTAAGGACATCACACACAGTCATCTACATCTACATACATACTCCGCAATCCACTATACGGTGCGTGGCGGAGGGTACCTCGTACCACAACTAGCATCTTCTCTCCCTGTTCCACTCCCAAACAGAACGAGGGGAAAAATGACTGCCTATATGCCTCTGTACGAGTCCTAATCTCTCTCATCTTATCTTTGTGGTCTTTCCGCGAAATGTAAGTTGTTGTTGTTGTTGTTGTTGTTGTTGTTGTTGTCTTCAGTCGTGAGACTGGTTTGATGCAGCTCTCCATGCTAACCTATACTGTGCAAGCTCCTTCATCTCCCAGTACCTACCGCAACCTACATCCTTCTGAATCTGCTTAGTGTATTCATCTCTTGGTCTCCCTCTACGATTTTTACCCTCCACGCTGCCCTCCAATACTAAATTGGTGATTCCTCGATGTCTCAGAACATGTCCTACCAACCGATCCCTTCTTCTAGTCAAGTTGTGCCACAAACTTCTCTTCTCCCCAATCCTATTCAATACCTCCTCATTAGTTACGTGATCTACCCACCTAATCTTCAACATTCTTCTGTAGCACCACATTTCGAAAGCTTCTGTTCTCTTCTTGTCCAAACTATTTATTGTCCACGTTTCACTTCCATACATGGCTACACTCCATACAAATACTTTCGGAAACTACTTCCTGACACTTAAATCTATGCTCGACGTCAACAAATTTCTCTTCTTCAGAAACGCTTTCCTTGCCATTGCCGGTCAACATTTTATATCCTCTCAACTTCGACCATCATCAGTTATTTTGCTCCCCAAATAGCAAAACTCCTTTACTACTTTAAGTGTCTCATTTCCTAATCTAATTCCCTCAGCATCACTCGACTTAATTCGACTACATTCCATTATCCTCGTTTTTCTTTTGTTGATGTTCATCTTATATTCTCCCTTCAAGACACTATCCATTCCGTTCAACTGCTCTTCCAAGTCCTTTGCTGTCGCTAACAGAATTACAATGTCATCGGCGTACCTCAAAGTTTTTATTTCTTCTCCATGGATTTTAATTCCTACTCCGAATTTTTCTTTTGTTTCCTTCACTGCTTGCTCAATATACAGATTGAATAACATCGGAGAGAGGCTACAACTCTGTGTCACTCCCTTCCCAACCACTGCTTCCCTTTCATGTCTCTCGACTCTTATAACTGCCATCTGGTTTCTGTACAAATTGTAAATGGCCATTCGCTCCCTGTATTTTACCCCTGCAACCTAAATGTTAGTTGGCGGCAGTAAAATTGTACTGCAGTCAGCCTCAAATGCTGGTTCTCTAAATTTCCTCAGTAGCGATTCACGAAAAGAACGCCTCCTTTCCTCCAGAGACTCCCAACCGCGTTCCTGAAGCATTTCCGTAACACTCGCGTGATGATCAAACCTACCAGTAACAAATCTAGCAGCCCGCCTCTGAATTGCTTCCATGTCCTCCCTCAATCCGACCTGATAGGGATCCCAAACGCTCGAGCAGTACTCAAGAATAGGTCGTATTAGTGTTTTATAAGCGGTCTCCTTCACAGATGAACCACATCTTCCCAAAATTCTACCAACGAACCGAGGACGACTATCCGCCTTCCCCACGACTGCCATTACATGCTTGTCCCACTTCATATCGCTCTGCAATGTTACGCCCAAATATTTAATCGACGTGACTGTGCCAAGCGCTACATTACTAATGGACTATTCAAACATTACAGGATTCTTTTTCCTATTCATCTGTATTAATTTACATTTATCTATATTTAGAGTTAGCTTCCATTCTTTACACCTATCACAAATCCTGTCCAAGTCATCTTGTATCCTCCTACAGTCACTCAACGACGACACCTTCCCGTACACCACAACATCATCAGCAAACAGCCGCACATTGCTATTCACCCTATCCAAAAGATCATTTATGTAGGTAGAAAACAACAGCGGACCTACCACACTTCCCTGGGGCACTCGAGATGATACCCTCACCTCCGATGAACACTCACCATCGAGGACATCGTACTGGGTTCTATTACTTAAGAAGTCTTCGAGCCACTCACATACTAGGGAACCAATCCCATATGCTCGTACCTTAGGAATCTGCAGTGGGGCACCGAGCAAACGCTTTCCGGAAGTCAAGGAATATGGCATCCGTCTCATACCCTTCATCCATGATTCGCAAGATGATATGTGAAAAAATGGCGAGTTGCGCTTCGCAGGAGCGATGCTTCATGCCCGAGGCAGGATTCGCACGTGTGACCGTAGCAGCGGCGGGGTTCAGGACTGAAGCGCCTAGAACCGCTCGGCCACAACGGCCGGCGGTGAATAATATTTAACCCCATTTCGAATATAAGTGCGATACGAGTAGTGATAAGAAATAATTTTTGCAAGTCCCTTTATACGGAAAAAAATTAATGAGCAGAAACACGTTATTGCACTATAACAACGTGTTTGAAGGCATTAGCACGGTTCCGAGTTCTTAACTCATTACATTTAGTATTTACAAACTGCCACCCAAGTTCAACATTTCTATAGTGGCGTAGTATTACATTTAAATTTTTCTGTCAGATATAAATGGCATTCTAAATATCTTTATACACAACTGTTACTGTTCGGTAAACTTATATATGCAATATCAAATAGTTTATAAGAAAAATACTGTAAAAAGTTGCATGGATAGGTTTAACCACACAGAAGGTGAACATTGCCGAATCCACAGAGTCGTGGAAAATATGGCGGACGATCCAGCGTATTATATAGGAGGTCTAGAGCGGCTGACGGAAGCCTCGAGGGCGGGCGACAACTTCCTGTCAGCCGGGCGCCCATATGGCGACCTTGTGTGGCCTCGCGCCGCACTGGTATTCTGTGCTGAGTGCGAAGTTCCGGTGTCAGCGCCGTTGCAGCTGCCCGCTCAAGTCCACCATCATAAACTCAGTAGCGCGGAGCACAAGCCCAGATTTCAAAACGACGAGGAAAGGAGCCAAGTGTGCTGTCCTGTGAATCCCAAGATTTATACACAATTGACGCAAATGTGACGGAACTACTGGGACCACAAATCACCAGATTACAGGTTCCACCTCACAAGTCGTCTTATAAATTCACTTCGCTCAGTCTTCTTAAGCAGATCTAATCGAGTTACATAAATACTGAGGTGCCAAAGTCGTGGGATAGCGATATGAACACACAAAGATGGCGGTTGTCATTTGACTCAGGTGATACATGTGAAGAGGTTTCCGACGTGGTGACCCACAGTGTTAAGAGAGTGTCATAAATACCAAATTTCATGAATTACTTCTAACTACGGGCAACGCAGGGGCTGACGGCCTTCACTTAAAGACCGAGAGCAGCGACGCTTGCACTGAGTTGTCAGTGCTAACAGACATGCAACGCTGCGAGAAATCAATGTATGAAGTATGAGAAACGTATCTATTAAGACACTGCGTTTTGACGTTAATGGACTACGGTAGCAGACGGCAGACACGAGTGCCACTGCTAACACCACGACATCGCCTGCAGCGCCTCTCGTGGGCTCGTGACCATATCGGTTGGACCCTAGATGACTAGGAAACCGTGGCCTGGTCAGATTGTTGTTGACTGTGTGAACCATGACATTGTGTTACAGAAATTACAATTTATGGTATAAATGGAATAGCATATGAGTGGTTTAAGTCATACCTACAGAACAGGAAGCAAAAAGTTTCCTTACATGGGTCAAGTGATTTAAATAAATTTGCTACTTCATGTAACTGGGGTGAAATTACATTAGGTGTTCCACAGGGTTCAATCACGGGTCCCCTTTTGTTCTTGATATATGTGAACGACCTACCTTCCTATCTGAAACAGGAGGCTGAACTGACACTGTCTGCACCCTCCGCCACACACCGTCAGATGGCTTGCGGAGTATGGATGTAGATGCTGATGATACAAGCATCATTATTAATCCAGTAAAAGAAAGTCCAATTGAAAATGATACAAATAAGATCTTTGGAAAAGTCATTAATTGGTTTTCTGCAAATGGGCTTGCTCTAAACTTTGAAAAAACACAGTACATCCAATTTTCTGCTGCAAAAAGTACAGTTCATTCAATAAATATAACACATCAACAGAAGTCAGCAGACATGGTTTTTGGGTGTACATATAGCTGAGAAACTTAATTGGAAAATTCATATTTTGGATCTCCTAAAGGGAGCAGGTTCAGCAACTTTTGCGATCAGAGTAATTGCCAATTTTGTGGATACAGAAATTAGTAATCTAACGTAGCTTGCATATTTTCACTCTCTGATGTCATACAGATTAATATTTTGGGGTAACTCAACATTTAGACAAAAAGTATTCACTGCTCAAAAGAAAGTGGTTAGAATAATGTGTGGGGTTCATAGTCGCACATCTTGTATGCATCTTTTTAAAAGATTGGGAATTCTTACAACAGCCTCACAATACATCTACTCACTAATGAAATTTGTTCTCAACAACATGGACCAGTTTAAAAACAACAGCGACATTCATGATTATAGTACCAGAAAAAAGAAAGACCTACACTATCCTTTGCTCAGCCTATCTTTGGCACAGAAAGGGGTAAAATATGCCGCTATAAAAATTTTCGACAAATTACCAGATGAAATATGGTGTCTGACAGACAACAGTAATAGCTTCAAAAATAAATTGAAATCGTATCACCTTGACAAATCCTTCTATACCATAGATGAATTCTTGAATAGCAATAAATCTATAAATATAGTATATGCATTTTGTGCCATTTAAGGGAATGGGGTAAATAATAGAAATATTAACCTTTAACTCTCTATTGTAATAAATATATATATATATATATATATATATATATATATATATATATTAAAAAGTTTTGTTTCATATGTGCATTTCTTGCGCACTTGACACGTTCCACATCATAACGGCTATCGTACCGTGCGATTGATCAATGGAACACGCAACTAACTAACTAACTAACTAACTAGATGATCCCCGATTTCAGTTGGTAAGGGTGATGGTGGGGTTCGATTGTGGTACAGACCCCACGAAGCCATGGACCCAAGCTGTTAAATAGGCTCTGTGAAAGCTGGTCGTGGTTCCACAATGGTGTGGGCCGTGTTGACATGAACAGACTGGATCCTCTGGTCCAGCTGAACCTGTCACTGAGTCGAACTGGTTATGTTCGGCTACTTGGAGACCATCTGGAGCCGTTCTTGGAGTTCATGTACCCAAACAACAATGGAATTTTTATGGATGATAATGCGTCATGTTACACAATTGTTCCCTATTGGTTTGAAGAACATTCTGGACAATTAGAGTGAACGATTTGATCACCCATATCCCCCGACATGAATCCCGTATAACATATACGGGACATAACAGAAAGGGAAATTCGAGCACAAACTCCAGAACACTTCTGCAGTTATAGAGGCAGCATGGCTCAATATTTCTGCAGGGAACTTCCAACGATTCTTGAGTCCATGCCACGTCGGGTTACTGCATTACGCCGAGCGAAAGGAGGTTCTCACAACACCACCACTTGCAAAGTAGGTTAGAAATCAGATTAATAATGTTGCTCACGCAGCATATGTTCGCTTTATCAGGCAACAACAAAGTTATTGACTGTGGATGGTATCGTCAGAATGGAAATAATGAGGTCACTGTAAAAAACGTCATTAATTTGGCACTTATCTTGAATGGATTCCCATGTAGATTTCGTCGAAGTTTTTATGGCTCTAGGGTGATTCTACTTTGACTGTTAGAAGGTCCAGATATGTATTTTAGCAATATTTGAAGACCTAACAAATGCATTTTTCAGGAAATTCTTAATGATCAAACAATCCCAGATCAGAACAATGGTATGTTAGAAGTAATTTTTGACTTGGTGTTCACGATCCACATTTTTATTAAACTTCTTGTAAATTCACATATACTACTTCTTAATTGTCACATCATCAAGAAAACAGTTTTGTATCAATCTTCATATCTTTAATTTCCACTTTAACCAAACACAAGACTTGACTGTTCTTTTACAAAGCGAAATAACAACGTAAATCTGCCAAGACGGTTACAAGTAAGTCAAAGATTATGACAGTCGCACAGAAATGAATACACACAAGAACCATATCACTGTAATATATCGATACATCGGAGTACCTATACATTAACAAAACCAAATGTGAATATTGTCACAAAAATACGTCTGTTACTTCGCAGAAAAGTAGTACGATATTACTGGTATCGAGAACTGGGGTTGGTGTGCCGCAATGATCACGTAAATAGAGAACCATTACAAGGTATAATACAATATGATGAGCTATCTCAAGATTTTTGTGACCTCAGTGTATGTATATACTTATTACTTCTTTTTCGACAAAGAATATGTCGGAAGCATATCGCACAATGATTGGCTTGCATCATTCCATGAATAGGCGTGGGGGTACAGGCAGTGTCTGGGAGTGCTGGTTAAATCTGGCGATTATAGACGCCAGTTCATGCCGGAATAGTTGTTATACTCCTGGCGTCTTCTAATCTCCAGAATCACTCAGTGACGTTTTTCTCGTACTAATAACCTAGAGTTATTCCAGTAATGCACCGACGTCACAAAGCAACGAATTTGTGTCACGCAGTGCACTTCTTAGAACAGCAATAATCACTTTCATTTAGCAGGGCCACAATTTTCACCGAGCGAGGTGGCGCAGTGGTTAGACACTGGACTCGCATTCGGGAGGACGACGGTTCAATCCCGCGTCCGGCCATCCTGATTTAGGTTTCCCGTGATTTCCCTAAATCACTCCAGGCAAATGCCGGGATGGTTCCTCTGAAAGGGCACGGCCGACTTCCTTCCCCATCCCTCCCTAATCCGATGAGACCGATGACCACGCTGTCTGGTCTCCTTCCCCAAAAACAACCAACCACAATTTTCGGGGATCAAATGTTTCGCCATTACAGACGCAGAACATCGTTAACTGAGTGTATTATGAGTTCTTGTCCCCTCCCGACGCGCGCACATCTGTGACCAGAAGTTCGTAAAGTTTGATGTTTCAAAATACGACGATGCAGATTAGTTCTACAGTTGAACATAGCCCTCAGAAGAGCCTCAGCAATCCGAAACAAAAGAAAGCCGTTTAAACCTTGTTTCTGCGAAAATTTATTCGAAATGTAAATGCTCAAAATTTTAGAGCTGTAACGATGAGCTTGGGTTGCGTTCCACGTATGTTTATATGTATCAAGAATAATGAGTAAGACTTGACTTACGCTACGTCAACATTGCATTCATAACTTTTGATAAAATCTTTAATAAGCTGGGTAAGGAGATGCTGCCCTTTATCTGTCCCCTCCCTCTCCGCCATGAGAGAGAGAGAGAGAGAGAGAGAGAGAGAGAGAGAGAGAAGCGTTTTTATTCATTTATACATGTCCTCAACATGACAATTTTTTCAAAGAATACAAATATCACTGTTTTCCTATAGCGCAACAAAATTCATTTAAAAAGCAGCGCTTTATTATTTAACTACTAAGACTAAAAATCAAAAACTCCATCGAGGTAAAAGCTAATGCGTGCTTCATGCTAAGTGGTGTGTTTTCGTGGCTGCCTGCGCCTGAAAACTACCTTTGTCCACCAGAAGGCGCAGCTTTCCCACCCAGCGTGCGCATTCAAACAGATGGCTTTCCACGAAGAGCCCGTCGCAAAGGCTCCTTAATTAAGCCACAGCCGGAACCAAAGAGGACGGAGGCTTTGTTCACATGCAAAGCGAAGTCAGACGTCGGGCGCGCCATATGTTAGCCTGTAATGAATTCGGAGTACTGCCAAACATCGAGCGGAACTCTTACACTTTTTTTAAAGGAGTCTGTTAGTATAATTTTTGCGTTTCTAGAGAAAGGAGCTCTGAAAATTAATGTAGCAGACATCGCAATATAGACTTAATTCTTACGCAAGAACAATAGGAAACATCAGAAGTTCAATATGAGGTGGGTTGTTTCGGCAATCGCAGTGCTTTCCTAGGTGTGTTTCTAACAGAACCACCCTCCGACCTGAGGATGGACTAAGACTCCTAGCTCCAATCACAACCGCGGAGGGATCGAAGGAGACATACAGTCAAGCATGGATTTCCAAACTAGCTGTTGTTTTCGACATCACGTAGGGAACTTACTGACCAGAATATTGCAGTGAAACAGATGACTGCTTCTTCAACCACTTCTCGCCCTCATATCACTCGAAACAACCAAGAGCAGAGTGGATGATAAATCGGGTATAGAAAGATACGGATTTATTTTTACACAGATTTCATAGCTTTCGAGAAGATTCTTTTTTTTGGGGGGGGGGGGTGGTTATAGGTATTCAGACTGGTTTGATGCAGCCCGGCACGATTCCTCCTCTTCTACCAGCTTCTTCGGCTCAGATAGCACTTGCATCCAATGTTATCAGTTATCTGTTGGAAGTGATTCAATTTCTGTCTTCCACCACTGTTTTTACATTCTACAACTTCATCTAATGCAATGGACGCTATTTTCTGATGTCATAATATATGTCCTATCATCATGTCCCTTCTTCTTGTCAGTATTTTCCATAAGTTACTTTCCTCGCCAGTTTTGCGTAGAACCTCCTCATTCCTTACCTTATCAGTCCACCTGATTGTCAACGTTTAGCTGTAGCATGACATCTCGAACACTCCGATTCTCTTCTGTTACAGTTTTCCCAACGTCCATGAATCACTACCATGCAATGCTGTGCTCCAATTAGTACAGTCCCAGAAATTTTTTCATTAAGTTAAGGCCGCCGTTTGATACTAGCAGAGTTCCATCGGTCAGAAATGTTTTCTTTGCCTATGTCACTCCGCTTTTTATGAGCTCCTTGCCTCGTCCATCATGTGTTATTTTGCTTCCAATAATAAGAAATCCACCTAAATGGCGTATAAGGTACAAGGTATTAGGTATAAGGTACCTTACACGCCGTTTAAGATGGATTTTCTATGATCTGAATATGTCCAGCTTATGTAAACAGATGTGCTACTGTATACTGTGGTTTAGTGACTCAACAATCATCTGTGAGCGAATATGTATATATATGGACATGGTCATTGGCACAACGTGCTTTATGCTTTTAAATATTTCAATTATGACAAACCTTTTAAAATGTGCTGTTTTTTTATCTACATGACAACTTGGCGTGAGGTCCAACTTAAAATGAACACGTTTCATAACAAAAAGATTTTTTAAGAGCTTGAAAAGACAGCAAAGTCTGTCGAAACCGGTTGTTTCAAATAAAGAAATATTTTGAAATTTTAAACATTGACTGGGATCCAGCAACCGTACGTTATTTAATTACAGAACTCATATAGAGCCATTTCGGTTGCACAAAATTTTTTCAATTGACCACGGTCGATTGCACTAAGGCAGTCTCCATCAGAATAAAAAGTTACATGGAATACATGTCATCACACCATGAAAGGAGCACTTTTGCTCAGATGTTTTAAACCATGGTGGGTATTCATTGGGCAAATATATTATACTAGAACTGACATGTGAGTACTTTTTTCACGTTATTTGGGTGCACAGATCCTGAGAAATCAGTACCCAGAACAACCACCTCTGGCCGTAGTAACGGCCTTGATACGCCTGGGCATTGACTAAAACAGAGCTTGGATGGGGTGTACAGGTACAGCTGCCCATGCAGCTTCAACACGATACCACAGTTCATCAAGAGTAGTGACTGGCGTATTGTGACGAGCCAGTTGCTCGGTCACCATTGACCAGACGTTTTAAATTGGTGAGAGATGTGGAGAATGTGCTAGCCAGGGCAGCAGTCGAACATTTTCTGTATCCAGAAAGGCCCGTACGGGACTTGCAACATGCGGCCGTGCATTATCTTGCTGAAATGTAGGGTTTCGCGGGGATCGAATGAAGGGTAGAGCCACGGGCCGTAACACATCTGAAATGTAACGTCAACTGATCAAAGTGCCGTCAATGCGAACAAGAGGTGAATGAGACGTGCAACCAATGGCACCCCATACCATCACACCGGGTGACATGGCAGTATGGCGATGACGAATACTCGCTTCCAATGTACGTTCACCGCGATGTCGCCAAACACGGATGCGACCATCATGATGCTGTAAACAGAACCTCGATTCATCCGAAACAATGACGTTTTACCATTCGTGCACCCAGGTACGTCGTTGAGTACAGCATCGCAGGCGCTCCTGTCTGTGATGCAGCGTCAAGGGTAACCGCAGCCACGGTCTCCGAGCTGATAGTCCATGCTGCTGCAAACGTCGTCGAACTGTTCGTACAGATGGTTGTTGTCTTGCAAACGTCCCTATCTGTTGACTCAGGGATCGAGACGTGGCTGCACGATCCGTTACAGCCATGCGGATAAGATGCCTGTCATCTCGACTGCTAGTGATACGAGGCCGTTGGGATCCAGCACGGCGTTCCGTATTACCCTCCTGAACCCACCGATTCCATATTCTGCAAACAGTCATTGGATCTCGACCAACGCAATCGCGATAGGCTACAAACCGACCTTTACCAAAGTCAGAAACGTGATGGTACGCATTTCTCCTCCTTAGACGAGGCATCACAACAACGTTTCACCAGGCAACTGCTGTTTGTGTGTGAGAAATTGGTTGGAAACTTTGCTCATGTCAGCAGGTTGTAGGTGTCGCCACCGGCGCCAGCCTTGTGTGAATACTCTGAAAAGCTAATCATTTGCATATCACAGCATCTTCTTCCTGTGGGTTAAATTTCGCGTCTGTAGCACGTCATCTTCGTGGTGTAGCAATTTTAATGGCCAGTAGTGTATATTCCCTGTCACTTTTTATTCTGATGAGGATTGCCCTAGTGCAATCGAAACAGTTTTCAATTGACAAAATTTTGTGCAACCAAAGTGGCTGTCCACACGTTCTGTAATTTAATAAACTTTTATTCGATCCTAGCTTTTGAATGTTTTTCGCAAGTAAGAGATACGCATTGCGAATTTTCGACTAGCAGGCGTGGGTGGGAGGGTAAGTGGGTGGGTGGGATATCGGTTACAAGTGACACACGCTGTGTGGTGAAAGTGCGGCCAGATACCCGATTCCGCAGTGTGTCCACCGCCTAGCTCTGGTGCCGCCACAAAGCGGCGGAGGAGCCGTGGCCAGAATGACTTGCCCGCCAGCGAGTCAAGTGGTGTCGCGGGCCGGGGTCACGTGGGCCACAGCCGGAGACGAGACGAGACGAGACGGCACGCACTGCGAGCCGGACCAGTTCTGGGACTGCGCGGGGGAGGGGGGGAGAGACGCGCTCATTAGCATAATAATAGCCGCGGGTGGCGGAGTCCCCCGCCTCATCAGCATAGTAATACCTGTGGCGTGATGCAACGTGCCGGGCGTAATTTGACACAGTGCTCCAGTGATGGCGCGGCCGGCCGCTTACAAATGTACACGTTGCATAAATTAATTAGCTTATGCAGTTCGCTGGCAGCCCTAGCGACTGCCCGCCTGTCGTCGCGGATGCCGGCTGGGTCGCCTCCACGTATCGCGCCGTCTTTTGTTTACTCCTCGCAACGAAGCGGCGGTTACGCGGCTCTGCACTGCGTTTCTTATTCCTTGATTTATCTGACATAGCCAGAAAATTTAATAGTCATGGGTGGCTGGAATTCGACAGCAGGAAAAGGGACAGAAGGAAACATAGTGGGTGAATATGGATTGGGGCTAAGAAATGAAAGAGGCAGCCGCCCGGTAGAGTTTTGCACAGAGCATAACTTAATCATAGCTAACACTTGGTTCAAGGATCATGAAAGAAGATTGTATACATGGAAGAACCCTGGAGATACTAGAAGGTATCAAACAGATTATATAATGGTAAGGCAGAGATTTAGAAACCAGGTTTTAAATTGTAAGACATTTCCAGGGACAGATGTGGACTCTGACCATAATCTATTCGTTATGAACTGTAGATTAAAACTGAAGAAACTGCAAAAAGGTGGGAATTTAAGGAGATGGGACCTGGATAAACTGAAAGAACCAGAGGTTGTACAGAGTTTTAGGGAGAGCATTAGGGAACAATTGACACGAATGGAGGAAAGAAATACTGTAGAAGAAGAATGGGTAGCTTTGAGGAATGAAATAGTGAAGGCAGCAGAGGATCAAATAGGTAAAAAGACCAGGGCTAGTACAAACCCTTGGGTAACAGAAGAAATATTGAATTTAAGTGATGAAAGGAGAAAATATAAAAATGCGGTAAATGAAGTAGGCAAAAAGGAATACAAACGTCTCAAAAATGATATCGACAGGAAGTGCAAAATGGCTAAGCAGGGATGGCTAGAGGACAAATGTAAGGATGTAGAGGCTTATCTCACTAGTGGGTAAGATAGATACTGCCTACAGGAAAATTAAAGAGACCTTTGGAGAAAGGAGAGCCACTTGTATGAATATCAAGAGCTCAGATGGAAACCCAGTTCTAAGCAAAGAAGGGAAAGAAGAAAGGTGGAAGGAGTATATAGAGGGGCTATACAAGGGCGATGTACTTGAGGACAATATTATGGAAATGGAAGAGGATGTAGATGAAGATGAAATGGGAGATATGACACTGCGTGAAGAGTTTGACAGAGAACTGAAAGACCTGAGTCGAAACAAGGCCCCGGGAGTAGACAACATTCCATTAGAACTACTGACGGCCTTGGGAGAGCCAGTCCTGACAAAGATGTATGAGACAGGCGAAATACCCTCAGACTTCAAGAGGAATATAATAATTCCAATCCCAAAGAAAGCAGGTGTTGACAGATGTGAAAATTACCGAACTATCAGTTTAATAACCCACGGCTGCAAAATACTAACACGAATTCTTTACAGACGAATGGAAAAACTGGTAGAAGCCAACCTCGGGGAAGATCAGTTTGGATTCCGTAGAAATATTGGAACACATGAGGCAATACAAACCTTACGACTTATCTTAGAAGAAAGATTAAGGAAAGGCAAACCTACGTTTCTAGCATTTGTAGACTTAGAGAAAGCTTTTGACAATGTTGACTGGAATACTCTCTTTCAAATTCTAAGGTGGTTAGGGTAAAATACAGGGAGCGAAAGGCTATTTACAATTTGTACAGAAACCAGATGGCAGTTATAAGAGTAGAGGGGCATGAAAGGGAAGCAGTGGTTGCGAAGGGAGTGAGACAGGGTTGTAGCCTCTCCCCGATGTTATTCAATCTGTATATTGAGCAAGCAGTAAAGGAAACAAAAGAAAAATTCGGAGTAGGTATTAAAATCCATGGAGAAGAAATAAAAACTTTGAGGTTCGCCGATGACATTGTAATTCTGTCAGAGACTGCAAAGGACTTGGAAAAGCAGTTGAACGGAATGGACAGCGTCTTGAAAGGAGGATATAAGATGAAAATCAACAAAAGCAAAACGAGGATAATGGAATGTAGTCGAATTAAGTCGGATGATGCTGAGGGAATTAGACTAGGAAATGAGACACTTAAAGTAGTAAAGGAGTTTTGCTATTTGGGGAGCAAAATAACTGATGATGGTCGAAGTAGAGAGGATATAAAATGTAGACTGGCAATGGCAAGGAAAGCGTATCTGAAGAAGAGAAATTTATTAACATCGAGCATAGATTTAAATGTCAGGAAGTCGTTTGTGAAAGTATTTGTATGGAGTGTAGCCATGTATGGAAGTGAAACATGGACAATAAATAGTTTGGACAAGAAGAGAATAGAAGCTTTCGAAATGTGGTGCTACAGAAGAATGCTGAAGATAAGGTGGGTAGATCACATAACTAATGATGAAGTATTGAATAGAATCGGGGAGAAGAGAAGTATGTGGCACAACGTGACAAAAAGAAGGGACCGGTTAGTAGGACATGTTCTGAGGCATCAGGGGATCACAAATTTAGCATTGGAGGGCAGGGTGGAGCGTAAAAATCGTAGAGGGAGGCCAAGAGATGAATACACTAAGCAGATTCAGAAGGATGTGGGTTGCAGTAAGTACTGGGAGATGAAGAAGCTTGCACAGGATAGGGTAGCTTGGAGAGCTGCATCAAACCAGTCTCAGGACTGAAGACCACAACAACAACAGCCAGAAAAGGAGAAATTTATTAGAAAACAGTGTGACACAAATGGCTTCCTCTGTAAGCTCTTTGCTGTCCATATTTTGTGAGGAGGTAGTATGCACCAAATCCAAGAAAAAATGTCTAGTAAACATACGCTCAAAAATGCATGCCTTTAGAGCAATGAGCACTTCTTCAGTAGATGTCTTTCACAGTAGCGTAGGTGAACAGCCGGCCGCTGTGTCCGAGCGGATTTAGGGCCTTCAGTCCGGAACCACGCTGCTGCTACGGTCGAATCTTACCTCGGGCATGGATGTGTGTGATGTCCTTAGGTTAGTTAGGTTTAAGTGGTTCTAAGTCTAGGGGACTGATGACCTCAGATGTTAAGCCCCATAGTGCTTAGAGCCATTTGAATCATTTGAAGGTGAACAACTGCTCATAGCTCTCCAAATATGCACGTTAGAGACCATGTTTACCAGGCTTTCTCGATTCAAATAATTGTACTTGTCACACAAGGGCGCTCATACCTGGCGACAAGGAGGACCGCTGCCCCCCGCCAGCCCCCGTCCTCTCCCACCGAAAATGTATGTGTAGACAGGTGATTTTCTTTCGAGAAAGTGATTTAAAGTCTGTGTTACGGAGGTCAAGTCACACTAGAACTTTTTGTAGCCACTTATAAGCCGCCATTCGTCTTCAGGCATATTAAAAATAGTCCTTCCCACCTACAAACTATCGTATGAGCGTCCTTGCTGTAATATCCCTAAATAATGACCATTCCTTCTGGAGACACCCTGTACATGAGTATGTCAATCTGTAGCGTACTGAAAAGCCTGCATCGTCTATATAGCTGCTAGCATGTCAAATGGTTCAAATGGCTCTGAACACTATGGGACTTAACGTCTGTGGTCATCAGTCCCCTAGAACATAGAACTACTTAAACCTAACTAATCTAAGGACATCACACACATCCATGCCCGAGGCAGGATTCGAACCTGCGACCGTAGCAGTCGCGCGGTTCCGGATTGCGCGCCTAGAACCGCTAATAGCGTGTCCACATGAGTAACTTTTCAATAAAAAATTTGAATAAACCACCAAGGTAAGATCAGCTAGTTCTAAAAAAATGGTTAATGAGGTTTCAGTTGCCGAGCGGGATTAGCCGAGCGGTCTGGGGCGCAGCAGTCATGGACTGTGCGGCTGATCCCGGCGGAGGTTCGAGTCCTCCCCCGTGCATGGATGTGTGTGTTTGTCCCTAGGATAATTTAGGTTAAGTAGTGTGTAAGCTTAGGGGCTGATGACCTTAGCAGTTACGTCCCATAAGATTTCACACACTTTTTTTTGTTGAGGTTTCAGTCAATTATAAAATGTATAAACAACATCGTTACATCGGGTAGCCTGTCACAGCTAAATATGTCTACTGAACACAGAAACATTTCTCAGTCTGCTGTACCAGTAGCAATCCAACTGCTTCCACAAGTGTGCTGTTTGAGGCTTTACTGACATCATAATAGTTTCAAAGGTTCACGGGCGTTGCATCGGATAGCTTCGTCTAAACTGTACAATATTTCCACTAGACTGCTGCTCACCGATCTTCAGGTGCATCTGTCGCTACCTGTTGTGTCTCGCAGTTCTCTAGAACAGCGCAAACGCCAAGGGGCTCTAACGTCATCTTAAAGAAAAGTAAAGTCAAACGGCATCAATGGCTGGGAGACCTCAAAGGACAGTTCACCCTCCGTAACCGGAAAGTCGTTTTCTATCCTTCGCACCCGCAGGCACCATCCTTCGCGAAGTGTGAGCGCTGTGTGTTGTTGAGGTGTATCTGTTAAGTGTAGGTAACGCATGCGTATGTGTAGTGTGGTGTCATGCAAGTATTGCGTGATGATGATGACAGAAGGTAGAGGGTGGAACCAGGTGCCGGCACACAGCCCGTTCCCTTCGAACAGCACAGAGTGGTCCGCCGAGTTTAACGTCGCCATCCGGCGGACGGATCACAACAAACAGGGTCCCATGCCCTCACTTCATGAGACACTGCAGAGGGGCTTCGACTTTAATCCAAGCGCCGAGATTAGTGACTAAGGATCCCTCCTACCCCCTCTGCAGTGATGGCAAAGGGAGGATCGCCCTTCAGCGGAAGACGTACTCGGCAGTACATCGAACAGATTCTGTTGGTCCATGCTGTGGCTGCTGCCTATGGAGTGGTCCTGAATTCCTTGTAACGCTAGGGTCCATGTGGTGGGAGTCAGCAGAGATATCTTGCGAAGCCTGGACATCGAAGTAATGGAATGTCCGACGGTGCGTCCCGACCTAAATCCCATCATGCATATATGGAACATGTTTCACAGACGTGAGCGTGGTCGTCCTATTCGACCACAGACTCTCACTGAAGAATGGGAATAGATACCACACCGAGCTCGCCACGTAGGCGTCAGGCAGTGATAAACGCTCACGTATGGCCTACATATCATTTTATTGAATCTCTCAAAGTGCAATGGAAAGCACCTTGGATGTCGGGATGGGTGATTTTCTCCACTTTGTTTTCGACATCTGTCGGATATTTCAGTTCTTTTTATGTAAACGACCGAGCATATAATGATGTTTTGTCGTGTACTTAAGATAAGGTATAATTTGGTCGTATAAACAGTCTCAGATTATTGTTCAATGGAGTATGGTAGACGCACAGTCACGTTCCTCTAATTCTTTAGAGCAGTGTATTGTCCTTGGCTCCTTAGACGCAGGTTGCCTCTAAAGGAAACCAGCATCGATTAAACTACGACGGTACTGGGCACTACGCACTGTAGATTAAATAGTTAGCTCGGGCACCCACGCGCTATGGCACGAAAATATATGCGTAAGGTTACAGTCAACACTCAGCTTAATTGAGCCGCCCAGAGATGTGGCTGGTCTCAATGTTTGGCTACGTTTTTCGCTATAGGGTGCCAGCCCAGCTCACACCTGTCAACTCAATTTTCAAGCTGAAATAAAATATTAAAAAAAAACAATGCAGGCAGGTATTCCGGTGAAATTTAAAATATTGAGTCACTCACGTTGATTTATAATTTGAACACTTAGTTTATTTCTATTTTTCCACGAATAGTCTTCAATATATTGACTAAACACTTAAAATGCAGTCCGAGGGGCTTTTGCGTAAGTATGGTCATTAATAACTGATGCTTTAACACTTCACCGTAAAATTCATAATTCGCGATCACGGCACTCGACAGTCTGTTCACAGTTCACAAAACACACTGTTGTCTGCTGTCCTAAACCACTGTACTGCGCTCAACTTGATCGTTTCCGAACGTCGCTACATATATACTTGTCTCCGATCGTGGCTACCAACCCATTCCCAGTCCCACTCCCGGACGAGCGGCACGTCCGGCTCGTAGCGTCGCTCAAACTCCACTCCTCAAAGATGCCCTATGCACCCTCGAAACGACTGCCTAACTCAAAACAATGTTTGACAAAAAAATTATGAATACTTTAAAACTAAACACAAAAACACACATGATACAATTAAAAATATGGAAATTTTCCGGGCAATAACAATCTAAAGTCCAGCTTTTTGTATCTGCCATCGTTTTCTAACGAATAATGTTCTTGTGGCGTGATTTTGCTTTTCCCGGATTTTTTATACCAAACATAAATAAACAAATAAAAATACATACTTAATTACTCACCTACCTCTTTAAATTTTAGAATGCTGCCGCTAGTTTCGTCTCTTTAAATTTATTCATTACCAAAAACACAGTTTCTCTCAGTCGAATCCTTTCTTCAGACTTCTGATTCAAAAATGGTACATGTTCTGCTAAATCGGCTATGATTTCTCGATGCAGCTCTACTAGCCACATCCGTAAACACTTTTTTCATATTAATCAGCAAAAGCATTTCCGAGATATTAGATTTTGAACTTCCATAAATTTACAATTTTTAAGACGACAATAACTTTTAAACTATTATATATATTTGTGGCGCGTCTAGATAATTTACCTTTCCATATTTTTCGGTACGTGAGTGCCAACTCGCACCTCCGTGTCACTCTTAGTTCTGCTGTCATCAGTTTTTCTCTGGCATATAAATACCTCCAAGCGCGAAAACACGGCCATACGCAGCCCAGCCAAGCTTCCGCTCGGGTTTTTCCAAGGCCGCATAAACGCTAGTCACTCGCCACGGCCCGTAGCAACCGCCAGCCACGTGCTCTGCGGCGGAAAACTGCCGATCTAATCTCCCCCCACAGCTTGTACGCTCACAACACACGCATCGGAGGACACATTTTATTCAATGTTTATTGAATACCCTGACGATCTTAAAGGGAACGCCATCGACATTAGCTTGAAGAGTCGACCTCGTGAAGTTCCTTGTGCGTTTCAGCCGCTCTTGGGTTTTGGTGCATGTTGGTCAAAACCGATTGCGAAACTAGCTATCGGAAGAACCAGTTCTGGAAAACACAGAGTGGATGTGATTAAGCTGTGCTTGTGAAGTCTGTGAATCTGAGATAGCTCTAGCCCAATCTTTAATACACCGCTGCATTGGGATGGGTGACGACAGCTCGCAGACACAGGTCGGTGCGTGTGACGCAGGGAGCCGTCTTTTTTCCTAGGATCCCTTTTCTGGAGGCCTCCGTTTTACTCCACTTGCGTGGTGAAACAGATGCTTGGATGGAGAGAGTTAACATGTTACAAAAATGAAGGAAGCCTTGCTGGCCCATGTTGCCATACCACAAAATGATCGTCTACATACCTCCAAAAATATTTAGGTCTCGAAATATCCGATTGTAGTCCTTTGTCCTCGAAGCCTTCCAGGAAAAAGTTATTCGTATCAACACAGTCAATTTGCTCAAAATATTAAATTTAGTAGGTAGAGGTAAGCACGTACTTGAATAGATGTAAGATATCCTCTTTCAGATTAGCTGCTATGCATTGCAGTGTAGTTACGAATGGCACTCGTGTGAACAAAGAGACATCGAAACACTGTAATACATCGCTCGGTACGAGGCGCAGGTTCTTCAGTCGGCGTATAAACTCTGAATTCCCAAATACGTTGTTCACATTTCCCTAGTAAAAGACTCAAAAGAGAAGTCAAATGTTTTGCACGATAGTATGTTGGCGCTCCTACTTTGGTCTTCATGGCATGCCATAAAGTCTTGGTGGAAATGGCACTCGTATTCAAGCTCTTTTCATAGGGTCAGCAAACTGGTTGCATTTGTGGCGTGTAGACGTTTACCGTGGTACTGCATCTGTAGAATCCTTCTGGAGACGAAGATACGCAGGGTCCTGCCAACGATCCATAACCTTGCCAAAATAAGATATTGGAGACAGCAGAGCAGTGGCATTTCTCTCATCAGGATGTGAATTTACTATTTTTGTGTCATTTCTTTTAAAGATGAGAAAGCGTTTCTTTAGTTATAATATAAAACCCATCATATATGTGCTTCAATTGCAAACGACGCGCGGCCGGAGTGGCCGAGCGGTTCTAGGCGCTTCAGTCTGAAACCGCGCTGCTGCTACGGTCGCAGGTTCGAATCCTGCCTCGGGCATGGATGTGTGTGATGTCCTTAGGTTAGTTAGGTTTAAGCAGTTCTAAGTTCTAGGGGACTGATGACATCAGATGTTAAGTCCCATAGTGCTCAGAGCCATTTGACCCATTTTTGCAAACGACAAAATCTAGTAGGGCGTCTCTAAAGTTCTTCTTGGGTAGAATGCGGTCGTCCACCTTCTCCGCGAAACAAAAATCAGCTTAGTGTTATTTAGTCTCGCATGCTACAGAATGCTGTTTCCTTGACGATCGCTTTCTCGTCGCGTGAGGACGGGTTTAGTTGGTGAAGATGCTGAGAGCTGCCGCGAATGGGACTTAGCTCGACAACACGGACGAAAGGTTCGTTTCAAGCGTCCGAGAAAGTGTCGATCATAAACACCACTTATGGCATTGCATGAACGAAGGGTAGAGTCACGCACATCAATTGGCTAAAATGAAATTTCCGTCGGCTGTTGTACTTTAATGATACGTAGTGTCGCAGACGGGAAGCAGATCGAATAGTTTCCTACTTTTTTGTTTCTACTAGTTTTACTTCCCGGTAGCGCCTCTCTCCAGCTAACACGATGAACACCGGCCCATAAGGAAGCCAAGCGGCCAGTCACGTCAGGAAATTATTTAGGCGGCAACAGCGCGTCCGCCGGGGCTGTGTAATGCGCCACGCACGGCGATTGGCGAGCCGGTAATTGGCCGAAAGCGCAAAAGCTGGCACCGCTTTATGACCGTGCCCTCGTGTCCGGCCCCTCTGCGACTCTCTTGCACCAGTCAACGGCAATCACTGAGTCTTCCAGCCATTACAACAACAGTACGGTTCCTGGTGACGGCAGGGCGGCGCTGGAGAAACTGGAACGTCGAGACTCGACTGAACTCTGTCTCCTGCTAGGAAGACCTATTACAGGGCAGTAATTTCTTTTGGGAATAAATTCACTGAAGTCGTACTCACACAGGAAGTGAGCCCAAGTGGACGGAGAACAGGGTGAGTTTTATGACATCATTGCAAGGAATTTTACTCGACGGAGCATTTCCAAGTGCTAGCGGCACAATGAGACAGCTTTTTCTTAACTTACTGTGAAATGCGATACGTTACAAACCAAACAGCAGCAAAGGGAAAGGACGCCATAGTAACAGATTATACCGGGTGATCAAAAAGTCAGTATAAATTTGAAAACTTAATAAACCACGGAATAATGCAGATAGAGAGGTACAAATTGACACACATGCTTGGAATGACATGGGGTTTTATTAGGGAAAAAAAACAAAAAAACATAGTTCACAAAATGTCCGACAGATGGCGCTGGACAGCAAAGCGTCAGTGACTGCGCATGACAATTTTGTATAAAAGGAGCTGTAATGAGAGAGAGAGAATCAGATGCGCCAGCAGTCGCAGCATGTTGACGTTCCTGAAAAGGCGCCTTTAGTAAAGCTATATTATCAGAATGGGGAATGTGCTAGTTCAGCGTTACGATCCTATCGCCATTGGAAGGGGATTCGAACGGGTAAAGGTCCGTTGACAAATGCAGCTGTGGCGAGAATGATTTTGAAGTTCGAAGCCACGGGTTGTTAAGACCATAGACCCCGTAGTGGCCGACTAAGCACAAGGCGTAATGCTGCTGAGACAGTTCAGGAAGAAACGGAGAATGTAGCGGGTTCGTCTATGCACGGGGAAGTCAGCGCTCGTGCAGTCGCACGTCGCACCGGCATTCCATACAATACTGTTTGGTTGGCACTTAGGCGTATCCTCCGATGCTATCCGTACAGAATCCATCGGCATCATGAACTGTTAGCTGGCGATTTAGTGAAGCGGAGGGCATCTGCGGTGTCGGCGTTTCAAAAGTTGGCGGAAGATGACGATTAGTTGAGTAACGTGTTGTGGGCTGACGAAGCTCATTTCGCGCTCCGAGGGTCTGTCAACGTCCACAACTGCAGAATTTGGGCTACCGAAAATCCTAGAACCGTCGTGGAAACTCCATTGCACGACGAGAAAGTCACGGTATGGGTTGGATTTAGCACTTCTACCGTTATCGGGCCTTTTTTCTTCGAGGAAATGCGTGATTCTGGTTTTGAAACTGCTACCGTGAGAGGTGAGAGGTACGCCGATGTGTTACAGAATCTCATCATCCCCAGCCTGGCTAATAAACACCTGCTCGAACGTACGATGTTTATGCAGGATAGCGCTCCACCCTGTATTGCTAGACGCTTGAAAGATCTCTTGCGCGCGTCGTTTGGTGATGATCGTGCGCTCAGCCGCCACTTTCGTCATGCTTCGCCTCCCAGGTCCCCAGACCTCAGTCCGTGCGACTATTGGCTTTGGGGTTACCTGAAGTCGCAAGTGTATCGTGATCGACCGACATCTCTAGGGATGCTGAAAGACAACATCCGACGCCAAATCCTCACCACAACTCCGGACATACTTTACAGTGCTGTTCACAACATTATTTCTCTACTATAGCTATTGTTGAGCTATTGTTGAGTAATGATGGTGGAAATATTGAGCATTTCCTGTAAAGAACATCATCTTTGCTTTGTCTTACTTTGTTATGCTAATTATTGCTATTCTGATCAGATGAAGCGCGATCTGTCGGACATTTTTTCAACTTTTGTATTTTTTTTCTGTTCTAATAAAACCCCACGTAATTCTAAGCATGTGTGTCAATTTGTACCCCTCTATCTACATTATTCCGTGATGTATTCAGTTTTCAAATTTATACTGACTTTTTGATCACCCGGTAGGTTCAGCGGTGGTCAACTTCTACAGTACATCGCATTGTATACATATTTAAGGGCAAAGGAAGTGTTTCTGCGAAAAGAAATCTTCTACTGTTGAACACTAGTCTTAATTTGAGGAAGAAATTTCTGAATGGTACGTCTGGAGCAGCGCACTGTATGGAATTGAATCATGGACTATTGGGGTACCGGAAAGTAAGAGAAAGTATTTGAGATGTAGTGTTATACCACGTGTCGCAGGGTATTCATGTATGCGACAGGAACGATCATTTGACGCAAGAAACATATGCAGGTATGTCCTGTTCCGGATGGTTTGAGAGACAGAACATATTTAATGCACGATACTGCAGTGCCTGCGTTGTTCGGAAGTACGATGCAAAGTTGCTACAGACTGCATGCGAGTCCGAAGGAACAGGCGCTGCGGTGACAACAGCCGTTATGAAATATATGAAATGCATTCGCGTTCGCGAATGTGTGGATAACCAGAAGTTGTATAGTGGAATGATAACATTGCCGGACCGGGACTCAACCTGGATTTCCCACTTACCGCGAGCAGTCGCCTTACCATTAGGCCATCCGAATACGACCCACGACCAGAACCGAACTTCCATATCTCGTTAGCCATGTGTCTGCAATCTGCACTCGTACATTAATTACGTATAATCCCGTGCGGAGGAGATATTTTAACTGAAAGTCGCTTGCCTGGTATCGACGGATAACTACGGTATTTCAGTGTCTGTGTTCCTTCGGACATGCAAGCATATACAAGAATACACATAATGGATGTACGAGTGCAGGTTGCAGACATGTGGTCGACGACTTATGGAAGTTTGTGTCTGGCGGTGATTCGCGCTCGGATACCCTAATGGTAGCGGGCACGGTAGCTCAGCGTGTTCTATCAGAGGGTTAGCTGCCCTCTTGTAATAATAAATAAAAAAAACTGAAGAAATGGATCAGCGATGAATTTGAACAAGCGTCATGGTACGTCCGCCCCGAACAAATACGATGAACAATAGTGAACAAAATGAGATTAAAAAATGGTAAGGCGAACGCTCGCGATCAGCAGGAAATCCGGGTTCGAGGCCCGCTCCGGCACCAATTTTCATTGTTCAAATGGCTCTGAGCACTATGCGACTTAACTTCTGAGGTCATCAGTCGCCTAGAACTTAGAACTAATTAAACCTAACTAACCTAAGGACATCATACACATCCATGCCCAAGGCAGGATTCGAAACTGCGACCGTAGAGGTTGCTCGGCTCCAGACTGTAGCGCCTAGAACCGCACGGCCACTCCGGCCGGCAATTTTCATTGTCTTCATTCCATTCACAGCTGGTGGTTGTCCATATTCGTAAATGTGAATTCATTTCACGTACATCAAATGTACATTGTTATTTATTTTCTATATTATTCAAAACATTCATACGTAGAACAGTTAGTAAACACTAAAACATGCGTTTTACAAAGTATCAGTTGAAAAATACGTATTTTTAACTCCTTCATTTCTAACTATTGTTGTACAATTCACAATAAATGTTTGAATATCCCACCGTTAACTTCAAGGCATTTTTGCACTCTTGGGAGAACATGTGTTGCTTGTCTGATTGCTCTGCACGTTTTCTAATGATGGCAGCAGCGTCCATAATGCGATCAAGCACTTCATCTAGTGTTTTCAACTTTCGCTTATACTACTCAGACTTCACACTTGCGCTCCACTAGCCCAGAAACAACTGTACATTGAACGTGTTCTATCTTGGAAACCACTCGGAATAGGGAGTATAGCTCCATGAAGTTTTTTGCTTCAAATGAGCTATCCTGTCATATCGCGGGGGCTACTTGTAGAAGGACGCTGAAACTTAGGTGGACTGATAAGGTAAGAAATGAGGTGGGAAAATCAGATGAACTGGAGAGGTAAGAAATAAGAAAGTTCTCTCTAGAAACGTTGAGGAAAGAAATATATGTAAAACACTGACAAGAAGAAGTGATAGAATCGTGTTCATGTCCAGGGAGTAACTTCCGTAGTAGCTAGTGGAAGCTGTAGAGATTTATAACTGCAGAGGCAAACAGAGATTGGAATCTATCCTCCAAATAATAAGTACGTAGGATAAAAGTTCTGAGATGAAGAGGTTTGCACAGAAGAAGAATTCGTGGAGAGCTCCATCAAACCAGTCAGGTGACTGATGACTCAATTAGAAGAAGAAGAGAAAGAAGAAGAAGAAGATTGGTTCAAATGGCTTTGAGCACTATGGGACTCAACTGCTGAGGTCATTAGTCCCCTAGAACTTAGAACTAGTTAAACCTAACTAACCTAAGGACATCACAAACATCCATGCCCGAGGCAGGATTCGAACCTGCGACCGTAGCGGTCCTGCGGTTCCAGACTGCAGCGCCTTTAATCGCACGGCCACTTCGGCCGGCAAGAAGAAGAAGAGGTAAGTACCTTACGTCAAAGGCTAAACGATAATAAAAATACCGTCCATCAATGTGCTTCATTAAAAAACTACATTTATGTACAAACTATGGTAAAAGTTTAACAAATCTAAAGACGAGTTCTGGTGAAATAAACGCGTAACACACCAGTACGACCAACTGATTCAATATGATTATAAATGACATGTTATTGAGCCTAAAGCTAAACATCTGGTCGAAAAATAAGAGGTGTTTTTCGCCTTAAGCTAAACATCTGCTAAAAAAAGTATGTTAACACATACAGTACATTCAAAATAGAAGCTGCTGTGTTATCATTCTGTCTTCTCTCATGTTCCACTACATACTGACAAATCGCCCGTAGCAGAACATACTTTTCGAGGCAGAAACCACGAAACTAAATAGAGTGATACTAGTGTTTCTATTACGACCAGACAAAACTACAATCGTCCGGTATAAGTGTGGTTTGTTTGATTGCTGTGGTAGATGGTGGAGTGAAACTGCAACATATGAAAACACACTGACGAGCCAAAGGAACTGTTATAGGCATACGTACTCAAATACAGAGTTACGTGAACAGGCAGAATAAGGCGCTGCGGTAGGCAACGCCTATACTAGACAACAATTGTCCGGCGCAGTGGTAAGCTCGGTTACTGCGGCTACAATGGCACGTTATCAAGATTTAAGTGAGTTTGAACGTGGTGTTATGTCGGCGCATAAGGGATGGGGCATAGCATCTCCGAGATAGCGATGAAGTGGGGATTTTCCTGTACGACCATTTCACGAGTGAACCGAGAATATCAGGAATCCGATAAAACATCGTATCTCCGACATCGGTGCGGTCGGAAAAAGATCCTGCAAGAAAGGGTCCAACGACGACTGAAGAAAATCGTTCAGCGTGACAGAAGTGCAATCCTTCCACAAATCCCTGCAGATCTCAATGCTCAGCCACCACGGTGTCAGCGTGCGAACCGTTCAACGAAACATCATCGACATGGGCTTTCGGAGCCGCAGGCCCACTCGTGTACCCTTGATGACTGCACGGCACAAAGCTTTACGCCTCGCCTGGGCCCGTCAACATCGACATTGGACTGTTGATGAGTGGGGACATCAACGAGTCTCGTTTCAAATTGTATGGAGCGGATGGACGTGTACGGATATGGAAACAACCTTATCAATCCATGGACCCTGCATGTCAGCAGGGGACTGTTCAAGCTGGTGGAGGTTCTGTAATGGTGTGGGTGTGTGCAGTTGGAGTGATATGGGACCCCCGATACGTCTAGATACGACTCTGACATGTGACTCGTACGTAAGCATCCTGTCTGATCACCTGAATCCATTCATGTCCATTGTGCATTCCCACTACTGGGGCAATTCCAGCAGGACAATGCGACACCCAACAGGTCCAGAATTTCTACAGAGTGGCTCCAGGAACACTTCCGCTGGCCACCAAACACCCCCTACATTAACATTATTGAGCATATCTAGGATGCCTTGCAACGTGCTGTTCACAAGAGACCTACACCCCTTTCTACTCTTACGGATTTGTGGACAGCCCTGCAGGACTCATGGTGTCAATTCCCTGCAGCACTACTTTAGACATTAGTCGAGTCCATGCCACGCCGTATTGCGGCACTTGTGAGTGCTCGCGGGGGCCCTACACGATATTAGGCAGGTGTACCAGTTTCTTTCTCTCTTCAGTGTGTTAGTTCCCATGAATGGTAAAGAGATTTACTTTATACATTCGACTGCGACAGGAATGTGTAGAACATTAACAGCTTTCTTTAAATACTGAAGCATCACTTGGTGAACATATTTACTATTGTCTTGAAACACAGATTTCGCTAAATTCAGTATGACAGTTCAGTTCAACACTTGAATAACACGCGTGTCCTAACCAGACCATGTTGTCTGCTTGATCGAACGTCACGAACTCAGCTGCGCCTGCCTCTGCTCGGCTGTATCTCGGCCTCTGTGTAGTGGCGCTGCGTAACTGTGAGGGAGGTTGTGGCTTCGTCAACGCCACGTGCTCGTCGTTGCTATGGCACCGCGATCTTTGGATGACACCACAGTTTTAGGGCAGATGTGCTCTCTTTTAGACACACCATCGAGATTTGTTATCACCATGACAATTCTTACAGAAAAGAAATGGGAATTTTAAAAAATGTGGATGCTGACTTTTCTGCAAAGGGAAGGACGAACGATTATTTTTAATCGCGAACGATGACGCCAGCTTGAAATAATCCACTCAATCGACAAATTAAGTGACGTTTGGCCCTATCCTCTACTGTGTAGAATCTACACACTTCTAATAACTCTGGGCCCCCTCGAACGCGTGTTGCTGCTGTCGTTTTACCTCCCGTAGTCAGACACGAAACCCCAGGAAATCACAGCCTCTCAGTGAGGAAGTTGCTGAAGTAAACACCGGTCTTTAAAGCCTACACGGTGTAAGTTGTTGTAAAACTCCTTTGGTTAATTTGTCAGCCAATATTAAAGTATTCGGAGACGGCCAGCACCCCCGGGTTTAACAAGATGTGGGGGGACGGGTAATCGGTCTTAGTTGTGTATCATCACGTCGTCCGCATAAAGTGGTGTAGGGGAACTTAAATTAGGATGACTATACCACGATTCGGTATCGGCTGCACCACTATAACGATTCGTTGTCCACCCTGCACGCCAATAGGTGGCAGAAGAAACGGTCGTTCCCTGTCCCACGCACGCAACGCCGTCTGTGAGCGGACGAAACCGGCCTGCGAATTAGCAGCCAAGCGCACACGGACAGCTTAACGCACGCACAATCTGAATTTTAATTACGACGCCTAACTTATGCGAGTGTTCGGCGGACCGCAAACTCCGTTGCGCATAATTTGCGGCCGTTTTTACATCGCATATGGAGGAGAAAAGTACTTGGCAATGATGATACCTCGGATGAGGCTGTTTAATTGCAGTGAGAAGAAGCAATCCCCAACGAGAGACTTCCTTATTACTCTTCTGCGAGTTTCAGAGAGCTTTCGTAACAGACACAGGCGATAAGGTGCTATCGCATCGAAGAATGCCTCCACTGTATAATGACCATCACCATTCCGTTTGCGTGTAAGGCTCGAACATTAGGAGATTTTTAAATATGATGGAAATGAGAAACAGTGCTGATGAAACGAAAACACATCGACAAGAAAAGTTGCCCCAGCGGCAATTACGTCTCCGCACATAGCCCATCTTATTGGATGCGTGCTGCAAAGAGACGCATTTGCCTCTTAAGCGCTACAAAAACTTTGGAAATATGTAATGGCGGGTAGTAGGTTAAAGCGACCATAAAAGAGGTCTGAAGAGCAATAATATTTTTCTTTTCTAAATGGAATTTCGGAATATTACGTGACCTACGAGCTATGGTCCGCTTGAAACTCTGTTCTCTATCAAAATTACAACTGGGAGCATCGCCTTTCTGTGGTATGTCTTTAAAAAGCTGATGTTTATTACATACCGTTTATGAAGACCAGGTGTTGTCTGTATGCGAGAAGTTCATGTTATGCTTTGTGTAATAAGGGAAACGTCGAAAATTGAACCCTTCAAGTAGGTGTACGATAGGGGAGAATGTAATAAACTAATGTTGAACGTTAACAACACAGCGTGCACTTCAGCTTAAAGAGGGGAAACAGCCCAGACACGTTAAGCATAGATGATAAATCCACAGATTGTGTAAAAAAAATCTGTGATGAACATTCATTGTCACCTCACATGGAAGCAACACACAAAGATGCTCGCAAAAAAGAATGCCGTCAGCGTCAGTTTATAACAAACAATTTCTTGTGGCGCGTACTATGATTACGCACACACAGTTCTTAGCTGTGGGATTCTTTTCGGGGATAGAAGGCACAAAACATGTGCAGGAAAGGGCTATAATAATAATAATAATAACAGTAATAATAGTAACAGTAATAATAATAATAACAGTAAGTAGTACCGCTGTCACTGTAAAGAGCTATTTATAGAATTGGGCATCCTTACTGCACTGAGTTCATCACCCACGGAAAACAGTATTAAACAATTTACTAATAGCTACGTATAGAACCATGGAACAAGAACCAGTTTGGAATTGCATTCACCCACGAAAAACAAAAACAAAAAAACAGTATTTCATACCAGGAAATAGAATCCATAAACATGTTGTGTGCATCTGAGGTCATCAGTCCCCTAGACTTAGAACTACTTAGACCTAACTAACGTAAGGACATCACACACATCCATGCCCGAGGCAGGATTCGAGGAGGAGGAGATTACTGTTTAACGTCCCGTCGACAACGAGGTCATTAGACACGGAGCACAAGCTCGGATTAGGGAAGGATGGGGAAGGAAACCGGCCGTGCCCTTTCTAAGGAACCATCCCGGCATTTGCCTGAAGCGATTTAGGGAAATCACGGAAAACCTAAATCAGGATGGCCGGACGCAAGATTGAACCGTCGTCCTCCCGAATGCGAGTCCAGTGTGCTAACCACTGCGCCATCTCGCTCGGTCAGGATTCGAACCTACGACCGTAGCAGCAGCGCGGTTCCGGACTAAAGCGCCTAGAACAGCTCGGCCACAACGGTGTGTGTGTGTGTGTGTGTGTGTGTGTGTGTGTGTGTGTGAGAGAGAGAGAGAGAGAGAGAGAGAGAGAGAGAGAGAGAGAGAGAGAGAGAGAGAGAGAGAGATCTCTGTCTAAACCACTAAACAGATTTCAACCCAACTTTCTGTACTTTCCCCCCCCCCCTCCGCTGTCTGGCAATAATCGCGGTAGGGGTGAGAACCACCTACCTATCATGGTCCAGGAGAAACGACGACATAAAAACTGAAATGCATGAAAAACTGCCGCATCATGCATAAAATTTAGTAGCTTTACTCTTTACTGCTAAGACATTTCTACAGTCCAGTCAGTTTAAGGAAATCCTTGACACTTGAGAGAACTTTTCATAGCTTCCGAAGCGATGCTTCAACGCCTTTTGGCGTAAACAGTAGCTCTCTACAGCGCTATGAAGAGACATTTCTATAGAGAAGTTTACAAAATCGCGTTGCACACACGTGAAGCAGCTGCGCCCAGCGTGCAGAAATACTACGTTTCTTAATTCGGTTGCCGGACTTACACATTTTTAAATTATGCATTTTTCTTTGTACAGCTGTCTCATAATTTCAGAAGTGTCGTCACGAATAAATGGCAATGAAATTTTTTTAATTACGCTACAAATATGGTTCCTTTTTCTGTTTTCGTGTCTAATATAAAATTGGCAAAATGAATACCCGAGCAACTCCTGCTCTGTCAGCTAGTTGTTTAATAAATTCCCAGAGGAAATTGTAAAAGTTAATTTCTTTTACAAAAACCTCATCGAGTCTGCGCGCCTCTCGAGGAACGCACACGGCGGCCGCAAATGCTGGGAGTGGCGCTTCGCGTACTGGAGGCTCAGCACCGTACCCCGGGTGGCCAAGAAGATTCCTGTGGATTGATCCACCTCGTCAGATCGCTGGAAAGAGGACAACGGTTTTGGCGTACCCGGATTGCGCGTCGTGTGCCGATAGCATGGAGGCTCGTGAATTCAGTCCAAAGCGCACATGTTATTGAGAGGCAACTACACTGTGTATCAGGAGGAAGTTGTTCTTAGATGGCTTGAAAGCAGTTTTACTGCACCGTTGTACACTGAAGAAACTTGCACACATGCCTAATATCGTGTAGGGACCTCGCCAGCACGCTGCAACACAGCGGCATGGACTCGACTAATGTCTGAAATAGTGCTGAAGGTATATTAACGCCAGGACTCCTGCAGGGCTGTCCATAAATCCGTATGAGTACGAGGGGGATGGAGATCTCTTCTGAATAGCAAGTTACAAGGTATCCCAGATATGCTCAATAATGTTCACATCTGCGAAGATTGTTGGCCGGCGGAATTATTTAATCGCAGAAGAATGTTCCAGGAGTCACTCTGTAGAAATTGTGGCCGTGTAGGATGTCGCATCCTCCTGCTGGAATTGCCCAATTCCGTGTGAATGCATAATGGATAAGAATGGATGGAGGTGATCAGACAGGATGCTTCCGTACGTGTCACATGTCAGAGTATGTAGGCGTATCAGGAGTCCCATATCACTGTAACTGCACACACCCCGCACCATTACAGAGCCTCCACCAGCTTGAACATTCCCCTGCTGACATGCAGGGCCCATCTATGTATGAGGTTGTCTCCATACCCGTACACGTCCATCCGCTCGATACAATTTGAAACGAGACTCATCCGACCAGACAACATGTTACCACTCATCAACAGCCCAATGCCGGTGTTGACGGGCCTAGACGTGGCGTAAGACTTTGTGTCGGGCAGTCATCACGCGTACACGAGTGGGCTTGCGGCTCAGAAGGTCCACATCGATGATTCGTTGAATGGTTCCTAGGCTGACACCTGGTTATAGTTTGACTAAAGTTCAGTCTTGACCACATGTTTTAATGATATAGGTAACCGGTTTCGGTTCTTTCTACAAAACCATCATCAGACCCATGGCTCCGCCTACCATCCTAAGGGAGCCATGGGTCTGATGATGGTTTTGTAGAAACCGGTTATCTATATCATTAAAACATGTGATCAAGACTGAACTTTAAGTCAAAATATAACAATTAATTGATCACTGCTTTCCAAAAATGTTTACCAAAATTGACACCTAGTTGATGGCCCAACATTGAAATTTGTAGTAATTTGCGGAAGGATTGTACTTCTGTCACGTTGAACGATTTTCTTCAGTCGTCGTTGCTCTCGTTCTTGCAGGACCTTTTTCCGGCCGCAGCGAAGTCGGAGATTTAATGTTTTACCGGATTCCTGATATTCACGGTTCACTCGTGAAATAGTCGTAAGTGAAAATCCCCAGTTCATAGCTAACTCGGAGATGCTGTGCGCCGACTACGACACCACGTTAAAACTCACTTAAATCATGATAAACTGCCATTGCAGCAGCAGTAACTGATCTAACATCTTTGCCAGACACATGTTTTCTTATATACGCGTTGCCTACCGCAGCCCCGTGTTCTGTCTGTTTACATACTTCTGTATTTGAATGCCCATGCCTACACCAGATTCTTTGGCGCTTCAGCGTAAGTCACAGACGTACTGCATCAGAAGGTGACTGTACTATTTTCTGTTTTGTGATTTATGAACGTGTGAAGTTAGAAAATTTTGTATCCCAACTGGCGAGGCCGGTGTTAGTGGTCGATGGTTAATGTTTAGTTACAGAGAGGATATCTTCGTGATTTAGTGTATCATCTGCTTTCTCAATTGCTAAGGGACATTGCTTCCTGATTTCATTTCTTGTTCGGCTGTGTTCAGTCAATATTCCAAAGGCACAGTACTGGCTAAATGTTATTTTCTAACAAGATTTATTGGTGTGAAATTATTCTATTCTTTTCTCTAAATTTCTATGTCACTTGTGGCCAGCTTCAAAGAGAATTCCTTGATAGTATTGTAATAACTGCGGTTCGTTGGTTTCTTAATTCATAATAAAGTACATAGCTAATTTGGGGCCCGCCCACTCTTCATAGAGAACTTGAGTTTAAGATCTTTTCAGAAATAAAGAAATGTTAAATTATGATAAAAGTGTTCCGCCTCTACGCTTCAGTACCACTACTCCTAAAATCTTTACAGAAATGAAAATAATTACTAAAGTATGTGTGTTTAAATAGACAGCTAAAACGTTATTCACAAATAATACTCAAAGATTACTTAGAGGACTTGGTGCAAAGGGTAGCAATGAAAGGTGATAACTACGACACATTGTCCTTTCTCAATACATGATCATGGTTTGTAGGTTTCACAACGAAATCGTTTATCAAGATGTAAAATACGTGATGGTAATGTATGTTGACAGTTTTTAGGTTGACTCAGGAGCATAGTTGTCCTTAGCGTATGCGGCATTGAAGAGCGGAATTACGTTTTATGTCACCAGTTACCTGGAATAAATCTGTGTAACTCAAGGAACGTTATACAATGCGGTCTACCGCATAAGGAAGTTCAGCTGTTAAGACACTGACCTCATAATCGGAAGGGTGAGTTGCTCTGTCCACCCTTCCTAACTTTCGTTTTCCGTAGTTCCTCTAGGTCAGTAAGGCAAATGCCGGGATGGGTCCTTAATCGAGACCACGGACGACCATCTGTTCCATCCTCATTGACTACCTATCCTACCTTCATAAAGCATGTTATGAATGATATTTGAGTAAACCACTAGCTGACAATCAAGAATTCCTACAGCTGTCAGATACTAAAAGACGTATTATAATATACGTGCAACAGCACGTTGCTGAAATTAATATCACAACCAACTACAGAAATCAATAATGGTTTACTCAAGTTGACATATGTCCATTTACAAAGTTAGGACATATACTGACGAAGGCAATAATACCGAAATAAGCTTGTATACCAAAATAAAATATTAACTGTTTTCCTGTTCTCTGCATATAATCATAGACTGAAGAATATCCGGGAAAGACAACCATTAAGAGTGAGGGACGGCAAGGAAAGACAGAGTTGTATCTGTCACCTAAGTTCAATTTGACATGATGTCCAGGAGGTCAATGTTACTTTTGCAGCCAGCTCTGTATACTGAATTTCATCCCTGTCTACCTCCTAATAACCTACACATTTAATCGTATACATCCGGTCTGTCTGCTACGTAGTGCTCAGCAAGGCGTGTTTCCTACCTGGAAAACTGCACACGATGCAGCAATAACCTCTCACATGTTGAAACACATTTAAAAAAATACTTTGCGCTTACCTGAGCGACCAGTGTGAAAACGGTACGAATTTTATTCCACACACAAATCATAACGAGTGAGAGAAAAAAAAATGCTGGAAGCTTGCTGACGCTGTTCACTTGAAACCCGTTCCTTTCTCTTCTGGCGAGTACTCGTAACGTTACTCGCGTGCGCTCCCACTATTACAGAACCGTAATACGACATCACCGTGGCGACTTAACACACAAGACAAATTCAGTCCCATAAGAAGACAGGCAGGAGAAGACACTCAATTTTTCACCTCCACTTTCGGCAACTACTGGTCCGCCAGTAGCCAACTAGCAGGTGGGTTGCAAGGGAGCGTAACTGTGAAGGAAGAGCTGCCGTTGTGTTTGTAAAATGACCTACGGAACTGTTAATGCTGCTGTCCACCGTAGGTAACGTAGAAGCTTGAGACATGATTGCAGCACATCACACCAACTGGCAAATCACACTCGATTAAGAGCATTGTGAGCGGCTGGTTGCATACTCAATGTCTTGGAGGTGTACAACACTGGCCTGGGTGTCTCATCGCACGAACATTAGCGCACGGAACCATTTAATCACTACCAGACAATAGTACAGGGTTATTACAAATGATTGAAGCGATTTCACAGCTCTACAATAACTTTATTATTTGAGATATTTTCACAATTCTTTGCACACACATACAAAAACTCAAAAAGTTTTTTTAGGCATTCACAAAAGTTCGATATGTGCCCCTTTAGTGATTCGGCAGACATCAAGCCGATAATCATGTTCCTCCCACACTCGGCGCGGCATGTCCCCATCAATGAGTTCGAAAGCATCGTTGATGCGAGCTCGCAGTTCTGGCACGTTTCTTGGTAGAGGAGGTTTAAACACTGAATCTTTCACATAACCCCACAGAAAGAAATCGCATGGGGGTAAGTAGGGAGAGCGTGGAGGCCATGACATGAATTGCTGATCATGATCTCCACCACGACCGATCCATCGGTTTACCAATCTCCTGTTTAAGAAATGCCGAACATCATGATGGAAGTGCGGTGGAGCACCATCCTGTTGAAAGATGAAGTCGGCGCTGTCGGTCTCCAGTTGTGGCACGAGCCAATTTTCCAGCACGTCCAGATACACGTGTCCTGTAACGTTTTGTTCGCAGAAGAAAAAGGGGCTGTAAACTTTAAACCGTGAGATTGCACAAAACACGTTAACTTTTGGTGAATTGCGAATTTGCTGCACGAATGCGTCAGGATTCTCTACCTCCCAGATTCGCACATTGTGTCTGTTCACTTTACCATTAAGAAAAAATGTTGCTTCATCACTGAAAACAAGTTTCGCACTGAACGCATCCTCTTCCATGAGCTGTTGTAACCGCGCCAAAAATTCAAAACGTTTGACTTTGTCATCGGGTGTCAGGGCTTGTAGCAATTGTAAACGGTAAGGCTTCTGCTTTAGCCTTTGCCGTAAGATTTTCCAAACCGTCGGCTGTGGTACGTTTAGCTCCCTGCTTGCTTTATTCGTCGACTTCCGCGGGCTACGCGTGAAACTTGCCCGCACGCGTTCAACCGTTTCTTCGCTCACTGCAGGCCGACCCGTTGATTTCCCCTTACAGAGGCATCCAGAAGCTTTAAACTGCGCATACCATCGCCGAATGGAGTTAGCAGTTGGTGGATCTTTGTTGAACTTCGTCCTGAAGTGTCGTTGCACTGTTATGACTGACTGATGTGAGTGCATTTCAAGCACGACATACGCTTTCTCGGCTCCTGTCGCCATTTTGTCTCACTGCGCTCTCGAGCACTCTGGCGGATGAAACCTGAAGTGCGGCTTCAGCCGAACAAAACTTTATGAGTTTTTCTACGTATCTGTAGTGTGTCGTGACCATATGTCAATGAATGGAGCTACAGTGAATTTATGAAATCGATTCAATCATTTGTAATAGCCCTGTATATGTTGCAGTACATGATTTGTCACACATTTTTAACAGCCTTGTGCAGTATTCGATGGCGTCTTTCTGGAATACTGTTTTGTTCTACGCCTTTACATGAAAGGAAAGGTCGCACACTCCAGGAACTACAGGCGATAACGAACTACGTAAAAACCCTCCTGTTCTGCATCCTTTCAACGGCTGAATACGAGGCCACTTTCAGTACTGGCGACACTCTTCTTCCCGCACTTTATGAATGTACAAATCGAGCAGATTTAAACATGAATGAATACGACCGATGCCAAATTTAAACGAATTCTGTCAGCAGCCGACAAAAAAGCATCAGGCACTTCTACCAATAAATGAATTCTGTGAAGTGTAAACGTTAAAGGCCTGAGAAAAAAAAGGTCCGTTAGTGTCCAGTGAATCAACTAGCAAGTGGATAGATGTAAGCCACTGAAGTGTAACGCTCGTAAGCTTACCAAAATCGCTGAAGAGTTCCACTGCATCATCAACCCAAGCAAGAGCACTAAGATAAGCTGGCTTTTGCACTGATGTCAACATAAGATGGAACGACTGCATAAATCTCAGAAAGAGATAGCAATTTGCCAGTCAGTGGCTCATTCAGAGCATTCTGCGGAGATGTAGTTACTTCTGCAAAACGAGTGGCACACAAGACATTAGTGTGTTTCAACTGTGATTACTATTCGTCTGTTTAGGATACTTATCAAATTAGCATGTCTGAAGAAACTGAAGAAGTCGAAAGGAAAGCGGACGTTGGAGGATTGCTTAGTCGTACGGATAGAATCCATGCTAATGCAGAGCACGTGAAAAGTTGATTTTAAATTTCTAGAACTGTCTTCGTAAGTAATACTAGGGACATACTGTTCGCCCCAACAGTACGAAATGAGTTCAAAAAACACGAGAATTTTTGTTTATTGAAAAGAATTTCATTTATTCTTCTACATCAAAATAGCCTCCATTAGATATTACACAGGTTAGCTCTTTTTTACAAATCCCGAAACGCTTCTGGAACACCGTCTTTGGGATAGCTTCTTTTTTTGTTCTCCTAGAGGCGTGTTTTTAATTTCATCTATGTTTGTAAAACGAAATTTTTATTTATTTTTGGCACCAGAGAAAGTCAATCGAGGCCGTTTCTGGCGAATATGGAGAGTGGGACATCATTACAGTATTGTTTTATGGCCAATAATTCACGAACAAGCAATGAAGCGTGAGCCGATGAATTATGATGGTGCAAACGATATGAATTGTTTCGCCGCACGTTCGGACGTCTTGCTTCGGATTGTTTTAGGTAAAGGACATTTAACTACCATGTAGTAACTCCTTATTGATCGTTCGACCTCTTCACAAGAACTCATGGTACACTACGCGGTCGAAATAGAAACACTCAGTGAGCATAACGTTTACATTTGAACGCCCTTGCCGAGTCCTTTTTTTTTCCGAGAGATGGCGATCCAGAATACATCCACTGGGATGGATGAGCCTTAATTTCGACGTCATACGCGTGGACACACATTTTGTCATCTGGTACGATAGTTTCGGTAGTTCTGTCTCGTCGTTAACTTCATTTAGTGACTTCAGAGCAATTTTCATTCGTTACTGTTTTTGTCCGAAATTCAACAGTTTTGGAACAAATTTTGCTTCATACGGTACATACCCGAAACATCCGAAAAAACTTTATGGTATAAGCCAGTTGATATGCCAATACCATGAGCGACGTCTGTGATTCGACGATCGTTCATAATTATTTCTCTCTCTTTTTTCATGGTTTTTGCTCTTGACTGTGTACAGTCACGTCCACGGCTTCAACGTCGCCTTCATAAACTTCTTCGAAACACTTTCACCACTCGTAAACACTTTTTTTACTCCTGGCAGACTAAAAAAAAAACAAATTTTAATACTAGTTTTCTGATCCGTTTTCATTTAAAATAAATAACAACAACCGGACATTTACCTTACCTTTCCTTTATGCGATCAGGCCCAGGTCCAATTGTGAAGCACTTTTTAATGACAATCGGCACGATATGTTGTGATTTAATTATTATTGAGGTGAATTTTATTTTGATTTGTGTGTTATGGCTACATTTGAACAAACCTGTACAACATAATGTGAACAATAACTGATTCTTCTGAAGACGACGTTTTTAAAGATTTCGAAACCTAGGTCAAGAGGTTCTAATAAACCTCTTTACTATTGCAACCGATTTGGCTGTTTTTCATCTTTTCCTCAGTTGCTGCATCCAGCCATGTTCAAGATTTTAATACTAGGATATAAAAAGACCCGTAGAAGCAGCAGTTTTATTCGCGCTGCATCCGTAGATGGAAGAGGAAGGAACACCCAAAGCCATGATCACGTAACCCACCTCTCACTGCACGGTCTCTTGAGGATTATATGTAGCATGGAAATGACTAAGTAGGAAACTTAATCATGAGTCAATCTGTAGAAAAAATAGCAGTTCAGAGGTGCCTCTTGATTGTACCTAATGACTTGGAGATAAAGTTGGGATTTAGCGAGGTGGTAGTTCAACCGGTTCGAGGTCTAAAATGCTTCAACAAGCGTCACGTAGACCAAAAGGCACAAGAGAGACTATTAACCTTCACGCAGAGCAGGCTGTTATTAGCAATCAGTGGGCTAAGCAGTGTAAGGACCTTATACGGACATCACGTCTACGCCAGCCATGTATTATAATACTCAATCATAAAAGTGCGTTATTTTCTTAAAGATCACCACATCTCCAGACCAGAGAGACGCCATGTTCGGAACTACCTGAAAAAAAAAAAAGCTCCATATAAGGACGACTAAATGAGATGTAATGTAGTTTGTTCTAAGCGATGTATTCCAAGGAATGATTTTCCTAGTATTCCCATTAGTGGAACTGGAGTCGCAGAACTTTTGCAAGTTAGAAGTGAATGTTGCCGTAAAGTGTTCGTTTCTCTCTCTCTCTCTCTCTCTCTCTCTCTCTCTCTCTCTCTCTCTCTTTCTCTCTAACCTCTCTCCCCCTACACGCACACACACACACACACACACACACACACACACACACACACACACAATAATATCTGATTTAAGCAAATTAGTTCATGCAACTGATACGATGAATCGTTTCGATTATAAACCATCATCCCCACGCACAGCCGCCATCTGAGGCCCCTAATCTTAAACAGTCAAGACGTCGGAAATTACTAATCTGTGTCGAATTAGCTCCAATAATATCAAATATGCTTCAAAATAATACTATCGACTGTAATATCTGTAACCAAATACATACACAAATTACGTTATGGATGTCCTTAATTCACGCTCCGCTCTAAAAGACAAAATTCTTAACATCCCTATCATCGACAAGTAATACTTCTCGTCGAAATGCAAGATGACATTGTGTCAAAGTACAGCCACGATTATTTGGTAAGTACTTCGTTTGAATCTATTCGATAATGCTACAATGACACACCTCTATTCCAAAAAAAAAATCATTAATTAAGGTTTATCGAGTCTGTTTTCCATACCAAGAACGACACATGAAGCAGAAATGTCTACATTAAAAAAAGGGCTGCACATTCTCGATGAATGACAAGCACAAAGAGAACATGTGACCGCGTTCTGAAGTTAAAACCACTCGAGACTGTAAACTACTGCCGGCCGGTGTGGCCGAGCGGTTCTAAGCGCTTCAGTCTGGAACTGCGCTGCTGCTACGGTCGCAGGTTCGAATCCTGCCTCGGGCTTGGATGTGTGTGATGTCCTTAGGTTAGTCAGGTTGAAGTAGTTCTAAGTTCTAGGGGACTGATGACCTCAGATGTTGAGTCCCATAGTGGTCAGAGCTATTTGAACCATTTTTTTCTTTTTTGTACACTACTGTTCCGCCCCTGGTGAACAGACGCTGGACACATTACAGCAACAATTCGCTCACTACGACGGGGAAACCGAGCGGACAGAATTGTTAAATGAACATCACATTACTTTAAAAAGAAAAAAAAAGCAATATGAATACGCCATACTGCGTAGAACAGCCTCACCTGGACGAACAGGAGGAGAGCGTCTGAGAAAATAGTGAATCATGTTACTTTATTCGACCCAAGTCCGGTATAGCTTCGATCTGAGTTTAGAAGCCCAGAAGGTATGATAAATACACTCTTCACAGAACTTGCCGAAACGTGTAACGGGATTTCTGTACGCAAGGCCACATCAGACCTTGCATAGTGAGCGCCGTCACGCCGTCTCTTAACCTAGAACCAGACACCGTTATTGATAGTTCTTAACACTTACACTCTGCAATAATAATAATAATAATAATAATAATAATAATAAATAGAAGGAAACAAAACCAAACATTCAACACAAACCAAAAGAAATTTTATCAGACAATAGATAACACACACATTAAAATAGACAATCCACCAAACATAACAGACATGGAACACTTCTGGAGCAACATATGGTCAAACCCGGTACAACATAACAGGCATGCACGGTGGATACAAGCAGAAATAGAAACGTACAAGAAGATACCACAAATGCCTGAAGTGATAATTTTGCAACATGAAGTCACCCAAGCAATTAATTCTACTCACAATTGTAAAGCCCCTGGAAAAGATAAAATAGCAAATTTCTGGCTAAAGAAATTCACCTCAACACACACACATCTAACTAAATTATTTAACAGTTACATTGCAGACCCATACACATTCCCTGATACACTTACACATGGAATAACTTATCTGAAACCTAAAGATCAAGCAGACACAGCAAACCCAGCTAAATATCGCCCCATAACATGCCTACCAACAATATACAAAATATTAACTTCAGTCATTACACAGAAATTAATGACACATACAACACAGAACAAAATTATAAATGAAGAACAAAAAGGCTGCTGCAAAGGAGCACGAGGATGTAAAAAGCAACTGATAATAGATGCAGAGGTGACATATCAAGCTAAAACTAAACGAAGGTTGCTACACTATGCATACATTGATTACCAAAAAGCTTTTGATAGTGTGCCCCACTCATAGTTACTACAAATATTGGAAATATACAAAGTAGATCCTAAATTGATACAGTTCCTAAACATAGTAATGAAAAATTGGAAAACCACACTTAATATCCAAACAAATTCAAATAATATCACATCACAGCCAATACAGATTAAGCGTGGAATATAGCAAGGAGATTCATTAAGTCCTTTCTGGTTCTGCCTTGCTCTGAACCCACTACCCAACATGCTAAATAATACAAATTATGGATACAATATTACTGGAACATACCCACACAAAATCACACATCTGCTATACGTGGATGATCTAAAACTACTGGCAGCAACAAATCAACAACTCAACCAATTACTAAAGATAACAGAAGTATTCAGCAATGATATAAATATGGCTTTTGGAACAGACAAATGTAGGAAAAATAGCATAGTCAAGCGAAAACACACTAAACAAGAAGATTACATATTGGATAACCACAGCGACTGCATAGAAGCGATGGAAAAAACAGATGCCTATAAATATCTAGGATACAGACAAAAAATAGGAATAGTTAATACAAATATTAAAGAAGAACTAAAAGAAAAATATAGACAAAGACTAACAAAAATACTGAAAACAGAATTGACAGCAAGAAACAAGACAAAAGCTATAAATACTTATGCTATACCAATATTGACCTACTCATTTGGAGTAGTGAAATGGAGTAACACAGACCTAGAAGCACTCAATACACTTACACGATCACAATGCCACAAATATAGAATACATCACATACATTCAGCAACTGAAAGATTCACATTAAGCAGAAAGGAAGAAGGAAGGAGATTTATCGACATAAAAAAACCTCAATTATGGACAGGTAGACAATTTAAGAAAATTCTTTATAGAACGAGCAGAAACTAGCAAAATACACAAAGCAATCACTCATATAAATACATCGTCTACACCACTGCAATTTCATAACCACTTCTACAACCCTTTAGATCACATAACATCAACAGATACGAAGAAAGTAAATTGGAAAAAGAAAACACTACATGGCAAGCACCCGTATCATCTAACACAGCCACACATCGATCAAGACGCATCCAACACATGGCTAAGAAAAGGCAATATATACAGTGAGACGGAAGGATTCATGATTGCAATACAGGATCAAACAATAAACACCAGATATTACAGCAAGCATATTATTAAAGATCCCAATACCACAACAGATAAATGCAGACTTTGCAAACAACAAACAGAAACAGTAGATCACATCACAAGTGGATGTACAATAATAGCAAATACAGAATACCCCAGAAGACATGACAATGTAGCAAAAATAATACATCAACAGCTTGCCTTACAACATAAACTTATAAAACAACATGTTCCACATACAAGTATGCACCACAAAATGTACTGGAGAACGATGAATACAAATTATACTGGAACAGAACCATTATAACAGATAAAACAACACCACATAACAAACCTGACATCATACTCACCAATAAAAAGAAGAAATTAACACAACTAATCGAAATATCCATACCCAATACAACAAATATACAGAAGAAAACAGGAGAAAAAATTGAAAAATACATCCAACTGGCTGAGGAAGTCAAGGACATGTGGCATCAGGATAAAGTTGACATTATACCAATTATACTATCAACTACAGGAGTCATGCCATACAATATCCACAAGTACATCAACGCAATACAGCTACATCCAAACTTATATATACAATTACAGTAATCTGTAATTATTGACACTTGTTCAATTACCCGAAAGTTCCTAAATGCAATGTAACATATACCGCACAGTTAAAAGGAAGTCACGCTTGATCAAGGTCCGCGTCAACCTTCCATTTTTAACCAGACATAACGTCTGAGACAAGAAAGAAATAATAATAATGACGATGATAAGAAGACTATTAATAAGTGAACGACCTCTGCCAAGACATTCTATTTGCAAGTACTGAACAACTGGATAACGCTCATAGTTTCGAAAGCATAAACGGGGGGTTTTCTGCAATACGAGATCAGGTTCCTGCGATAAGGAGCTAGCTGAAGTGACGTGGGGCTACCAGAAGTAAATCTTGAAAGAGCAGGGCATAGATGGCAGTTGTAGGGAATGTGGGGATCAAAAGGGGACCACGTCACGCATTACATCTGGATGTGAATGAGCCGTTCTCTGGCTCGCGTTGGTGCCGTTGGTAGGGTTTCGCCCTCTGCTGGAGGCCAGACGGTATCGTTTAGTTGACGTGGTTGCGGTTGTTTGCCTTCTTCTCGTGTTGACTGGCGCCACTTGGTTTCGCAAGCGTTGCGCGTCCGCTAGTGGCAGCAGCGGCGGTTATCGATATGTAGTGACTGTGGCCCTATCTTTGGTTCTTCCGGGTCGTGAGTTGGGGACTCAGGAGCGGCCAGGTCCGCGCAGTGCGCGAAAACGGCGGGACCACTGACGGCGCGCATGGACTGCCGGATGTAAGGCCTGTGGTCACGAGGGTGCACCACCTCGTCGTAAACCGGATCCTGCATTTACACTCAAGTAGAGAAACCTCCACCACTGTGAGATCTCGCGATTCTCCAGTAACTTGGGTTCGTGTTGCTGCTCGTAGTGTTGCTGAGGCGAAGAGCAGCGAATGGAGTGCTTGGGGAAGGCGGGTCTGATTAGCTTTCCTGGACTTCTAATTACTATTTATTGCGTTCAGTTTGTTACTATTTGTTAAGTTCAACCAGCGGTGTTTTTCCTGCCTCGTGGCCGCTAACGCCCCAGTTACCTGCCCCGGGAGTTAGTGTAGGTAACGGCAGTGTACGTTTCCTCACCTTTCCGCTGCTGTCCGGTGAGGCGTGTAGTTTTGACAGCTTTCTTGATTGTAGGTCGGTTGGCGATTATTCTGCTCTGGTGGTAATGATTCTTTTCTCGTTCCTGCCGCTCTAAGCACAGTATTCTGCGGACGGAGTCCAGACTGCCGGTTCCGGCTTTGGCGTAGTTTTACATCTTGCATTTGGTTTATTGGACGTCAGGTACCCTCAGCAACATTACATTAGTCATTCGTTAGACAGCCACTAGTCTGAGTTACCATCTTGTGAAGTGAATGCAACTTTTGGCTGCCTCTCTCATCGCTCCCGAAAGTGTTTTTTTGCCGGACCTACTCAGAGGTCGATTCCTGGTGCACTATGACTGGCCCTTGTGTTTTATTACTGTATTTGCTGTTTTACTGTATGTTTCTAAATTTTTTATGTAATTGACATTCTTGGCGTTACAGCAGGTTTAAATGATTGTGCTACCTAGTTTACCATCATTTCGTCTCACCTGTTTGGTGATTAGTTGCTTGTTCTTGTAAATTAACCTTTGTTGTATTTGCTGTTTTATGCATGTATTTTTTACATTTTTTTAATATAATTGCCTTTTTTGGCGTTACAACAGGTTTAAATGGTTGTGGTACCAAGTTTATCACCATTTTGTCTCACCCGTTTGGTAATCAGTTGCCTGTCTTTTCAATTTAAACTTTGCTATTGCATTGCTGTTTTACAGTATGTTTATTAATTTTTTTGATAATTGCCATTCTTGGCGTTAAAGGCCTTCAGCCGTGACTGTGGTTACTTGCCTTAAAATTCAAATTGGGATCACACTGGCTAGTTTTCAAAACATTATTTGCTGTTTCTGTATTTTATGCCCATTTGGTAAATTGTACCGCACTGAAAGCGCTATTAATTACACAGTTGTTTATTCTTTCCTTAATAACGTGTGATATCTTTATTTATTATATCGTTTCAAAATATTATTTATTATATTATTTATTATATCGTTTTAAAATAAATGTGGGTAATTGCAAAAGGGAACCAATAGTAACTGATTACGGCCCCGTCCACAATCGTAACCGAATCCTGCCTTCCTTGACTACCAGGTTTCAGTGAAACCTTGCCACTCACGAAACGTTTCAGAAAGCTTGAGGTGGTCTCTAAAATAAAGCACCAGAAGCTGAGGACACAGTATAAGTTAATGAAAGACGTTTCCCATGCTCTCACTGTTGTAAAAAAATCGACCAAACATTAAAGTGATCGGTAATGTTTAGCAAGCCACCTACCTCATAAGCATTACTGTACCCAACACCCATAATTTGCAAATTACCTACAATGAGAACTGTCAAACACGGGGAACTGGCAGATACAAATTTTTAAAAAAGAGCACGTGAAATCAACGCACATCATCCTGTGGTTATATCGGATACCACCGATATCCCAAAATGGACTGAGTAGAGGCTTTCGGCAACTACAGAAGGCAGTTATACCCACCATCTACAGAATAGATACTCGAGTCCTTGGAGAACCTAGTTAATCAGAATTGAAGAGATGACGTCTCAAGGAACAATGACTTCTTAGATCTACGGTGAAGAAAGACACCCTCTGGATCCCTTCGTAAAACTATTAGTTTTAGCTGTTTACTCTGATGACGAGTTGCGAAGAAAAAAAGGAAGATTAGATGTGGCTCTGCGGATGGGTTGTACCACAAGTAAAAACCAGTTATCCTAATGAAACATAGGAAGTTGCCTAGATGGTGTCTTTTTCATTGAAGAGCGTTGATAAATTAATGGTAACACTTTGTTTAAACACTTACGATTACACACATAATCTGTAAGAATGAATGAACAAATTCGGGCAACAATACAGTAATAATAATAATAATAATAATAATAATAATATCAAACACGCACTCGACCTCGCAGTGACGTCGACCGGCTGCTAGGAAAACAGGCGGCAGAGGACTCTTGCAACTGAGACAGATACCAGAAGAAGAGAATCGTGCATGATAAATTACATGAAAGCTAGCAAAGCATCAGCTCCTAGGTCAACAGTACAAAGCTTCTCACAGCACAGCGAAGCAAGAATCAGTACCAGAAATCTGCTCTCCAATGTCTAACTGATAGCCTGTGTAATAAAGCACTGCAAGGGTAGTTTTTGAAGAAGGCAAAGCACCCATTCTTGGAAAATGAAGAACTCATTTTTACTGTACAGGAACAAGGCATCAGAACTAACGCTATCACAGTTAGAAACGAGAAATCAGCAGAATACCTTAAGTGCCGTCTCTACAAAGGAGCTGAGGAAACACTTGATCAGATCTTGAGTTGTTGCAAAAAGATTGCTCAAGATTGACTGCAAACACAGGTAAAATGCTGTTGTACGAATTATCTGATAGATTGTATGTCGAAATTACTCCGTGCCGGTGGCAAGGAACTGGTGTGAGCACAAGTCAGAATACGTTGGCGAAAACGAACATGCCACATTAGAGTAGGTCTTCCGACACATTTAATGTTAGAAAGAAATACACCAGAAAAAGAAAGTATGGATCATTATTACCATATCAGGTGATAGCAGAATTCGAAGAAGCAATTGCCAAAACTTACCAAAGACAAACAGTTGAAAATCTAACTACAACGATTTGCGCAAAAATCAGTGAAAGTGTTCCCACTGGTTCTCGGTATGCTGGGAGTGCCGGCCGAAGTGGCCGTGCGGTTAAAGGCGCTGCAGTCTGAAACCGCAAGACCGCTACGGTCGCAGGTTCGAATCCTGCCTCGGGCATGGATGTTTGTGATGTCCTTAGGTTAGTTATGTTTAACTAGTTCTAAGTTCTAGGGGACTAATGACCTCAGCAGTTGAGTCCCATAGTGCTCAGAGCCATTTGAACCATTTTATGCTGGGAGTAGTGGGCGCTTGAAAAGCGTTGGCACTGACAAAATATGCATTCACCAACTACAAAATACCACTTTACTGCGATCTGAACGAATTATTCGTCGATATACACTGATGAGCCAAAAAATTATGTCTACTTGCTGAATAGCTTGTTTGTCCGTTTTTGGAACGAAATACTTCAATGATTCTGTGTATCAGAGATTCGATAGTTTCTTGGTAGGTTTGTGGAGGTATCGGGCATTAGACGCCTACGCACTGGTCATGCAATTCACGTAAATAACGGGCCGCTGATTTGCGTACGTGGTGATGGCACCAGATAGCGACCGAGATGGGTTCCATAGGATTTACATCAGGCGAATTTGGTCGCCGAGACATCAAAGCGAGTTCCCTATAAAGTGTCTCTAACCACTGTAGCACGGTTCTGGCTCCGAGACACGAGCAGTTATGCTGCTGAAAGATAACAACGCCATCTGGGAAGACATCAAGCCGAAGGAAAGCAGGCGGTTCGCAACTGTCAGCGTGTCTTCGATTATCATCACAGGTCCCATGCAAGCGCAGGAGAATGTCTCCCTATAGCATAATACTACTCCCACCAGCCTGCGCCCGTGGCGCGTTGCACGTTTCGAGCCGCCGTTCACCTCGATGACGGCGTTTGAGGAGATGACAGTCAACCCAGTGTAGCAAAAACAAGATTCTCCCGAAGAACCGACAAGTTTTCATTGATCGACAGTCAAACCCCTTGGTCCCGTGCCCAATGCAATCGAAACTGACTATGTAATTGGGTCGACATGTGAACACATAGTAGTGGTCTGCTGAGGAGCTCTTCGTTGGAGAGTCTACGATGAACGGTATGCCCCGAAACACTTGTGCGTGCACCAGCGTTGTGCTCTTTCGGCAGAGATGCCACAAATCACCATCTATCCTACTTTACGGAGCAGACAAGCCTCCGAACCCCACGTTCTGAGAAGAATCGTGGACTTACAAACATTTGCTTTACGGGTTGTCTTGGATTCGGAGATATACGATACTTCACAAGGCACGGCAACAGTAATCAAATATTCACAAGTTTACACGAAGGTGCCGCGCGGGGTAGCCGCGCGGTCTACGGCGCCTTGTCGCGGTGCGTGCGGCTCCCACGTCTTAGGTTCGATTCTTCCCTCGGGCATGGGTGTGTGTTGTCCATAGCGTAAGTTAGTTTAAGTTAGAGTAAGTAGCTTGTAGGCTTAGGGACCGATAACCTCAGCATTTTGGTCCCATAAGAAGTTACCACAAATTTCCAAATTTACACGAAGGTATTTGGTCCGTGGACGAGCAAAACATAATAGGAAAACGTTAGAAAAAAATGGAAGGAAAGAAAAGAACAGCAAAGGGATAGGGGTAAGGGTAAAGAGAAATGGGTTAGTGTTAATAGAGATACCAGACGGAAAACGTTGTTGTTGTTGTGGTCTTCAGTCCTGAGACTGGTTTGATGCAGCTCTCCATGCTACTCTATCCTGTGCTAGCTTCATCTCCCAGTACCTACTGCAACCTACATCCTTCTGAATCTGCTTAGTGTATTCATCTCTTGGTCTCCCTCTACGATTTTTACCCTCCACGCTGCCCTCCAATGCTCAATTTGTGATCCCTTGATGCCTCAAAACATGTCCTACCAACCGATCCCTTCTTCTAGTCAAGTTGTGCCACAAACTTCTCTTCTCCCCAATCCTATTCAATACCTCCTCATTAGTTACGTGATCTACCCACCTTATCTTCAGCATTCTTCTGTAGCACCACATTTCGAAAGCTTCTACTCTCTTCTTGTCCAAACTGGTTATCGTCCATGTTTCACTTCCATACATGGCTACACTCCATACAAATACTTTCAGAAACGACTTCCTGACACTTAAATCTATACTCGATGTTAACAAATTTCTCTTCTTCAGAAACGATTTCCTTGCCATTGCCAGTCTACATTTTATATCCTCTCTACTTCGACCATCATCAGTTATTTTGCTCCCCAAATAGCAAAACTCCTTTACTACTTTAAGTGTCTCATTTCCTAATCTAATCCCCTCAGCATCACCCGATTTAATTTGACTACATTCCATTATCCTCGTTTTGCTTTTGTTGATGTCCATCTTATATCCTCCTTTCAAGACACTGTCCATTCCGTTCAACTGCTCTTCCAAGTCCTTTGCTGTCTCTGACAGAATTACAATGTCATCGGCGAACCTCAAAGTTTTTATTTCTTCTCCATGAATTTTAATACCTACTCCGAATTTTTCTTTTGTTTCCTTTACTGATAACGGAAAACGTTATCGAAAGGTAATAGTTTGGTTATGGTCATTGGAAACATTTTCTAATTCGGCTGAAAAGTTCATAACGGGTACAGGTTACGCTATAACTGGCAATACAGAGACTTCATAATGTTCGTACGACTGTTGCGCATACACCATGAATGATGAAATTCTGGAACACGGCGAGACAGGTACTGGGTAGGCAGCGTACCGAGAACGGTCGCGAAATCGGGCGGCAATGAGCAGGTGTCACGTATCGACGAGACGAGGTGGCTTCCTCTTATTGGCCGGCGAGGCGGCGCGTTGATTGGCGGAGGCGCCAACACGTTCGCATGCTGTCTGCCCCGCCCTGACTCGTTACTGCCCCTCAGGTCTGCCAACCTGCAGTCACATGAACCATGAACGCTGAAAACAACGCAGAAAAGCCCGCCCGTCCTGTGCCATAAAGGAAGTAATGTCGTCATCACATCACCTGAAAAGTTTGTAACAGTACTGGCGGAGTAATCCGTTTCTTAAACCTTTCTTTCCGCGAGATAAGAGTACTCTGGTGAAATTGTTTCGCTTAGTGATACAGGGGGTGGAAGTGTAGCGCTGTTTTTAGTGGCTAGACACTGACTAGCTTACACCTGCTTCAGGATAGAAGCAGGTTGATTCGTGACATTGGATTTCATTATGCTGTGCATCGCATTTCCAGTTTCGTGCACAAAAACAAAACTAACTACAGTATTTAAGCACGTACTCATTTACAGTCATGCTTACTGAATACTCGGATCTTTAACTTTGAATACTGTTAACAACGTCCGGTTTTTTTTAAAAAAAAAGAAACTGTTTAAGTGTGACCATTACCTGGTCACATAGCATCTTCAGCGGCACACTGAAACCGTTGCAAGGACGGTCCTTCAAGGTACTCTCTTGGTGGTAATATCTGAGAGGCCTCTGTTATTCTGCAGACGTTCGTGCAGTTGGCCACCGTTTGTTTTTAACAACTGTGATATATAAGTTTCCTTCGCCTCAAGATGCCAGGTCGGAAGCTCGTCAAGCCGTTGCAACAATATGCCACGACGCTGCTGAAGACCCTAGAGGATTTTTATCGAATTCAAATGGTTCAAACGGCTCTAAGCACTATGGGACTTAACATCTGAGGTCATCAGCCCCTAGACTTAGAACAACTTAGACCTAACCAATCTAAGGACATCACACACATCCATGCCGTAGGTAGGATTCGAACCTGCGACCGTAGCAGCAGCGCGGTTCCGGACTGAAGCGCCTAGAAGCGCTCGGTCACAGCGGCCGGCGGACTTTAATCAATTAAATTCTTCGAGGAAGTCTACACTCCCATATATCAGTTTTTGGTCGCGTCCGTTGGCTTGTGTGGTCGCTGATGTGAATAACAGGACCGGTTTTTCGGTTTCCGGGGAACAGTGACTATTTTCCAGCCCCCATCGACTGCGCGGTCATTACAGACGGAAGACAAGCTCGGGTTGTTTCAGATATGGAGAAGGAAATCGACCGTGCCTTTTTCAAAAAACCATCCCAGGATTTGCTTTTAGCGATTTAGGGAAATAACGGAAAATCTAAATCTGGATTTTGGAACAGTCGTCTTCTCGAATGCGAGTCCAGTGTGATGACAACTGCGCTACCTCGCTCGGTCCCAGTCTGGAATAATGAGTCGGAGTTTTCTTAGCCCACCTAAAGGAAGGTTGTCTGGAACTAATCGCCTGTTTTCAAAGGCGAGTGGTTTCTATGAGATGGCCGGTGCTTCCCTTTTGTAAAGCAACTTATCACAAGCTTGGCAGGGAGCATCACGTTACAGCAAGTGCTACCCTGACCAGTCACGTTAATTTGAACACCCGACAAAAGCCCTAATAGTAAACCTTTTGATGCGAGGGACGATCAGGAATAGAGTCAGTCAGGTTCTGCAGTCACCGACAGGGCTGTAGAGCCACTCCGACTCTGGTGACACGACCAGCTGCGCTAACTACTCGGTTGGGGATCCATGATGCAAACAGCCCGATCGAGGTGGTCCGAAGGATTCTCAGTTGAATTTAAATCTGTGAGTTTGGTGGCCAGAGGTGCTCTTCCAACGACGCACGTACACTGCCAGCTGTGTGACACGTTGCATTGTCCTGCTCGTAGCGCCATAAAAGAACTGTGTGTAGACGTGGGCGTGGACTCCAAGGATAGCTGCACACTTATGTTGATCCATTGTGCCTTCCAGAATGACGAGATCATCCACGGAATGCCACAAAAACATTCCCCACACCATAAAGCTCCCTCCTGGCTGTGCGATATTTTCTCTCAAACGTCTCAAGCCGTACACGCCAGCGGCCATCTTTCCGATGGAGCATAAAACGTGATTCATGTGAAATGGCCACCTGTTGCCACTCAGTGGACGCCCTACAAATCCCAGCCTTCGTGGCCGATGAACAGTCAGCGTCGGTGCACGTTAAAGACGGCTGCTACAGAGTCCCATACGCAGCAACGTTTGCTGAGACGTCATTGAGGAGAAACCGTTGGTAAACCCTTGGTTCATATGGGCGGTCAGCTGCTCTGCAGTTGCACGTCTATTCGCCAGTACACTTCTCCGCAGCCGTCGATATCTCCTGCCATCTACGGCCCGTGGTGCAACACGGTTGCCTCGGCGCCGGTTTTCGATAGCGCCATGCACGGTATACTTGAAACACGGCAGCACGCAAACAGTTTACAGACTTAGACATTTAGGAAATGCTTTCACCTATGGTCCGAAAACCAACGATCATGACTTTAAATCACTCCTTTCCACGTCCCCCTGACTCGCTTTAAAAACCCTCCACCGCTAGTGCTGTTACCAGCCGCCTGTGAGTGATTACTGCACGCTGACGTCGAACATGGGCAGTGAGACTGGCCCGCGTATTAGCGTTAACGGGAAACGGCCAATTGAAGTGCCTGCTTTCTGCCCTAGAGACTGATTGACGAAAGGCCTACTTTGTAAGTGGGCTGTTTAGGTTTTTATGTTGGTAACGACACGTAGCGCTCTGTATGAAAATCACTGGCTGTGCCGTGTGCAGTCTGTGGCTGGTTTGCATTGTTGGAACTTTTGCTATTGTAGTGTTGGGCAGTGGGATGTCAACAGCGCGTAGCGTTGCGCAGTTGGAGGTGAGCCGCCAGCAGTGGTGGATGTGGGGAAAGAGATGGCAGATTTTTGAGAGCGGACGATCTGGACTTGAGTCGATCAGAAAGAGTAAATATGTAATACTGGATATCATGAACTGATATATATATATATATGATGACTTTTGAAAATTATGAAGGTAAATACATTGTTTATTCTCTATCAAAATCTTTCATTTGCTAAGTATGCCTGCCTATCAGTAGTTAGTGCCTTCAGTAGTTAGAATCTATTTTTGTGAGGTAAGTGGTTTATGAAAGGCATAGGTTATTGTTAGTCAGGTCCATTCTTTTGTAGGGATTATTGAAAGACAGATTGCGTTGCGCTAAAAATATTGTGTGTCAGTTTAGTGTTGATCAGAATAAGTAAAGAGAGAAATGTCTGAGTACGTTCAGTTCTGCTCAGCTGTTTGAAAATCAAATAACGTAGAAGTTTTCCAGAACTTTCATTTATAAAGTTTTTCTAAGGGGAGGTTTCAACTTGTTAAAATAACTTAGCGCAGCGGTTTTTGAGTTCGCAGCTCTCGTGAGAGTAGGTCGTGAATAGTGCGTCCTGGGGGTGGCGCTGAATTTTAAGCGTTGCGCGTATGAAGTCGGTACTGAATGAACCTCAGCTTTTGTGAGAAAGGGAGCGAATTGATGTGAAGACATCAACTAGAACCGACGGGGGTAGCCGAGCGGTTCTAGGCGCTACAGTTTGGAACCGCGTGACCGCTACGGTCGCAGGATCGAATCCTGCATCGGGCATGGATGTGTGTGATGTCCTCAGGTTAGTTAGGTTTAAGTAGTCCTAAGTTCTAGGGGACTGATGACCTCACAAGTTAAGTCCCATAGTGCTCAGAGCCATTTGAACCATTTTCAACATCGGCTACCTGTAGGATAACAACGAGGCGGACTTGGCAAGGTCTTATAGATAATATTAAGTTCCATTAGATCCAAAGTAAACTGGTGTTATTTTTCGTGTGTCATTTCCTTTTTAGTTTCATGTGTTTTTTTCCGTTTTTGTTTATGGAGAAGATACTATCAACCGTTTAGAGGCAATGTGATGGCTGTTTATAGCGCTCATTTTCCATTTCTACATCTACATTGGTACTCCGCTATCCAGCGTACGGCGCGTGGCGGAGTGTACCCCGTAACACTACTACTCATTTTCCTTCTTGTTCCAATCGCAAACAGAACGACCGAAAGACGATTACCTGTACGCCTGGGTAAGAGCCCGAATTTCTGGTAACTTATCTTTGTGGTCTTACGCGCAATGTATGTTGCAGGCAGCAGAATACTTCTGCAGTCAGCTTCAAATGCTGGTTCTCTAAATTTTGTCAATAGTGTTCCTCGAAAAGAATATCGTCTTCCTTCCACGGATTCCATTTGAGTTCCTGATGCATCTACGTAACACCTGCGTGATGTTCGAATCTACCAGTGACAAATCTACCAGCCTGTCTCCTAATGCCTTCGATGTCTTCCTTTAATCCGACCCGGTACTAATCCCAAACACTCTAGCAGTACTCAAGAATAGTTCGCACTAGCGTCCTATATGCGGTCAGCTTTACAGATGAAGCACACATTCCTAGAATTCTCCCAATAAATCGACGTCTGCCATTCGCATACCCTACCACAATCCTCACGTGCTTGTTCTACTTCACATCGCTTTGTAACGTTACATCACGATTTTAAACGACGTGACTGTGTCAAGCAGGGCACTTCAATGCTTTATCCAGACACTACAAGTTTGTTTTTCCTACTCATCCGCATTAACTTACATTTTTCTACATTTAAAACAAGCTACCATTCATCACACCAACTAGAAACTTTGTCTAAGTCATCTTGTACCCCCTCAGACACAACTTACATACCGTCCACCGCAACAGCCACGGCAAACAACCACAGACTGCTGCCCACCCTCTCCGCCAAATGATTTATGTATATAGAGAATAATAGTGGCCCTATTACACTTCCTTGGGGCACTCCTGGCGATACCTTGTTTCTGATTAACACTCGCCGTCGAGGACAACATACTGCGTTTTAAGACAAGAAGTCTTCGAGGCACTCACATATCTGTGAACCTACTCCATAAGCTCGTACCTTCTTTAACAGCCTGCAGTGGGGATCCGTGTCAAACGCTTTCCGGAAATCTAGAAATATGGGATCTGCCTGTTGCGCTTCATCCGTAGTTCGCAGTATATCATGTGAGAAAGGGAAAGCTGAATTTGGCACGAGCGATGCTTTCTAAAACCATGCTGATTCGTGGACATAAGCTTATCAGCCTCAAGAAAATTTATTGTAGTCGAACTGAAAGCCGTGCGGGATTAGCCGAGCGGTCTTAGGCGCTGAGTCGTGGACTGTGCGACTGTTCCCGGCGGAGGTTTGAGTCCTCCCTCGGGCATGGGTGTGCGTGTTTGTACTTAGGATAAGTAGTGTGTAAGCTTAGGGACTGATGACCTTAGCAGTTAAGTCCCATAAGATTTCACACACATTTGAACATTTTTTCGAACTGAAAATAGCCGACCGTGGTGGCCGAGCGGTTCTAGGCGCTTCAGACCGGAACCGCGCGACTGCTACGGGCGCAGGTTCGAATCCTGCCCCGGGCATGGATGTGTGTGATGTCCTTAGGTTAGTTACGTTCAATTAGCTCTAAGTTCTAGGGGACTGATGACCTCAGATGTTAAGTCAAATAGTGGTCAGAGCAATTTGAACCATTTTGAACTACAAATATTTTCAACGATTCTGCAGTAAACCGATGTTACGGATGTTGGTCTGTAATTTTCCAGGTCCAGTCTTTTGTCCTCCTCATACAAAGGAGTGATCGGCGCTTTTCTCCAGTCGCTTGGAACTTCGTTCTGGGCGAGAGATTCGCGATAAATGCAAAACAGGTACGAGGCCATTGCCGTAGAGTACTCTTTCAAAAACCGAATTGGAATTTTCAACTCCTTCAGTTGTTTCTCTACACCAGTGGTTGGATATGGAAATTTTGCTGAAGGTAGTTGGATTGCTCCAAGGCTTTGATTATTGACATTGTCACGTGTGGGAGACACTAACAATAAGTAACAAGATGATAGTACGTGTTAAGGTATCGAGGAATAACTTCCACGGTACCAGGGAGAACTAGAGGGGAAACAGTGTGACGGAAGGCAGATATTGGATCTGAGGTGAAGAGGTTGACAGAAGAGGAGAGTTTGTGGCTGGCCGCACCGAAAGAGAGAGAGAGAGAGAGAGAAGGAAGAGGGAGGGGGGGATAGAAGAAGCAGCAGAAGAAGAAACAGCCGCTGCGCCTTCTCGCTCGGTTTAATTGCTACAGACGGCTGTATGGGTAGTCACTTGACAAGGAATGATAGTAATAACATTCTGAAGATGCGTGACAACCAAACTAGTATACAAAAGAGAAAGATTCTGAGCTTCTAAAAGTATATCCACACAAAGGAAATGAGCGTGCTGCTGAGAACTGTTGAACTGACAATGTGTAAATGCGGTCTCTTCCTGCTTTGCTTTGGCGGTTATAATATTAGCGTTCCGTGCTTCGCCAGTCACGGAAAAACAGCTGCAGCTGCAGCAGCAGCAGCAGCAGCAGCAGCGCGCAGGTGGAGCTATAGATCACACACAATGAAACGTTGCTGCCGCCCGCAACAGCAGGTGGTGGGCGGCTTAGAGACAGGTGGGAGGGACGTGCTGCGGCACGCGGGTGGGCCTCGCAGCTGACGGTCCCGGGTTCTGACCCTGTCGTAATGAAGCGGAACGCGCGCGCCAGGCGCCGGCTCGGCGGCTGGTTCACCTGTGTGCGGCTCCGCAACAGGTCGTTACCCTGGCTACGGTGATGGATTCTCTCCCCGCACTGGGTCCGCACTGACCTGTGACCAGCGCCTCGGCACGGGCGATCGTATCTCTGTGGGGGCGACAAGGGGGTAATCTTCGTTACTGTCTACTCTCTTCCCCCCCCCCCCCCCCCCACACACACTGGGTGTAACGGGTATAAGTGCAGATACTTTTATATGTACACCCATCAGTGTGTTGGTGGTTTTTCTCCACGTCAGTCTTCCCACAAACTTTACGATTTGACGTTTTCTGCACTGTCGCACTGCACCGCTAACAAAGGTAACTCCCCACCACACCGCCTTCAGCTTTAGTGGTAAGAGGGTCCAATGGACAGCCCGGCAAAAACTGAATACATATCTAGCATGAAAACAGGAAGGAGGTGTACTGGACTGAAAAAAAGGAAAAAAAGGGAAAAAAAGAAAACTAGGAACAATGTACGGCCCAAGGAGAAGAAGTGCAATATAGAGCAGTCTGCAAAAGCAGTGGCGTCCTGCTTTAGTGATTACTACCAAGCGGGCGAGCCGTGTTCAAACCTTTCTCGTGGCAATCTTTCTTTTTTTTAAAAACTTCCTGGCAGATTAAAACTGTGTGCCAGACCGAGACTCGAACTCGGGACCTTTGCCTTTCGCGGGCAAGTGCTCTACCATCTGAGCTACCCAAGCACGACTCACGCCCCGTCGTCACAGCTTTACTTTCGCCAGTACCTCGTCTCCTACCTTCCAAACTTTACTGAAGCTCTCCTGCGAACCTTGCAGGACTAGCACTCTTGAAAGAAAGGATACTGTGGAGACATGGCTTAGCCACAGCCTGTTCGCAGGAGAGTTTCTATAGAGTTTGGATCGCAGGAGACGAGATACTGGCGGAAGTAAAGATGTGATAAAGTGGAATGAGTCGTGCTTGGGTAGCTCAGATGGTAGAGCACTTGCCCGCGAAATTCCAAGGTCCCGAGTTCGAGTCTCGGTCAGGCACACGGTTTTAATCTGCCAGGAAGTTTCATATCAACGCACACTCCGCTGCAGAGTGAAAATCTCATTCTGGCTCTCTTTTTTTCGCTTTATTCAAATTTGGGTCGGTGTCGTGGTGTAACGTCCGTTTGCAACAGCGAGGTTTATGGAAGGGACCTATAATGACAGTTGATCCTGTACAGTTAGCAGCCGAAAGGAAGTGGTATTCGAATGGAAACCACAAACGTTTGATGACATGGCAGTAGGTTAACCGAATCTTCCACCGGAAATCACGTCTGGTGTGTCATACACGGCATAAGCGTCAGTACGTGTGTCATGTGATAGGAATCTCTTGTCGACGCACCTAATTTGTACGACTGGTGAGTAAGTGAGACATGTCTCCTCGTACGACAGAAGAGTCCGTATGATTCTGAGCATTATGGGACTTAACTTCTGAAGTCATTAGTCCCCTATAACTTAGAACTACTTAAACCTAACTAACCTAAGGACATCACACATCCATGCCCGAGGCAGGATTCGAACCTGCGACTGTAGCGGTCGCACGGTTCCAGACTGAAGCGCATTGAACCGCTAGGCCACCCCGGCCGTCCAAGATTCCGTATGAATGTGAATGTGATCACTCCCAAGGAAACGATGAAAACAAAATAGTTTGTCACGTAAGCTGCAACAAATGAATGCAACAGCTTTACAGCCACACCATTTCTTTGTGCTCTGTCAAAAAATAGGTTTTTAACGTTTTTGAAGTTGCGTTCCGTTTTGGAAGTTTTGACTCTGGAATTCCTATGTTGTAACGTAGTTCACATACGTTTATCTGTTGTTTTCATTTCTATGAGACGTCTGTGAAGAGTCCCTCCTGCTCTCCCTAGTCATCAAGTTTACTTTAGACGGAACGTATTCTTACCACATGACTCGCATTTTATAACCAATGTATAGTAAGATCCTACCAAGACTACGGAAAGAGAACAAGCAATTCAATAGCGCGACGGACAGTTCATAATGTTGTGAAAAAAATAATAAAATAAAAGTAAATGGCACGAAGGGATGGTTGGTTGGTTGGTTTGGGGAAGGAGACCAGACAGCGAGGTCATCGGTCTCATCGGATTAGGGAAGGACGGGGAAGGAAGTCGGCCGTGCCCTTTGAAAGGAACCATCCCGGTATTTGCCTGGAGCGATTTAGAAAAATCACGGAAAACCTAAATCGGGATGGCCGGACGCGGGATTGAACCGTCGTCCTCCCGATTGCGAGTCCAGTGTCTAACCACTGCGCCACCTCGCTCGGTGGCACGAAGGGAACTTTTAACACAATTCGTCCGTGTCACAGTGCAACACCACGGCCACTCAACCGCGACACCGCGGCAGTCTACCTTTGGTCAGTATTAAACTTATTACGCTTCGACCGTTCTACTTTTGTTTCACAGCTCAGTACAACTTCTTTCTGTATTCATCCTCCTTCTGTGTTCAATTTCTGACAGGCTATCCACTAAATTTAACGGTGGTGCGATGGGGATTTTCCCTTTTAAGTGGACTACGCCTGTCAGGATAGATCAAACGTCCTGCGATCACGTGTCCACAGTTCCACACCTGACATGCTGCCAGGCGAAAGTAAGCGTTAATGGCTTGCTCGTGCCCACTTATTTGGAGGTACTAACCAACCTAAAAACATACGACTCGTAATGGCTAAAATTATTAGTCTGCAAATGTCGCAAATAGTGATGTAATATTTTTCAGTATACTGTCCTCAGTCACCAATAGAAATACCTGTACTTATGTTACACCCTGTATATTCCTACAGGAGGTAGTACTGGTCGACACTAGGAGAAAAGCTACTCTAATGCGATGTCCTGAAACCAATACCTTTTGAGTTAGGGGCCAATCCGTCCACTCATCCTCATCCTCAGTTACGTAGAAGTAACTAACAGCAGCGGTGCATGTGGTTAACATGCATTTTGACACATCCTTCGGCCCTTCTTCGCAGTGAATAACGCACTTTTTAAAGTAAATGTTGAATAAATCAGAGTCAGCTATAGTCTCCCTCACCGTTTCCCTTTTGTTGTTGTTGTTGTGGTCTTCAGTCCTGAGACTGGTTTGATGCAGCTCTCCATACTACTCTATTCTGTGCAAGCGTCTTCATCTCCCAGTACCTACTGCAACCTACATCCTTCTGAATCTGCTTACTGTATTGATCTCTTGGTCTCCCTCTACGATTTTTACCATCCACGCTGCCCTCCACAGCTAAATTTGTGATCCCTTGATGCCTCAAAACATGTCCTACCAACCGATCCCTTCTTCTAGTCAAGTTGTGCCACAAACTTCTCTTCTCCCCAATCCTATTCAATACCTCCTCATTAGTTATGTGATCTACCCACCTTACCTTCAGCATTCTTCTGTAGCACCACATTTCGAAAGCTTCTATTCTCTTCTTGTCTAAACTATTTATCGTCCATGTTTCACTTCCATACATAGCTACACTCCATACAAATACTTTCAGGAACGACTTCCCGGCACTTAAATCAATACTTGATGTTAACAAATTTCTCTTCTTCAGAAACGCTTTCCTTGCCATTGCCAGTCTACATTTTATATCCTCTCTACTTCGACCATCATCAGTTATTTTACTCCCTAAATAGCAAAACTCCTTTACTACTTTAAGTGTGTCATTTCCTAATCTAATCCCCTCAGCATCACCCGATTTAATTTCACTACATTCCATTATCCTCGTTTTGCTTTTGTTGATGTTCATCTTATATCCTCCTTTCAAGACACTGTCCATTCCGTTCAACTGCTCTTCCAAGTCCTTTGCTGTCTCTGACAGAATTACAATGTCATCGGCGAACCTCAAAGTTTTTACTTCTTCTACATGAATTTTAATACCTACTCCGAATTTTTCTTTTGTCTCCTTTACTGCTTGCTCAATATACAGATTGAATAACATCGGGGAGAGGCTACAACCCTGTCTCACTCCTTTCCCAACCACTGCTTCTCTTTCATGCCCCTCGACTCTTATAAGTGCCATCTGGTTTCTGTACAAATTGTAAATAGCCTTTCGCTCCCTGTATTTTACCCCTGCCACCTTCAGAATTTGAAACAGAGTATTCCAGTTAACGTTGTCAAAAGCTTTCTCTAAGTCTACAAATGCTAGAAACGTAGGTTTGCCTTTTCTTAATCTTTCTTCTAAGATAAGTCGTAAGGTTAGTATTGCCTCACGTGTTCCAACATTTCTACGGAATCCAAACTGATCTTCCCCGAGGTCCTCTTTTACCAGTTTTTCCATTCGTCTGTAAAGAATTCGCGTTAGTATTTTGCAGCTGTGACTTATTAAACTGATAGTTCGGTAATTTTCACATCTGTCAACAACTGATTTCTTTGGGATTGGAATTATTATATTCTTCTTGAAGTCTGTGGGTATTTCGCCTGTCTCATACATCTTGCTCACCAGATGGTAGAGTTTTGTCATGACTGGCTCTCCCAAGGCCATCAGTAGTTCTAATGGAATGTTGTCTACTCCCGGGGCCTTGTTTCGACTCAGGTCTTTCAGTGCTCTGTCAAACTCTTCACGCAGTATCTTATCTCCCATTTTATCTTCATCTACATCCTCTTCCATTTCCATAATATTGACCTCAAGTACATCGCCCTTGTATAAACCCTCTATATACTCCTTCCACCTTTCTGCCTTCCCTTCTTTGCTTAGAACTGGGTTGCCATCTGAGCTCTTGATATTCATACAAGTGGTTCTCTTCTCTCCAAAGGTCTCTTTAATTTTCCTGTAGGCAGTATCTATCTTACCCCTAGTGAGACAAGCCTCTACATCCTTACATTTGTCCTCTAGCCATTCCTGCTTAGCCATTTTGCACTTCCTGTCGATCTCATTTTTGAGACGTTTGTATTCCTTTTTGCCTGCTTCATTTACTGCATTTTTATATTTTCTCCTTTCATCAATTGAATTCAATATTTCTTCTCTTACCCAAGGATTTCTATTAGCCCTCGTCTTTTTACCTACTTGATCCTCTGCTGCCTTCACTACTTCATCCCTCAGAGCTACCCATTCTTCTTCTACTGTATTTGTTTCCCCCATTCCTGTCAATTGTTCCCTTATGCTCTCCCTGAAACTCTGTACAACCTCTGGTTTAGTCAGTTTATCCAGGTCCCATCTTCTTAAATTCCCGCCTTTTTTCAGTTTCTTCAGTTTCAATCTGCAGTTCATAACCAATAGATTGTGGTCAGAATCCACATCTGCCCCTGGAAATGTCTTACAATTTAAAACCTGGTTCCTAAATCTCTGTCTTACCATTATGTAATCTATCTGATACCTTTTAGTATCTCCAGGATTCTTCCAGGTATACAACCTTCTTTCATGATTCTTGAACCAAGTGTTAGCTATGATTAAGTTATGCTCCGTGCAAAATTCTACAAGGCGGCTTCTTCTTTCAATTCTTCCCCCCAATTCATATCCACCTACTATGTTTCCTTCTCTCCCTTTTCCTACTGACGAATTCCAGTCACCCATGACTATTAAATTTTCGTTTCCCTATTAGGACCAAAGTAATTCACACCTGCCTATCTTCTGTTCGCTGACGGTGGAGACATCAGACGCATTCCCTTAACGCAAGTGTTGCAATCGCCAGAATTAATAACACGAGGAATGAATGGGACAGGGAGAAAACTACAGACCCGTAACAGACAGCAGTTTTAAATAGATCAAAGTATATTCTTCGCCTAAACAGAAGAAATACGAGTTAGTCGTGTTATAGAATTGGAACGAAACCAGCCCACAATTCTGTATTACCTGAGATGCAGCAATCTTGCTGTTGGGGAATAAAAATACACAGGTAAACGTTAACACAGAAATGGTAACTCGGCCAATCCGAAGAGACTAGTTTTTGGAAAACTGTAACGAACCCTCGGCGGTAAATAACGAGAACGAAATGTGGTTAGCCACGAAAATTTATGGAAACGAACACAAAGGCAGAGGCAGCGCGACAATGCTTACCAAGGCAGCATTGATGAGATGTGGTACCAGCTGCAAGCGACGTAATCGCGTAAGGAAAACGATCGAAATAGCCACGAACTGCACAGCTGCTGAGGCTTCTCCACGTAAGTTACACCTCTCAGAAACGTTTCAGGGTTACAACCTAACTTAATTCGGTCTGCTTCACATGCGTCGGTCTGCACCACTGATCATCATACGTCACTTGTCACAAGTAAGACGGTCCATATCTCAACAGCTATTCTATTCAGGCAGCATAATTAGAGGAACTTCTTTCTGGTTTTGACCAAAACTACCTCCTGTAGGAGTATGCGACACTAGTCTTTAAATGACCATGTATAAGTTATTTGGAAGGTATGAAACGAGGTACTGGCAGAAGTAAGGCTGTGAGGACGGGGCGTGAGTCGTGCTTGGGCAGCTCAGTTGGTAAAGCACTTGCCCGCGAAAGGCGAAAGTCCCGAGTTCGAGTCGCGGTCCGGCACGCAGTTTTAATCTGCCATGAAGTTTCATGTATAACTTATCACACACACTTTTAGCGAACCACAGATGCCTACGATAGTTAACAATAATGACCATAAAATATATTAAATGCTTTAGTACAATAATAACTTCCTTACATTAGTGTTTAGTACATCACTTCAGCATAATGTCAAAGAAAATGTAATTCAATGAACTACAGCATCGGCAAGGCCTTTTTCAGAAAATCTGGAAACTATTCCTGTTATGTAGTTGACTGTGACAGCTGAAAGTGAAAATGAAAGTGAACCACTGCAACATCATTCACGAGAAAGATTAAATAAATGGATGTGAGGCGAGGTCATAACGAAACTGTTTCTTTCCAATTTTTTATTTGCTGTTATTTAGACGTGAGCTGCCACTTACTGGCTAAGACAAATGGTATTTTCGAAGTATTTAATTGCACATGTACGCCCTGCTTGAAATGGAGCTAATCTGGTTTCTTGATGTTTTACCAAAATTGCAGCTTTATATAAGCTGCGAAAGTACTTTAAGCTTTTTCAGCCCTAATCAGATATTAGCTATAAAAGGTATCGTATGTGTAAAAATGAGAACGTATTCGCAATGTGCCTTCCTATGAATTCGGTTTACAGATTTAACTGCTGTTGATGGTTTGACAGATAGTGCACTGGGTTAAATTAACAAGATTCAAAACAGTGTTTTGACAATAAAAATCCAGACGCAGGAGGCTGTGTGTAGTTGCGCGCGCGAACGCACACGTACACACATTCGATATACAATCTGAACGATTTCCTTAACGAAACGATGCAGAACGAGTCAGTTTACAGGATATGTATTCAGTATTAGTGCTAACATTAAAGAAAACATATTTAGTCCTGCTTATATAACTGCACTTAAAAAAGCCTACCACTCTTTACACAAAAATTCGTCCATGAAATAGAGTTGTCCAACAGAATGGGTGTTAGATTAGATTTTTCACTTGCTTTGCTAGCTGTCAGAGATTTTATGGTATTCGTCAAATGATGAAAACTTGTTTCCTTGCTGAATATTTAGCTCCTTTCTAAGTCAATGACAGCTTCAATAATGGATAACATACGTCATCTTTCCTCTAGTGTTGCAGATAAGCACACCACTATTCTTCTCAAACTGCGATGGATTATTTATGATGAATTTCATTAGCGAATATATGGATTTTGACGGTGCAGTTAAAAATTGGCAACTCTTTGATGAAATACTCATAAGATGAGTGTGAGTGTACACCACATATTATTCTTATTGCAGTTAATTCTTTCTTTCTAAAAGGTGAGTTATCCTAGAAAATCCTTCTTCTTCTGCACTCTCACATCTCTTCTTCCTGAGGGTTCGTACTTTTTTGCAACGACTGGAATTCTGTCTTCATCCAGTCACCTAAGGTTTTGTCTCCCACCTTCCACGTGCCCTTCAATCTTCTCACTGAAATCATAAATTCCGAAACCTGCCCGGGTATCATCACTTTTTATGTGATCTCCCCTGACCAACGTTTAACACTTCTTAAAAATCTCATTAGTATGTAAGACATTATTCAACTGAAACACGCAGACTATGCACTTTCCAAAATTTCGAGCATTCTACGCTGTTTACCGACTCCTGTCCATTGCTGATATCACTATTTTCTGTACAGAACTGTATACAATCTGTTTTCTCAAAACGTGAGGCGAGTCCATTTTCCGATAACCACTTGATACCCCTTTGGAGATCATCATTCTCTCCTGCTGACACTCCAGTGAGATTTGTTATGACACTAGTATAGTCCGCAAAAAAGTATCAGTATGGTAAATGGTACATCAGTCATACACTTACGGAGTACGACTGGACCTAAAATTGAACCTTATGTGACTCCCTTCGTGATTTCTCTACAACGCAAATTTTCACTTTCCAACATAGTTTGAACTACTCAGCAAACCTTTTTTGTAATCTGTTTCTTAAAAACAATTTAAACCAGTGACGGCGAGCCATCAATTCCATAAAAGTTTTTCGACTCTCTCGCGACCGAGACCCTGGTCTCGCATTCTACTTGCGCGGACGGCTGGCTGCCCCGGCGGTTTCGCAAGCTGCAGGTGTCCGCGGACGCATAAAGCAGCGGGCTTTAAAGGCCGGTTCCCACTAGGGCTGCCGCGCGTCAAAACGGCGCGTCAGCGGCGTGGTTGCCATGGAAATGGCGTCAGCGGCAAGGCGCGGCGGGCTCTGCGTCGCGGTTTGACCATGTCGAACCGCTTCCGCTGCCGCGTGCCGCGCTCCAGGTGCGCGCCGCCAATCACAGAACGCGCTGAGCGTGACGTCAGGTACGGACTCCCGGGCCACACGAAGTTTCGCCGAACCGCTGGCGCGGACGCGGCGGCAGCTATGAAATACTTATCATCCGATTCCAAGGAAACTATTCGGTAGAAAAATTTGATTCTTGGGCATGTTACAGCCTGATATCTTCTCTCGATAAAGGACCGAATTTCTTTTCGTTATTCGTCGTGGTTACTTGCTGTATCGCATTTACGTAAACCTTTACACGAAATTTTAATGAGTGTGCAGAGGTAAAAACGCATTGCGTGGACTTTGCGTACAGTTCATTTTAGGTAATACATTATTGCGTATGAAATTTAGTCAACATATCGAAATTGTTTTTAAAGCTGAGAGCAGATCGATAGCTATCACCGTTCTCGAGATATTGTCTGATATGTCGGCGGACGGGCTATGCCGTGACCGCGCGCGGGTTGCTCGGCGACGCGACCGGTACTTCGTCCTGCTCGTCGTAAACCATGTGGTTGTATCAACCGCAAATTTCGTAAACGGTTCAAGAAATCGAAATGTGGTTTTTTTTTTTTTTTTTTTTTTTTTTTTTTTTTTTTTTTTTTTTTTTTGCAAACGATAACTTGTGAAAAGTCATGTATTTCGTCGCATGATAAATGTCCTAAATCTGTTTATCTACCAAGATATGAAAGTAACTACAGTTTTTCAGAAGGGATAGATGAATTTTTTTAAATGGCATTAATAGCATGTCGAATGAGAAGTTAAACCGAAACTAATTTGCTGGTATGTCATAAGATGTAATTTACTAAATATGTAGAGCTATTGATTATTTCCTTTCTTTTTTCTTTATCCAGTGTACTTTACTGATTCAAGACGCGTTTCGCCTTTTACTTTAAGGCATCTTCGGTGGAATCTAGAATGACTCAGTTTTGTTTTGATCTGTGATACTTGGAGATTATAAAACAGTTCACATCTTTTTTTACGTGAATGACTGATTACTTACAGTGAATTGAGTTTTTGGCGGACATATACGTTTCCCCTCACCTGCTCACATGCTGGAGGTTGAACTAAAACTTAGATTATGGAACATAAGCACATTTTCATGTTCGCTCTTTTTTCTTCTGTCACTAGCAGTAGACGTTTTACCGAAAACTCTGATTTAAAGTCGTAACTACAGTGTGTTCAGCTCATGTCCCTTCCTGTCTGGTTTGTTTATGTACATGTTGCCAACCTGCAGAATTATTTGCTGAAAACTAATGTTTGTTTATTTTTGTTCTCCTTATATCTGTATGTGTGTGTGGCTAGCCAGTGATAGTTATAGAAAGTTGAAAGTGAATCCAGTAGTTGTCAGACAGTGGTTGAAAGATTTGGTGTTCAGCTGATTTCAGTTTTGGTTTAAATGTTTTAAGGAGTGCATGGAAGAGTAAATTCACTGCTTACATTAATAGAAAAAATAGTACAATAGTATTTCAACAGATGATTATTATCAGAATACTATCACCCAACCCCTTTGTCCTCACTCTTTGACGCCCCACAATACGCCCTGTCAACTAACTCCTATTGTCGTCAAAGTTGTACCGTAATTTCCTCTTCCTCCTCTATTTAATTCCGTACCTCTTCTTTAGTCACACGATCCTCGTATCTAAAGTTCAGCATTCTTATGAATCACCACGTTTTGAAAGCGTCCATTGTCTTCTTGACAGAAGTGTTCATCGTCCACGTTTCACTTACATACGAGGCTGCACTCCACACAAATACCTTTGTAAAATAGTATCCAACCATTAGCATTTATATTCGGTGTGAACAAATTTTCTTTTTCAGAACGCTTTTCTTGCTATTGACAGTCTTCAGTCAGGTTTGCGTCTGCACCAGGAAATGCCTTACAATTTAAAATCTGGTTTCGAAAACTGTTCCAAATATATATTATTCTTTCGTGATTCTTAAGCAAGGTGCTGGCGATGATTACATTATGCTCTGTGGGAAATTCTATCAGGTGGCTTCCACTTTCATCCCTTCCACCTAGTCTTTGTGTTCTTACTGTTTTCGTGTACCTGCTACCGTATCACATTTTAAATTTTTGTCTCGCTTAACTATCTGAATAATCTCTTTTGTCGTACATTGTTTCAATGTGTTAGGAGATAGTGAACAATCGTGAACGGTAGTCATGAAATCTGTTTATGGTGAAATGAGAAAACATGAATAATGAAATATGTGAAAGAGTACATTGTACAGAAAATGAAAAATTGGTATGTCTTCACCCAACTTCGTCTTTCCTTCATGTAGGTGTAAGATATAGCTAATCAAACGCACCGCGCGTTTCAGTGGGTCCTGCCCCGTACCTCAGTGGCTGTCCGTCATTGGCTACCGCTAGCGTCTGCCGCTTCCAGATGGGAACGCCAATTCCGCGAGCCGCCGCGTCAAAGCGGAAAACGCTTGCCGCTGCCGCTGCCGCACGACGCGCTGCCGCGCTCTAGTGGGAACCGGCCTTTATGCATCAAGCCAATATCTCTAACCTCAAACCCTTACTAATGCACATTAGTTTCGCTGTTCTGGTGTTTGCCGAGCGGAGCGGCAGCGCCGCCCACGCAGGGGCCTGCCCACCGCCACCCCCGCTGTTGCTTGCCTGGCCTATATACGTGCGCACCTGGCTGACTGTTCCTGTCTCTGAACCCTGCTCCAAACTGTCCAGTCCCGTACAGCTTTCGTTTCTCGTGGATGTCAGAGTGTGTTGCCTGGTTTAAATCGTATTTAAAAAAACAGATTACAAAAAGATGTGCTTAATAATGCAAACTATGTTGGAAGAAGAAAATTTTAGTGACTGGGAAGAAATTACGAAGGGAGTTCCATAAGGTTCAATTTAGGGTCCAGTCTTGTTCCTTATACATTGCGTTGCACTAGCCGAGTGCGAGAAATCTGTGCCAAAATGATTTAGCTGTGAGAGTAGCCACAGGGAAAGACGGCTAACATAGAGCATTAGCTTAGCGCCGTTGCTTCGCTAGCGGTTCAATAGTACTTACAACAAAAATAATTTTATAAACATCAATTAGGTCTAATGAAAAATTATTGTATTAAAAGAGTCGTTTGTTGTTCTATGCATTTATAACAAAGCTGATCTGTTGTGGTGACTGTTAAATAGCTTTATTTGATTTAGTCCACAAACTGCAACACTTTCTAAATTTTTCACGATAGTTAAGGTAATAGAAGCATGGTCTTTTCCGAATGTACTTCTGAGCAAAAAGCGATTCTAGTAGCTGAAGTCGGAGGTTTTTGTTAATCGTGAGGTGATGTTTCGAACGAAATTTTCATCCCCCAACAATTTTTCTTTATCTTAACCGGGAAGTCTAATACATGTTTTGATAGGTTTAGCTTTAAAAATGTTTTAATATAACGAACTATTTTCATAAATAATTTTTATCGCCTGTTTCACCCTGTTATGGGTGGAATTTCCAAAAATCCCTTGTTAAACTATGCCAAAAGATAAAAGTCAACGTCCTCTACAAATTTCAAGTTTCTATCCATAGAGGTTTGGCTGGGTGATGAGAGTCAGTCAGTCACGACATTTCCTTTTATACATACATTATATACAACAACCAACGAGAAAATTTAGAATGAAAGGACAAGAACGAAGTGCTCGGATTACAAGAGGTATGAGACACGGATGTAGTCTGTCGCCCCCGCTGTTCCATCTATACACTAAAGAAGCAATGACTGAAATGAAAGAGAGATTAAAATTCTAGTGGAAAGGATACCGATGAGGAGATCCTCAGTGACACTTCTATCGTCATTGAAACTGAAGAATAATTACAGGACCTGCTGAATGGTATGAACATTCTCATAGCACATGCTAATGATTTAAAGAAAACCTAACTAAGACAACAGCAATGAGGAGTAACAGAAATGAAATTCACTATAAACCGAACATCAAAAATAGGGAGAAAAGCGCATACGAAGAAATTCCTCTACCTTGGAAGAAAAATAAAACATGTCAGACGAACCAAGGAGGATATAAAGAGCAGGCTAATAAAGGAAAAGCGTGCACTCGTGCAAACATTGGCCTTACGTTTTTTTTTTTTTTTTTTTTTTTTTTTTTTTTTTTTTTTTTTAAGAAGTGTCAAATTAAGTTCGTTTGGAGCAACGTATTGTATGCAAGTGAATGATGCATTGTGGAAAACCGCAAACGAAAAGAATCGAGGCGTTTGAGACATGGTCCTACAGAAATTGAAAATTAGGTGGAGTAATAAGAAATGAGCTGGTGTTCCGCTGGATCGGCGAGGAAAACTATGGCGCACACTGACACGAAAAATGGATAGGATTCCAGTGAGGTGCCGAAAGTCATGGGATATGACCTGACTCGGGTCGGACTTCCTTTGCCCGGCGCTTTGCAGCGGCTCGACGTGGCATGGACTCAACAAACCATTGGTAGTCCTCTGCAGAAGTACTCAGCCAAGCTGCCTCAAGAGCCATTCAACTATTGAAGTGTTGTTCGAGCAGGATTTTGTACACGAACTGACCTGTCGATTATGTCCCATAAAAGCTCGACGGGATCCATGTCGAGCATTCTGGGTGGCCAAATCTTTCGCTCGGACTGTCCAGAATGTTATTTACAAACGAATCGCAAACAACTGTGGCCCGGTCACATGACGCAATGTCGTCCATCAAAATTCCATTGTTGTTTGGGAACATTAAGTCCATGAATGGCAGCAAATGGTCTCCAAGTAGCCGAACATAACCCTTTCCAGTAAATGTTAGGTGCAGTTGGACTCTGTTCATTCCTAGTAAACAGAGCCACCACAACCTTGCACAGTGCCTTCTTGGCAACTTGGTTCCATGGCTCCATGGCATCTGCGCCACACTCGAACCCTACCATGCGTTATTGAAACTGAAATTGGGACTCATTTGACGTGGCCACTGTTTTCCAGTGGTATAGGGTCCAATCGATACGGTCACGAACCCAGGAAAGGCGCTGCAGGCGATGTCGTGCTGTTACCAAAAGCACTCACGTCGGTCATCGACTACCATAAACGATTAACGTCAAGTTACAATGTACTGTTCTAACAGATACGTTCGTCGTACGACGCACATAGATTTCTACGGTTATTTCACGCGGTGGTGCTTGTCTGCTAGCACTGACAACACTACGCAAACGCCGCTGATCTCTGTCGTTAAATGAAGGTCGTTCGCCACTGCATTCTACATAGTGAGAGGTGATGCCAGGAATTTGATTTTCTCGGCACACTCTTGATACTGTGGACCTCGCAGTACTGAATTCCCTAACAGTTTCCGAAACGGAATGTCCGATGCCTCTAGCTTCAGCTATTATTCCGTGCTCAAAGTCTTAATTCCCTTCGTGCGGCCATAATCACATGGGAAACATTATCACATGAATCACCTAAGTACAAATGGCAGCTCTGCCAATTTACTGGCCTCTTATACGTCTTGTACGCGGTACTACCGCCATGTGCTGCGATTACATAGAAAGAAAGGTCCCTTATCATTTACCTACAATATAGCAGGTCAGCAACTGGAAGCAGTTAATTTCATAAATTATCTGGGAGTACGCATTAGGAGTGATTTAAAATGGAACGACCATAAAAAATTAATCGTCGGTAAAGCAGATGCCAGACAGATTCACTGGAAGAATTCTAAGGAAATGCAGTCCGAAAACAAAGGAAGTAGGTTACAATACACTTGTTCGCCCACTGCTTGAATACTGCTCACTGGTGTGGGATCCGTACCAGATAGGGTTGATAGAAGAGATAGAGAAGATCCAACGGAGAGCAGCGCGCTTCGTTACAGGATCATTTAGTAATCGCGAAAGCGTTACGGAGATGATAGATAAACTCCAGTGGAAGACTCTGCAGGAGAGATGCTCAGTAGCTCGGTACGGGCTTTTGTTGAAGTTTCGAGAACATACCTTCACCGAGGAGTCAAGCAGTATATTGCTCCCTCCTACGTATATCTCGCGAAGAGACCATGAGGATAAAATCAGAGAGATTAGAGCCCACACACTGGCATACCGACAATCTTTCTTTCCACGAACAATACGAGAACCGATAGAGGCACTCAAGGTACCCTCCGCCACACACCGTCAGGTGGCTTGCGGATTATGGATGTAGATGTAGATTTATATATGTTCACATCGCTATCCCATGACTTTTGTCACCTCAGTATGTGAGACGTTTTCAGAGACCACAGCGTAACTTCCACATGCGTGAGAGAACTGTAGACGGCCAAAACTATGAGGGTATGGAGAGATTGCAATACATCCAATAAACAATTGAGGATATAGGTTGCATGTGCTGTACATAAATTGTTTACACAGCAGTGTGCTGTTTTGTTTTCTTACTTGTGGACCATGAAATCAGGAAAGTTGTGTTTCTTGCTTACCGTCTTATGATCGTAATACTTCTACTGAATCTGAATTTGCAATTGTGAGAAACAAGGCTTGAAGTCAAAGAGGGTGAGGAGGAAGGGGAACTGGTAGGAGGGGTGGGAGAAAATGGAAGTATGGAGAGGAAAGGAGGCGTTGGACAGCGACGGAGAGGGGGGGGGAGGGAGGGGGGGGGGAGGAGGAGGAGGAGGAGGAGGAGGAGGAGGACAGAGACAGAAGCTGAGAAGGAGATTAGGATGTATATTTAATTTCCTTACATATTAGAAACAGGTGCGTTCTCTTTTCTTTCTTTTCCACTTAACCAGATTGAGTCGTCGTAACGTGTGACCGGATACAGCTAGCCAAAAACCAAACGTTTCTGTACACGGTACAGTGTGCGAAATGTTTTCGGAACACACGACCCAATAACCCGGGATGACTACAGTGCAATGGATAGTGGAGACGACGTTTATTCGGTGCTTACTGACTTCTACATGGCTTTTGACCGAGTAGCACGTCGATGAATTTTACGTAAAATGCGCTCCTACGCGAAATCTAATCAGGTTTGAGACGCGATAAAAAGTTTTTCGGGAGGCACAAGGTGACACATCCAGGATGGAGAATCATCCACTGAAGTTTACACCTACATCTGCATTATTACTTTGCAATTCACACCTATGTGTTTGGCAACGGTTTCACACAACCACTTTCAGACTGTTTCTCGGCCGCTCATCTCTCAAACAGCGAACGGGGAAAAATGAACACCTAAATCTTTCCGAGCGAGCTTTGATTTCCCTTATTTTATTGCCATGGTCATTTCTCCCTACGTAGGCAGGAGTCAAGAAATATTTTGGCGTAAGCGAATCGCATTAGTTGCAATCTCGGGGTTTTCTCAAATGAAGCAAACGCGTGAGAGAAAATTCTATCCAGTAAAACTTCAGTAATAATCAGCTGAACATCCACAAAACATCATCCTTGTGGGAAGACTTGCGCCTGTCTCTCTTTAAAGACAGAGAAATGAAATGCTTAGTATTCTGTAACTAACAGATTAATGAGTCACACATATCTGGGAATAGAAATGTGTTGCGACATGACGTGAAACGACTACATCCGCTAGATAGATCGTAAAGCAAATAACCAGCTACGATTCATTGATTGGATACTAAGAAATTCCAGCTTTCCTAGAAAAGAGATCGCGTAAGGCAAAGTGCTTGTACGCCCTATAGCTGCATACTAAACAAATGTACACGATTACTATCAGGTCTGATTAACAGGAGACTTAAAGAGAGCGCAAAGGAAGGAGATGCAAATAGTTAAATGCTTGTCAAAGAGGCGAGAGAATTAATGGAAGAGTTGAAAAAGAGAGGTAGAGAGAGAGAGAGAGAGAGAGAGAGAGAGAGAGAGAGAGAGAGAGAGATAATTGGAAGTTGTTAAGTTTCGAGAAGTTTTAAAAATGAAGCAAACCTAAATGAAAACTGATCACCAAAGCATTGTCTTATACAGGTCCTCACAGTAAGGTAGCGTAAGGCCGTGGCATTGAACGGAGATTATGCTGAAAACTAGGGATTTGTAGGGAAAGGAGGGGGGAATAATACGGTGTATTGCGATCATGAATGCAACCAACCTGCTTTCAGACAAAATAATGTGTTGTATTACTTGTTGAACGACACTCTTACTTCCTACTGGTATGGGAATTTGCATACATTTCCCTGGGCTGGAGGAAACTAATATATATTTGTTTGCTAACAAATATTTTGTGGCAGCACTTTACCTTTCCTCTGTCGCCTTGTAGCATCCATCTAAGTACTGACCGCAATTTAGTCTTACCTGAAACAGAAGAAACAGGCATCGTTAGCTGAACTCCGAAGCCATATATCCGATTCTAGTTTTGAAACAGACTGCAACAGGGGATGGGGAGGGGGGTGGTGGGGGGGGGGGGGGGGAGAGGGAGGAGGAGGAGGAGGAGGAGGAGGAAGCGAGACGGTGTGGCAGAGATTTTCCTCTCTCGAGCAGTGTGTCAGTGCTGTCTATGCAGCTGCCGAAGCTTTGTGGTGATAGTCGGACGTGCAGAGTGCGAGCGCGTCGATTAGTCCCTAGATAACAAACAAGGGCCTCTCTGAAGAGGAGGGCAAGGACTGCAGCGACAGGGACAAAAAACAGGCCGAGAAAACACACACACACACACACACACACACACACACACACACACACACACACAGGCGCTCGCGTGACGTAGGCCAGCTCCGACGGTCGCCTCCGCCTCCTCCATTCATCGCCCAGACCGGACCACACCAACCACACCAGCCCGACAGCGGCGAGGCACTGTTTTCTTTTTACTTCCATTTATTTATTCATTTTGGCTTTAGGCAGCACTACCAAACAGCCAGCAGCAACTAAAAGTGCGTACAGTTAACATAAAATTTGGAATTAATGTCAGAAGAGAAAACTTACCTTGGTGGATAGAAGAATGCAGGGTGAGTCAGGAGGAAAGGTACATGCTTTGAGGGGTGATGGTTACAGTGAATTTGAACAAAAAAAACTTCATCACATAATATGTCCTATTCTGAATGGTTTCCAGGATAGAACATATTAAATATCACTTTTGTGTGTTTTTCTTGAATAACTCGAAAACCGCACTTTCTAGCGAAAACGTGTATCAGTACAAAACTAAATTGCATTAAATTTCTTACAAAAAATGACCTGTTAATTTTTTCTCTGGGACTAATAGTTTGTGCAAAGAGAGGGTGAGAATACTGAAAATTACGCGCGACGCGCATGCGGTGTAGCTTAGGTAGTCCTTTGTAAATCAATTTGACGTAGTTTCTCGACATGGCAGACCCTAAATGTCTTGTATCAAATGGTTCAAAAAATGGCTCTGGGAACTATGGAACTTAACATCTAAGGTCATCAGTCCCCTAGACTTAGAACTACTTCAACCTAACTAACCTAAAGACATCAGACACATCCATATCCGAGGCAGGATTCGAACCTACAGCCGTAGCAGCAGCGCGGTTCCAGACTGAAGCGCCTATAACCGCTCAGCCACAGCGGCCGGCTGTTCGTTAAGATGAAAGGTGTTACAGCCTTTACTGGGCCTACATCTGTCGCCTCAAATCTACCAGATCTCGAATCTCTGTTCTGTAAACAATGTCCTTAATAAATCCTCATGCACTGTAGTCCACTTGAGTAAGACTGGGAGACGCAGGGGACCAGGTAAAGGGAGACACTATTCGATCCACCGCTCAGGAAACGTTTCATGGAAAAATGTGGTAACATCAACATGATAATTTGGGGGCAGGGTGGGCGCCATCTTGCTGGACAATGAGGTTGGAAGGCATCTGTGGCACTGCATAGTTCGCCAACATGTCAAGATAGGTGTGCATTGTCCCTGGGGCGCATACGCCACACGACTCAGCGTTGTTCGTGAAACGGTGAGGACCTGCATATATCTCTAGCCCGGACCCCCTGTGAATTTTTGAAATTTACAAGCTTCAGAGCACCACATAAAAATGGTACTCACAGCCGCGCGGGATCAGCCGAGCGGTTCGGTAGCTCAACGTTTTCGGTCAGAGGGCTGCGAGCTCTCTGTAACAAAAAAAAAGTGAGTCAAGGAATCAACGATCAACTTGAACGAATGTCTTGTGACGTCCGTCCAGACCAAACGTAACGAACTATATCGAAAAAAAAGCTGTCTAAGGCGCTGCAGTCATGGACTGTGCGGCTGGTCCCGGCGGAGGTTCGAGTCCTCCCTCCGGGGCATGGGTGTGTGTGTTTGCCCTTAGAATAACTTAGGTGAAGTAGTGTGTAAGCTTAGTGACTGATGACCTTAGCAGTTAAGTCCCATAAGATTTCACACACGTTTGAACTTTTTTTCCTTTTTTTTTTGTACTCACATTGAGCATAATCTGTAATGTCAACAAAGAGATGGCTATCGTACGATTGAACGGCAGGCACTAGTTTGTAGATGTATAACTACACATTTTATTTTTAGTCTACCAAAAATTTCTCGTGGAAGAAAGTGGACGCTTTTTTTTTTTTTTTTTTTTTTTTTTTGACGCCCTCCCTATCTTCTATATGTATTACAACCGACTACCTATATACTTCACGACTTCTAATTGACTACGGACTTATTTACACTTATGATGCTTGGAATGCTTGATGTGTTCTTCACGAATATTGTGTTCTCCGTCTTCGTACTTGAGTTATAGGCTGTCCTTTATAGTTTGTAATTTCGTTAACGTCGATACGTCTATGATGAATAACAGTAGTGCGAAAATAATCTCTGGATGTATAAACTAATGGTATCGCAGTAGCATGGCGGAGCTGTGGATGACAATATTACATTTAATTACACATCCCACAGAGATATGCAATATAGGCAATCAGGTTTTCTCCGCGACAACATGGAATCTGCAAAAGTGGAAAGTGACACTTCCTAAATACAATGGAATGTTGGCGTAGCGCCCACAATGTCCGATGACTGTCAGTGCTGGTGAATGCTGGTGATTCGCCATTTTGTAGAGCACATTAATTAAAAACACTTGTCGATGATTCCCTGCGCATACTAGACGGCGTCAGAGCAACATAAAGCACCGGTACGTACTTGCGTGAACATCTACTTGCGCCATGCTGTAGAAAATTCGAGTGAAAGCGGATCGGCACAGAGTGCCTCGTACGTCTGCGGCCGGAATGTAGGGGACTGCTCAGCGCTTCTCAAGAATTTGTCGCCAACGCCGGACAAAACGAAGAGCGCCTGCTAATCCGACGTATGACTGACCCCAATGCCTTTATCAGTTGACTTCGATTTATGGCACCGTCAATCCCGAGAACTGGCCAGCAGTCAAATTTAGTATGCAGATGAGACATTTAAATACTTAACGACGCCGTCTTCCAGTAAGGAGAAAAAGGGATGATCAGATACAATTGGAACACGGGTCAGATGCGTATCACACCACCAAACGAAGCCAAGGCGCCGCCTCGTGGGACCTCCCAGTACGTCGGCAACAATCAAAGGCAGCGGGGGTGGTCTGCGACCCTTTCTCCACCTACGCTCCCCTCCTCTATCCTAAGGTGTCTCCCCCCCCCCCCCAAACACCCTCTTCAATCTGTGTACCCGCAATTATAACGTTATTGTGTTGTTCTCCCTCTTGAGGGCTATTTTAGATTATAAAGAGGGTTTCTGCAAGAATGTTGCCGACCAGTGTGGCCGAGCGGTTCTAGGCCAGTGTGGCCGAGCGGTTCTAGGCGCTTCAGTCTGGAACCCCGTGACCACTATGGTCGCAGGTTCGAATCCTGCCTCGCGCATGAATGTGTGTGATGTCCTTAGGTTAGTTAGGTTTAAGTAGTTTTAAGTTCTAGGGGACTGATGACCTCAGATGGTAAGTCCCATAGTGATCAGAGCCATTTGAACCATTTTTTTGCAAGAATGTTGTTTTCTGTGAGATGATGGTTTTATGCACGTCTACAAGCTACTCTATTCTGTGCAAGCCTCTTCATTTACGAATAAGTCGCGAAACTCACATCCATTTGAACCTGCTACTCTTGTCTCCCTCTGCAATTTTTACCTCCCCCCCATCCCCCCTCCCGCTCACACACTCTTTCCTCAAATACTGAATTGGCGATTGCTTGTTGCTTCATGTCTTGTCAGCTCAGTGCATAAAAAAGTAGTAAATAGCATTTTTTATGTTTGATAGAAAACAAAAGCCCACTGATGATGCTGAAACGTCAGCGAAACATGCCTGGGAAACGGAAGAAAAGATAAAATTTTCTTTTGCTCGTGGCGGATCCCCTTCGAAAACAAATCTATTTGTGCGCAAACACGGCAGAAGAACTCCAACCGCAATACGATTGCAACTACTGCGATAACTTAACTCGGTTTTAAACGTTCGAGCTTCGGTACTTCCCCTGTAAGGTATGTGGCCGGCGCCTTTTCGCTAAAGTGCCATGTTGACATTCTTGTTGCTGTACGATCCTCCGCCAACACAGAGGGGAGTAGCGCCTCACATCATGCCTATTCATATTGGATATTACGTAGTGAACAGACGTGCAGTAAGAGTCATGCGCAAGACAGGTGGCGTCAGATGGCTGTAGTGTATGCAGTTTCTAAGCGATATGATAGAGGTCACTAGCTGACGGACACCGTTTGAGCTGCAGTCAGAATACCGTCAATTTTATTTCCGCTTTTGTTTATTAAATTTTCCAGTTGTTCATTAATTACTACTATAATTGTGTTTGGTTATGAGAGTGAAAGAAGGTGCGAATGTGAATTTTTGTTTTTTGTAAAGTAATTGGCTACATGAGGAATGCTCGAGAATGACGTTTGTGTCAGCCATTCGTACCGGGGAATTTGTTATAAACTATTTCCTCCGCTTATGGTACTGGGGAAATGATATTATGATTTCGGAAAAGTAGTTTTGTTAAGAGAGAATTAATTTTATGTTTGTAGGTTTTCTTAATTTATTTAGGGCAATTTACTGTTCTGATTCAGTGACGAATTATGTTTCATCTACATCTACATGGATACTCTGCAAATCACATTTAAGTACCTGGCAGAGGGTTCATCGAACCATCTTCACAATTATCTATTATTCTAATCTCATATAGCGCGCGGAAAGAATGAACACCTGTATCTTTCCGTACGAGCTCTGATTTCCCTTATTTTATCGTGGAGATCGGTCCTCTTCCTTCGGTTCTGTATACATGCGCGGAATTGAACGGGTTGGATGCTGCTTTCCGATTGGGCGTGACGTCTCTCTACCAATCAGAAATTACCATATCCGCACGTATTTTGGGAACTAGAAGCTTCTTTTGTGTAGAGAGAAGAATAGAGTAGGGGCTTGGATCTCATAATGATCAGACCTATCGATATATGCTCCGTTGAAAATCATTAATATTGTGATATTTCGGGTATCAAAATGTTTGAGGAGCGCCGTGAAGTGTGGAAGAGAGGTCGAGTTAATGCACAGGGTGAAATTCAGAACTTTTGGTGACGTTTAAAACAAATTCAGCGTGGCGTGTTGATTACTTGCGATCGTGAACATCTTGTTACGTGAGATGAGTGTAGCACCATTTCAGCGAGCAATTCTCAAAGAAAAATCGGTTTGTAAACTTTCGGTGAAGAATAATTCACAAACTACCATAAACTGGCTACCGCTATGAATAATGTGTGCTCATGGACGTCGCATATGGTTCAAATGGCTCTAAGCACTATGGGACTTAACATCTAAGAGCATCAGTCCCCTAGACTTAGAACTACTTAAACCTAAATAACCTAAGGACATCACACACATCCATGCCCGAGGCAGGATTCGAACCTGCGACCGCAGCAGCAGCGCGGTTCCGGACTGAAGCGCCTAGAACCGCTCGGTCACTAAGGCCGGCGTGGACTCCTCAGATTTTGTATACTTTAGAGAAAGGCATGGTAATTATGGGCGTATGCATCTGAATGGTGCGAAAAGTGGAAGTTGACCCTAATTAACGAAAGGTGTGAGGTCATCCACATGAGTGCTAAAAGGAACTCATTAAACTTCGGTTATACGATAAATCAGTCTAATCTAAATGCCGTAAATTCAACTAAATACCTAGGTATTACAATTACGAACAACTTAAATTGCAAAGAACACATAGAAAATGTTGTGGAGAAGGCTAACCAAATACTACGTTTCATTGGCAGGACACTTACAAGGGAACCTCCCCATCGCAACCTCCCCCCCCCCCCCCCCTCAGATTTAGTTGTAAGTTGGCACAGTGGATAGGCCTTGAAAAACTGAACACAGATCAATCGAGAAAACAGGAAGAAGTTGTGTGGAACTATGAAAAAATAAGCAAAATATACAAACTCAGTAGTCCATGCGCAAGATAGGCAACATCAAGGATAATGGGAGCTCAAGAGCGCCGTGGTCCCGTGGTTAGCGCGAGGGGCTGCGGAACAAGAGGTCCTTGGTTCAAGTTTTCTACGGAGTGAAAAGTTTACTTTCTTTATTTTCGCAAATTTATGATCTGTCCGTTCGTTCATTGACGTCTCTGTTCACTGTAATAAGTTTAGTGTCTGTGTTTTGCGACCGCATCGCAAAACCGTGCGATTAGTAGACGAAAGGACGTGCCTCTCCAATGGGAACCGAAAACATTTGATCGCAAGGTCATAGGTCAACCGATTCCTCCACAGGAAAACACGTCTGATATATTCTATACGACACTGGTGACGGCATGTGCGTCACATGACAGGAATATGTTGTCGACCCACCTAACTTGTACACTTGGCGGATGGGTAAAAAGATTCTTGTACCTTGCCCGATTTAGGTTTTCTTGTGGATGTGATAATCACTCCCAAAAAAGTAATGAAAACAAAAGAGTTTGTTACATAAACTGAAAACAAAAAATTAAACTTTTTACTCGAGGGAAGAGTGGAACCAAGGACCTTTCGTTCCGCAGCTCCTCACGCTAACCACGGGACCACGGCTCTCCTGATACTTGATGTTGCATATGTTGCACATGGAATACTGAGCTTGTATATTTTGCTTATTTTTTCATAGTTCTACACAACTTCTTCCTGTTTTCTCGATTGATCTGTGTTCAGTTTTTCAGGGCCTATCCACTGTGCCAACTTATAACTGAATCTGAGGGGGGTGCGATGGGGGGTTCCCTTGTTAGAAAATATAACAGACGTACTAAGGAGACTGTCTACACTATGCTTGTGCGTCCTCTTTTAGAATACTGCTGCGCGGTGTGGGATCCTTCCCAGGTAGGACTGACGGAGTACATCGAAAAAGTTCAAAGAATGGCAGCACGTTTTGTATTATCGCGAAATATGGGAGAGAGTGTCACAGAAACGATTCAGGATTTGGGCTGGAAATCATTAAAAGGAAGGCGTTTTTCGTTGCGACGGAATCTTCTCACGAAATTCTAATCGCTAAATTTCTCCTCCGAATTCGAAAATATTTTGTTGACACCGACCTACATAGGGAGAAACGATAACCCCAAAAAGGGAAATCAGAGCTAGTACAGAAAGATATAGGTGTTAATTCTTTCCGCGCTATACGAGATTGGAATAATAGATAATTGTGAAGGTGGTTGGATGAACCCTCTGCCAGGCACTTAAGTGTGATTTGCAGAGTGTAGTTGCAGATGTAAGCTTACCGTAATAGAGTGAAATATTACACAGATAAATACTTTTAACTATTCCTTGCAGAGACAAAATTTTAGTGCGATGATGTGAACAGCTGTTTTTTCTATAGCTTTTTACAGCTGAGAACTGCATGTGAGTAACTTCAAGGAGGTGTGCGTGTTAGAAGATATTCACGGCGAGGGGAGTCGAGACGCAATGCACCGCGCCGCCGCAAATGCTACCACTTCGACTGTCCACCGCGCGCTGCCATTAGCAGAAGGGCAGCTTTGAGGTGCGGAGACTGGTTCTGGCTTCGCCCTGTGCAGCACGAGAGACCAGACTGCGCCGAGAATGGCGTCATCGTTTCGTCATCAAGGTCGCGTGGAGCGGACACCGCTGAGGAGTATGACGGTGTGGGCGGGTGTTGCCCCGCCGTGGTGCCGCCCGGGCAGCCGGCGAGAGGAGGTGCGTGCTGGGCGCTAATTATTGCCGACCCCGGCGGACCCGGCGCCTACAACAAACACGCGCCCCGCCGAGGCAAAAACACAGGCGGCGGCGGCGGTGGGCAGCTGCTCGCCGCTTCCCCACAGCCCGCGGGCCCGGCCGGTGTTATTACAGCAGCGGCTGCCGGGAGAAGGTACACTCGCCGCCGCTCGCGAGGGACCTGCCGCGCGTAGAAACGTCTGCGACGAGGCCGCGTTTCACCGAGAAGCACCACTAAGGCGTGAAGCGAACTCTGCCGGCGGACAGCCAAAGAGCATCAAGCGTGCCCGTCTAAGGTGGCGGTGCTGTGAACACGCTGGAGTGGCAGTACGGGTCATCAGCACCCGCGTTCAGTTGTACTAATGGACAATATTTATAACGTGACCAATGACCAGATTTCTACATCTACATCCATACTCCGCAAGCCACCTGACGGTGTGTGGCGGAGGGTACCTTGAGTACCTCTATCGGTCCTCCCTTCTATTCCAGCCTCGTATTTATTCTTCGTGGAAAGAAGGATTGTCTGTATGCCTCTGCGTTGGCTCTAATCTCTCTGATTTAATCCTCATGGTCTCTTCGCGAGATATACGTAGTAGGGAGCAATATACTGATTGACTCCTCGGTGAAGGTATGTTCTCGAAACTTCAACAAAAGCCCGTACCGAGCTACTGAGCGTCTCTCCTGCAGAGTCCTCCACTGGAGTTTATCTATCATCTCCGTAACGCTTTCGCGATTACTAAATGATCCTGTAACGAAGCGCGCTGCTCTCCGTTGGATCTTCTCTATCAACCCTATCTGGTACGGATCCCACACTGCTGAGCAGTATTCAAGCAGTGGGCGAACAAGCGTACTGTAACCTACTTCCTTTGTTTTCGGATTGCATTTCCTTAGGATTCTTCCAATGAATATCAGTCTGGCATCCGCTTTACCGACAATCAACTTTATATCATCATCTCATTTTAAATCAATCCTAATGCGTACCCCCAGATAATTTATGGAATTAACTGCTTCCAGTTGCTGACCTGCTATATTGATAAGGGATCTTTCTTTCTATGCATTCGCAGCACATTGCACTTGTCTACATTGAGATTCAATTACCATTCCTTGCACCATGCGTCAATTCGCTGCAGATCCTCCTGCATTTCAGTGCAATTTTCCATTGTTACAACCTCTCGATATACCACAGCATCATCCACAAAAGCCTCATTGAACTTCCGATGTCATCCACAAGGTCATTTATGTATATTCTGAATAGCAACGGTCCTACGACACTCCCTGCGGCACACCTGAAGTCACTCTTACTTCGGAAGACTTCTCTCCATTGACAATGACATGCTGAGTTCTGTTATCTAGGACCTCTTCAATCCAATCACACAATTGGTCTGATAGTCCATACGCTCTTACTTTGTTCATTAAACGACTGTGGGGAACTGTATTCTCTTTCTTTTGTATTCACGACTGTTTCGGACACTTCGCTGCCACATCAGGTGACAGTACCGGTGCTTAGCTGAAGTGCACTGCTCCCGGTAAACCAATGATGTTTAAGTATACACATTGTTGTAAGTTTATGATTTTACCTTAAGAACGCCTTTCGTTGATTAGTAAGAAGAAATATTTTGGACCTCATGTTTCTTGTTAGTAATCCATCAAAAGCGTTCTGCATCCAAAAGAGATAAATCATTCTAGATCCACCAACTGCGACATAGTCGTGTATACGAACAGTGATCCAATACTGTCAAACGTTTTTTATTCCAGTCTTTGATCACAATATCAATTCTTTGGACGATGACCGGTTTCAGTCCGTAATGACCATCCTCAGATCTACAATATACAAATATATACACCTAGTGAGCAGTGTGCCTTTCAACATAATACAGTGTATTACTTATATTAACTGTTGACCGTAAATTCACCATAAAAAGGGTCGGACCTATTCTCTTCATATATTTCCTTTTAATAATTTTATATGGGTAACTGTATTCGTCTTTTAATGTATCACAATTTAGTTTCTATGATAGTTATCAATTTTAAAAGTCTGCTACAAGTATTTTACCTAATGTGTTTTTATCAGATTATGATTTTGAGTAAATGACTGCATTTAAGCCCACAGTAGCGACATCTAGGGAGGATGTAGGCAAACAGATTTCTGGTAGCTACTGTATTTCAGTAGCCAGTTGCATTAATCACTGTGTGGACGATGTGGCTTATTCCACACATTTTAGATCTATGTGACGACGCTGTGCTGATTATATTTATATGTTTTGACGATGCCATTATGGCCGTATCACTTTAGGACATGGTGTAAAAAAGGTACGTTTTACCGTATTTTATCTGTACATTTCCCTGGTTGTATGATAGTATATTGTGATACGTATTGCTGTATTATGTTGAAAGACACACTGCTCACTAGGTTATATATTTATATATTGTAGGTCTGAGGATGGTCATTACGGACTGAAACCGGTCATCGTCTAAAGAATTGATATTGTGATCAAAGACTGGAATAAAAAACATTTGACATTCTAGATCTTCAGGCATCGTTGTTGTTCCGGAACCCACCTGAGCTAGACACCGAAACTATCAATAGACGATGGAGCAAACCCTCCGAATCGTGAATAAGAAACAGAAGTGTCTTTGCTATTGAGAAGTACGACCCCATGTTTCTTCGGACGTGCAGGTATGGTGCTAATATTTCGTATCTATTCGCTAAACCAAGCCCTCGGCTTAAATATGTCCTTTCTGTACGGGAAAGTACCTAACGTACGAGCGCAGGTTATGAGATGAGGAAGACGACATACGGAAATCTGGGCCTGGCCATGATTCGTGCACAGATAGCCAAAGCGGTTAAGGCGACCGCTAGCATAAAGCGGGAGATCCGGGTCAGAGTCCCAGCCGGGCACAAGTTTTAACTATCGTCGTTCCAATATACAGCCGATGCCGGTTCATATTCGAATTGCGAATACATTTACTGTACATAAATAAAACTTGAAAGTTGTTACAGGACACGTTGTGTTTTTATTTATATCCAGAAAAGACGGTCACGGGTTAGTCTACCATACATACGTATGTGAAAAGCCTAATTTCGGTTTTTCTAGGTTTCCAAGCTTGGGCTATTGCCAAATTTTCCCTCTTCTAGAAACATAAAATTATCTCGAAATCGGCGTTACGCTGAACCCACTATTACTTGTCTGCTGTACACTCGACAAAAACCTCCCTTGAAATTTTGAAAATTTCCGAGCGATTCGAACTATCGACTTTGCAACTATAATCATATCAACCTTGACATTCACGTACCAGTAAAATCGTTGATCAGCCAAAAATATTATGTACTTAATAGTTCTCGGACATCTTATAAGCTTCAAAGGTGATTTTTTCGAGGTTTTTTTTCAGAGCTGTATCGAACTGCATTTAGAAATTAATGCCGGTCAGTAACCTCCAATTTCCATAATTATGAAGAAAATCGAATTTCTTGAGGCCTGTTTGCGACTGCGGGTCCGCAGTCGGCCCAGGGTTTGCAAAGACCTGCACGAAATTTCATCAGTGTGGCGGGAATTTGAGTATTTTAAATCGCATTGTGAGTAATATCCAGAAAAATGAATTTAGAAGGTACGTAACGCGTTATTCATTTCACGAGCTACTGAAAAAGAGTATCGAGCCAGAACCGATGTAGATAATACTGAATCATTAGATTCTCGACCAATTAACTGTAATTTTCAGTATTATACTGAAGAAAATAAATGAAAACACGACGAAGACTGCGAATTCTACAGTTTATTTAGATAAAGGTCACTAATCCACTCCAAGGGTCAAAGCGTTCTCATTTTTTTTTTAATGTCGAATATTTCCAGAGGACACTAATTTCCTATCATTTTATTTAATACCAGAATCTACCATCTTACTTTATTAATCGGTCATCAAATCTATGAACATCTGAAGTGCTCGTAATTTAAAAAAGTGAAAGAGTGCTACCATATGTCGAGTTGCGTTACACTGAATGATTCGCCAGATAAACTGCTTCGTTAATTTAAACATTGAAAGTAGCACGTATTACAAATTCTACGTATAAACATGTGCCAAAAAATCCACCCGCTTCCATAAGTCGACAACATCTAATCAACCATTTTAATTGCATTTTTGAAGATTCGTTATAACTGAAGACATGTTTGTTAACAGAACACCGCTAGGGTAAAAGCCAACTTGAAATAATTTCTAGAAAATGGTGTTTCGTGATCAAATTTCATTCATGTTACCGACCGGGTGGAGATTTCCTGCGCTGGGGAACTGGCTGTTGTGTCGTCCTTACGTTCGTACCGTCTGCAGTACGCTGTCGTATCGTGTTCCCATTACTCAGACAGCTGAATGAGCACGACCCGAAAGACAATAAACTGAAATAAAAAACTGCATACATTTTTTGTTGCGTTAACTTTCCTATTAAAACAATTCGAAGACATTTATAGTACCAGAATATAAACCAAGAACATGAATCCCGATAGATGCGGCACCTTGCTCGGTAAGAATCTGAGGAGTGTGTGTGTGTGTGTGTGTGTGTGTGTGTGTGTGTGTGTGTGTGTGTGTGGTTGAGATTGGCACTAAAGACTGCATGTCACGAAGAAGTAGATAAAAAGGTCTGGGTAAACTTGCGGCGTTAAATTCGCATAAGATGCCAAGACAGAAGCCCCTGCAATCATCACTGAGGCAGTCAACGAAAGCTTGGGGTTTTACACTGATTTTATGTGGCAAGTTTACAGAGAACTTTGGCGAAGGCGTACTGCAGCGGACACTGACAAGATACCCCAGCTGAATTCGCACACACGCGGAACTTTAGAACGAACGAGGCGCTGGATCTCTCGGTCAATGTGTGTCGACGCAGACTGTAGCTGCAGACTGGAGACTTGAACGCAGGGGTGAGACAGCAACCCAGAGCCGGAGGCTCACACCCGTTTTATAGCTCGCGCACGTTCCTCTCATTTCAGATCAACGCTGCTGCCCGAAGCGAGCATCCATTGCATTGCATCCTGCAGTCACGGATTGTGCAGGCAGTCAATACTGATCTTGCCAATTCAAGTGTGCGCAGCACCGATTGTAAAATACATGTGTGGAACGCTACATAGACTAAAAGATTGTCTGTTAACTTGAATTCACCTGCAGAAACACTAGTTCGGTACTGCATACTTTTCGATTCTTTTCTGAAAGGAAGTCGTAGCATTAACATTATATAGCTCCGTAGATGCAGGACTGTACGCTGTTGCTATCCACAAACGTCAGCCGATTTTGAAATCTGTTTTATCAAACATGTTAAACGGTTTGAGAATGGCCAAAACATGTCAATTAGTACCTACAGACATCGGAAGTATCTCTTTCAACCGTGAGAGATTTACATCAACAGTAGGGCGCACATTCCGATCGCCAGCGCGCGCAATTTCTGCAATAGCCGCGGGCGTTTCAGCGTCTATTTTCGACCAAACTTTGAATCGTTTTGAAAGAAACGTTGAACAGTAAAAAAAAAATATAATTTACAAAAATTAAATACTATAGAAGATTTATCTCCATCAACAAGTGTGATATTTTTCTATAACTGTTTCTTCGTGATAGCATTAAAATGCTGTCGTCTAGGTAGTTCGAAATTTTGACAGAATAGGTACTCTTTTCCTCTGGAGTATTCTGGTTATTTGAGGGACTTGAGCAATCGCATAGCAATTTGCCATGCTGATGGAGATGATATTCTATAACGGAATCGTTAAGAGTCGTAACAGCTTTAAACTTTAGTACCCCACGAAAGCAATATGATTAGAAATGGAACTCAACTCCCGCGGATAAGGAATAGCAAAATTTTATTACTGGCAAACAGTCAGCAAATTTCGGCTTCGAGCATTTCACCGTGTAAAAATGAATTGAGCTGACGGAAGTTCGAGCCAAAATCTTCCCCAGTAGACGTTGAGCTTACATTCGTAGATACGAACTTTTTTTGGAAGTAGAGACATGCAAAGTTAGTAGTAACATTCTTGTAAGGAGGGATGAGTAGGGGGATCTGGAGAGAAGCAGAATTGTTATTTGGATTGTGGACGGTATGCAAGATCCCCCGCCTGCCCTATGAATAGTTCAAGTATACTGATAAGATTAGATGTCCTATTAAGCTTCCTTGAGGTATACTCGGGGTTACTTTCGTTTCTCTGTCACACTCGCCATCCAATGTATCTTACTGGGTTCTATTAGTGAAATATTCCTGAAACCAAGCATAAACACAGTACAGTCACATTAATACGACAAGATCGCTCAGATAATGCCACGAAAAGATCCTCCAGACGGCAGCTCACCCTCCTCCGGCCTGGGCCCTCCCGACGATTGTTGCAGGGTGATTGCTTTCAGACGTTTCTGCCTCGTACGAGAACTCTCATCCGTCCAAAGGAGCACAAAACGTGATTCATCCGAAAAGGCCAGCTGTCGCCGATCAGTTGAGTCCAGTTCCGGTACTGGCGTGAAAACTTCAGCCTTCGTCGTCTGTGAACGGCAGTCAGCATGGCGCACGAACCAGGTGTCTGCTGCTAATATGCAGCGACGTTCGCTGAACAGTCGTTAAGGGACGCTGTTGGTAGCTTCTTGGTTCATAAGGGCGGTCGGCTGCTCAGCAGTTGCACTGTTCGCCTGCACGCATCTCCGCACCTGCCGTTCACCCCTCTCGTCCATGACCCATGGTGCATCACACTCATCTCGGCGCCGATTTTGGATGGCGCCGTTTTGGCATTCACGGTATACTTTAACCACGGCGGCTTGCAAACGTTTTACAAACTTAGTCGTTTCGAAATTGCTTCCATCCGCAGCGCGAAAGCCAACTATCGTGTAATTTTGGACATCAGATAAATCGCTGAGTTTCCGCTTTACGAGAGCGGCTGCACTGTTTTCCGTGTCCCACCGACACAATTTACATACCCTCCACTGCTAGTGCTGCCACGTACTGTATGTGAGTAGTTATTGCACTTGGACGTTGAACATAAGTGGGGTTGTCATACTGATGTAACTGGACCATGTAACAGGCTTTCAGTTTTCCGTAGCCTGTTAACAAGGCCGTAAAGTTCTGCGATAATGGTAGCTTAACCCATTCGGGACGGAGCGCGTTTCCCCAAAGCGGAGCAATTCGGCGGCGCTGTGCGGGTTCCATATCCCTTAGGTTTCTTACATCGCTTATAAAATCTACAGTTTTTAACTTATCGGTGTATTTCTTTTTGTAAATGAAGCTTAAAGCATGCTCTTTACTGGCACACTATTTTCATTATTTGACTTGGCGATGGTGTTAAAACAGAAAAAAGTGAAAAATTTGATTTTAGTTGAGAGGTGAAGCACTGAATTAGACATATTAAAATTAATTGTATCTTATTCTTTAAGGTTTTACCTTTAAAACGGCATACAAAATACAATTTTCTATCTTATGGGACGTCCGTAGGAAGAAAAATAAAAAGTCCATTTTGAGAGGTGAAAAATTTAATTTATGTTAATAAACTACAAAATCTCATAAAATCTGCTTAAAACAAACTTTATAACTTTGGCATATCGATTTTTCAATAGGCAACCATATTTTACGAGTCCTTTCGGTACTTTGTTACTTTGTGATACCTGTTGAAGCACTCAGGCACATGAAACGGGTTGGACGGACAAGTTTCGAAAAAAGAAAAAAAGAAAAAATAAGAGGGGGACCGTTTTCGCCCTCCTGGCTTGGAGCGATCACTGCAAACGACACAGTCACCCTGTTTTCCGCTGTCTATTCTTGCGATAGCATGGTACAGGCCCTACATCCTGTGTAGGTCACCATGCTCAGAGCGTGGCTTCTTCGATGGGTTGGTTGAGCCCTGACGTCGCCCACAAGCTCGTTGACGAGACTCTTCCGAAACGGCAAATTACTCCTTGGTCTCTCTCCTCTTTTCTTTGCTATGATGAGATATAGCAAGAAAGCGTTGACGATCACCACCTGAAATTAGGCAGAACAATTACCCTTTTGTCAGAATGCACCTCGTCCCGTGTCGGTACTCCAAGGCAGTCCCTAGATACAGCGCTGGGTGTGTGACGCGACAGTCGGGCCACATATACGGACCCCGCGTCCCATAGCGACTGCCGCGTCGGGCCATGTATACGGGCCTCGCGTCCCGAATTGTCCGCGGATTGTAAGAAAACGGCATGTCTTCCGAAAATGGTTCAAATGGCTCTAAGCACTATGGGACTTAACATCTGAGTTCATCAGTCCTCTAGACTTAGAACTACTTAAACCTATCCAACCTACGAACATCACACACATCCACGCCCGAGGCAGGATTCGAACCTGCGACCGTATTAGCAGCGCGGTTCCGGACTGAAACACCTAGAACCGCTCAGCCACAGCGGCCGGCCGCTTGTCTTCCGTTTTTAGTTCATTGCCAGTCAGTCTCCTGTGTGTTTCTAAAAGACTTTTCATTATTATAGATATTTTGCTGTAGCTTTCTGTTGACTTTGGAGCTGCTAGTGTATTTTCTGCTATTCGTACTTCAAATGCTAGTAATGGTTCCCTGTGCGCAAGCGTGGACGCGATATCACTGGTTTGCGTCCGGAGGTCCTACTGCGAGTTGAGGACGCAGCGCCCACGCACATGCTGTATACAGGGTGTTACAAAAAGGTACGGCCAAACTTTCAGGAAACATTCCTCACACACAAATAAAGAAAAGATGTTATGTGGACATATGTCCGGAAACGCTTAATTTCCTTAGTAGAGCTCATTTTACTTTCGTCAGTATGTACTGTACTTCCTCAATTCACCGCCAGTTGGCCCAGTTAAAGGAAGGTAATGTTGACTTCGGTGCTTGTGTTGACATGTGACTCATTGCTCTGCAGTACTAGCATCAAGCACATCAGTACGTAGCATCAGCAGGTTAGTGTTCATCACGAACCTACGCTCAATGGTGCACGTTATCATGATTTCATACGGGATACTCTACCTGTGCTGCTAGAACATGAGCTTTTACAAGTACGACACAACATGTGGTTCATGCACGATGGAGCTCCAGCTCATTTCAGTCGAAGTGTTCGTACGCTTCTCAACAACAGATTCGGTGACCGATGGATTGGTAGAGGCGGACCAATTCCATGGCCTCCACGCTCTCCTGACCTCCACGCTCTTGACTCTCATTTATGGGGGCATTTTGAAGCTCTTGTCTACGCAACCCCGGTACCAAATGTAGAGACTCTTTGTGCTCGTATTGTGGACGGCTGTGATACAATCCGCGATTCTCCAGGGCTGCACCAGCGCATCAGGGATTCCATGCGACGGAGGGTGGATGCGTGTATCCTCGGTAACGGAGGACATTTTGACCATTTCCTGTAACAACGTGTTTGAAGTCACGCTGGTACGTTCTGTTGCTGTGTGTTTCCGTTCCATGTTAAGTGTGATTTGAAGAGAAGTAATAAAATGAGCTCTAAGATGGAAAGTAAACGTTTCCGGACACATGTCCACATAACATATTTGTGGTGTCACCGCCAGACACCACACTTGCTAGGTGGTAGCCTTTAAATCGGCCGCGGTCCGCTAGTATACGTCGGACCTGCATATCGCCTCTCTCAGTGATTGCAGACCGAGCGCCGCCACACGGCAGGTCTAGTCTAAAGAGACTCCCTAGCACTCGCCCCAGTTGTACAGCCGACTTTGCCAGCGATGATTCACTGGCAAATTACGCTCTCATTTGCCGAGATGATAGTTGGCATAGCCTTCAGCTACGTCATTTGCTACGACCAAGCAAGGCGCCATTATCATTTGCTATTTATCTTGTGATGCACGTACCGTCAGACCGATGTTCACCAATTATGGATTAAAGTTAAGTATTCCAACACCTACATACTTTATTTGCTAGACTCAAATCCTTTAACTGTTCCAGACCTCACGCCAGCCTGCGTGAGCTTAAACGCGTGCCTTTCGGCTACCCGTCCTTGTGGATTGGCTGTCTTGCCAGTCCACAACATATTTTCTTTCTTTGTGTGTGAGGAATGTTTCCTGAAAGTTATGCCGTACCTTTTTGTAACACCCTGTATACCTCCCACTGCTACTGCTGCCACCTGCCGTTTGAGAGTGGTTATCGCACACTGACGTCCAATATAGGCGGTGGTCGCATTAATGTGACTGAACCGAGTGTTTGCCACAAGATATTCCCTATGGCTGTATCTCTGTTAGTTGCAGGTACGAAGGAGGGAGAACGAAGGACAACTATTTCCCACACGAGCGCCAGAACGGTGCCACGTGACCTGTCATTAGCGGCCAAACAAGCAGCAAAGCGGTCGTGCAGCCACCCTCCTTACGAGCGACCTCGCGCCTGATGTTGGCGCTACGGGCGGAAGCAGCGCAGCGCGGCGCGGCGCCCTGCTGAATGAGATGCCGACAGCGCCGTAATGAGGCCGGCCGATCCCCTACCGCCGTGACTTGCAGACCGCGCGGGCTCTTTCAGCCGCGGCCACCGCGCGAAATCGCGCCTCCTATTCCCGCCGCTGACGTACGAATAAGGAAGCTCCGTTTCGTCCAGGCCTGCTGTAAGAAACGTCCCCTCGCCCGCGGTTAACGGTAAAATCTCACCGTAAAAGGAGCCAGCAATGCACCCCAGCAGTGGTGAAGGACGACTGCGAAAGGAATTGTCCAATTATGAAATCCTAGAAGTTGCGGCCAACCTCTGTGAATTTCGTGCCAGTCCAGCCCTGTTCTGTTGCGCTTCGAACAAAGCTTTTTTGTGGAGTCTCTTGAATACAGAGCAGCCATTGCGGCTTCAGCCTCTTATGAGATGCATAGTTCCGTGTCTTCGACGACTGCAAAATAATCTCTGCTACGCGGTTTCGACGTTCTTAAAGTACAATTCTTTATTAGAACAGTCCAACCGTGTTGACTTTTATGGATGACATCCAACAGAGAAACTTCCTTCTATAAACTGTAATTTACGTCAACGATTCTCATAATAAAGCTCACAAGTTTTTTCTCTCCAAAGATAGTGCTTATGGTGAATTACATTTTTCTATGCGGGGCCGATAGCCGCTGCTATTATCAATAAGGACTACTTTATAAGATTTATATGAATGCGTGGTGTCTGCTCTTTTTAACAGCTCAGGACGAATAGACACCAAGCATTCATGCAACTGATGGACCTCGATGGACTATGAATGCACCATCCTCAGTGTGAATGCACAATCACATTCGACCTCCTGCGGGAATCTCAAGTAGCGAGCAAGGATAACACGGACGGGGACTGGGGGTAGGTGGCGCTAGATGACAATGTGGGTCGGTCGGCGGGCTTACCGAGATAGTCCGCAGAACTACAGTAAATAGTGTGAGTGGGTGGAGCAGCTGTTAACGCAACTGCCTAGTAAGCAGGGAATCCCGGGTTCGAATCCTGGTCCGGCACACATTTTCACTCGTCGCTGCTGTCCCGATACAGGTCGCATCATGAATTCCTCCCCTTTCTTTTCTTTTCTTTTACTTTCTTTTCCTTTCTGCCCCTCCTCTCCTTTAACCTTCAATTTACGTAAAAAGGACTACTTTATTTAAATGGCTTTATAATCAGTTTCGTGGTTAATAAATAACATAAAGTCTTTACTCTCTGACAACAGTTATCAAATACAAGGTAAATACAATACTTGATAAAAAATTCAGAAGATACACCGAACGTTGCTTTACGAATTCTATGTTATGGTGGGTGAATTTTAATTTTTGCCGCGTTGTAGCATATGTCTAACCCCTGATCTTTAACATTATTTTAATCTTGATCACCGATGCTAATACTGTGAATTCAAAAATGTTCAAATGTGTGTGAAATCTTATGGGACTTAACTGCTAAGGTCATCAGTCCCTAAGCTTACACACTACTTCACCTAAATTATCCTATGGACACACACACACACATACACACACACACACACACACACACACACACACACACACACACACACACACACACACGTACCCATGACCGAGGGAGGACTCGAACCTCCGCCGGGATCAGCCGCACTGTGAATTTTCTGTTGATTGTGTGTGTGTGTGTGTGTGTGTGTGTGTGTGTGTGTGTGTGTGTGTGAATGTCTGCGTCGGGAAGGACGTACGACACCTGTAACTAGATCTACAAAAAATATTACCGTACATGCACGGTAATGAGTTCTCTGTTTCTCCATAGTGAGAATATTAAAAGATGATTGCTTGGAAAGAATGGCAAAACAACACACACGTAGTTGGCAACTCCAATGGCACTTCCAAATGAGAAATTCTTGAAATACGTTGTGCTAAGCACGCAACAGCGTAACTTTCGATTTTCTGAACAAAAACTTGACTTGCAGTGGCTGAACTTATGCAATTTACATACCGTACACAAGAAAGGTGCAAAAATATCTGGTGCATGCAAAAAGCGATATTGTAATATTAGAAACCAATAACAGTAAGACTTATTTAGATGTATTTTGGCAGTCACATTACACCTCAAAAGGCGATATGCTTTGACGCATAAACAGATAGAACGTTATAATATCGATTCAGGCATGTAACGGGTTCGCATTCCAGAAAAGTCTGCACAGTAGCTTGATGTTGGTCAACTTTATCTGTATTAATATGGAGGGCTAATGCTACATCACAACGAAAAAACAGTTTTTATAACAAAGTTTTTAAAAGTTCAACAAAAGAATGACGGTTAGAAACGCAGACTGCTCTCCAAAATATAACCATACAAGAGACTAAGCGGCTGTTTTTGGTTACAACTGATCACTTTAGGACAGGAATGGAATGGAGACAGGAGCAGTATCCGTTTTCAATAGATACGATAATGGTGTTAGAATACCCCTGTGGAACTCTATGACAGTCCTTGTTCCATAATTTTATCGGTATTGTGCTCTAGAGACCCGTAGCTGTGATACGCGACACGAGCGTGCACACCACGTTCGTCACTAAAGGCCGTGAGCAACGTCTGAACGTTTTAGCCAATCAGCCTAAATAGGCTAACGAACTCGAGAAAGGAAGGGGTGGTGAGCATCTAGATACAGATCCACTGCATTCTATTCTGCTACGAGCTATAACATGAATTTAGCTTACAAACTATGCTTATGTGAGAGAATGACAGGGAATTTATATTTGTAACTTTATTTTGAAGCACTATGATAGAACCGTTCACTGACACGAAGCAGGCAGTCTATCCTACCTCAGTAGTTAGGTATAAAAAAATTTGTGCTTCTCTCTTCGTGAAAATTATCTGCTAATTTAGCACGCGCGTGAATAATGCGTAGAGAGATAAAAGGATCGCAGAAGGCGAGGTTGGGCTTTCTTATCTCTTAAGTTTAACTCTCATTGCGCTGTTTGTTTACCGAGCGCTAAGGGAATATTTACTGTTTTCCTGTGTCGTATACCCGCACTTGCGTCTTACTTTAAAAGGTTGAAAAAATGATTAATGAATAAATTAAGTTCCCTAAATGAATCTGCGATCATTGTGGATTTTTGAGAATGAAACCATCTAGATCGCTAAACACGTAATTTATTAAAACGCGTCAGCTACTACTGTCTCAGATCCTTGGTTTAGATTGAAGTGACATAAGAATGAGAGGTGACTGTTCTTTATTAGTAAGTCACGCAGCAAAATTTACAACTAGTAAAACGAATGTTAGTGTCAGTTACACTTAGACTTATGTTTTGCGAGGCCTCAACTGTCAGCTGGACTCAAAAGATTACAGAAATACAAGCGCCAAGGCCACCGTTTCACGTATCGGCCATGTATAGTTATAACAACAAAAACAACTTTATGATCACAGCAAAAAGTTGTTGTTGTTGTTGTTGTTGTTGCTGCTGCTGCTGTCGTCGTCGTCATTCCCAAGATTAGTCTGACGCAGCTCTCTATGCTGTTCTATCCTAAGCTAGCCTCTTCCTCACTGCGTAACTACTGCAACTCATATCCACCTGAACCTGCTTACTGTACTCAATCATTCCCTTACCTCTGCAATTTTTATCCCTCGCTTGCCCTCCCCCCCTCCCCCTACCCACCCACTCACACACACACACATTCACTCATTACGAAAATGACAATTACTTGATGCCTCAGGATGGATAGGAATCAACCGATCGCTTCGTCTGGACAAGGTGTGCTACAAATTTGTTTTCTCCTCAATTCTATTCAGTACCCCATCAATTAGTCACTCGATATACCCAACAAATCTTCCGCATTCTTCTGCAGCACCACATTTCAAAAGTTCCGATCTCTTTTCTGAAGTGTTTGTCTTTCACGTCTCACTACAGTACACTGCTACACTCCAGACAAATACCTAATTTTAAAATTAAGTGTTGTGACTTGGCAAGACAGCCAAGTCACAATGAGAGGAAGCCGAAAGGCACGCGCTTAAGCTCACGCAGGCTGGCGCGAGGTCTGGAACAGTTAAGGGAATTAATAGTAGCAAATAAAGTACGTAGTTAATATAATACTTAACTTTAATCCACAATTGTCGAACTTCTCTCGTTACTGTACAAGCTTTAAGATAAATTATCAAATGCTATGGCGCCTTGCTAGGTCGTAGCAAATGACGTAGCTGAAGGCTATGCTAACGATCAGTGTCAGTGATCCATCTCTGGCAAAGTCGGCTGTACAACTGGGGCGAGGGCTAGTAAGTCTCTCTAGACCTGCCGTGTGGTGGCGCTCGGTCGGCAATCACTGACAGTAGCGACACGCGGGTCCGACGTATACTAATGGACCGCGGCCGATTTAAAGGCTACCACCTAGCAAGTGTGGTGTCTGGCGGTGACACCACAGAAAGTTTAGCGGGAGTAACGTATATCTGATTCCAAAGCAGATATAATGAGTACTTCTCGTGACATTTAGGTGTAGTCCCACAGGTACATACTGCTGCAGTACGAACCGCTAATTTTGAGATACTGAGACTGTTTCCATTTAAATCATGCCTTATAATTTAACTTAAAGTATTTAAAACTTTAAAAACTTTCATTTCATATGGACATGAGAGAATGAAAGCAACATATTCCCCATTAGCACCAACTCACGGCTAGCAGTTGTAAACAGAAAGTAAACATCTGTGCAGGGATGGGAGCTGATGCTCTATTTACAAATAGGTTTTATTGGAAGTGGCACCGAACATTGCTTTACGAGTTCTATGCTTTGGTGGCTGAATTTCAATTTTTGCCGCGTTGTAACATGTGTGTAACACCCGTCATCTTTAACGTTATATTAATCTTAATCACCGATCTGACGATGCCAACACCCTATTATATTAATAAATAACAATAAAAGGAAACAACGTGAAGTAAAAGGCTTTATCCGCAAAAATTCACAATGATGACAGACGCATTTAGGGAAGTTATTTCCCGTATAAATCAATTGTTATGCGTGTTAATGGAGGTCGTAAATACGGTGAGATGTCACAGGATTGTTGCAAGGCATAAACCTTCCCGTAATACAGCGAACAACGCAATGGGAAGTAAACTTAGGAACCCGTGACACAATGTACCCTCCACCACACATTACTCGCAGGGTAGAAATCTCGTAGTGGAAAAGCACGCAGGGCTACCAAGGAGACACGACGACGTGTTCCACATTTCGTATGCGGGCAGAGATATGGTATGCTGGAGTCTCAAACCTGGCCACCGTGTGCCCGAGATTTTCGAGGTGAAACGGCGTCTCGAGATCGTCCGGGGCCAGTCCCTCGTCGTCTGCTCGTAAAAGCGACGCTGAGAAGTCGTCAGCGCCGAAGAGGCGTCGCACTTGCTCTCAGCTGGCAGTTCCGAGAAGTAAGAATGGCCTCGCTCTGCGACCGGGCCCGGAGTGAAAACTGCTGTCCAGGCGGCGAGTGGGCAAGGGCCGGTGCCTCCGAACAATGGCGTCCGCGCCGTGCACGGCCGTAAAACGCGCTGCCGGCGAGCAATTACTCGCGCCGCCGGCAAGAAGCTCGGGATTAAGAGAGCGCGGGCGCACGCGCAGGCGCCTCGCCGCTCAGGGGTCTGCGATTCTCGGAAGAGGCCCTCCACGCCGGAATGACAGCTGCAGCTCTCTCCGCCAGACACGGGTCCAGGGTTAGGGTCCAGGTTGGGGGAGGGCTACAGATTATCACTTCACTCCCCCTCCCTCCTACCCCTCAATTTGCTGACACTCGTGCCTTCAACGAACCGCAGGCTGCAATAACAACGACATACATAAAATGTCTTCTTATTCTTGTTTGGCCCATACTTTTTTTATCTTTCATTCTCTCCGAATGGGCTTCCTACGGCTCATTAGACCAAGCTGTTCCAGTCGTCTTAAATTTTGCTGCCCGGCCAGCTCTCCTGTCGTCTCCAGGCCCGTCGTCAAATATTACTTCCAGCCTTATCATCAAAAATGGGGTCTAGGAAACCTGCTTAATCGGATCGCTAGACAATATTCAACCAAATCGCATTAATTTTATTACAAAATGAAAAGAGACAATACTTAACTTTGCAATTAGACAAACGTGTCGCAAACAAAGGGTGACATACGATAAGCAATGCTCTTCAGTATGAACAATTCCAGGTATGTGCTACATAGATTGTATTGTATGTTAACCGGGGACCTAGAAACTACGGAGAGGCTCCGTCCCCGCCGCAGCCACAGTGGTCCACAACCCCACGACGACTACCGCAGTCCACCCCTCCGCCACCCCACACCGAACCCAGGGTTACTGTGCGGTTCGGCCCCCAGTGGACCCCCCAGGGAACGTCTCACACCAGACGAGTGTAACCCTTATGTTTGCGTGGTAAAGTAATGGTGGTGTACGCGTACGTGGAGAACTTGTTTGAGCAGCAATCGCCGACATAGTGTAGCTGAGGGGAACCAGCCCGCATTCGCCCAGGCAGATGGAAAACCGCCTAAAAACCATCCACAGACTGGCCGGCTCACCAGACCTCGGCACAAGTCCGCCGGACGGATTCGTGCCGGGGACCGGCGCTCCTTCCCACTCCGGAAAGCCGTGCGTTAGACCGATCGGATAACCGGGCGGGCTGCTGCATAGATAGTACAAACAAAGGAACTAGAGTTCACGCTGTTGTACAAGTCCCTAATCCTGAAGCTGCTACTCAACTGGGTGTCGCCAATCGGTCGCGGCGCTTATGTCCTCTCCACATAGGAGCCGCTGCTGTCACATTGTCATCCTTGCCGGCGCATGACTTCACGCCGTAACATTTTCTGTCTGCCATACCAATTTATATTATTCCTGCTTCCATCAGCTCTTCTTTAACTGCGCCGATCCAATATTCAAGTATTGCTTCACTGTGTGATTCTTAGAATTCCACGAGTTGTCTGGCTAATCTCGTTCGTTCCATTCTGTTCATATGCTCATGGCACTTTAGTCTGCGTTTACTCATATCTTAATAAATGTTGATACACTTTCAAATTTATTTATTAGCTCTTAGCCCGTACATTCCTTCTTTAATTTGGACCTGAAACGTTCCTGAGCAACTCTCGTTCTCTCTTTTCGACTTCTTCAATACCCCTACTTATGTTTAAAATTAATGTTTCAGCTAAATAACAATACTCTCTTTTGGTTATTTTGTTTTAGTGGACAACTTTGAGTACATTGAGATGCACATTTTTGTTGTAAATGTCGTTTTGTAAGCCTGAAAGCTGTTTCCATATTGTCACAACATATTTCGTAGTCAATCTTTTCCATGCGAATTTCTCTAATGGTTTCGCGTAACTATTTGAAAAAAAAGGAGGTTCAAATGGCTCTGAGCACTATGGGACTTAACATCTGAGGTCATCAATGCCCTAGAACGTAGAACTACTTAAACCTAAGTAAACTCAGGACATCACACACATCCATGCCCGAGACAGGACAGACTGAAGCGCCTAGAACCGCTCGGCCACAGCTGCCGGCCACCAACTTCGTGTTCAACACAAACTGGTGTTACGAAATGGTTACAAAATGTCGTCGGCGTTCTTCGTTTGCTGGAAGGACAAAACGAGCATACTCCCTTGAAGTAGTTGCTGCTGCTGCTCAATTGAAGCTCCCAGAGTCTCGCAAGCAAATCGCCAAATATGTTACTGTCGTAATGGAACTCTGTACCAATTTCAGGAGCAAATGACGAGATTAGCCCGGAAGAGGACCAATGGTATATAAACTAACACTCTTCTACCTGTGACTCACTGATATTTGTCCTTAAGATGCCACAATAGGACGAATTCTAAATGACAAAACAAATGCCGACTATTAGAAGAAAGGCATATCATTACCAAACGTTCGTAATACTTACGAAAATAGCACCAGTGTTAGCAAACAGTTGGAGTTAGGCACTACATAATTCAGCCACTGTTAACAAATATGAAGGTACACAAGACTACGTGTCGCTCATGTGCCAGATTGGCGGGAACCGCGAGGAGATACCAAAAGCGATAGTAAATTTTACGAAGATTTAGTAATCTAGGATGATGTGCTACACGCAGTGTCTCCTGCAGCTGACCCGATGCGTGTCATTCACCTGATGTGACGGTACGTCACATAAATGGACATTTGGAGAAAGGGAAAGGAAGTTTTTTTTGTGCGACTTGTGAATTATAAATAATTTCAAGACCGTATATGGGTGCGCGATGTATAAGAAAGATTAAAAAAGTTGAATAATACCACCAAAAATCACAAACAGCGATGTGATATAAAAGTAAAAGAATATCTTTTTATCTGTGTAATGAAAATGAACATGACCAGAGACTGTTGCTTTATTGAAATCTCTCATGTTTTGTTTCGTCTAGAGGTAGGCCGCCATTGTAGCGCTGGGTAATATTTAACGTAAGTTTGGTTGTAATTTAGTAATTAGAAAGTGTGCATTATTGACTTAGTTGTCACCTCTCATGATCGCAACCGTTAATTATAATTAACAAATTTTTTACAGAACTTCGTAATGCAGGGAGCTCATCTCCCCTAGCAGGATTTAGTCGGCCATTACGCTGATTGTATTATGTAATTAGAATTTCATATCATAATGTCAAATGTAAATGCGAGAGACTTCTGAGTTTTGATCTTTCATTAATTTCAAAGTTAAAGACAGTAGTGATAAATTTCATTTACTAAAATCCACAGCACTGAATGAGTTCAGTGTGTTTCACTTTGGCCGCCTAACGGCAGACGAGATTCTCTCCAGTTTTGCCTTGCAAATAATCAAAAAGAAATATTGAAAAGCATTACATTCCGCAATATCTCAGTTAATCTTTGTGTAGTTTGGTACATAAATAACCATTAGCCCCTGAGACCCATATTAATAATTACAGTTTGCGTAATATAACGGTGCTTTGCGAGCAGGCGTGTCAATGAGCGTCACATTAATTAAACTGGGGGATAAATAGACTTTATTTTGGAAGAATTAAGAAAGGGAAAGTAATACGAAACTTTAATAACTGCACAGTATTACTAAGAAGCAATATAATGAAAAGTAATAAAAAGCAAAGTAGCAAAGACCAAGCGGGACAGAAAGATATAGGGGTGCGTTTGTTTTTTAATACATATAAAAGAACATGTAACACATTATTGAGCTCTCTACCTTCAGTTATCGTGGATGAAAAAGTGGTACGCGACTGCGAAATTTGTTAAGGAGACTATTTAAAGACTCTTCAAGCACGTTTAAAATACACTACGTGTGACGAAGTGATCAGAGACGTTTATTGTCGGCTGAAGTGAAAATGAATCCGACGACATAATTCGAACTTTGTGTTAGCTGGGAAAAATATTATTGGGAAACCATTATGGTTGTGGAACCCACGAAAGTTGTGCGCAACGGAAAGCTATAGTTTGCGTAATTCTGCATTTTATAAAATGGTGACCCCCTGTGCGCGGAACATTAATAGAATCTTATCCTTAGACGGTTGCGGGGGTAACTGATACAAACAACATGCCAGCATAAAAAATAGTTCGCTTATTAACTACTAGATATTAACTAACGGGGACCTAAAATACTAAAAAAGAAGGATAGGATCATCAGCTCCAATCCCAATTCATATTTCATATTTAATTAGTGAAAAGAGAAGTGTTAATAAACAAACTACACTTCAATTTTATCCACGATTTTGGCCTCATTACGTAGTCTTGACTACAAGGTAAACAATATCTGTGGAAGTTGTATGCAACGTATCGTCATAATATTTAGCCAACTAATTCTGTTGGACACCAAAAATGTAAATGCATGTAATTGTTCTTACAGCGGATGTATAATGAGAGGGTGCGACGAACTATATTGAGAAACTGAACATTCATTACGCACTTGCATGTTTATCTGCGAAAATGGTCCTTGTCGGTACATCAGCATAGAGTTCGAATAGAATTGCTGGAATATTGCAAAAAAAAAATAAATAAATAAAAATAAAAACATTCAGATTAATCGAACATCTAAATACGCATAATGCTGGTACCACCAGGATGTGTTCTTTCTACTCACCCCCGTAGCAGTAATTGAATTAAGAGTCAGCCGGGAAATACATGTAAATCAATCGACGACCATTGAGCTAGCGTCACGAATTTTCAAACGTCCACTGCCATGTATGAAGGCGAGTGGCACCACGAGTGCTAAGGTCGATCGAGGGGTGTCGTCGTGATCGTATTGAATGACATTGAGCGGTTACAGTAAGAATACGCATATTTTCTTTTGTAAATAATAGCGCTCACGCAAACTATTTATTAGAAGGCGGTGAGTCGCGCGTTGTGTTTAAAAAATATTATACAGTGCACACTTCGGGGCAGCCGATGTCCGTACGAGTGTTGTCGCGGTGTAAGTTAATTAAAAGTCTCATGCTAATCCACGATATCTAAAGCCACCCCAACCAGAATGATACAAAATATAATTATAAAAATAAAAATATAAGTGCCCACATACACATAAATACACACTTATACCGTGATACTGATCGACAGCGTCCGCCTAGTATTCAGCGAGAAAGCAAGTGGCGGCTGCAGAAGCAGCTGTGTGCCGCGAATACAAAGCCTCCCGCAACTAACCTGTAATTGAATTTACCACAAATGTGGGGGTTGGGGGGAGGGGAATAGGAGCGCGGTCGCCACATATGGCGGGCCCGCTGTCTGGCGAGACAGCTAAGCTCCGCACCGTGTGACGTCAGCAAAGCCAAGGTCGCGCGGTGTCTTGCTGCGCCGTGGAACCTCTACGTCTGGCGGAACCGACAGTCGCCGGAAACCGCACACTACTCGTCACAGCGACTGGCGAGCGTGCACACACAACTGTGCGACATGCACAAATCGTGGAAGTGAAGGTAGCAGCGATAAAATATAAGGAGCGAAACTCTCTTTACTACTAGTACAGTAACCAGATTGCAGTAACAAGTGTGGAAGGGCATGAACCGGGAAGCAGTGGTTGAAGAGTGAGACAAGGCTGAAGCCTATTCCAGACTCCATTCAGTCTGTATACTGAGCAAGCAGTAGAGGAAACCAAGGAGAAATTTCGAGAGGGAATTAAAGTTCACGGAGAAGAATCTAAAACTCTGTTGATGGCATTTTTATTCTGTCAGACACAGCAAAGGCCTTCGAACAGCAGCTGAATGGAGCAAAATGGCTCAAATGGCTCTAAGCGCTATGGGACTTGACATCTGAGTCACAGTCCCATAGACTTAGAACTACTTAAACCTAACTAACCTAAGGACATCACACACATCCATGCCCGAGGCAGGATTTGAACTTCCGACCGTAGCGGTCGCGCGGTTCCAGACTGATGCTCCTAGAACCGCTCGGCCACCGCGGCCGGCTGAATGGAACAGATAATGTCTTGGAGCAGATGTGTTGAAAAAAGGGTGTAAGATGAACATTGAGGAAAGTAGAACGTCACCAACGAAATGCTTTCGAATTAAACCGGGTATGCTGAAGCAATTATATTCGAAAATGACACAAAGTGGGAGACGTGCAGAGGACTAAATGACGATGATCGAAGTACAGAAGATACATGGCGGTGCAAAATAAGTGTTAGAACGCGTTTGTATACTATGGTTTACACACATGCCACAAATGCGTCTTCGTCATATGATTGTATTGTAGCTCTGAGAATTCTATAGCTCACTCAACAACGTTTTTTAGAATTGGTGTGCTAATATTGGAACAGCGTTTGTTTATCGTCAAGACATTTTACACAAATGCTGGACGTATTGTTATTGTGAGACGCGGGTTCAACAGCACATTTGAGCCAACAGCAGCACCGACCACTTCACCCTGAAATTACAGTACTGAAAGGAATGCCAACTGCGTTAACAAAAATCTAAGCATCCTCTGATAAGTATTTCATATAGTGGTTCCCCTTTTTTTTGTTTTCAACAGGTTGATGAAACGTTTTAAGACTGCTTCGCTACATGTAGCACCGAAGAGCCAGTCCGGAAGATCAGGCTCGACAGAAACTTTGAAGAACGTAGAAAGAAAGAGGACGTTATTCAGCGAGGAGCCCACTACATCAAAAAGATATTCAGCACCGCAACTCAGGATGTTACGACTGACTCGCCTGAGGATAATCAAACTCAAACTTAACCTTTTCCCATACAAAATTGAGGATCAGATTCAGTGATGTGACACACTCCATCTCCATGGGGATGCCAACAAGCATAATTGGATCCACGGGGTTACTATGAATCCACACCTTCAAGCTGCCGGACATTGTGTGGAATGGCACCCTGACGGTTCCGATCTCAACCTATGGTTTCTTTTTTTTTGGCGGGGGTGAGGGGCGGGGGGGGGGGTGGAGGACTGCGGGGGGGTTACCTGAAGAGGAGATGTTTGAAGATGCACCTGAAGCACTTCAGGACCTTGGTACTGCAATTACTGGAAAGATTCGGCAATCGAAAATTGTTATCTTCAGTAATTTATCACGGAATTCATTTCAAAAGTCTGCACACTCGTTGCCGCACAAGGAAAGCACTTTTAAAACCTTTTCTGTTGAATTTCAGGTTGTCTGCTATTGCATGAAGATGACAACAACAACCGATCACCCGATATTATGTCGTAGCAGACAAAAACTTTGTAACACCTATTCTGCGCCACCCTGTAGGCAGAATGGCTATTGCACGAAAAGCATTTCTGAAAAAGAGCTTTGTTAGCATTTAACAAATATCTAAGTGTCAGGAACTCTTTCTCTGAAGGTATCTGTATGTAGTGTGAACTTCCGCAAAGTTCTGTTTTTAGAACTGATTTCTGAATTCTTAGCACTGAGAGTTGACGCTACTTCTGCGGCAGGTCCAACAAAAATCTAACGCGTCGCACATCAGTTGGGTCGGCACAGTTTTTTAGTCCTCCGGTGTCAACCAAAAATAAAAGCTCACAGACCTTCGGGAGCCCTCGAAAAATAATAACAGTCTAGCGAGTCACTGCGTGGAGTCCTCAATAACTAATTACTATTCAGAGGTGATTACCTATACAAAGAGCCAATGAAATTTCCAAGCCTATTGTTTGGTGCCATAAAATTAGCATTTTTCTGCCGTGAATACACTCGAGTGAAAGTAGGCACGGTCCCCAAAGTGTGTGCTGCAAGGTGATGTCAATGGGGCACGTCGGCCATGATGAATCACTGTCTCAGCAAGTCGGGACAAGGCAGTACCTCCGGAATCACGCTGACGCACGGAAGAGAAGCCGTCAGCAAGAGGCTTCGGCCACTACCGGTACGAAAGGAGGTGGATCCACAATAAATAATGGAAAATAACAAATTATGAAAAGAAGCAAGCAAGAATGCAACAAATGTATGGACGTTAACAGATTCCAAACATTTTTTTAAACAGCTGTATGTCACTTCGCTATAACTACCAATATCGGTCAAACAACAGACCACCCTCAGGCACAAAAAATGACATTAATTACAGTAGGCTACATGTGTTCAATCGTGATCATATCTATCAAGATCAATGTTATACCGTGAAGTGGGGTGACTTCGAATATTTTAAAATCAGTTTTGTTAGTCAAACAAAAACTTCTCAAGATACTGACAAGAAACTTTTTGGGAAGTTGCAAAAGGTGTTGCTAAATGTGACAAAGCAGATTATATGTTTTTTTATCCCCCGCACTCTATTTTTTAAAAAGTTTTCACTGTTCAAATTCACCCCCTGGGACGGGGTCTTTTTGAACATGGAAACATTCGCCTATTCTGTGGGAGTAGTGCCATTTATTGTTCAACGACACTACTATCATACTAAAGAGCATGGTATTTTGTATATAAATGTAATTCTGATAGCAACTCATTAAGAAAAAACCTGAGTATTATTTACGAGTTTCCTTTAGTCACCTTAAACTTTTCATTTGATTATGCCTTAATTCTGCTAATAATGGAAATGGGTGCTAAGTTACTTATGAAAAATAATATTATTTAATAACAGGCCTTTTCAAAACAATCTGCATGACTTTAACCAAGGTAATGGAAAAACAGGTGTCATATTTTAACGAAATGCATTTGTAATCATCCCACAGCAAAGGAAGTCACCGCGAAAGAATGTCCCTTCTAAGAGATGCCATAGGCATCAAATTTAAACCCAGGATGAAGCCTTCCGCTTCTACCTACCTTAGGACCAGATAGAGTCCTACAAATGTCATCTTTTTCAAAACTCGAAACGTCAGAAACATTAAGCCCCACAACGAAACCTACATCTGAATCCACCTTGGAATACCATGTCCTCAGAAATGTAATTTCGTCATCACTGATAAGTTGTCCAACGTAATACTTTACACTATTAGCCAGCACTGATCAGCTCATCTGTCAGTGTCAAACAATATGGAAGACACTGTTAAAAGCCACCCCTCGAAAGACAAGCCTTGACATTTTATTTTTCTGCGGCACCAAAGACTAAATATAACATGTTAAACTTTCAGTGAATGTTCATTCAAGTGCTAACCTTGCCCATAAAAACTCGTTTCAAATTCCAAAAACAAAAGTGCTTTTAATAATAGACAAATGTATTAATACAAATAATTATACAAATTTGTTTAAAATTGCTCCATGTGTTCCTAAACTATGCCTCTACGTCACTCCCCCTTTCGATCTCTACCGCTGTCTCTATGGGAGGAAGTTGGTTCTTACCCTCACAGTGCTTATTTTCAGGCAGTACATGATATGCGCACGAAGTTCGGTTGAAATATGGTTTAGGAGACGTGAAACAAATATGTAGACAGATATGTAAATACATATATATTTTTATAAATATACCAGGTGATTCAGCTGCCTCTACTGATGGGTTTCATGCAACCTGGAATGTCTTCAAATACTATACGCAACATTTACATTTTCACTTGTTCACTACGCACAAATTATTACTCCTGTTGGAAATTTAGTGCAGTTAAATTTTGTTCTGGGATACATTTTCGCTGGCCGCGGTGGCCGAGCGGTTCTAGGCACTTCAGTCCGGAACCGCGCGACCGCTACAGTCGCAGGTTCGAATCCTGCCTTGGGCAAGGATATGTGATGTCCTTAGGTTAGTTAGGTTTAAGGAGTTTTAAGTTCTAGCGGACTGATGACCTCAGATGTTGAGTCCCATAGTGCTCAGAGCCATTTGAACCAATTGATACAGTTTCACTATACCCTTCAATAAAAAATGTACGAAAGACATCTTCAAACGCGTTGGCCTTGAATAACTCTAAAACTGTGCCCTCCAGCGAAAACTAATCCTAGTACAAAATGTAAATACGTTAAATTTCCCAAGCACTCCGTCTGCAGGCCACTAGTGGCCTACCGGGACCATTCGACCGCCGTGTCGTTCTCAGGGGGGATGCGGGTAGGAGGGGTGTGGGGTCAGCACACCGCTCTCCCGGTCGTTATGATCTAAGCCGCTACTATTCGGTCGAGTAGCTCCTCAATTGGCATCACGAGACTGAGTGCACCTCGAAAAATGGCAACAGCGCATGGCGGCCTGGGTGGTCACCCATCCAAGTGCCGACCACGCCCGACAGGGCGTAATTTCGGTGATCTCACGGGAACCGGTGCATCCACTGCGGCAAGACCGTTGCCATAAATTTACTAAGGAAAGGTCTTTTTCATTTTTTCTGCAGGACTAATAGATTGCACAGTAACGAGCGATAGAATACGAAAATCTCGCACGTTTTTTTGCATAAAACCCATCCACAGTGGCTGCTGAATTAATCTGTATAGATAACCTCCGAAATTTCGTTCGTAGAGTATGTTCACCTTGTACAGTGAAATTCTGAGCGGCAGACACAGGTGTGCAGACAGCTGGAGATGTCTTACGTATTGGATGGACTTGTCACTGGCACCTGCAGCTTGATGGAGAGCTCTGGGGGAAAGCGGCGGGGTCGTCAGCCCGCGCCGTGGAGGAGCATCGCTAGGCTGTTGCGACACGGCGCGGCGCGCTGCCTCGTCCCGGCTGTTCCCACTAACGCTGCGCTCCATCAGAGAAAGCTCCTTACGCAAGCGGCAGGTGTTACCGGGTACGCACTCCGTGAGACGCGCAGAACTCTTCCGTATCGCGGTAAGAATCTCAAAATTACCAGTGTTGTGCTGTGAGAATCTGAGAGAAAGTTTCGTATTAACACGTAGTCCATACTATAACATGGCAAATTTATCTCACAATGTTGCTACGAAAGCTGTGGAAATATGGTGCTACAGAATACTGAAGATTATACGGGTAGATCAGATAACTAATGAGGCAGAAAAATTTAGTAGAAATCAATTGATAGGACACATTCTGACATGTCAGCGAACAGTTAATTTGGTAGTAAAAGTAGGTGTGAGGGGAAAGTTTTAAAGGGAAACTGATGTTTGACTACAGTGAGCAGCTTCAAGTCGAAGTATGTTGCAATGATGTCCATTTGCACAACACCAGCAGAAAAAACTGGCCTTTATTACTTAATGTTAAAACTGTCAGTGTCCCTCCTGGCAATGCAGTTCTACACGCATGGTTTTATACTGACGGGTCCTCCTCTCCTGACATCTAGTGGTCAATACCGCTTTACATATCGGGTGTCCGGATATTTTTGATCAGATTGCGTACGCTCCTGAAGTTGGACCATAACGGAATAAGGGGAGAAGCTCACAATTGGTTCACCTCTTACTTTAGCAACAGGCAGCGAAAGGTCATTATACACATTGTTGATAACGGCTGTGATGTGGGATCTGAGTGGGGTACTGTCAAGTGGGGAGTGTCCCAGGGATCTGAGTGGGGTACTGTCAAGTGGGGGGTGTCCCAGGGATCAGTGTTGGGGCCGCTCCTGTACCTTATTTATATAAATGATATGCCCTCTAGTATTATGGGTAACTCTAAAATATTTTTGTTTGCTGATGACACTAGGTTGGTAGTAAAGGATGTTGTGTGCAACATTGACTCAGTTTCGAATTGTGCAGTACATGACCTCAGTTCATGGCTTGTAGAAAATAAACTAACGTTAAATCACAGTAAGATTCAGTTACTACAGTTTCTGACACACAATTCAACAAGACCTGACGTTTTAATCTCACAGAACGGGCATATGATTAGTGAAACTGAACAGTTCAAATTTCTAGGTGTTCAGATAGATAGTAAGCTGTCGTGGAAAGCCCACGTTCAGGACCTTGTTCATAGACTTAATACTACCATTTTTACTATTCGAACGGTATCAAAAGTGAGTGATACTTCGACACGTAAATTAGTCTACTTTGCTTATTTTCATTCACTTATGTTGTATGGTATTATATTTTGGGGTAACTCTTCCCATTCTAGAAGGATATTTTTGGCTCAGAAACGGGCAGTTCGGGTAATAAGTGGTTTGAGTTCACGGACCTCTCGTCGACCTCTGTTCACGAGTCTGGGTATTTTGACATTGACCTCTCAATATGTATATTCCTTATTGTCGTTTCTTGTTACCAATATTAGTTTATCCCCAAGAATAAGCAGCTTTCACTCGGTTAATACTCGGCAGAAATCAAACCTCCATTTGGATCGGACTTGTGCAAAAAGGTGTGCAGTCTACTGCTGCATCCATTTTCAATAAGCTGCCACTCGAATTCATAAATCTTAGCAGTAATCCACGTGGTTTCAAATCGAAACTGAAGAGTTTCCTCATGGGTCACTCATTCTATTCTGTCGAGGAGTTCCTTGAAAAATTAAGCTGATTCTTATTGTATTGCTGATAGCGTTTACTTAAACTTATGGACTGACTTTTTTTTTCAGGTTCATGAACATTTATTTTTACCTGTTATTACTTTTATGTTGTAAGTTCATGTATTGACACGTTCCATGACCTTGGAGATTTGCTCCTCAATTTGGTCCTACGGAACTTGATGTGTAAATAAATAAATATGTGGGGGATTCCGAGGCGGGGTCATTGCGCCGAATGCGCGCCAGCTGTGCGCCGTTCGGCCGCCACTTGGGCGACGCGAGGGCGCGGCCAAGCGGGGGCGGCAAGGCCAGGCCAGGCGGGCGACGCCCACGCACGGTCACGCCAGCAGCGGCAGCTACCTGCTACCTGCTACCTGCCGGCCCGTTACTCCTCCACCTGCGGACACTGCTCCCGGGCCGGGTAGCCTCGGTAGCGGACTTTGTATCTCGGGTACAGTACACCGCGTAGGAGTTAGGCCGTCCTCATACTGGACGTGTTCCTCATCGCTGAGCACGCCAGACGTGATTTAGATCGCGACTGGTGTACGCTTAGAAACCAACTAGTGGATCTCGCGGAACGTGCTCATCATCAAGATTCGCTACTGCAGCGCTCTCCAGCGGCAGTTGTCGGCTGTATCCGACTTTTCGTTTACGAAAAATATTGCCACATTAGCTCAACTGAAATACATTTTTCGTCCCTTGTCCATATGCTATTCATGTCGTTCTGTCTAAACCGTATGGATTACTCAGAATGAGCTGCACACTTGCAAGTGATCGTGAAACATATTTGTATAGAGCAGAAATGAAATAATCATGTGGCGTTACCAGCTGCGTGATCTCACTCGTGATTTTCGTCCGCCTGGCGCAAGTCTTTTTACTCGCTGCATCTTCGGCGTCTTGCAAGACGATGATAGTGATGATGATGATGATAAGAACAAAACACACACACACACACACACACACACACACACACACACACACACACAGTTCCGAGCTGAGTAAATCTCCAATCCAGGCGGGAATCGAACCGGGGTGCCTTGATCGAGAGCCACCAACTCTAATCACAAGACAACAAACTGCAGCAGCTGACGTTCGTGGAACCACAACACCTACTCCGTTCGCCGCCACCGCCTACCATCTGATACAAATGGGCTGTAATGGTCAATTCTGGCCGAAACCGTTTACCATTACAAATAAATATTTTACTGCGGTCAAGATTGTTTCTAATCCATTTAAAAGTACTTTAGCTAGACCACCGATTTTCTCCAAGTGAATGTTCACAAAAATTAATGCTGAAGATAAGTTATTTGATTATATGTATGGAAACAGTGCATCAATAAATATTTTTTTCGCCCTCTTTCCTTTTATTGTGATGTCCAGCACCATGACTTCCAGACCAACGGAGAAGGCATTTTGAGTGAATGAGTTCTACAAGAGTCACTGCGCAACCTCAATTCATCGACAGTTTAGGTCGATATTTAACAATACTCTATCTACCAGACAATCCATTGACGATTGGGTAAAGGCTGGCTCTGAGCACTATGGGACTTAACATCTATGGTCATCAGTCCCCTAGAACTTAGAACTACTTAAACCTAACTAACCTAAGGACAGCACACAACACCCAGCCATCACGAGGCAGAGAAAATCCCTGACCCCGCCGGGAATCGAACCCGGGAACCCGGGCGTGGGAAGGGAGAACGCTACCGCACGACCACGAGCTGCGGGCGAGTGGGTAAAGAAGTTTAAGGAAACACGAAGTCTTTGTAATGGCAAATGCAGTGGGTGGCCATCAGTCTCTGAGAAACAGGTTGAACGGATCAGAAAAACATAAATGATAAGGCTTTCGTGGCCATGTGTTGAGAAGCTTCAGGATCTTGGACCGACGTTCGTCTGATAATTTCTCTGGCGTTCCGCCAGTACGAGTGGCTGGCATTGTCGAAGTTTCACGCATTATTGTAGGTGGTAGACTGGAGTCGAACTCGTGGCCGCAGATGCCAAACACGTCTATGAGGTTAAATGGACGCAATGATACGCGTATATAAAGATAATATCAATGATAGAACAATATACATCTAATAACTGTTATACCAATTACGCAGATGCCTAACTGAGATGGATTTTGGACCCCATAATGGTGTGATCCTAGACCGAAATCGATCGTCTCTAATAAAATATTGTTACACCTGTGTACTGTATAATGCAGTTCGTTAGATAAACTTAAGTGTTATGAAATTTTTTCTGAACGTTTTGTCTGAAGTGTAAATGTGTACAGAACTGGAACGTGGGCGATAAACAGTACGGAAATGTTGTACCGCAGGAAAATGCTGAATATTAAATGAGTACATCCGAAGACATGACATCGTAATTCTCTCAGAGACAGCGAAGGTCTTGGAAGAGCAGCTGAACGGAATGGACAGTGTACTGAAAGGAAGATATAATATGAACATAAAAAAAAAACAAGGATAACTGAACATAGTTGAATTAAATCAGGCGATGCTGAGGGAATTAGAGACAAAGCAGTAGATGAATTTTGCTATTTGCGTAGAAAAATAATTGATGATGGTCGAAGTAGAGAGGATACAAAATCAAGACTGACAATGGCAAGAAATGCGTTTCTGAAGAAGAGAAATTTGTTAACACCGGGTATAGATTTAAGTTACAGGAAGTCTTGTGAAAGCATTTGTATGTAACGTTGCCATGTATTGGAATGAAACCTGGACAGTAAACAGGTTACACAAAAAGAAAATAGAAGCTTTAGAAATAACAATGCTGAACTTTAGATGGGTAGATCGCGTAACTATTGAGGAGGTACTGAATAGAATTGGAGAGAAAAGTAATTTGGGGGCACAACCTGGCCAGAAGAAAGGATCGGTTGGTGGTAGGACACATTCTTAGATATCAAGGGATCACCAACTTAGTACTGGGGGGAAACGTGGGGGGGGGGGGGGGGCATCGTAAAAATCTTAGGAGGAGACCAAGAGATGTATACAGTAGACAGATTCAGAAGGATGTAGGTTGCAGTAGTTACTCGGAGATGATGAGGCTTACACAGGATAGAATAGAATAGAATAGAACGGAGAGCTGCATCAAACCAGGTCTTGGAATGGAGACCACAACAACAACAACACATCCGAACAGGTACTGAATCGATGAATGTTTGGCTAAGCAGGTTCCTGAGGATGTAAGTTGCAGTAATTATGCAGAAGTTAAGAGACTTGCCAAGTTTGGCTACCGTGGAAAGCTGCATAAAACGATAACAAGAAACAACATCGGAAACAGTTTTATTCGAAATCACTCACGTATTATACAATTAGAAGACAAAATGCAAATACCTGTACGGGAAACAAAAAGAAACTGCGTTTTCTTATCTAATAGCGTGGCATAAGAAGTCGCATTAATCGTTGACATCCAAAATCTTCAAGAGCAGGCATTTCACAGATCTGTCAGTCAATTTCTTTTGATTTAAGGTTCGATTAGTAAACTCGCGACACTTTAAAGAATCGAACGCGCATGTAACAAACGACTTCGAACATCTGATTACCTTACAATGAGATAATGTGTTAAATATTTGATTTTAAGACGAGAAAAGGTTTGAGAAACATTCAAAATTATGCTTAAAGGCCAAAAAGTGCTCTCAGTATTAGGTCTATGTGGATACTGTGTGCAAAAAGTGTTGTGAATACAATTAGGAGAAAAGTGAAATTAAAAGTCATGTCAAATGTGGAAGTTTTACTGCATCAACAGCTATATGCCTTTTTCCTTTCATTATTTTGTGGGGAGTGGCAGCTATAAAAAGTTTTGAAAAGGTTTTAAATTGTGTGCAAAGTTCGTTGCAAATCGCTAAGTGCTCTCATTAATAATGGATGAATATAGTCTGGGTAATTTCCGTGTCGTAAGTTGCAGTGCCTCAAGATGCAAACTCAGTTTATAACTTTAATAATTCCTCACTTATTGTGTTAAACCTTTAAGGTGAGAGTATACCTCTGAATTAGAAGATTATGACAGCATTTTGCATTTTTAAATTCAGTCAGCAATTACGCGAAATATTGAAAACTGAATTTTAGATTCCCCTACGCTGCAACTGGTGACTAGTTCCGGGTTAACGTCTTGGTAATGTAGACGTTTACTATTTCCCTCAAACTTCGACAAGTTATCAGTTACTCAGTTATAGCACTTCTGATAGAGAGTGTGGTGCAGTTAAACTTCTTTCATGTTCGAATAGCTTACATTCTTCAAATTCGACGTTTTAAACGTCGCTTTAGACAATTTCTCAGAATTGCTGCCCACATAGAAATGACAACTAGATACTTGACAGAACACAAGTATTGGAGCTGCAGAAGAAGTTACTGCTCTGCATCAGTGGGCACTTTACGCGAGTAAATGCGGTACTGTGTCTCAGCAGGCGACTTATCGCGATCTGTGATCGCCAGAGCCACTGGGAGGGAAGCTGACAACCACACAGCGTGGGCTATCAGATGCTCCGCAGTGCCATTACAGGGATGTGGCCTGGCTTTCAGACAACTGGAGGAAACCGAGGAAGATCCGTGTAAGGCTTCGAAGCGGAACACACAGTGAAACGGAGTTTAGATGTCTGGCGAGCAGCAATTTGTGTCGAAGCTGACAACATACACGCTCACGTCTGAAAAGACTAATGGGCGCGAAATAACTGCACATTTGTGTGTGGAACATCTTGGTATCCCTGTTCCGAACTAAAGGTGTGCGCAGACATACGAATCTAACGCATCAATCGAAGTGAGTCTACGGCTGCTTGCCGTCATAGCGACGAGATCAAGCGAGCTTTTTCTGCCTTTGAATCTTTTTTTCGTAGCCGATTTTTTCGCATCAGGAACTTTTTCTTTGTTTCCTTCTTCAGGACAATTATAAAAATCTTCAAAGCCAGTATAGTTAAAATGCGGAAATATTGCAACACGTACATAATGCTCTCTAACCTCTCATGTACTGCCGCAATAAACTACGACAAAACTCTGCACATTCAATCGTCAGTAAATCTGAAAACGTTGTGCATAGAAGCGATGAAACTTTTGACACTTTCAGAAAGGTGTAGTAGTAGTAGTAGTAGTAGTAGTAGTAGTAGTAGTAGCAGCTGCTGCAATTATTATAGTGGTTGTTGCGTCGGCGGCGGTTGTGGTGGAGGACTGATTTGATAGCCACTGTTTACGCTCATATATCTAATGCAAACCATCTCTACATAACTACTGCAACCCTTTCGGACTCAAAATTTTAAAAATGAGATTTTTTGTATTTTCTTTTGACATAAATTGAGACAGAGCAATGTTAAAAAAACAAGTGTTACGTACATTATTGAACACACACATGTGGTAATGTAAATGCAGTTCCGTTCTGCAGATCGGCATAGAGCTACTTGACAGAGAGCACGCTCCCACCTGATTCTGTGAAGGTCCTTCTTCGTTCCACGGTGTACGAACTGCCTTGAGAGGCGATATATTGGTAGATTCTTTGCTTCTGGGATATATTTGTCAATTGGAATAACAGTTTTGCATTTTTTCGATAATAGTTGCGATGATGTACTTTCTGATTAGTCTGAAAAACTAGTTGTCATAGCATGCTATCTCAAAATCGAGATCACTGTCTTCAGCTACCACATTATCTCCATTGCCACTGCTACTGTCAGTCTCCGTGTCGGCGTCAGAAGAAATCCCTTCCGAAACGCATGACAGTATGTTTTCTTCCTTTATTCTGCCAGAGTACATCGTGGAAACTGAAACACAACCTGCCACAGCTAGTCATGTTGCCACTAGCGCTGGAGTGGATTCAAATGGAGCCACAACAGTGACTACTAAAATACATAAATTTAATTATTATCGCACTACAAAGAGCACAAATTTGGACAGGACAGTTTTCTGTACCTACGCTACGCGCAAAAAATGCCTTATAGACAAAAATTCAGTCCAATTTGAAAACACAGACAATCGTGCACTGCATACAAAAATGGTTCCTCTTCCTGCTCGTCTAAATGCTAAGATTTGATACATATGAAGTAGTTCAAACTGCAGCTGCTAGAGGGCAGTACCCACTGGAGACGTAAAGGGCGGCTACAACAGATGTTGCTACTGTGCATGTGCCACGAAATGAGAAAATCCTAGGTGGCTTAAAACGGAACCACATCGTCTGAAAGGATTACTAGTCTAGCCTTGGTCTCCCTCTACAGCTTTCAACTTTCACCCTCTACAGTTCCCTCCAATGAATGCTCGAAGCCTAAACGTGTCTCTCATCGACCGATTCAATCCTTTAGTTCATTTGCGGCACAAATTTCTTTTTCTCCAGTTGATTTCAGTACGTACTCTTTAGTTATCAGATCTCCCCAACGCATCTTCAGGATTCTACTGCTGTCTCACATTTCACAGGCTTATGTTCTCTTCTGAACTGTTTATCGACCATACTTCACTTCCACACGACGCCACGCTCTCGACAAATAACTTCACAGAAGACTTCCTAGCATTTAAAGTTATATTAGACGTTACAAAATTTCTGTTTTTCAGAAACACTCCCTGGCTATTGGCGGTCTGTCATTTAAACCTCTCTGCTTTAGCCATTGTCAGTTATTTTACAGTCCAAATAGGTAACTGGCCTACTACTGAAACCTCCCCTTAGAAAAATTTATGAATTACTGTGCTCATAAACCTCTTACGTTATTTGATTTTCAAACAGCTGAGCAGAACTGAACGTACTCAGACATTTCTCTCTTTACTTATTCTGATCAACACTAAACTGACACACAATAATTTTAGCGCAACGCAATCTGACTTTCAATAATCCCTACAAAAGAATGGCCCTGACTAACAATAATCTATACCTTTCACGAATCACTTAGCTCACAAAAATCTTCGTTACTCAAACTACTACAATACAGCGAGCGGCAATACTGCCAGCTACATAAAAGACTAACTACTGAAGGCACTACTGATAGGCATAGTTAGCAAATGAAAGATTCTGAAAGAGAACAAACAATGTACTTACCTTAATAGTGTTCAAAAGTCATAAAATATATATATATATATATATATATATATATCAGTTTATGACATCCATTATTACAAATTTCGTTTTTCTGACGGACACACGTCCAGATCGTCCGCTCTCAAAACTCTGCCATCTCTCTTCCCACATCCACCACTGCTGGCGGCTCACCTCCAACTGCGCAATTCTACGCGTTCTTCACATCCAACTGCCCAACACTACAATAGCGAATATTCCAACAGTGAGTCCAACCAGCCACAGACTGCACACAGCACAGTGATTTTCATACAGAGCGCTACGTGGCGTTACCAACATAAAAACCTAAACAGCCTACTTACACTACTTCTGGTCTCTCATTTCCCAATCTAATTCTCTCCGCATCGCCTGATTTAATTCGACTACATCCGCTAACCTTGTTGATACCGACCTTGTGGCCTCTTCTCAAAACATCGATTCCGTTCAGCTGATCTCAGCCGCTTGCTGTACATGGCAGAACTACAGGAAATACAACTGACATGCTTTTTTGTGTTTGTCATTAGCAGGGAAGAACTTTCATTTTTCCTGCACTTTACTTACGTGAAACATTCAGTCTTGACAACAATTTCTGACGAAAACGTCGCAAAATAATTCGTCATCCTCAAAGTACATTAGTGCGTCACTGAACTCCGCAGTGCTACCATCATTGCTGAGAACAGCTTCGGTTGACTCAAGAAGCTATATTTTTCGAACAGAAAAATACGGATATGTTTCAACGTTCCTAGAAAGCCACTTCCATAAGCACGCCGTTAAACGGACTTCGTTAGTATGGCAGTGACAGACAACACTACCATCCATAGATCGTCGGCGCATAAGCACCCGAAACACATTTTCCTCGCAGCACTCTCTCGCCTCGTCTCCCAAAGAGCTCACTCGGTTCGGCTCTAATGCACTTTACACGGAGCAAGCTAAAATATGGCCCGCACAGGTGTTAAAAGCCGAGCCAACAATGTCCCTGGAGAGCGTAAATTATAATTATGGACGGTAAAACTTGTGGGTCGAATTGTTTAGGGGACAATTTGAAAGCTCGTATTTAAGTTCAATCCCCTCCACCGTAGGGCCGTGCCGCGTACCGAAGCGTTAAAATTCCGAACTCGCGGACTTCTTTTTAGGGTGGAGGGTGGAGAAGCGGAATGTTAATGCGAGAGCTCGAAAAGGGTGCTTGTCTGACTACTCCTCTCCGAAGATTAACAGAAAACATACTTTGGCGAGGCAGTGTATTTATGAGGGTAAAATACAGGTTGTTTCAGCGTACAGAACAAGGCTACAGTCTCGAAAAGAGATAAAGGCAAGAACGAATGGGCCACACGACTCCTTGACGCAGAGGTAAATGCATACTAAAGAGGTCGAGCTGATGTAATTGAATTCGTCCGAAACAGCGTTCCAGTATCCTCCAAATGTGCAGTGTTGTTCTGTTTCCGTAGGAGAGGGCTTCATAGCTTCCTGCAGATGACAACATACAGTGTGAAGCCTAACTCAGCTGACTACATTTCGGATGTTCTTCAGGGACTATTTTTTGTGAGTTGTTTGGTATAAGGGACCCACGGTTTCCAGCAGCTCTTTACAAAAGACGAATTGAATATTCCAGAATTTGAAAAACGAACAGCTGCTAGTATGAGTTTCTTAGAAGTAGATACCTTAGGCGTTGCGAAGCAACTCAAATCGCTTGATACGGGCAGGTCTTCAGGTCCAGATTGTATACCGATTAGGTTTCTTTCAGATTACGCTTATACAATAGCTCCCTACTTAGCAATCGTATACAACCGCTCGCTCACCGATAGATCTGTACCTACAGATTGGAAAATTGCGCAGGTCGCACCAGTGTTTAAGAAGGGTAGTAGGAGTAATCCATCTAACTACAGACCTATATCATTGACGTCGGTTTGCAGTAGGGTTTTGGAGCATATATTGTATTCAAACATTACGAATCACCTCGAAGGGAACGATCTATTGATACGTAATCAGCATGGTTTCAGAAAAACATCGTTCTTGCGCAACGCAGCTAGCTCTTTATTCGCACGAAGTAATGGCCGCTATCGACAGGGGATCTCACGTTGATTCCGTATTTCTAGATTACCAGAAAGCTTTTGACACCGTTCCTCACAAGCGACGTCTAATCAAGCTGCCGGCCTATGGGGTATCGTCTCAGTTGTGCGACTGGATTCGTGATTTCCTGTCAGGAAGGTCGCAGTTCGTAGTAATAGACGGCAAATCATCGAGTAAAACTGAAGTGACATCGGGTGTTCCCCAGGGAAGCGTCCTGGGACCTCTGCTCTTTCTGATCTATATAAATGACCTGGGTGACAATCTTAGCAGTTCTCTTAGGTTGTTCGCAGATGATGCTGTAATTTACCGTCTAGTAAGATCATCCGAAGACCAATATCAGTTACAAAGCGATTTAGAAAAGATTGCTGCATGGTGTGGCAGGTGGCAGTTGACACTAAATAACGAGAAGTGTGAGGTGATCCACATGAGTTCCAAAAGAAATCCGTTGGAATTCGATTACTCGATAAATAGTACAATTCTCAAGGCTGTTAATTCAATTTAGTACCTGGGTGTTAAAATTACGAACAACTTCAGTTGGAAAGACCACGTAGATAATATTGTGGGGAACGCGAGCCAAAGGTTGCGTTTCATTGGCAGGACACTTAGAAGATGCAACAAGTCCACTAAAGAGACAGCTTACACTACACTCGTTCGTCCTCTGTTAGAAAATTGCTGCGCGGTGTGGGATCCTTAACAAGGTGGGATTGACAGAGGACATCGAAAGGGTGCAAAAAAAGGGCAGCTCGTTTTGTATTAACACGTAATAGGGGAGAGAGTGTGGCAGATATGATACGCGAGTTGGGATGGAAGTCATTAAAGCAAAGACTTTTTCGTCGCGGCGAGATCTATTTACGAAATTTCAGTCACCAACTTTCTCTTCCGAATGCGAAAATATTTTGTTGAGCCCAACCTATATAGGTAGGAATGATCATCAAAATAAAATAAGAGAAATCTTGTGACAGCCAGAGCGAGAGCACCAGCAGCAGCGAGTACTGTTTGTATAAAGCGTTTATTTTGCATTTTGTTTACGACCTTCCACTAAGGAAGGGATTCTATTTGTGTTTATCTGCTCTGCATAGTAACTAACAGTTCTTGATAAAACTTTACGTAGTTTTCGTGTTAGATTTTTTAGTGTTTTCTTGATCGTTTAGAACAGAAAGCGCCCTAAAACCGTCTTTTGTTTGTTTCGCGGCCGTTAGCCACTAGTCACTTGAATCAGCAGTTGTCTTGTGACAGCCAGAGCGAGAGCACCAGCAGCAACGAGTACTGTTTGTATAAAGCGTTTTTGTACTTATTTGCTGCGCTTAGCTTTTAAATAGTTTTTCTGGGAAAACCTAGCGTAGTTTTCGCGTCTCGTATTTCAGTGAGTGTTTCTTGATTATCAGAGTAGCTCATCAGAAGATTATCTTGGGAATTTGTCACCGTATAGAGTAGGGTAAACATAGTCATGTGTAGGGACTGTGGTTGTTGTGAGCGGACGCAAGGAGAATTGGCCACTCTTCGGGGGCAGGTGGAGGCTTTGTCTGTTAGGCTCATCGAGCTCGAGGCGCAGGCGTCGGCTCGTAGTGGCGTTGGGGCAACTGTGGTGAGACCTATGCCTACTTCGGTGGCCTTGGAATCACATGGAACCCCTGATGTCGCTGCGTCTTCCGGCAGTGAGCATCTTACCGGTCAGCCATCACTCCAGGGTGAATGGCGGACAGTGGTGGGCTCGCGCGTGCCTGGCCGAAAGGCGAAGGTGGGATCTGGCCGCGTGGCAGCTGCCTTACCCCTTTCCAACAGGTACGGGGTGCTTCCTAGTGGTGATGACATCGTTTCCGAGCCACCACAGGATGCTTCGCCTGTTGGGCCAGTGGCCGATTCTCCGGCAAGGTCCCGACAGTCACAGAGGGCGGGCCTATTAGTTATAGGGAGCTCCAACGTTAGGCGGGTTATGGAGCCCCTCAGGAAAATAGCGGGTAGGTCGGGGAAGAATGCCAGTGTGCACTCGGTGTGCTTGTCGGGGGGTCTCGTCCGTAATGTGGAGGAGGCCCTTCCGGCAGCTATTGAACGCACTGGGTGTGACCGGCTGCAGATAGTAGCACATGTCGGAACGAATGACGCCTGCCGCTTGGGTTCTGAGGCCATCCTTGGTTCCTTCCGGCGGCTGGCTGATTTGGTGAAGACAACCAGCATCGCACGCGGAGTGCAAGCTGAGCTTAATATCTGCAGCATAGTGCCCAGAGTCGATCGCGGTCCTCTGGTTTGGAGCCGTGTGGAGGGTCTAAACCAGAGGCTCAGACGACTCTGCGACTATAATGGTTGCAAATTCATCGACCTCCGTTATTGGGTGGAGAACTGTAGGGCCCCCCTAGACAGGTCAGGCGTGCACTACACACCGGAAGCAGCTACTAGGGTAGCAGAGTACGTGTGGCGTGCACACGGGGGTTTTTTAGGTTAGAGGGACCCCCCCTTGGGCGAAACGATAAAATACCTGACGGCTTACCAGAAAGGACATTATCATCGTTGATAAAGAACGTCCGTCCTCAGAGACCAAAAACAGGAAAAGTTAACGTAATATTGGTAAACTGCAGGAGTATCCAGGGCAAGGTTCCTGAATTAGTATCTCTTATTGAAGGAAACAGTGCGCATATAGTATTAGGAACGGAAAGTTGGTTAAAACCGGAAGTGAACAGTAACGAAATCCTAGACACAGAATGGAATATATACCGCAAGGATAGGATAAACGCCAATGGTGGAGGAGTATTTATAGCAGTAAAGAATTCAATAATATCCAGTGAAGTTATTAGCGAATGCGAATGTGAAATAATCTGGGTTAAGTTAAGTATCAAAGGTGGGTCAGATATGATAGTCGGATGCTTCTATAGACCACCTGCATCAGCAACCGTAGTAGTTGAGCGCCTCAGAGAGAACCTGCAGAACGTCGTGAAGAAGTTTCGTGATCATACTATTGTAATAGGGGGAGACTTCAATCTACCAGGTATAGAATGGGATAGTCACACAATTAGAACTGGAGCCAGGGACAGAGACTCTTGTGACATTATCCTGACTGCCTTGTCCGAGAATTACTTCGAGCAGATAGTTAGAGAACCAACTCGTGAAGCTAACGTTTTAGACCTCATAGCAACAAATAGACCGGAACTTTTCGACTCCGTGAATGTAGAAGAGGGTATCAGTGATCATAAGTCAGTGGTTGCATCAATGACTACAAGTGTAATAAGAAATACCAAGAAAGGAAGGAAAATATATTTGCTTAACAAGAGTGATAGGGCACAAATCGCAGAATATCTGAGTGACCACCATCAAACGTTCATTTCTGAGGAAGAGGATGTGGAACAAAAATGGAAAAAATTCAGAAACATCGTCCAGTACGCCTTAGATAAGTTCGTACCGACTAAGGTCCAAAGCGAGGGGAAAGATCCACCGTGGTATAACAATCATGTACGAAAGGTACTACGGAAACAAAGAAAGCTTCATCATAGGTTTAAGAGTAGTCGAATCATAGCTGATAAGGAAAAGCTGAACGAAGCGAAAAAGAGCGTAAAGAGAGCAATGAGAGAAGCATTCAACGAATTGGAACATAAAACATTGGCAAACAATCTAATCAAGAACCCTAAAAAGTTTTGGTCATATGTAAAATCGGTAAGCGGATCTAAATCCCCTATTCAGTCACTCGTTGACCACGATGGCACCGAAACAGAGGACGACCGAAGAAAGGCAGAAATACTGAATTCAGTGTTCCGAAACTGTTTCACTGCGGAAAATCGTAACACGGTCCCTGACTTCAGCCGTCGCACGGACGCCAAAATGGAAAATATTGAAATAAACGATATCGGAATTGAAAAACAACTGCTATCACTTAGTAGCGGAAAAGCATCCGGACCAGACGAGATACCCTTAAGATTCTACAGTGATTATGCTAAAGAACTTGCCCCCTTTCTATCAGCAATTTATCGTAGATCGCTGGAAGAACGTAAAGTACCTAGCGACTGGAAGAAAGCGCAGGTCGTTCCCATTTTCAAGAAGGGTCATAAATCAGATGCGAATAATTATAGGCCTATTTCGCTTACGTCAATCTGTTGTAGAATAATGGAACATGTTTTGTGTTCTCGTATTATGACTTCTTAGATAATACAAATCTCCTTCATCATAACCAACATGGATTCCGCAAACAGAGATCATGTGAAACTCAGCTCGCCCTATTTGCCCAAGAAATTCACAGTGCCGTAGACACTGGCGAGCAGATTGATGCCGTATTCCTGGACTTCAGGAAGGCATTTGATACGGTTCCGCACTTACGTTTAGTGAAAAAAATACGAGCTTACGGAATATCGGACCAGGTTTGTGATTGGAGTCAGGATTTCCTAGAAGAAAGAACACAACATGTCATTCTTAACGGTTCAAAATCTGCAGATGTAGAGGTAATTTCGGGAGTACCGCAGGGAAGCGTGATAGGACCTTTATTGTTTACAATATACATAAATGACTTAGTTGACAACATCGGTAGCTCCGTGAGGCTATTTGCAGATGACACGGTTGTCTACAAGAAAGTAGCAACATCAGAAGACTCGTACGTACTCCAGGAGGACCTGCAGAGGATTAATGCATGGTGCGACAGCTGGCAGCTTTCCCTAAACGTAGATAAATGTAATATAATGCGCATACATAGGGGCAGAAATCCATTCCAGTACGATTATGCCATAGGTGGTAAATCATTGGAAGCGGTAACGACCGTAAAATACTTAGGAGTTACTATCCGGAGCGATCTGAAGTGGAATGATCACATAAAACAAATAGTGGGAAAAGCAGGCGCCAGGTTGAGATTCATAGGAAGAATTCTAAGAAAATGTGACTCATCGACGAAAGAAGTAGCTTACAAAACGCTTGTTCGTCCGATTCTTGAGTATTGCTCATCAGTATGGGACCCTTACCAGGTTGGATTAATAGAAGAGATAGACATGATCCAGCGAAAAGCAGCGCGATTCGTCATGGGGACATTCAGTCAGCGTGAGAGCGTTACGGAGATGCTGAACAAGCTCCAGTGGCGGACACTTCAAGAAAGGCGTTACGCAATACGGAGAGGTTTATTATCGAAATTACGAGAGAGCACATTCCGGGAAGAGATGGGCAACATATTACTACCGCCCACATATATCTCGCGTAATGATCACAACGAAAAGATCCGAGAAATTAGAGCAAATACGGAGACTTACAAGCAGTCGTTCTTCCCACGCACAATTCGTGAATGGAACAGGGAAGGGGGGGATCAGATAGTGGTACAATAAGTACCCTCCGCCACACACCGTAAGGTGGCTCGCGGAGTATAGATGTAGATGTAGATGTAGAACAGAAAGGTTTAGGTGTTCGTTTTTCCTGCGCGCTGTTCGGGAGTGGAATGGTAGAGAGATAGTATGATTGTGGTTCGATGAACCCCCGGCCAAGCACTTAAATGTGAATTGCAGAGTAATCATGTAGATGTACATGTAGAAATAACTGCACTTCGTTTGTTTTTTATCCATACTGCACTGAAAATAGCTGTGCAACACCTGAAATGTCTATGGTATGCTCTTTGTGTCTTGCATGGATGAAAAGTTGTTTCGATCACTGACAGTAGGTGCTTTATTGTTTCCCCTCAAGATTGCATTCTGTTCTGCTCAACTTTTCCTCAGATTTTTGCAGCCATGTTGGCCGTAATTCAGGTTTTCCATTTTGTTAATTGTATATTTCAGGCTTTTTCACTGTTGTGAAGATAATTGGTGTAAAAAGTCATAGTAAAACATAATTACATTACAACCGCATCGTCTGTGAAAAGTCTGAGACTGATGTTAATACTGTTTGCAAAGTCGTTAATATTAAACATGAACACCAAGGGTGCCGACAATTTTCCCTGGTGCACACCTAAAGTTACTTCTATACCTGTCGATGACTCTTCATCCAATACAACACGCTGCCTTCTCCCTACCAACAAATCCTCAGTTTCGCTTCATATCCCGTACGATCGCTCTTTCAATAACTAACGTGACTGTGGCACTGAGTCAAAAACTTTTAGGGAGGAAATGTGCACCTTCCTGACTGCCTTGATCCATGGGTTTTCAAGATGTCGAGTGAGAAAAGCGAGAGTTTGGTTTCGCATGATCGATGTTTTCGGAATCCGCGCTGATTAATATGGAGATCACCCTTCTGGAGGGACCCGATTACGTTTGAGCTCAGAATCTAAACGGTTAAACCGTGCACTCAGTCCGAGTTGGGGATCGAGTATCTAACAGTTTACAGGGGCAACAAATTTGTGTTTTCAGTATTTCATATATTTGTAAACCGAATTTTAAAGTTAAAGTGCTGTCGTAATCTACTCATTAACTAGTATTTTCTTACGTTAAAGGTTTAACACAATAAGACAAGCAGTAAAGTTAGAAACAGTGTGTATATCTTGGTGCTGTGTGACCCACATTTCACGCTTTCAGTATTTAGGAATGAGAGCACTTAGTAAGTGCCAACAAACTTTACACCGAATTTAAAGCATTTTAGGAACATTCTTTTCGTCACGCCCCCCATAAAATAATGGAAGGAAGAAAGAGTATCGTTCTTCATGTGGTAAAACTTCCGCATGAGGCATTACATTTTAATTGTGCCAGTATAGCCTGTGGTCGAAATTTAGCCTGTTGAGTCAGTGGACCTAATCTGTGAGTAATACACTCCACGTAAAACTGTGTCTGAAATTTTAGCCGTATGACTGACCCATAAGAAATACTGCATTTTAACTATGAGTATGCTTGAATTAATTGTTGGATCTCTCTTTAATTCTTCGATTATTTTAAGAGAGTGCTTGATACAGTGCATTGAAAAATGAATATGACAACGCAATGTGAAAGTCGTCGTATTGGATAAAGTAATCTCAGATGCGAAATGATTTGCATTAACAAAATCTGTACTGTAAATTCGTCAAACCGCAATTATAACTCTCAAAATTATTTGGAATATGTTCAGCGCGCATCTGAAAACAACTATATCCACATTTTTCCCATTACTTCGCACAAAAATTGTCGCCCTCTACCTCCTTGTCTTCCGTCCGACCCGTTAGCGCAGAAAAGTAAGCTAAATAACAAAGCTAATGTACGTTATTTGCAGACTCAGTTACTACAATATTTTGATTTCCGCCGCTGAAGTTATCATCGATCTAGCGTTTGTCGCATTGCAGCTGCAGGTATACGTGTGAACCATGTAAGCATGAACACTCAAGAATGTCGTATAACTAAACATTGTTACTTTCGTGTGTCATTCTTCCCATAGCACTTGATCGGTACGCAGCGTAGCACTTCAGTTTTCAATATTCGCGAACTGGAGATTTTAACGTGTGATAGAGAAGGTATCATGAGAGTTACGAATATGAAAGCATCTACTTCATTTTACTACTTTTAACGGCTCCGTACAGACGTGATTTTTTAATTCATATCTACGGCAAAGAACCTTTCTAAAAATGGTTCAAATGGCTCTGAGCACTATGGGACTGAACTTCTGCGGTTATCAGTCCGCTAGAACTTAGAACTACTTAAACCTAACTAACCTAAGGACATCACACATCCATGCCCGAGGCAGGATTCGAACCTGCGACCGTAGCGGTCGCGCGGTTCCAAACTGTAGCGCCTAGAACCGCTCGGCCACTCCGGTCGGTGAACCTTTCTAATTGTAGAAGTTTCATTGCCCTCTTGTATAATTAATACTAAAAATCGGTACATCAATTTTCGTGTTCACGTATTAATATTATGATGTTGTGACGATCAGCATCTCTAAGAAATCTTTTCCAAATAATTCGATGAATGCGATTTTCATCACATTCGTATTTCGCTAATAATTTGGAATAAAATGATGTCTTAAATTTATCACTTCTTCACTACTATCTGTATTCGCAACACATTTTGCAGATAGTATAGGCATATACCACTATATAGGCCCTACTTGCAAAATTCTATCGTTGCGCAAGATGTATGATCTCATAAAGATTGAGATGAACGCACGTTTTATGCATGGAAGTTTCTTTGAAAAATGGGATGTGGAGGCCGGGGAGAGGGGGGTGTTCTTGTATATTCTAAGACTCCACAACGAATGGATGTCAATGATATTGGTCAGTAATTTCGTGGATCAGTTCTCTTATCTTTCTTGTACACGGATATGACCTGCTCCATCTTGCAACAACTTGGCACGGTTTTTTGTTCGAGGGTTCTACGTAAATTATGGCTAAAAGGCGCGCAAACTTTGCCGCAAATTCGGTGCAGAATCTGATAGGGATTCCGTCGGCCGTGGAGCTTATTCAGTTTTAGCGATTTCAACTATTTTCAACACCATTGAGTTTAATATATCACTCATCACGGTGGCGTTTCGAAACTTAATTTGGGGCAATACTCTCAGCTTTATTTTTGTAGAGAAACATTTGAAAAGAGTTCAGCATTCCTGCATTTACTTTGCTGTCCTCAGTTTCTGCCTCGGCCCGTAGTGTCTAGAAACCAATTTTGGTACCAATAACAGCCTTAACGTATAACGAAATTCTGTTTTGGGTTTTACGAGAGCTCTCCAACATTTCCCATCCAGTATTCTTGCGTTTACACCGCTACTACGAATGGCCTTATGTTAATGTCCGTAAGGCCATGTGCGATGCATATTTACTTTTCAAATCCCACATGCCGGTGCTATGTTATATTGAAGATATTCTAGCCTCACCTATTCGCAAGGGATCCTTGTAGGTGTGTAGAAGGTATTACCTATTGTAACGGAGGGGAAAATTCCGCAGCAGGAGGCAAGTGCCCCCGCTTGGGTCAACCACTTGGCAGTCTGTGATGTCGCCGCATACGCTGTGGGTACGGTGCGTTCCTCCGCGTACGCCAATGGCACATTCTGCTGTCAGCGCGGCTATGAATCAGCGGCCCCACTGCTCAAGACAGCCCACCTATGACCTCAGTTCCACAAATACAGGCAGTCGTTTCGCGCAACCAGCACCCGTTCTTGGTAGTCTCCTTCAGTTTACTGCTGGATCCTAAACTCCGCATGATCGAGAGTACACCGCATCAACGCAGTGGCGTCCTCAGGATTCTGCTGAGCAGACCGAAGACTATTTCCGGCACGGATAATTTACCACAGGAAATTGCACATTCGGCGTTCGTGTTTAAGAAAAATGGATACTCCGAGATGCAGATTAGTAGGGCTTTGAAATTTGGATCATCTCCGGAAGTGCACAAAGAGGAGCAATAAACCTGTGACATTTATTCCATAAGACAGGAACAATTGTAAGGAGGTTTGACGTTAAGAGCGTATTCCTTCCTCCAGCCAATATTAGGGCACTGTCAAGGATAGAAGCCTGGCATATAGAAAACCCCGCGTCAGACTGCGAGGCTAGCATCGGCCGGTTGATTTCGGGAGAGGTGCATGGGACCTTACCTTACCTTACACGACACAACAGCAACCTGAAAAATCGGTGGTAGGTGATGGAATTTGTGGAGACCCGGCTAGCTGAAGGAGACAACTGAAATTAGGATGGAGTACACTCTGATTAATACAGAGAAGGGCTCTTCTCTAATTGGGACTTGAAACTCCCCATTATCACGTATTAAAACACAACGATCTTTGGTGCTGCCGTTCCGAGTGTTTGGAATACCCTTTGAATGCGATACGCCGTTGATGCCAGTTTCCACCCTAGGCATCAGTTCCCAGGGGGCCTCAGCAGCAGTAGTCTCTCTCCTGAAGATGACAGATAGCCGAAATATCGAATCATTTCGTTTTTAGGAGCGAGCAGCAAACCCAAGAGAATCACCAAAAAATTACTATGCCGGAAAACCTTATGAAGTCAGCACCTGTTCTTTCAAGTACGTGGAGCCCCAAAGAGATAGACACATTGCATACCTCAGCAAATCAGGAATATCAAAGCAGTACGTAATAATTTAAACGGAACCAGAATCACATCATGGGCGCGTTCCTGGCAGCACCAGAAACGGAAGCGTTTAGAATTTTACAGACCAGAATCTATAAAATGTATGTTACGTTTGACAGTATCAGTACAAATTAATTGGTAGTTGAGTCGGAACAACAGAAACACTTAGGATAGCGCACCAGGTACTTAAAGATATTTTGTGCACTTGGTGCCCCACAGTTGTTAAGTATCTGAAAAAAAAAAAGTCTTGGATCTAAACGGCTAAGAACTTAGTAACTGGTACGATTCGAACGAGAAGTTTTCCCGTACTATAGAAATCGATGGTAAAATTTGTCTACAGAAATCACAGAAAACAATCTGTAGGATCTGACGGCGATTTGAGTCGTATCCTAACCCCAGCAGTCCTTGGGCCCTGCCGGAAGGTAACGAATGCTCCTGCGGTTCTTCACAGACAACAACACACTAAAAAAGTTTCGAACAACGTGAGGAACTAACGCAGACGAATGTGGACTTATATCGGCGTTGTTTGTAACAGGACCACCATTAGTTGAACATAAATGGCGATTTTTAATCTCATTGCATCCATGGGATTGGATAACGGATATTTCAGCTGTGAAATATTTTCTTTTGGAGCCCACCGGCTATTTTCGACTCCAATGTGTTTGTGGTTTACTTTGTTTACAATGGTTTCAACTTAAGGCACTTCTAAAGCAGCATCTTCTTTTCTGTTCTACATCAGTCCTCTGACTGGTCTGATGCACCCGCCACGATTTCCTACCCCGTGCCAACGCTCTTCATCTCAGGACTGTGTTTTCCGACGAATTTTTTTCCTCGCCGATACTGCGATTAGTTTGCTCATCAATATTATTATTTCACTCAATTTTTAACATCACTATACAGCACCACATGTCAAAAGCTTCGATTTTCTACTTTCCAGGTTTTCCGCACAGCCCGTGATTCACTTCCATAGAAACGGTTATCGATACGTAATAACCACCAAGTATATCTGTTGCTGTACCACAGCATCCTCTAACTCAATAGGTGTATGTGCCCCAGAACAGAGGCAAAATTTTGTAAAGGAGTATAAGAAGTGGTCCATTCGCTGACTGATACTGAGCTGACCGCTACTGACAATGCTTCTAACAGCATAGGCATATAGTCTTAGATCGAACAAACAATCATGGGACAATACGTTGTTCAGTAATGGTAGCATATTTTCCGGTGTGGTATGCGGTATCCGTAACAGAGAAAATCTTAGTAAAAACTGGGGCGTATAATTAAAATAGGACGGCTGTTGATAAATTGAAACTACGAGTGGCTATCAAAAAATAAAAACTAGATTAATAAATTTTACTACACAATCTGTAATCAGGCTACGTGTTGGCATTACTTCTCAGCAAAGTCACCACCAAAATTCAAACATTCGTCGTAGCGTGACACCAGCTCCTCTATCGCTTCGCCAAAGAATGCTGCAACCAGATTCTTCAGCGACTTGTTGACAGCAATCCCGAGTTCATGTCTACTGCAGTGCCCAGTAGCCAGCCAGGCCTTCGTCTTGGGGAAGAGAGAATAGTCGCTTGGTGCGAAGTCTCTTGGTGCGAAGTCCGAACTATAGGGTGGATGTTGAAAAATCTCCCTAAAGATCTGTTTTCCCTTCATTCGATTCGCAGAATAGGGTTAGCCGTTATGAAGGAGAATGATTCCTTCGGTAATAATCCCACGTCGTTCGGTCTGGGTAGACCTTCGGAGTTTCGCAAGTCCATCACAATAAAACTGTGACATCACAGTCTTCTCACGCGTTACTCTTGAAACCTGTTGTCAAAATTCGTTTACTTACTTAGTGCTACTGTCCATGACGATCGCATCTCAATCTCCACGATGTTCCGCCCGTTTCCTGCATACACTTACTTCCAGAGTCATTTCGCAGATGATCCAGCTATCCTTTCCAGGGCCAACCTTTGCACCTTCTGATACCAATATTTTCTCTGTAGACCTTCTTGACATATCTATCCTTTGACATTCACTCTATATTGGCCAGCCATTTTAACATGATGCTCTTAATTTCTGAAACTATGTCACTATGACCGTATAGTTCTTACAATTCCTTGTCTTTCCGCATTCTCCATTGCCATGCCTTACTCGTCATTCCAGCTGCATGCTTTGGTACTAACCTCTCTGTGGCAGTATTAAAGAGGGTTATTCCAATCATATCGTCAAGAAGTTCGGAAATTGTGAAACGACCTCTCGCACGTACAATTTCATCAACATATTGTATTACTTCATCAGGCACATTTGAATATGTTTCTAGACCATATTTTATCACGCAAATCTGTGCAACCAGCCTTGAATTTTGTGCACCACTCCCTCACACTACCATCACTCAACACTCCATCCGCGTACACACGACACTATCGATAATGAATGTCGGCATCATTGACTCCTCCTGCTTGCAAGAAGCTAATAACAAAGTATCTCACAGTTGGCGGGAGACACAGTAACGCCGTCCATTTTAGTCGCCTGTTGCTTCCACAATGACGAACACAACAGAGCCGAGTGACAGGACGTGATATTCAGAGTCTCCTTTTCCAACTACGCAAGCACCATGAAGCTACAAACATTTGTGTATTTTTAACAGCCACTAGCAGGTTGATTGATGGGCAGCTCTCATACTTTCTATCATTCGTGTCTCCAACTGGCAGCCACTACGTGCACACACTCGAGAAGATTAGGACAGCCGGACATCAGAATGGAGTATTTTACTGGGGTAACAACTGGAGACGTTCAGTTAGGTGCTGGCGATTGCAGTGGGCTGTGTCGCTCGTTAGTGTCCGACGCTGCACTAGGTACCAGTTTTGCTGTTCTCGAAAGCAGTACTTAGGATACTTGCCCACGTCCTTGGCCTGTTACACAACGTTTCTTTGCCGTGGAGTCCAGTAGCGACGCCAGGTGTAGCTGGAACTGCATCCCTTTCAGAGGTGGTGCTGACTGTTCGCGCTGACCCAGCAAGGCTTAACAGAAGAGAGCTGTGTCTGCGGCTTAGCCGCCGTAAGTTAACATTTACACGGCCTAAAGGCGGACCACCCAGGCGCCCGCTACACACACACACACACACACACACACACACACACAATTGTGATGCCGGGGTCTTGTTCCTCAGAGCGTCCCCTGTAAGACCCGTGTTATCTGCCTTAATCTCTCACAGAACACGTGGCCAGCTACACGTGAGCTAAATACATCATCTCGTAATGCGCAGCGGGGCACAACACAACCTAATGACAGCGGCTTCCTGTTCACCCCGCCCCCCACCCCCTCTGTGAAACACGTGTGCGTAGCTCCTCGCTCTGGTCACTCTACCAATGCCTGAGTTACGAAAGAGACCTCTGAATCGCTCCAAACTTTTTTTTTTTTTTTTTTGTTCATCGTGTCCTTAGAAAGTCCACTATCTGAATGCCAGAGTAGGAGAAGATCCACAAAAAGCTACGTCCGTACTTTCAGGACACACTCCCCACATATTTCCGTGTACGGCCCTTTCTGGATACAGAAAATGTTCGACTGCTGCTCTGGACAGCACATTCTCCAGATCTCTCACAAACTGAAAACGTCTGGTCAATGGTGGCCGAGCAACTGGCTCGTCACAATACGCCAGTAACTAATCTTGATGAACTGTGGCATGGTGTTGAAGCTACATGGGCAGCTGTACCTGTACACATCATCCAAGCTCTGTTTGACTCAATGCCCAGGCGTATCAAGGCTGTTATTACGGCCAGAGGTGGTTGTTCTGGGTACTGATTTCTCATGATCTATGCACCCAAATTTCGTGAAATGCAATCGCATGTCAGTTCGAGTATAATATATTTGTCCAATGAATACGCGATTTCTCGGTTTCACGATTTCTGCCTTATTCCATGCTCCTATTTAGCGAGGGACAATGATAATCTACATGCCTTCGTACGTGACCTGGCGTCCCTTATCTTATGATTTAAATAATGAAACGCGCACCAGTCACTTATATTTTGATGCGTAGCACAACGCGTTTCGAGGATTTATTCTCGTTTTCAAGTGCATTTATACAATCACCACCAAACACAACGAAGCGACGTAGAGGACGCTGACGCAAGTAGTTTAAGATAAGGCACGTGGGGCAGCAAATGTCTGGAAAATACCCCAAAAGTGGATGACGTATATTGAACACATGACGTCACCAGCTGATGTACGTCGCTGCACGTGAAGCTGTTGAGCGTATCGGTTCTGTCGCGAACAGTCCAAGTGTTCACATCGGTGTAGCTCCGGGCCTATGTGAGCGACTTGGCTCGTGGGACTGAGGTTTCGAGTCTTGCATCTGGCAGGCAGTATTTTTTAATTGCGTTACATGTGTTTGCACTGAAATAAGATTTATTATTTACCGGTCTCGCGGTCTCCGTAGGTTTATTGCAAAGTACAGGACAACACAAATCTACCGTATTAAAGGAAAGAAAGATTGGATTTCAAGTCCCGTCGACATCGAGGTCATTGGGGGTTAGCGCAAGCTCAGATGGTATCAAGGTTGGAGAAGGAAATCGATCGTGTCCTTTAAAAGGAACATTCCCGGCATTTACCTGGAGCGATTTGGGGAAATCACGGAAAACTAAATCTGGGAGGCCGGAACCCTTTGGATGGGTTTAACCCGTCGTCCTCCCGAATGCAAGTCCAGTGTGTTAACCACTGCGTCACCGCGGTCGGTACCTACCGTATTGTGTAACAAGTCACTACGCTTCCGAATTTCATCGCCACCAATAAATGACCTTGGTTTTTTTATTAAATAAAAATTTGTACAAAAACGAGACAGCAGTTATCCGTGGACGGACAAAACAAGAAGAGGTGCAGATACGGAAAGGTGTCCGACAAGGTTGCGCACTATCCCTTGTTATCTTTAACCTATACATTGAAGAGGCGCTGAAAAAAGTAAGGGAAAATTCACAGACAGGTGTAGTAATTCATGGCCAACGAATAGATATGACAAGATATGCCGATGATATAGCTGTCCTGGCGGAAAGTGAAGAAGATCTTGTAGTCCTACTGAATAGAATAGATAAAATTATGGGGGAAGAACATAATATGAGAATTAATAAAGCAAAAACAAAAGTAATGGCATACGACAAAAAAGATCAAGTGAAAGTCCAAGTTCATGTAGGCAATGAACTGCTTGAACAAGTTGATAAATTTACTTATCTGAGCAGTAATATTACCAGGGATGGGAGGAGCAAGGCAGAAGTGAGAAGTAGAATTGCTCAAGCAAAAGCTGCTTTTAACAAGAAGAAAAACATCTTAACATCTAAGAGCATCAGCCTTGAAATCAGGAAAAGATTTTTGAAATCATATGTGTGCAGTGTGGCATGCTATGGGTGTGAAACATGGACTCTCGGGACAGAGGAAGACCAGAAGCTAAATTCTTTTGAAATATGGTGCTATACACGCATGCTCAAAATAAAATGTATCGACAAGCTCACAAACGAAGTGGTTCTGGAAAGAGCAGGTGAGAAGAGAAGCTTCTGGAGTTTCATTGTTACAAGAAGAGTGCAATTTACAGGCCATCTATTAAGACATAAAGGACTCCTGAACACAATCACAGAGGGATATGTCAAAGGAAAAAGACCAAGAGGAAGACCACGACTGAGGTACATGAATCAAATCGTGAAAGATGTGGGATGAAACACATATAAAGAAATGAAGAGAAAAGCTGAAAGACGCACAGAATGGAGACAAACTGCCATTATAGCTGTTGCAAACCAATCCTTCGATTGACCACTACAGAAGAAGAAGAAGAAAAAGTCCGTAAACAAAAAAAGAAGGGGGCAAAAGGAAAGAGACACGAAATAAGGACTGCTTTTGCTTGGTTACAGCGAGGAAAGTAATTCTGTTACTTCTCCGTTTAAAACAGATCACATTCGCAAGGTCCCTACAGGCGAGTGTAGAATCGACAAGCCCAATAGATGCACATGCGGCGAGGTACGTAATATGGCAACGTCGCATGTTCAACAATTGTCATCGAAATTTAGGGTATTTCCCGACATTTGTAACCCCATGTTTCTTATACTGAATTACCCGTCGCAGATGCGTGTACGTCGCTTCGGGTGTTTCTAAATGTTAATAAGAATCAACCTGTATAACATGGAAAATCAGCTCTTCATCAAACGAAATATTTCAGATGGCTCTGAGCACTATGGGACTTAACTTCTGAGGTCATCAGTCCCCTAGAACTTAGAACTACTTAAACCTAACTAACCTAAGGATATCACACACATCCATGCCCGAGGCAGGATTCGAACCTGCGACCGTAGCTGTCGCGCAGTTCCAGACTATAATGCCTAGAACCGCTCGGCCACCGCGGCCGGCCATCATCAAACGCCCATAGAAACAATAGAGTCCACGCTGCTCAGTTTGTAATAAACTGAACAGGATACTGCGATTCAATCAGTATACTTCAAACAATGCTATTCAACGTTGCGCATGACCCGGGCGATAATAGTGGAGACATATATAACACTGTCTCCAGAGGTCTTGCGACAGCGCAGCTAGCATGGTAGCGGTAGCTAGCGAGCTAGCGGCAGACAAGGCCAGCCTCAGACGGCAATCGCAGTCCGCATTCCCACAGGAGTTTTTCCCGAGCGCGAGACAGCCAGCGGCAACAAAAAAAAGCCCCCGTGTGCGCCACGTCGCGGTGCTTTCACTGCGGCCTGCGTATTCTATGCAGATTCCGAGCTGCTGTCGCCGGCGGCGAGCCAGCACACATCGCGTTCTATTAACCCCCCCCCCCTACCCCTACTAGTAGCAGCGTTTAGCTCGCACGTTGTCCAGGAGCCAGGGCGGTGCAGTGAACCGACTGTGTCGTTGCTAAAACACTCGGCTCTTCGCGGAAAACTCCCACCGCCGGGGAGAAGCGAATATTTTGTGCGATGTCGTGAGTAACTTGTTTAGACTTCAGCCAACGCTCGTCGTACAAACAAAAGACGCCGTGTCTTAGTTTAAAACCAACAATCCCCCTACCCCTCAACGCCGATTCTGTGGGACCAAAACGAGAAAACAAAGAAAATACCAAAATATTTAATCAATTAGTTTCACGCATCATTTTGTACGACGCATTGTACTGACGTAATTTAACATTCAAATCGCAAATTAAATTGTAAAAACGGCTACATGCTGAATATTTATGAATTCTCACTTAAAGTAGTAAAGGAGTTTTGCTATTTGGGGAGCAAAATAACTGATGATGGTCGAAGTAGAGAGGATATAAAATGTAAACTGGCAGTGGCAAGAAAAGCGTTTCTAAAGAAGAGAAATTTGTTAACATCGAGTATAGATTTAAGTGTCAGGAAGTCATTTCTGAAAGTATTTGTATGGAGTGTAGCCATGTATGGAAGTGAAACATGGACGATAAATAGTTTGGACAAGAGAATAGAAGCTTTTGAAATGTGGTGCTACAGAAGAATGTTCAAGATTAGATGGGTAGATCACATAACTAATGAGGAAGTATTGAATAGGATTGGGGAGAAGAGAAGTTTGTGGCACAACTTGAGTAGAAGAAGGGATCGGTTGGTTGGACATGTTCTGAGGCATCAAGGGATAACGAATTTAGTATTAGAGGGCAGCGTGGAGGGTAAAAATCGTAGAGGGAGACCAAGTGATGAATACACTAAACAGATTCAGAAGGATGTAGGCTGCAGTAGGTACTGGGAGATGAAGAAGCTTGCATAGGATAAAGTAGCATGGAGAGTTGCATCAAACCTTTCTCAGGACTGAAGACCACAACAACAACAACTACTACTCTATTTTTAGTTTTTCATTTCTAAATATACATACGTGAGTTAATAATTCCTTAGTTCCACCTTTTACTTATTACAATATTACTCGTAGCTATTCTTCTATGCAACAGAAGGAGTTGTCAAGGAGAAACATTTTTAGTTTGTTTTTAAATTTTACTTTGCCATTTGTCAGAAATCTTATATCCCTGCATAAGTTATCAAAAATTCTTGTTCTAGCATTGTTCACCCGTTTTTGTGCTAAAGGCAACCTTAATGTGGAGTAATGAATGTCACTTTTCCTTCTGGTATTGTAATTATACACACATCAAAAAAAGTTTAGCATCACCTCGGTTCCGAGAGTTCCGGAACCTGTACAAAAAATTGGAATAGAGATCAACATAAACATCATTTCCGCCCCTTTTTATTGCTCATAAAAACCACACATTGCTTGTTGTACCACCATACAGCGAGACCTTCAGAGGTGGTGGTCCAGATTTCTGATCACAACGGTACCTCTACCACCAAGTAGCACGTCCTCTTGCAATGATGCACGCGTGTATTCGTCGTGGAATACTATCCACAAGTTCGTCAAGGCACTGTTGGTCCTGATTGTCCCACTCCTCAACGGCGATTCGGCGTAGACCCCTCGCAGTGGTTGGTGGCTCACGTCGTCCACAAACAGCCCTTTTCAATCCATCCCAGGCATGTTCGATAGGATTCATGTCTGGAGAACATGCTGGCCACTCTAGTCGAGCGATGTCGTTATCCTGAAGGAAGTCATTCACAAGATGTGCGCGATGGGGGCGCGAATTGTCGCCCATGAAGACCCGACTGCCTCGCCAATATGCCGCCGATATGGTTGCACTATCGGTCGGAGGATGGCATCCACGTATCGTGCAGCTGTTACGGCGCCTTCTATGACCACCAGCGGTGTACGTCTGCCCCACATAATGCCACCCCAGAACAGCAGCGAACGTCCACGTTGCTGCACTCGCTGGAGTGTGTCTAAGGTTTTTCTGCCTGTCCCGGTTGACTCCAAACAAGTCTCCGACGATTGTCTGGTTGAAGGCATACGCGACTCTCATCGGTGAACAGAACATAATGCCAATGTTGAGCGGTCCATTCGACATGTTGTTGGGCCCATCTGTACCGCGGTGCATGGTGTCGTGGCTACAAAAATGAACTTCGTCACGGACGTCGGGAGTGAAGTCGAGCATCATGAAGGCGTAACACGACGTCCTGTAGCTGCACGAAAACCATTGTTCAACACGGTGGCGTTGCTTTCAGAATCCCTCCGATCCATAATGCATAGGTAGCGGTCAGCCACTGCAGTAGTAGCCCTTGGGCGGCCTGAGCGAGGCATGTCATCGACAGTTCCTGTCTCTCTGTATCTCCTCCATGTCCGAACAACATCGCTTTGGTTCACTCAGAAACCCCTGGTCGCTTCCCTTGTTGAGAGCCCTTCCTGGCACAAAGAGTAGTGCGGACGCGATCGAACCGCTGTATTGACCGTCTAGGCATGGTTGAACTACAGACAACACTAGCCGTGTACCTCCTTCTACGTGGAATGATTGGAACTGATCGACTGTCGGACCCCCTCCGTCTAATAGGCGCTGCTCATGCACGGTTGTTTACATCTTTGGGTGGGTTTCAAATGGTTCAAATGCACTATGTGACTTAGCATCTGAGCTCATCAGTCCCCTAGACTTAGAAACTACTTAAAACTAACTAACCAAAGGACATCACACACATCCATGCCTGAGGCAGGATTCGAACCTACGACCGCAGCAGCAGCTCGTTGGGCGGGTTTAGTGACATCTCAGAACAGTCAAAGGGACAGTGTCTGGATACAATATCCGCAGTCAACGTTTTATCCTGTTTCGATTATTGCGCGCGGTTACTTTTTCAGAGGAATCGTAGAGCTACATTATCTCCCGATCGCATTTTATGTAACTATTTCATGTAGCCGCACATGCGCAATGAATCTCATCGGTAACTAAAAACTCTCAAACGGAGACTGTGGGAAAAAAAACTGACGCTCGGACAATGTAATTTTATGTGACTAGTAAAATCGAAACAAGTCTAATCGGTATACGCGATAAACGTTTTTTCGTCTCCATGAAGTTGTGTTTGGGGACGGGTCTGCTGAGTCTGGGCAGCAAAGCTGCGTGAGGGCGTCTTCGGTCAGTCCAGACGACAGTTTTCGCTGACTGATGCGCCGTCTCCGCCGCGACAGCGTGTAATTTCCCCGAGGCGCTGGACGCAGTAATTCAGGTCTCATCTGGCGTTACGAGCGGCCGGGGACGCCAGCAGCCGCGGGTTAGCCTGCGAGACGGCGTCGGCGGCTGCGGTCGTCTCGCAAATTACGAGACGGCCGCCATTATTATTCCACATCGTAATGTGAACGCCACAGTAGACGATCATCGCAGTGCACAAATTAAAAGGGAGAAAATGGGAGAAGAAACCGTTCAATTTCGCCCGAAGTAGAGCAATCAAATGTAATTTCCCTATTTTAAGGGAACTCTATCACTGATTTGAAGCACATTTGGTTGCAAACGATTCGTGGCGTGTGTTTTCTGACCTTCATAGTGTGACTACAGAGGACAGCACTTTTATTTCGTGTTGTGGAAGGTCATAAAACTCTGTGTTAAAGAGGCAGTTTCGGTGTGACTATACGTATTCTCGTCGGCCGCGGTGGACGTGCGGTTCTAGGCGCTTCAGTCCGGAACCTCGCGACTGCTACGATCGCAGGTTCGAATCCTGCCTCGGGCATGGATGTGTGTGATGTCCTTAGGTTAGTTAGGTTTAAGTAGTTCTAAGCTCTTGGGGACTGATGACCTCAGATGTTAAGTCGCATAGTGCTCAGAGCCATTTGAACCATATACGTATTCTCACGGCGCATTACTTGAACCATAAAATTCAGCTGTAAGCAAACTTTGTCTGATACATATATTTTGTCTGTGAGCTACTGAGCCATCCTCGAAGTCAATTGAACAGACTGACGATACAGCGCTCCCCTCTACCTGACACGGTGTGTCACAATTCCCGTTAGGGGCTTCTAGGGGTTTACGTCCAGAAATTCACTGTCGGGACCGAAGATTGTTTACAAATTTATAATTTTCAAATCTGCCGTTGACCGATTCGCACACAGCAGAGAACGAGCTACGGCCCGCGTACTCTACAGGAGTATTTGTCTTCGGGTTTTCTTCGACGTGACGTCCTCTCTGCACGTCCGTAGAGCACCCTCCTACTTTCGAACGCACCAGTGTCTCGCAGCCGTTGCATCAGTCGACGAAAACTTTGTGTGTTGCCATAATTACCATTCTGCATCTTGTCGGGATACAACCATTATCAACACTAATTAAATCATTCGTCAAAAGTATTTTAAAAGCTTCTATGAGTACTGAATCCTGGCATTAAAAAACGCTAAAATTTTCCTAAACAGTGCTTCTCTGCGGCAGATTTACCTTGTAGTTGTAGGTGGAGTTAGTGCCCTTGTTCTGCCCATGTTTTCAAACGGTACGTCAAGTACGACCGATACACGACAAACGACACTGAGAGCGATTGATACACACGCCTGCTTTCCTTAGAATGGCGACATCCTCTACAGAATCAATGAATGTGGCTGTCTTTGGTACTGGCAGAAAAATAATGTTGACTTTGAATTCCGGACGATACGACCTATTTCAAAGAAACATTCCGTACGAAACGACTCTAAACTTTCCTCTTAAGCTTCTTGAAGTGTGACACAATCTTCAACTACTTTTTGTAGCGTTTTTCTACCTGTAGATGATCCATATCTGCAGTCTTGTGTGCCCTGTGTACAAGCATATTTAGGAGCGGCTGATCTACGTAAGACGATGACAGCAAAATTAACACTCGTAGACAGCGGTCCTGTACCCATGTCGACCAGAATTTGTGAACACCATGATTCACGATGGGGTGGCAATAACATATATCTTTGCCGCCCGTGTGGTATTTTTTCCCCTACGATTTCTCGTGTACTCATGCACACTTGTCTCGCTTTTCCGGTAGATAAGGTGGACGCCAACGATTAGCCGTCAAGGCTGTAGAGATGGTTCAAATGACTCTGAGCACTATGGGACTTAACATCAATGGTCATCAGTCCCCTAGAACTTAGAACTACTTAAACCTAACTAACCTAAGGGCATCACACAACACCTAGTCATCACGAGGCAGAGAAAATCCCTGACCCCGCCGGGAATCGAACCCGGGAACCCGGGCGTGGGAAGCGAGAACGCTACCGCACGGCCACGAGCACGGCTGTAGAGCAGCGTACTAAGCTGCTGGCAGCCCGCCCCCTTCGGGGGGAATTGAAAATCAATAAAGGAGAGAGAGAGAGAGATATATATATATTAGCCGTCGGTCTTACTGGCTCGTTCCTAAGATGGCTGAACGGCTTACAGACGAAATGTCGACCTTCGGTTACTGCTGGATCCCCGAAATTTTATGGATCAGATAGTTCAAATATTTCTTTATACCTTAAATGAAGCTCTTACTGTGCGCACTTGTTTCAAAACAGATGAGGTGTACCATCAACTTATCACGAATGCATTTTTAATCCACATAGTCGTTATCTCCAGCGTAGTTCTGATAAAGTTAAACAAGAGCGGTTAATTCTTCTACACAGAATTCGGTCATCTGTAACTTCGGCAAACTGTAACTGAAAACAGTTTACCACCTTCGCAACTTTAAGAAACAAACAAGATGTAGGCAGCTGTTACAGTTATGAAATGATAGGTCAGGGCTGCAAAAAGGGGGTTCAAAAACTTTCCAATAACATTCCGGTTTATCTGTATAGTGCCAGTGACTGAGCATGGGCGGAGTATGTCACTCTAAATTTCCGTTTGATCGTTTCTCTACGGACGTCTCTGTTTTGAAAGAACTTTACAGTATATCTGAGATGTTAATGACATTCTGCGCTCCACGAAATACACCAGGTCCACAACTCTCTTGTCCAAAACCAGAGCACCCATTATCTTTCGTGCAAATTGTACGTGTTCAAATATTTCCGAACCGAGTAATTTGAATGACAATGTTGTTGTTTGAATTATCGTCTAAACCTCGCATGAAGGGAAGAAATCTGTACTCCTTCAGACACAATTTCAGAAAATGCGGTCTAAAACTTCATTTCTGGATCGGCTAAAATCGTTGGTGGCTGAATTCTGTGATGAGGGCTTAAAATTTGATTTTTTAAATACGTATGTCCAGTGACTTTTTTCTATCTGATCAATGGACACCTAAATTTATCTCGTAATCTCCCCCAAAAAAAGTATCTATCCTCGTTGACTACTTCGAATTAAAAAAAGCCGCTGCGCTATTGAACAATGGCGATGTTTAAGGGAATAGCTCGTTTTTCTCTTGCCTCTGTAAAACCTTGTACACTGCATGCCCGCGGGTTTAGAGTTCCCTCACACAAGTGAGAACACTGCCGGACGATTTATACCCCGCGTCACACATTCGTTCGCGAATAGTCGACTGGGCAGACGGCTCTACAGCAGTGCATAATAACGTCAGTGAGCGCTCTCTTGCAGAGGCGTTTGGCCGCCTCTGACGCTTTTGCTCGGGCCACCAGGCGCTCGCTTGGACTCGCAGACCAGGATTAGGGCTGGGCCACAGTCCACGCTCGACAGCGTCAGGTAAGTGGAGGGAAACCCAGCACTCAGTCCGCGCATCACTGACGTCCGGGGCGCCAGTTGTGGTCCTAAAAGAGAACCACAAACTAGGACACCCGAACCCGCTGTCGGGCGCCATGTTTGGGAACACGCTTCGACTGCATCTACTACTTGTATAAGGGTGCACAAACATAACGTGCTCAAAATTTTGGAGTGTTTTCACAAAATAAAAAGAAACATTTTTAATGTGACAAATGTCACAGGTGCGGCGTTTTCCTGTTAAGGGTTCAAATGGTTCTAAGCACTATGGGATTTAACTTCTGAGGTCACCAGTCTCCTAGAACTTAGAACTACTTAAACCTAAGGACATGACATACATCCATGCCCGAGGCAGAATTCGAACCTGCGACCGTAGCAGCAGCGCGGTTCCGGACTGATGCGCCTAGAACCGCTCGGTCACAGGGGACGGCCCTGTTAAGGATCCGTGAAGCATTTGGCGCTACTGGTGTTGAGAGACTGTGTTTCAAACTGCCGTGCATTGAAATTTGTTTGAGAAATGTGGCTGGAATCGTGGTCCATTTATGTGGTGCACAATCGGTATCTGTGTGCTAATGATTGTTTAATACGCTCAAAATAACTATCTCTTTCATGAATAATGGTTACAGCTTCATCCAAATGGGCACCAGGTCTTCTGCATAGTCTATCTGCATCTCTACACAAACCGCTTGATCTTCCATCCCACTGAGCGAGGTGGCGCATTGGTTAGCAAACTGGACTCGCATTCAAGAGGACGACAGTTCAAACACGTGTACGGCCATCCTGATTTGGGTTTTCTGTCATTTGCCTAAATCGCATCAGCAAATGCCGGGATGATTCTTTTGAAAGGGCACGGCCGACTTCCCTCCCCGTCCATCCCTAATCTTAGCTTGTGCTCCGTCTCTAATGACCTCGTTGTCGACGAGACGTTGAACACTAATCTCCTCCTCTTCCCCCACTAAGAGAGATCCATAGAAGATCTGCAACAACTCTAAACATTCGTCACATAGCAGTCTGAACACCTTTTCATGTGACTTGTCACATAAAAAAGGTTATTTGTTCTAAAAATTCTAAAATTATGCGTATCTTGGTTTTTAAAAAGACACACACACACTACATTATATATATATATATATATATTTCTCGTGTATTGAAACAAATAATTCCGCCCCAAATTAAAATTAAGAACAGAATTTTTACATTATTAGAGACACTGTACAGACCTATGCCATATGTCGATTTCAGTATTTTTACGTGATTTTTTTGTAGGAGATAGAAACGTTGAACTTCGTTTTTGTTCTGAGTTAAAAATGAACGAAAATATCATTTTTCGAAGCTTCTACATAGACACCATAACGCAATAAGAAACTTTGTAAAGATCCATTGAGGAGATAAATATTTTGGTAAACAACTGAAAAAAAGTTTGTGCGTATGTGAAATTTTGCGCATTGAATGAGGCGAAACCATGAAGAGACATCTGCAGTACAAGTGAAGCAGATCACCACACGAGCAAACGTCACGTAGAATATCAGTATTGAAACGCCCCCTCAGAAAAATTTATAAATGACAGTGCTGGAAAACCTCTTAAGTTATTTGATTTTCAAGCAGCTGAGCAAAAATGAACGTACTCAGCCATTTCTCTCTTTACTTATTCTGATCAACACTAAACTGACACACAATATTTTTAGCGCAACTCAATCTGGCTTTCAACAATCCCTACAAAAGAATGGCCCTGACTAACAATAACATATACCTTTCATGAATCACTTACCTCACAAAAACCTTCGTTACTCGAACTACTGCAATACAGTGAGCGGCAGTACTGCCAGCTAAATAAAAGATTCTAACTACTGAAGGCACTAACTGCTGATAGGCATAGTTAGCAAATGAAAGATTTTGATAGAGAACAAACAATGTATTTACCTTAATAGTGTCCAGAAGTCATTATATATATATAAAGTTCATGACATCCCGTCTTACAAAATTTCGTTTTTCTGACGGACACACGTCCAGATCGTCCGGTCTCAATACTCTGCCATCTCTCTTCCGACATCCACCACTGCTGGCGGCTCAACTCTTAACTGCACAACGCTACGCGCTGTTCACATCCAACTGCCCACCACTACAATAGCGAATATTCCAACAATGCCAACCAGCCACAGACTGCACACAGCAAAGGCAGTGATTTTCATACAGAGCGCTACGTGGCGTAGCCAACATAAAAACCTAAACAGCCTACTTACAGTATAAATAGCTTCACTTAAGAGGAGGAGGGGGAGGTGGGGAGGGTAGATTAGTGTTTGAGGGTGGGGAAGGAAAACGGCCATGCCCTTTGAAAGGAACCATCCAGGTATTTGCCAGAAGCGATTTAGGGAAACCACGGAAAACGTAATCAGTATGGCCGGACGCGGGTTTGAAACGTTGTCCTCCCAACGCGAGTCCAGTGTGCTAACCACTGCGGCATATCGCTTGGTAACTGCACTTAAAAATGGGAGTTAGTTTCTGAAACGCGTCGTGATGTTCATGAAGAAACGTAACTGGTGCGCTGCTTTATTATTTAAATCGTTACTGAGACAGTTGCAGGCTTTCGAAAAACATCGATTATGATGAGGAAATTTTTTTTTTAAAAAAAGGTATTTCAACAGTATTGCAGAAAAGAAGTGATTAGTATAAGATCGTTGGTTTCCGGGAATACTTCGACCACTTGACAAAATCTGACCAACTCCGGCAGTTATAAAAGTAAGGATCAGATTCTTGACAAGCTTAGAGACACTACAGAGATTTCTGTCATACATGTATGAAACGTATTTACAGTTGCGAACAGTGACAACTATCAGCTGCATAATGGAATGACACGACCCCGGATATCCCGCTTATCCCGAGCGGCCGTCTTACCGTTGCGCTATACTGGTACGATACGCGGCCAGACTCAAACGGTGACATGTCGTCAATACTGTGTCTGCAACCTGTACCCGTACATCCATTACGTATATTCCCGTACAGGGGAGACATTTCAATTGGAAGTCACCTGCCCTGTGTCGGAGGATCAATATGATGCACCGGTTGTAGACACATGGTTGACGACACATGGAAGTTAGGATATGGTTGTGTGTCGTGCTCGGATAGCCTAATGGTAAGACGACTGCTCGCGGTACGCGAGAAATCCGGATTAGAGTTCCGGTCCGGCACAGATTTTCAATGTCTTCATTTCATCATACAGCTGTTTAGGAGACAGAGAATTTAAAGCGATTTTCTGTCTGGCGGAGAGCGGACGCTGTGGCAGTACTTACCGCAACAGCGAGCAACTTTCGCACTTTATACGTCACATGCCAAATAATTTAAATGGTAATATAGAGACGAAGATAAATGGCAATAAATTGCGAGCGCGAACTGCCATTTAACCTAGTCAGCAGCATTGGGAGAGGACGGCCCCGTAGTTGGCAGAGCAGCAGATGCGCCCAGGCGCCGAGTCGAGACAAAGCGGCTGACGTCACGCCACGTCACGGCTACCGGATTCCTGGCGCTTTTTGTGCGCCCCTGGCTGATAGCGATCCCTGGAAGGCCCGCCCCCCCCCCCCCCCCCTCCCATAAATCCTGCAGGGAGGGCCCTCGTCGCTTTTTGCCTCCAAATGTCAATGGACCCTCCGTGGGGATTTACGGTATCAATAAAACTGACCGACTTAAACAACGCCGGTAATAAAAGTCGGTTCTAATAAGCGGTAGTCCCGGAGTATCCACAGTGGTGGAAACGTATTGAAAAAACGCCCAGCAGCCGCCATCCGGTTCGGATGCCTTTTGTGGCAGCGAAAGATCGTACTGTAATCGTTAGTCAACGCACAGCATTCGGGACAGTGACCCTTATGAAGCTCGTCAGACAAATCTTTGTGGTCTTTATTAGACTCTGTTGTGATAGCCCTAACATCAAGACGACGGCTGCGTTAGTCCAGGCACTGTGCGAACATATCTTGTATGGCACAACACATGTTGGAGTTTCTCCTTGCTATTTCATCCGAAAAGTATAAAGGAAAATGTCAATCCTCTTCCATTTACCGCAGATGGCATTGACGTCGCTGGGTATGGCAGTATATATAACCACATGGCAGTCCAGGAACGACAGAATCCAAAGTTATAAGCGAAGATAGATGTGATACTTCTGACGTTGGAGCTTTTGTACTGCAATTTCCTGGCTTTCCATATTTTTGGGAGGAGGTATTATAGACCAAAACAAGGAAAAAAGTGCAGTAAACGTGGTCTCTAAAGTGCGTAACTTAAGAGATATGAACATTTCTTCATCTTTGCTATTGTGAAAGAGATCACTTGTAATAAACAAGACTCATGGCTCCCAACGATTTTCGCTTATAACTTTCGACTCGATCGTTTCTGGAACAGGGTGACTTCCCTCAAACTAATACATTAACCCGTCTCCATCATCCCTGAAAGTTTGTAATATCAACACCAAGTCGCCTTGTATATTATATTTCAGTTTCAGATCACACAAACGGTATCCGGCCGGGTGACTGGATGTTTGTGTTGTCCCCAATACTTCATCATCATTATCATTCGTGACAGTGGCTATATTGGGCTGTGTAAAAAAAATTGTACTGTGTAAACCTTGGAAGTCTGTGCGGGCGCTGATAACTGCGCAGTTGAGCGCCCCACAAACCAAACATCTTCAAACACATACGGTATCATTAGCACTTTCCTTCTCCTAGCAAGTCATATGACAGTCTGTATGCAGAGAAGCAAAGAGGGTCCTTCCTATTCAAGCACATCATCTGGTGATGACTAGCTGAAAAGCTGAAATCAGTACTGATGCCGTTTGTGTCACCTGAAAATGAATTATATAATAGAAAATTTCACTTATTGTGTCCTCCTATGTCAATATACCTTGCATATGTTAGTTCTCAGATTTATAAGAATGAAGCTGTCCGTGAAGCACAACGCCTTTGTCTCCGACAGGAGTTTTATGGGCATATCAGTTTTTCCTTTTAACCTTCTCGCCAAGTTAAAGTGTTATCAAAATCAGGGTGAATATTTCCGCAGTTTTTTCTCAGACGATACATGATCACATGAGATAATTCCAGAGCCGTTTAAAGACACTGAAATTCTTTTGGTAAACATTTTTGGACAGTGATTAATAAAGTATTATATTTTAACTAAAGTTCAGTCTTGATCGCAACACTTATGTCTCAATAACATAGGTGACCGGTTTCGGTTATATTTATATAACCATCTTCAGACCTGTGAATTAATTTTACAAAATACTAGAGACCAATCTTAAAATAAAATGAAAAGTGTCTAATTACGACAAAATTTTAAGAAGATAAAATAAAACTTATTATACCCATGGCTTCCTTGGAGGATGGTAGGCGGAGCTCTCCTCGGCTGCTACGAAGTCAACTGATGGATATGAGCGCTGAGCATGAGCTTAAATATGCAGCGGCTTTTCATTTTATTTTAAGATTGGTCTCCAGTATTTTCTAAAATTAATTCACAGGTCTGAAGATGGTTATATAAATATAACCGAAACCGGTCACCTATGTTATTGAGACATAAGTAGGCGGAGCCTCTGCACATTTAAGCTCATGCTCAGCACTCATAACCATCAGTTGACTTCGTAGCAGCTGAGGAGAGCTCCGCCTACCATCCTCCAAGGAAGCCATGGGTATAATAAGTTTTATTTTATCTTGTTTAAATTTTGTCGTCATTAGACACTTTTCATTTTATTTTAAGATTGGTCTTTGGTATTTTCTAAAATTAATTCACAGGTCTGAAGATGTTTACATAAATATAACAGAAACCGGTCACCTATGTTATTGAGACATAAGTGTTGTGATCAAGACTGAACTTTTGTTAAAATATAACACTGAAATTCTGTTTCCACGCAGGATAAACTGAGCGGAAGTTATCACATTTAGTCTCTTTTACAGCTGTATTAACTATAGCGATTACGGTATAAGCTTCGATTTTTCAAATGGAAATACAGTAATTTCTGCTACCACTATAGTAGTTCAAAAGAGGCGTATTCAACGGCGATTTGCTCTTGAAAATTCGATATCTAGTTTCGAAATAATAACAACATTTAAAACTCTTTGCCGTGACGTTTGATTTCAAGACTCTTGAAGAAATAAGAGCAGAACTGTTACTGTATTTAACTGTTGAATCACGATTCGACAGCGCGTCATTTGCCTTCCAATTGGTGTGTCGGTCCAGCCACATGTAGCCAAGCAGGGTTAGTTTCAGTTTTAAACTCAACTTTTCTCCATTATTCCGCTTTTGTAAGTAAACACTCACAGCTGCTTCAAGTGTCAGATCACCATCAGCCTGAAGCAACGGTGCTGTATAATAACGTGAACCTCCGCGTAAAACAGAAATCGGTATCACTTTCAAAATACTATAATTTCTCATTTTGTAAATATAAGACAGCTTTAGCTGTAAGTTCCTTATTTATATAGACAGGACTGGTTTCGCAGCATTTTAGCTGCTTCATTAGGTGCAACCTGTACAAACTGATAATAGACAAAGACTCGTGTACGGTAAGAAAACATAACTAAACTGGTAAGTGTATACGGGAGGAACATACTTACAAAATCAAGTGATGTTCCGATCGGCAGAAGAGAATGGGATCACCTAGCGTTCACAGTCAGCAATTTTTTCGCTGTCCAGCGGACGTCAAACAAAGTAACGTAGACAGCACCCGTGATACCTAGAAAGGGTGAAAGCTAATAAATTCCATTCATCATGAGTAACAGTTCCCGGTGAGCTAGCGGGGTATCCACAAAACGAAATAGTGGTCAAAGCACAGACCGTATATCACCATCTACGGAATAATGTGAAATTTGAGCAGCTAACGATCTCTCATTTGCCTTAAACGGTTTGAAAAACATACTGGTAAAGACCCAGTTACTTAATCTTATAAGTAGTTTATCTCCCAGAAAAAGCCAGTATAAAACTATTTTGAAGTTTAGCACGAAACTGACAGGAAGTGAAATGGGGTTGCACGGCGTGTCGTGCCTAAACAGCTTATACAGTAGAAAGCAGCGCATTGCGAACCAGATGGCAAGAGGCCGAAAGTCTGCTGCATACTGTAATTTCTCCGAAGCTACTAATTAGAGTTAGAAAAATTCCATTCAATTCGTCATTTTAAAACTGTAGTACTAGAGGCAGGAACTAGTTACTTTTGAAAAATCGAAGTTGTTACCGATATCTCCGTAACTGATATAGGTATGGAAAGAGTGGACTTCTTAATTAATTTGTATGTAAACAGGGTCGCGGTATCAAAGTGCTCGGAGGAGATTAGTATTTAACTTCCCGTCGACAACGAGATCATTAGAGATGGCGCACGAGCTCGGATTAGAGGAGATTAGTATTTAACTTCCCGTCGACAACGAGATCATTAGAGATGACGCACGAGCTCGGATTAGAGGAGATTAGTATTTAACTTCCCGTCGACAACGAGATCATTAGAGATGACGCACGAGCTCGGATTAGGGAAGAATGGAGAAGGAAAGCGGTCAAGCCCCTTCGAAGCAACCATCATGGCATTTGCATTAGGCGAGTTAAGGAAATCACGAAAACCTAAATCAGGATGGGCGAATGCGGGTTTGATCGGCCGACCACCTGAATGCGAGTCCAGTGTGCTACTCCACTCAGTTTAAAGTGTTCGGGGGATGTTTGAGATGACCAATTTAACGGACAAGGGGAGACCACGACGTCTGAAACGCTGCCACGACGTTTGAAACGCAGATTTACTGCAAACTTGGTACACTCGTAGTACTCCATGAGGACAACAAAAAAATGGTTCAAATGGCTCTGAGCACTATGGGACTTAACATCTGAGGTCATCAGTCCCCTAGAACTTAGAACTACTCAAACCTAACTAACCTAAGGACATCACACACATCCATGCCCGAAGCAGGATTCGAACCTGCGACCGTAGCAGCAGTGCGGTCCCGGACTGAAGCGCCTAGAACCGCTCGACCACTCCGGCCGGCTGAGGACAACAAAATGTGTAAACAATAGCGTGTACTTCTCAAGCGTTGTTGAGAAAATCGAAAGATAATTTTGGTCGTGAAATATAAACCTGTGCGTAGCAATTTTTACCATTACGCGGCGACAGCCGAGTGGTTAGCATTCATGCCCCGTAATCGCTGGATCGAGTCCCATTCGTCAGTTCTTTTATTTTGAACATTGTCATTTTCTTTACTATTTGTATTGCAATTGATAAAAATGGGAAAAATACCTGTAATCGGACGAACTTTTATTAAATTTACAATCTTATTTGGCAGTCTACGAATTTTTATTATCACAAATAATATTATCACAAATAATATTCATAACTATCGACTAGTAAACGACCAAACCCATAAAGTGATACTGAAAATGTATGCTTGTCCGTGATTTGAGAAATCCCTTATACCTGGAAGGAGCCCGAAACTACTTGTTACCTGCAAGTTTTGACCGGCACAGACGGCTTTCGAAAGATGTACAATTAATCGTCGCTTTCGACATTACGAGTACAAGTTGGAGGACGGTACTTTTCGTAAAAACATTGAAAACATAAAGTTAAACGACACCAGCTGCATTGAATAAATCCTATGTTTCCGCATACGCAAGGTCTTTTGAGGTTTTCCGTGGAAAAACAAACTCGTTAACATTTTCAAAGACCTCTCTTTCAGCAGATAATTTGGAAGCAAACCATGCATAACGCAGTATTTCCTTAAATATCGGCGCTGATGATTGGTCATGCAGTATCGATTGTATTTTATTAGCGTCTTCACGAGAAGCAATTTCTCGTTCTCTTTTGATTAAATACGAACAATTTTGAAGACACGGACAAGCATACATTTTCAGTATCACTTTATGCGTTTAGTCGTTTACTAGTCGATAGTTATGAATATTACGTTACTTGTGATGATAAACATTTGTAGACTGCCAAGTAACATTGTAAATTTAATAAAAGTTTATCTGATTACACGTATTTTTCCCATTATACCAACTGTAATATAAATAGTAAAGAAAATGACTCTGTTGAAAAAAAAACTGATGAACGGGACTCGATCCAACAATGCAGCGATTACGGGGCTTGAACGCTAACCACTCGGCTGTCGCCGCTTCGTGGTAAAAATAGCCACGCAGAGGTTTATATTTGACGACCGAAATCATCTTGCGATTTTCTCAATAACGCTTGAGAAGTGCGCGCTACTGCTTACACATTTTGTTGTCCTCATGCATTTCTACGAGTGTACGAAGTTTGCAGTACATCCGCGTTCCAAACTTCGTGGCCTCCCCTTGTGAGTCATCCAGTATACAGGGTGTCCAGCGTGGAATGGTGAATATCCAAGAATATGACACCAAAATTTTCCGAAGCAAAAAATGTCTAGTACACAAGGGCTCTCAAATGCATAGCTTAAGAGGTGCTTCATCTGCTTTTCTGTGAAACATCTCTTGTACTGAACACGTCCTCGTAGCTCTTAAGGTATGCATTCTAGAGTCCATGTTTTCAGTCTTTGTCTGGAATGATCGTTTCTGTCACATCCCCGAATACTGACCTTTCCTCCTGGGTAACCCTGTATAACTCATCTGTGAAGAGAAAGTCCAGTAAATATAACAGCGATCCGTCCAGATGAGCAACACAGTTTTCTAGCATAACACGGATAACCGGAGCCCACCGACTTACATGGTCCGCTCTTCCATCAGAGCCTGCCCAAGTTGATCAACATACCAGAAATGCATCGCTCAGCGTCTAAGCGCATCAAGTATTTCTTTTCTGTAACACAATCTTATGGCGGTGAAAGACAAGGCGGACGCCATCTTCCTCCGGTATGTGCAGCCCTGACGTAATGAATACACTTGTTGGCCGCAGGGTGCCGCGCGCCGATAGCATCTCCCCCTTCCGTCCGCCTCTGGGGCCTGGCCGGCATGCTGGATGACCGAGCAGCGAGTCCGTCACGGCGGAAGAATTCTGCTGTCACCAGCAACTCCGTCCCAGCGTCTGCCGTCTACGTGCATCTCCTCCGACACAGCATCGCTCACCGCAGGCCGAACAGCGGGCAAGTTTCTGTACATGACGTAGCTGTGTGGTTTTCCTGTCACTCAAAACACTGAACGGCCTAACCGTTACAGCCTAAGTGACTCCGGCAGATGACGACGAACGGGAAATGTTTCGAGACGCTACAACGAGTCCAAGTACTGCGCTCTAAACACAGGTAGAGAGAAAGTCCGATCATATATTATTGTAATTTATTAGGTTGATATTCCAGTTACTACGGGTTTATTTGTCGATTGCCATTTTATATTCGTAGTTCATCGTTGCTGGTTGAGTTTACATATTGTCTTTTGTTATTTGGAGACAATTAATGGAGCTGAGGACGCTAGAAAATTAAATGCCATTTGGAGAAATCGGAACTTTCCCGACATATTCTTCTGTTGGAGTTCAATAGAGGGGTGACAACAGCGGAGGCCGCCAGAAACAGTTGCGGCCTGTATGGGGATAATGCCACTGGGCAGAGCACGGCAAGAAGGACTCTCGAACATATTCTCAGTTCGAATCTAATCAATTTCCTTGAGACAGAGAAGTTGCTGTCCATGCATCAGCACGGCTTCATCGCTCCTGCGAAACGCAACTCGCCCTTTTTTCACATGATATCTTGCGAACCATGGATGAAGGGTATGAGACGGATGCCATATTCCTTGACTTCCGGAAAGTGTTTGACTCGGTGCCCCACTGCAGACTCCTAACTAAGGTACGAGCATATGGGATTGGTTCCAAAGTATGAGTGGCTCGAAGACTTCTTAAGTAATAGAACCCAGTACGTTGTCCTCGATGGTGAGTGTTCATCGGAGGTGAGGGTATCATCTGGAGTGCCCCAGGGAAGTGTGGTGGGCCCGCTGTTGTTTTCTATCTACATAAATGATCTTTCGGATAGGGTGGATAGCAATGTGCGGCTGTTTGCTGATGATGCTGTGGTGTACGGGAAGGTGTCATCGTCGAGTGACTGTAGGAGGATACAAGATGACTTGGACAGGATTTGTGATTGGTGTAAAGAATGGCAGCTAACTCTAAACATAGATAAATGTAAATTAATGCAGATGAATAGGAAAAACAATCCCGTAATGTTTGAATACTCCGTTAGTAGTGTAGCGCTTGACACAGTCACGTCGATTAAATATTTGGGCGTAACATTGCAGAGCGATATGAAGTGGGACAAGCATGTAATGGCAGTCGTGGGGAAGGCGGATAGTCGTCCTCGATTCGTTGGTAGAATTTTGGGAAGATGTGGTTCATCTGTGAAGCAGACCGCTTATAAAACACTAATACGACCTATTCTTGAGTACTGCTCGAATGTTTGGGATCCCTATCAAGTTGGATTGAGGGAGGACATAGAAGCAATTCAGAGGCGGGCTGCTAGATTTGTTACTGGTAGGTTTGATCATCACGCGAGTGTTACGGAAATGCTTCAGGAACTCGGGTGGGAGTTTCTGGAGGAAAGGAGGCGTTCTTTTCGTGAATCGCTAGTGAGGAAATTTAGAGAACCAGCATTTGAGGCTGACTGCAGTACAATTTTACTGCTGGCAACTTACATTTCGCGGAAAGACCACAAAGATAAGATGAGAGAGATTAGGACTTGTACAGAGGCATATAGGCAGTCATTTTTCCCTCGTTCTGTTTGGGAGTGGAACAGGGAAAGAAGATACTAGTTGTGGTACGAGGTACCCACCGCCACGCACCGTATGGTGGACTGCGGAGTACGTATGTAGATGTAGATGTAGAAGACGGTTCTTTTTCCTTTTAAGGAGGATCGCTTTGACATAAATCACTCTGGAAGTTTAGCAAGATCATCGGGGTTTGTGAAGATCGTTTAAGCGCATTAATCCACCATGACCAATGCCAGTGTGTCAGACCCCGGTAGCTGAGTGGTCAGCGCTCCAGAATGTCAATCCTAAGGGCCCGGGTTCGATTCCCGGCTGGATCGGAGATTTTCTCCGGTCAGGGACTGTGTGTTGTGCTGTCCTAATCATCATCATTTCATCCCCATCGACCCGCAAGACGCCGAAGTGGCGTCAAATCGAAAGACTTGCACCCGGCGAACGGTCTACCCGACGGGAGGCCCTAGTCATACGACATTTACTTTTAATGTCAGTGTACGCGAGAACTGGCAAATGTGATGAACTGTGGTCAGTCCATCATTGTGCGATGTTTTGCATGCAATGGGGAAGGTCCCAAAATCGGTGGTGTGGGTACCGCATGTCCCAAGCCAAAATCACAAATATCACGAAGTGATTATGTGCGCATCTCTGCTTGCTCGTATCAATTACCTTGTGAGCAACACCGACCATTCCTGTTCCATATCGTTACTGGTGACGAGAAATGGTGTCTTTGTGCTAACATACAGGAAAGAAGGGAAATGTTGGGCCCAAACAAATCAGAAACTCCACGTAGAAAGATCTGCGCGCATCCAGAAAAGATAATGTTATGCATCCGATGGAAAAGCGAGGGTGTGGTATACTACGAATTCCTTCTCCGAGGTGTTATCCCCACTGCTAACATTTATTGTCAACAACCGAGACGTCTCGCAGACGCTGTCCAAGAACAACGAACAAATGGTTCAAATGGCTCTGAGCACTAAGGGACTTAACATCGGAGGTCATCAGTCCCCTAGAACTTAGAACTACTTAAACCTAACTAACCTAAGGACATCACACACATCCATGCCCGAAGCAAGATTCGAGCCTGTGACCGTAGCAGCAGCGCGGTTCCGGGCTGAAGCGCCTAGAACCGCTCGGCCACCGCGGCCGGCAACAACGAACAGGAAGACTGTGTGAAGTGATGGTACTCAAAGACAAAGCCCGTCCGCATTCTGGTAGACTGACAGAAAATGCTATACCAGAGATGTGTTGGGAAGTCATTCCGCACTCCACACTCTACGTCCTTCGAGGAACTTCTTTTCCGCATGAAAATGCGCTCCGAACATTGCTGGACGAATTCTTCCTCTTAAAACCACGTGGTCCGAAAACTTATCCCACTGCTGGCAGACTGTTGTAAATAGTGAAGGAGAATATATTAGTGATGACTTAAGTCTCTGTTCTGCGCATCTATTGTGTATATTAGTTAACTTACGGAAAAAACGCACGAACTTACGCATCAATACAATACACGTGCTTTGCCAAGAGATTACACTGGCAGTAAAATACGAAGCAGGCACACAGTCACTCCACGAAACAGAGCAAGCAGTATGCCACAATATGATTCACCAAACAAAATCCTAACCCTACATGCAATTAGTAAAGCCGGTACAGCTTAAAGTACATGTAGTTTTGGTGTGTAAATACATTACATACATCGTTAAAGTCATAAGAAGAATTCTGAGAACACATTGTCTGAGTTAATTTCACATACAGCCCAGAAGTGTTCCCAGCATGAGAATGAAATACTATTTACGCATTCTTCCTCTGCCTGCACCTGAGTGTTTATTTTTGCTTTTGGCAGTCAGTTTACTTTGGAGGTGCCGGCGAGGGTAACGCGCAGTTGACTCGCCTTTCACGTATTTCGGCCCAGTCACCTAAAGCGACTGTTTGGGGAGAGGTGAAGGCGTGGGTTCTGTTGAAACAGTGTTAGGGACTTTCCGTTTCTACGGCGAGGATGTGTGCTGGCTCACTACTGAGCGAGGGCGGAACAGCACTTCTCTCAAGACTGTCGGTTAACGTGGCGGAAAGACAAACCAGCCACAGGGGTTCGCTTCATAGGGTGTTAGAAACGGAGAGCTATTTCCCGCTGCCGAAGGAGAGAGAACGAATACGACAGTGTCTTTTTCAAAGGATTTATCCCGGCATTCGGCTGAAGCTAGTTTAGGGAAACCCCGGAATACTTAAATCTGGTTGGCCGGATGGTGAGTGACCCCTTTGATGGATGATGTGACTCAAATATCCCATTAAACTAACAGGCACTTTTGAACGTCGGGACGTCTATATCCCATGTGTGTGTACTGCTACCACCTAGCGAGAAGCTTTCGGAAATGGGGAACATGACTTGTATGTATAGAAGGCTGTGGGCGATCAAAGGGGGTGGAGTGTGTTTATAGATGGCGGAGTGCATCTGATTCACGAAAATCAGATCGAGATACCATCTTCTTCGTTTCTTGAATGTCTGAAGTAACCAATTAGCAAACTTCCCAGAATCTTGAAAACTTTCATATGTGAAAGTCACAGTCATCTTAAAATTTTATATTCAAAATATACATACGATATTTAATGTTTTTAACTATCACAACAATATATTTTTTACTGATATACTTTTTTCCAAATTTGCCATCCTAATAAAATCACTCTACAAGCAAAAATTTAATATGGAGAATCCAAGTTCACAGGAAAACAAGCATGCATGCATATCCGAAGAACATTGAGTCGTCCTCCTTAACAAAACAGACACTGCAATATCGTATTTATCCGCCGATACCAGGCAGCGATTTCAACTAAAAAGGCCTCCCCCGGACAGGAATCACACAACGGTGCACGAGTGCAGGTTGTGACGCAGGAACGACGACATACGGAAGCTTAGACCTGGCCGTGAGTTCTGCATGGATAGCCGAAGCGTTTAAGGCGGCCGCAAGTAAAGCGGGAAATCCGGGTTCGGCTCCCGGCCCGCTGCAGATTTTCACCGTTATCATTCGCTTATAAAGCTGATGGTTTTTTTGTATTCGCAACTATGAATACATTTCATGTATACGGATCTTGTTAGGTTCGTGTGACACACGAGTCCCATCTCGACGATTTTAAAAATCACAATGTAAAATCAAAACACCTTCAGTCATCTAAATTTCCGGTTTTATTTTATTTTTGCAACCATTTCAGTGTTATATTACGTCATCTTAAGGCCCCTGATCGACACGTAGGAAGAATTCCACCTCTTCTACAGTCCAAATAATAGCCAGCACTCAGTTACTGGTATCCGTAGGTATCTTCTTAACACAGCGCTCCCTTCGATCATCACTTGTCGACCAGTAACTGAATGCTGGGCCCTATTTCCACTGCTTAAGATGTGTAATTCTTCCTACGTGTCGATCAGGGGGCCTTAAGATGACGTAATATAACACTGAAATGGTTGCAAAAATAAAATAAAACCGGAAATTTAGACAGCTGAAGGTGCTTTGATCTGACTTTGACATTGAACAGCCGAGTCCCGCAACCATATTGTACAAATATGGACTTACAGAGATTTTAAAAATCGATCAACTCCAAATTATTTTTGGTCGTGAATGTGCATTACTGATCATACCAGATGTCTGTTTTTGACATTTTACTTTTCGGTATAGGTAAAATAATTTTTATCCACGCAAAGGTCAAAACGCGGTCCTTCCGAAAACGAAGCAATGTTCTACTACTGCGTCACCCTACTCGATATCCGACAGTATTCTTGAAATCGATTATACGTGAACTGAAGATATAAAATAACTGTGTGATACATCTGTATGGAAAAGTATCACTGTCACTGGGATTAACCGAACAATGGTGGAATGAAGCTCATACGGATATCTACGTGAATTAAACTTCGTGAAACTAAATTGCTGCTGCTACAATCTGTAAACAACAAATGGTCACCTGCGACTCAAAAACTGTATAATTAATTATGTTAGTTCCTGCGAAACCTTGCCGCAACATGGGTTGGACCGAATATGGTAATGCCAATATTGACATTCACCGAATACAGAAGTATTGCACCAGAGTTGTGTGTAACATTTGGTTAATTCTTAGTATAACACAGAAAAAAAGTTAAAAGTTTTAGTGTACAATCTAAGTAGTGACGCTAGGTGTCATTTACTCGCAGTGATGATGTGGCGTTTCGCGTCAGAAGTGTGCAAAAAGGAAGAGAAGAGAACACTGACATTATTTATTTCGCATCTAACAGTTCTTACAGAGTAGGTCGCGGTGCTGGCACCAGGCCGTAACTCGAGATCTGCGTTGTGATGGAAGGTGACAGTTCGGTTGAGAAACTTCCTGACAGATTAAAACTGTGTGCCGGACGGAGACTCGAACTCGGAACCTTTGCCTTTGCGGGCAAGTGATCTACCGGCTGAGCTATCCGAGCACGATTCACTACTCGTCCTCACAGCTCCAATTTTGCCAGTACCTCGTCTCCTACCCTCCAAACGTCACAGAAGCTCTCCTGCGAACCTTGCAGAAGTGGTACTCCCGAAAGAAAGGCGAAAGGCAGAGGTCCCGAATTTGAGTCTCGGTCCGGCTCACAGCTTTAATCTGTCAGGAAGTTTCATATCAGCGCACACTCTGCTGCAGAGCGAAAATTTCATTCTGGAGTTCGGTTGAGAGTTGGCGAAGCAAATTAATGTGAGCACGGAATCTTTTATGTCGTTTATTTTTTATTTATTTATTTATTTATTGTTCCGTGGGACCAAATTAAGGAGAAGTCTCCATGGTCATGGAACGAGTCAACACATGAAATTATGACACGATAGTAGAAACAGATAAAATGAAATACAAGAAAATATTTAGGCGACAAGTCGTAAGTTTAAATAAACAAAATCAACAATGTAACACTGGAATTTGCTTAATTTTTCAGCTCTTCCAGGAGCTCCTCGACAGGATGGAAGGAGTGAGCCATGAGGAAACTCTTCAGTTTAGACTTAAAAGTGTTTGGGCTACTGCTAAGATTTTTGAGTTCTTGTGGTAGCTTATTGAAAATGGATGCAGCAGAATAGTGCACTCCTTTCTGCACTAGAGTCAAGGAAGTGCATTGCACATGCAGATTTGACTTCTGCCTAGTATTAACTGAGTGAAAGCTGCTAACTCTTGGGAATAAGCTAATATTGCTAACAACAAACGGCATTAAAGAAAATATATACTGTGAGGGCAATGTCAGAATTCCCAGACTATTGAATAGGGGTCGACAAGAGGTTCTCGAACTTACACCACATATAGCTCAAACAGCCCGTTTTTCTGCCAAAAATACCCTTTTTGAATCAGAAGAATTACCCCAAAAAATAATATCATACGACATAAGCGTATGAAAATATGCGAAGTAGACTACTTTTCGTGTTGAACTGTCACTTATTTGAGATACTGTTCTAATGGTAAATAAAGCGGCATTTAGTTTCTGAACAAGATCCTGAAATGATAGCATGATCTGTAGCTTATCTCGAGATCTAGGTTATGTTGAAAAGTGACAGTTTGGCTGTGATTTGGCGAAACAGTATGGAACGCTTCAGTTATTCCAACAAATTCCGAGGACTTGCATATGGTGCCTTTGGGAACAAATTGAGGACAAGGTTACCTGCTATCCCTCCCGCCACCCCACCATCTCCCCAACTCCCTACCACTCGCTTTTCGGCAGCGAACGTGGGATGTAACGCAGAGGACGCGAAATGCCGGCAGAGGACTTGACAGTGTTCGTGATATTGGATGAATTACTGCGTGCACATCTGCTCTAACTCTGCAGATCCTGCTAAGCAAGTGACGGCAGAGACGATTGCGTGCACATCTGCTCTAACTCTGCAGATCCTGCTAAGCAAGTGACGGCAGAGACGATTGCGTTGACTTCGACACAGCGTTGCGTCGTTGGATGATATTTCCTGACTAGTGTTCGTATCCTCAATTCACCACAGCCTCTCCCAGTATGTATCTTTTTATCTCTGCACAACGGTCTGAGCTACGAGGCCACAGCTTACAACAGCTGAGAGAGAGAGCTCAGAAGCGAGCAGTTGAGGCAGGCTTGGCAGGGGACTGCATTTCGTGGCGGGTGTATTAGGTGCGGCGCGGCTGTGAAACACTAGCCTGTCACGGGAGACGGTTCTCGCCTTTCGCCGCGGCAGCGGACCAGCATACTGCGCTCCGCGAGGTCCGCCGCACGGCAGCGTGCTGGCGCCGTCCCGCTAGGTACAGTGTCCGCCAAGTAGTTACGTCACCGGCAGTCTCTACGCTTCTGGTACCCTGTCTACAGATGCTCTCAGAATATACTGCAAGTGGGGTATCCTGTTTCTACACTAGGTACCGTATACAGCTATCAATGGTTCCTTCATTGCAAAAAATCTCATCATACACAGCTACAGGGTGTTTCAAAAATGACCGGTATATTTGAAACGGTAATAAAAACTAAACGACCAGCGATAGAAATACACCGTTTGTTGCAATATGCTTGGGACAACAGTACATTTTCAGGCAGACAAACTTTCGAAATTACAGTAGTTACAATTTTCAACAACAGATGGCGCTGCGGTCTGGGAAACTCTATAGTACGATATTTTCCACATATCCACCATGCGTAGCAATAATATGGCGTAGTCTCTGAATGAAATTACCCGAAACCTTTGACAACGTGTCTGGGCGAATGGCTTCACATGCAGGTGAGATGTACTGCTTCAGCTGTTCAATTGTTTCTGGATTCTGGCGGTACACCTGGTCTTTCAAGTGTCCCCACAGAAAGAAGTCACAGGGGTTCATGTCTGGCGAATATCGAGGCCAATCCACGCCGCCTCCTGTATGTTTCGGATAGCCCAAAGCAATCACACGATCATCGAAATATTCATTCAGGAAATTAAAGACGTCGGCCGTGCGATGTGGCCGGGCACCATCTTGCATAAACCACGAGGTGTTCGCAGTGTCGTCTAAGGCAGTTTGTACCGCCACAAATTCACGAAGAATGTCCAGATAGCGTGATGCAGTAATCGTTTCGGATCTGAAAAATGGGCCAATGATTCCTTTGGAAGAAATGGCGGCCCAGACCAGTACTTTTTGAGGATGCAGGGACGATGGGACTGCAACATGGGGCTTTTCGGTTCCCCATATGCGCCAGTTCTGTTTAGTGACGATGCCGTCCAGGTAAAAATAAGCTTCGTCAGTAAACCAAATGCTGCCCACATGCATATCGCCGTCATCAATCCTGTGCACTATATCGTTAGCGAATGTCTCTCGTGCAGCAATGGTAGCGGCGCTGAGGGGCTGCCGCGTTTGAATTTTGTATGGATAGAGGTGTAAACTCTGGCGCATGAGATGATACGTGGACGTTGGCGTCATTTGGACCGCAGCTGCAACACGGCGAACGGAAACCCGAGGCCGCTGTTGGATCACCTGCTGCACTAGCTGCGCGTTGCCCTCTGTGGTTGCCGTACGCGGTCGCCCTACCTTTCCAGCACGTTCATCCGTCACGTTCCCAGTCCGTTGAAATTTTTCAAACAGATCCTTTATTGTATCGCTTTTCGGTCCTTTGGTTACATTAAACCTCCGTTGAAAACTTCGTCTTGTTGCAACAACACTGTGTTCTAGGCGGTGGAATTCCAACACCAGAAAAATCCTCTGTTCTAAGGAATAAACCATGTTGTCTACAGCACACTTGCACGTTGTGAACAGCACACGCTTACAGCAGAAAGACGACGTACAGAATGGCGCACCCACAGACTGCGTTTGTCTTCTATATCTTTCACATCACTTGCAGCGCCATCTGTTGTTGAAAATTGTAACTACTGTAATTTCGAAAGTCTGTCCGCCTGAAAATGTACTGTTGTCCCAAGCATGTTGCAACAAACGGTGTATTTCTATCGCTGCTCGTTTAGTTTTTATTGCCGTTTCAAATATTCCGGTCATTTTTGAAACACCCTGTATATGCACATATACAGACTTTGATGGTATCGCGCATGCATGGTATAAAAGAGCAGTACATTGGCGGAGCTGTCATCTGTACTCGGGTGATTTATGTGGAAAGGTTTTTGATGTGATTATGGCCACACGACGGGAATTGAAAGACTTTGAACGCGGAATGCTAGTTGCAGTTAGATGCGTGGGACATTCCATTTCGAAGATCCTTAGAGGGTGTCAAAAATGGGTTGAGAATCCCAAATTTTGAGCATTACCTCTCACTACGGAAAGCATAGTGGCCGACAGCATTCACTTAGCGACCGAATGCAGCGGCGTTTGCGTGGAGTTGTCAGTGCTAACAGACAAGCAACACTGACTGAAATAATTACAGAAATTAATGTGGGACGTACGATGAACGTATCCGTTAGAACAATGCGGGAGATTTGGCGTTAATCAGTTATCAGCGCCTCTCCTGGGTTCATGACCACATCGGTTGGACCCTATACCATTGCTGAAACTCATAGGCAATGGTGGGCGAAGCGACTTCGTGCAACGAAGTTAAATGCCTTTTTACTTTCGTATCTTGCACGTAAACTGGCACGGCAGTATGCAAGCACATTACTTCCCCATGTAAGTTACGCAGTTGGTGTGGAACTCTATATGCGTTCATTTCTCATATATGAGGTGTAACTAACTGATGCCTATAGAGACTCGTCTTTCATCACCAATACTCCGTCTTTCATATCTGAAAATTTGTGACCCATCACAAAATCCTCTTAACAACCTGTGTCCATTTTCCCCGTCTGTAGCATCTCGGAGCAGCCCCATGTCTGGTTTGTCTTCTCATTTGTCCCATCCATCGTCTCGGTGATCTTCCTTGCAATCTCTTCCCTTCGACTTTACCCTGGATCATTATCTTTCCAAGTTATTCTCCTGCTCTCGAACTATTCACCCGAAGACGTGCAGGATTCGCTGGGAACAAATACCGGAAAACCTCCACCCTGGGTACTAAAGGACTGGTTTGTTGGTCCGTTTGTCCATCCATGATATTCTCTACAACTTCCTGTATGTCCGCCGGCCAGGGTGGCCGAGCGGTTCTAGACGCTACAGTCTGGAACCGCGCGACCGCTGCGGTCGCAGGTTCGAATCTTGCCTCGGACATGGATGTGTGTGATGTCGTTAGGTTAGTTAGGTTTAAGTAGTTCTAAGTTCTAGGGGACTGATGACCTCAGAAGTTAAGTCGCAAAGTGCTCAGAGCCATTTGAACCTCCTGTATGTCCACATCTGAAAAGCATCAATTCTTTTGTGGTCCACTTCAGCGCCATAAAGGAAAACTGGAAAAACCTGAGGCTTCAGCACTCTGAATTATGTAAATCTGGCTACGGCTCTATCTTCCCAAATCACAGTCGGCTTTGACGCAGCATCCCCACTCACAGCAATACTACACCCTGTTTCTTGTGAAGTGCCGCCCGCCCTTTCCTCAGTCACTCAGTCCAGTAAGACAATGTGACCAACTATTTATATTCTGGTAGCATATCAGAAGCAGGCACTGACACACCTCTGTCAGTTATTACGATTTGGTCTGTTTCTTATTAACTGACAATACAAGTTTCTCATTTTGTCTCTTAAACTCTGTAAGACGTGTATATTTCTATTGTCTATTGTCAATTCACAATTTATGAAAGATGTTTATATTTCATTAATAGGATTAAGTAGGAATAATTAATATTTGTCATGTTGGAAATAATTGTGGTAGCAGGGAATGTCTCCACCAAAGTATTGTTGACAAGAGAGACCGCAAATTGATATAATTTTAAAAAGGGGGGGGGGGGGGGAGAGACCGCGTATGGACATATTTTAAGAAAAGAGCGGGAAAGACCGCGCATTGATACGTTTTGTAATGGTAGCAGGGATTGTCTGCACCAGAAAGCATTATTGGCGTGAGAGACGGCACTTTAGCATTCGTAGGAAGTCAGTAGTAAGCGAGATGTGAAACGAGTCGGTAGCAGGTCTGAAGCGAGAGGTTGAGAGGAGCGGTGTGCCTGCCAGCCACTAGCTATGATTTACAAGAGATATAAACGGATGTACAGAGACATCAGCTAACTATTATAATAAGAGGAACTAATATTATTGAATTAATTTTTTGAGAAACTCAAGACTACTGAAGGTATGTTTGCGAATTGCTAGTTGTGAGATTACTGTAAAAAGCAAGTCCCATTTGAACGTTTCTAAAATCATTTCATTCAGAATATAATTAACTTTTGCCAGCAATATTGCATTTCTAATTATAATCCATCCCAAAAACCATCAACGTAAAACTGTGCAAAATGTTATTGTTGTCAAGAAAAAGTTTAACTATGAATTATGTAACTTCAGTCAAATTAATTAAAGAATAACGTCAGCTTTGGTAATAAATACAGCCACTTATAATGAAAGCCCACCAGCAGCTAACAGAGTATAGTAAAACAGAGTAAGTATATTCATGTCGCAGTTCGATGTAGCAGTCAGATGGCGATCCAGTAACAGTAAAAAAAGGTAAGTAACAGTTTTGGGTTATTGCAGGTAACGACTGAGGGCCACGACGACGACACATTGTATGTTTCGTCAAAATAATCAGAAAATCACTTTTAATAAGCAGCAATTAAATTTGTATGCGAAGATTGAGAAAGAGAATAAATTTCAAAGGGAAGATTTCATTTGTTATTATTAAGCAAGAGAGAGAAATCCTAAGGGAAGGTTACACAGGTTATGGTAAAAGGGAAGGTTCCGTAACAACGCAAAAGAGGTATAGAGGAGATAGAAATGTTTCAACTCTGTCTAGTAGTTCGTTATTTTCCACTTGTTATCCTGCACAAAGTGTGGTGTCATCAACAAATCTTAAATTATTGATGCTTCGTCCTCCTATAAGGACTGCACGAGTCGAGCCATGGAGAGGCTTTCTCGTTTACGATACAGAGTAAGGTTAGCGGTGGTTGCAGTAGCAGACTGGTATGGACCACTGTGCGACCGCGGCGCGCCTCGTCACCCGATGTGTTGAACGTCTCTCTGAGGGTCGCCGGAAGTGCTTATGGCCTCCACTCCACTCGGCCGGAGTGGTCTGAAGAGTGACGGAAGGCAGAGCCGGGCGAGGCAGGGGTGGTGCGACGCCAGGCCGTCTGCAGGCGCGGCCTTTGTCGAGCTGGCGCAGCCGCGTCAGCGCGCATCCGACTGCAGACCGAGACCCACCCCCCGCCGCTTCCAAACGGCCTACTTCACAGGCGCTGCGGGAGACGCCGACTCACATGTCACGGACTCTTGTAAACCAGCACCAGTCCTTAAAGGCACACGGTATGGCACCTCAGCTACCTAAGGGCGAGATTACTCACACCACCGTCCCGCGCATGGGCAGTCCCTGGGGACTTCATGCCACACGAACGCGCGTACTCATTAGGACAACGAACTAAAATCGACCGCTTCGTTGGTCGGGATTTCTTAGTGTATACGAGCGGCAAATTGGAGCCAACGAGGCGGTTGGCCTTGGTTGCGGTTTGGTCTGCTGATGGTAGGTTCGTTTGAGCAGTTACCAGACAGCGAAAGGCAACAGGCTGTGCTGCGCATGCGCAGCTACGATGACGTAGGCAGCCCGTGCTTGGTGCTTGCTCTGCTCATACGCTTTTCGTCGCATTTCTGGTGGAATTTCGTGGTGAGGCATCACGTGACCATGTGCAGCCCTGCGGCATGTTGTGGAGAGGACATACAGAGTTGTACTTAGAGAAATTGTTTTATCATAACCCACCGAGATAAAGGATGCAAATAAGGAAGCAGTTCTTGGCAAAATATCATTTCAAAATTAGACTCCGCAGCTCGAAGTACCTTAACATTTTGCTATGGGGTAAATTTGACGGGTTATTATTCTTGCAAAAAAACCGAACAGTTTCGGAATAAAGGACAACAAATTTCATGACTATTTCAAAATGTGCAAAAAATTAACAAGATTGTTTGTGAGGCAAAGAAACTGTACAACTGACAGTTTATATTCTACTCTAGGATTAAATATGAAGCCATGTGCGGAGTTAAAACGATAAAACACGGTATGCTGCCTGTCTACAATTTACCATAGAATGGCATTCTATAAATTTAAGACGTAAACACAAATAAAGAAATAACTTCAGGCCTAGAGGAAGTACTAGACAAGTGCCTCGTGATCGAAAAACACTTTCACAGAAGGCAGATTTGTAGAATTCTGCTACAGCTGTCATATTTGAAACAAAATATTTAGTTCAAAACTACTGACCAAATTTGCCTACTTAGTCAGCTTCATGTCAATGTGTACGCATGTTCGTACGTATATAGCATTACGAGATCTTACAGTGTCATAAAAGGAACAGGACATCAAAGACTACTCCAGCCAGCATCGGAATTTCATAAACCACAGTAAATTGATTCATTCTGCTCTAATTGCAGATTTCTATGTCCAGATGCACTCTGAAGTACCTGATATTCAGCTTTTCATGTGGTTTTCGTGATACCAATTTCCTCGGAGGTCCAGTACTTTATTCTCATGTTTGGTTCTTTATTATGGTATAATGTTATTCGTTCCAGAAAATGAAAATTGCACTTTAAATTGAACGAAGTTGAAAGTGGCCAATAGTGCGGAATGAAACACTTCGTTTCAAATAAACTAACTACCTCAGCAGAAAAAAATTAATAGAAGCAAATTTCTCTATAAAACAGACAGAAATAGCTTCATTAAGACACTAATGGTTGATTGCTAATAATGTGGAAATAATATAAAATCAGAAAATTGAAACTACAAACTTATTTTGGTCTTTCATGGTGAGGAGAATGTATATTAATTCACAGAAATCTATTTTGATTTCATTTGTCGTGGAGCTGAAACGAAGAGACCAGCAATATGACGAAGACACGAAACACACACACACACACACAGGTCACGTGGTGAAGGACTCTAGGATTTACAGTGTGAAGTGTAGTACCTGGCTGTTAAATAGGAAACCAGGCAACAAAATATAATGACTTGTGGCTGTCCCTGAAAAAATACTAACAGTTGCTGTTTCCCCAGCAGGCAATGCCCTGGCTAAGGATGTGTAGTTATTGCGTTTAAATATACTGGAGTATAGAGTTGAATATGGAGAGCGCATTTAAGCTGATAGAGTTTTCTCGTGGCCGGCCGGAGTGGACGAGCGGTTCTAGGCGCTACAGTCTGACACCGCGCGACCGCTACGGTCACAGGTTCGAATCCTGTCTCGGGCATGGAAGTGTGTGATGTCCCTAGGTTAGTTAGGTTTAAGTAGTTCTAAGTTCTAGGGGACTGATGACCTCAGATGTTAAGTCCCATAGTGCTCAGAGCCATCTGAATGTTTGCGGAACAACAGCAAGACACGACGTAATTCCTGAGTGAATGGTTTACTTTCGAATTAGTGCCTGTTAGTTAAAGTTCTGCTGTAAACACAACTTTATAATATGGGCAGGCACAGCCGCTGAAATTCGTGGTAAAATGAACATGAATGAAAGCGCAAACAGCTGCTAAGTGATGATTTAATCATGACCGGTTTCGCTGCGTTAAAGCAGCGTTCTCAGGAGCAACCAACTACACGTGCTCATGTTCTGTTCGCCCCAATGCTCTACCGGGTATCATTTGTTGACTACTCACTCTCTCCATGGGTTTGGATTCTGTCGCTACGAACGTTGTGTGCGTCTCCGTGTGCTAATCTATGTAACACTACTGTAAGTGCTTTTATTTATACTTTCTATTATTGGCTGTCCTTCATTAATTTTTAAATATATTACAAGGCTGATTTCCTTTCAGTAAATAACCATCTGAAAACGCTGTTTTAACGCAGCGAAATCGGCCGTCATTAAATCATCCCTTAACAGCTGTTTGTGGTTTTATTAAAGTTCGGTTTGCCTACTGCGAACGTCTGTAGCTGTCAGAACGCAAAAAGAAGACCTACTATAAAGTATATCGACCAAATTAAAAGACAAGATAATCGAATCTACTGACGTTATACCGACTTGATAATAATTTTACAGAGTATTACTGGTTGAACCAAAGACCACAGGTCGTAAGACACCTGTCTAAGTGCAGTGAATTTACCCAGCACCTCTCTGCCACGGCCAGAACGTTCTCTGACCACATGAGCCGCTGTACAGCAGTCCAGAATTGTGTTATCATTTCAGGATGAGTATTATGACAATATTCCAAGTATGTCCCATTGGGTAACGTTTGGCGATCTTCGAGAGGAAACAACAGAAATATCTCAAAATGTTCTTTAAATGAATCACATGCATCCTAGGCCATTTAACGGATCACTCGCGTAGAAAATAGCGTTCATGGAGTACATATAACTATGACTATACACACTCAACTGGCAATCAAGCACATCACATGCCAAGAATCATTCAGTGTCATCAACTTGTCTTCGTAATACCACGGAAATGAGCACCATACCAAACCCAAGCCAATATATCATATAGTATCCATGGCATCTGGGTTCGTGGTATCGTGTTAAAATGCTGCCATTTATTGCCATATTTACTAATCAAATAACGCTGTGTTTTCCTTGAATCATTTCAAGTTCATGGTGGGATGATTCCTTTGAAAAGGCTACAACCAGTTTCTTGCCTCGTCCTGGTCGTTAGAGAAGTAGCGCAGACTAAGACTGGACATCGTAGGCGGAACGTTGAAATATCTCTGCTCTTCCTGTCTTCGTTTCCTGTAGGATGGAAGGAACATCTTCACGAGTCTAGGAAAAGTACTTTTTTCGATTACAGTAGCTGTATCTCATTAACGTAAAATTCTCTATTTCCTAAGAGCTATAATTTAATATGAATGATATTTTTCGGTGCCTTACTAGTCTATAAGGACTAACTATACTATTTAGGTGTCATGTAATCCACTTAGGGTACAGCTCGGTCCACTGTGACACCTTCAAGCATATATACTTACTTTAATCGTAACTCAGACCTGTGGAGTGTAGGGAAATCTCGAGGCTCCCGCCTTTAATTATCGTCCAGCTATGGAACGAATTCTCATTAGATAGGAAACACAACGTTACGTCGATTGCAAAACTTTATTCAACATAAATCGAGTACAAATGACACTCTTTCCAAAAGCAAAACTTTCATGATATGTTGTCACCTTTTACTATTTACGTAATGCCATCTCTCGTTCACGAGTTCGCCGTTTCCACAACTGACGCGAGTTTGGTAAATTAACACGAACTCCCCCATACAGATAATCCACGCGGTACGACTGCCTGCCGGGGTCTGTACCGCTTAACGATCAGCCCCCGTTAAGAGTGAAAAGCGAAACGCTAACCGCAACGTTTTTCGCGGCCGCCATAGTTTCACGCTCTGTGGCGACTCAATTATTTAAAGTGGCAACCTTGTCTTTACGGCGATTTCCATCCCGACACACTTTCCTAACTGTGTGAAAAAAAAAGAGCATAAAATACACTGACAAAGTGTTACAACATGAAACATCAGTCCGTTATTTATAAATTTTGTGGGTATTTAATTATTAAGTTTACATGCCGTTCGGAACTGATGTCCTCCATCAACCGAAGTATGAAGTGTCATCCCCACGGGCACGATTATTCTCATGTACTCGTTGTGGAATGGAAGTAGAAAGCCTCCGAATGCAGTCTAGCGGAAATTCTTACCAGGTCTGAAACACGTGTTGTGTCCGTTCCTGAATACTGCTGACAGGAGACTGAGATGAAAGTATACGTATCCCCATAGCATCCCAGGGAAAACAGGGGAGTGGGTAGGCCGGTTAACAACACGTACGAGGGGCGTTCAATACGCAACGCAACACTATATATCTCGTCCATTTTCGGTTTGAAAAAAATGAGGAATTTGTTGTTGGACATCGTGGAACGTTCCCATTTCAGCCGCTGTAGTTCTATGAAGTTCCAATACGAGGCGGCGCCTTCAAAACGGCGTCTGTATCAGAGGTGCGTTCCAAGCAAAGAGCCATCATTGGGTTTCTTTCGGCGAAAAATCACAGCTTCGAAGATATTCGTTGGCGAATGCAGAATGCCTACTGAGACCAGGCAGTGAACAAAAGCACGGAGAGTCATTGGGCGAGGTCGCGCAAACCTGTCCGGCCGCACATACTGTGACTCCTGCCAGTTGCGGACACACTGGTTCGAAGTGATCGTTGTATCACAATGAAAGACCTCACTGCACACCTGCATCTCTCTGTTGGTAGTGCTGACACACTCGTCCAGCAGTTGGGGTACTCACAGGTGTTTGCCCACTGGGTTTCTCCCTGCCTAACAGGAGACCATAAAGAGTATCGAAGGACGATCTGTGCGGGATTGCTTACGCGTTATGGGGCTGATCGTGACAACTTTTTGTCGAACATCGTCACAGGCGATAAAACATGGATTCACCACTTCGAACCGGAAAGGAATGGCATCCACGGAGCGGAGCCGTACCACCTATAGCCCCTGAAGAAAAATTGCAAAGTCGCACTTTCAGCTGGTAAAGTCACGATGACGGTCTTGAAGGACTCTGAAAGGGTCATTCTATTACATGTCCCCCCTCACGGTGCAACAATCAACTCTGAAGGATATTGTGCTACCCTCATCAATTTCCTGAAACGACTTCAGCATGTTCGTCGCCACAAAAAATGCAAAGTAATTTCTCCATGACAACGCAAGGCCTCGCAGAAGATCGAGGGCGGTGACGCAGTGGTTAGCACACTGGACTCGCATTCGGGAGGACGTCGTTTCAAAGCCTGGTTCAATCCGGATTTCGATTTTCCGTGATTTCCCTAAATCGCGTCAGGCAAATGCCGCTATGGTTCCCCTGAAACGACATGGCCGACTTCCTTCCCCATCTTCCCCTAACACGATGCGACTGATGACTTCGCTGATTGGTCCCGTCTCCCGAATCAACCAAATCATCTCACACGATAGGAGCTGACGAAACTCCATTGGATTCCTCTTCCTCATCCACCCTACCGTCCGGATCTAGCATCCTCCGACTTCCATCTGTTTTGCCCAAAGAAGGAGGCACTCCGTGGAGAGTAGTACGTGGATTACATGGAGGTTATCGATGCAGAGAAACGTTGACTCCGACGTCGACCAGTAGAGTGGTACCATGTGGGCATACTGGCCCTCCCAGTAAGGTGGCGTCAGGCTGTCGCATTCAACGGAGATTATGTAGAAAAGTAGGCGTTTTGTTGCCGAAAGGGTCGGGAATAATATAGTGCATCGGAAAAATGAATTAAAGCAAAAAAATGGTTCAAATTGCTTTGAGCACTATGCGACTTAACATCTGAGGTCATCAGTCCCCTAGAAGTTAGAACTACTTAAACCTAACACCTAACGACATCACACACATCCATGCCCGAGGCAGGATTCGAACCTGCGACGTAGCGGTCGAGCGGTTCCAGACTGAAGCGCCTAGAACCGCTCGGCCACATCAGCCGGCGAATTAAAGCAACCTGCTTGCAGAAAAAAGTATGGTGCATTACTTGTATCGTATTGTATAGAACTGGGGACTAAGAAACGACGGAGAGGCTTCGTCCCCGCTGTAGCCTTCAGTGGTACACAACCCCACAACAGACTACAATAGTCCACTCACCGCACCGCCGCCCCAAACCGAATCCAGGGTTCTTGTGCGGTTAGGCCCCAGTGGACCCCCCTCCCCCTCCCGGGAACGTCTCACACCATAATTTACCACGCCAACATTGGGGTTACACTCGTCTGGTGTGACACGTTCTCTGGGGGGCTCCACCGGGGGCCGAACAGCACAATAACCCTGGGTTCGGTGTGGGGCGGTGGAGGGGGCAAGTGGACTGCGATAGTCTTGGTGCGGTTGTGGACCACTGCGGCTGCGGCGGGGACGGAGCCTCTCTGTCGTTTCTAGGCCCCCGGTTAACATACAATACAATACATACAATGCAATACCACTCAATATCTCATTTGACTGTGACTCTACAACCTGCAAGTCTCTGTTGCCTGTGGTATGATATCAGCGGGGAACAACGCGTGATAACACGAGGTCTCAATCCAAATTTCACCTTTGCTCCCTCAATTCGGAATTACCTGCGACAACCTCTGCCCCGAAGAAAAACGTGTAAGGAGATGTACTAAGAATTGCAAAGCGCCTGCGAACTACACTCCTGGAAATTGAAATAAGAACACCGTGAATTCATTGTCCCAGGAAGGGGAAACTTTATTGACACATTCCTGGGGTCAGATACATCACATGATCACACTGACAGAACCACAGGCACATAGACACAGGCAACAGAGCATGCACAATGTCGGCACTAGTACAGTGTATATCCACCTTTCGCAGCAATGCAGGCTGCTATTCTCCCATGGAGACGATCGTAGAGATGCTGGATGTAGTCCTGTGGAACGGCTTGCCATGCCATTTCCACCTGGCGCCTCAGTTGGACCAGCGTTCGTGCTGGACGTGCAGACCGCGTGAGACGACGCTTCATCCAGTCCCAAACATGCTCAATGGGGGACAGATCCGGAGATCTTGCTGGCCAGGGTAGTTGACTTACACCTTCTAGAGCACGTTGGGTGGCACGGGATACATGCGGACGTACATTGTCCTGTTGGAACAGCAAGTTCCCTTGCCGGTCTAGGAATGGTAGAACGATGGGTTCGATGACGGTTTGGATGTACCGTGCACTATTCAGTGTCCCCTCGACGATCACCAGTGGTGTACGGCCAGTGTAGGAGATCGCTCCCCACACCATGATGCCGGGTGTTGGCCCTGTGTGCCTCGGTCGTATGCAGTCCTGATTGTGGCGCTCACCTGCACGGCGCCGAACACGCATACGACCATCATTGGCACCAAGGCAGAAGCGACTCTCATCGCTGAAGACGACACGTCTCCATTCGTCCCTCCATTCACGCCTGTCGCGACACCACTGGAGGCGGGCTGCACGATGTTGGGGCGTGAGCGGAAGACGGCCTAACGGTGTGCGGGACCGTAGCCCAGCTTCATGGAGACGGTTGCGAATGGTCCTCGCCGATACCCCAGGAGCAACAGTGTCCCTAATTTGCTGGGAAGTGGCGGTGCGGTCCCCTACGGCACTGCGTAGGATCCTACGGTCTTGGCGTGCATCCGTGCGTCGCTGCGGTCCGGTCCCAGGTCGACGGGCACGTGCACCTTCCGCCGACCACTGGCGACAACATCGATGTACTGTGGAGACCTCACGTCCCACGTGTTGAGCAATTCGGCGGTACGTCCACCCGGCCTCCCGCATGCCCACTATACGCCCTCGCTCAAAGTCCGTCAACTGCACATACGGTTCACGTCCACGCTGTCGCGGCATGCTACCAGTGTTAAAGACTGCGATGGAGCTCCGTATGCCACGGCAAACTGGCTGACACTGACGGCGGCGGTGCACAGATGCTGCGCAGCTAGCGCCATTCGACGGCCAACACCGCGGTTCCTGGTGTGTCCGCTGTGCCGTGCGTGTGATCATTGCTTGTACAGCCCTCTCGCAGTGTCCGGAGCAAGTATGGTGGGTCTGACACACCGGTGTCAATGTGTTCTTTTTTCCATTTCCAGGAGTGTATTTCCTTAGTTTGAGACAAGTTGGACGTTAGACGCGCGCTTCCACGAATAACGAGCTGCTGCCTCTACGTGTGGACAGCACCTGAGACCAGATTGATCAGCGCATGACGCAAGCGCAGTGCGGTGCCGAACTCCGGCGCAGGTGCGGGAGACTCCGGCAACAGGTGTGGCAGGCCGGCTTTCCCACAGCCCGCAGGAAGCCGAGTCGCCAGACGGCTGGGGGCCGGTGGCGTGGGCGCGTCGAGCGGGCACTCGTTTTGGCGGCGCGGCGCTCCCACGCAGCGGCCAGTCCGCCCTGCCGTTACGCTAATCAACTAGCTACGCTTCCCGAAACACTGGATGTGGCACTATTCTTCGACAAGAAGAAAAATGTCATAAAAAGACACGCGTACAACATTTTTACAGAGCGGCATTTCAAATTAAAGTTTTACACTAATCTCTATGCTTCCCAAGCCCGTACACACTTCATCACTACTATATCGTGATCTGAGTGTATTCTGCTCCTGGGTACACCTTACAATCCAGTATCTTATTTCGAAATATCTGTCTGACCACGATGTAACATTTTGTTACTGATGTATTTAGTAATATGAGGGAGCAATGGTTCTTTATTTACGTGACCATTACGGCACTCCAACCCCAGTTCTCGATACCAGTAATATCGTACTGCTTATCTGCGAAGTAACAGACATATTTTTGTGACAATATTCACATCTGATTTTATTAATGTATATAGGTACTCCGATGTATCGATATATTACAGTGATACGGTTCTTGTGTGTATTCATTTCTGTGAGACTGTCATAATCTTTGACTTACTTGTAACAGTTTTGGCGCGAATGCGGACAGAGCGGTCTTTATTTCACTTTGCAGAAGTTAAGTTGTTATTACGCTTTGTAAAAGAACAGTCAAGTCTTATGTTTGCTTAAAGTGGAAATTAAATATATGAAGATTTATACAAAACTGTTTTCTTGATGCTGTGAGACTTAAGAAGAAGTATATGTGAATTTACAAGAAGTTTAATAAAAATGTGGATCGTGAACACCAAGTCAAAAATTATTTCTAGCATACCATTGTTCTGATCTGGGATTGTTTGATCATTAAGAATTTCCTGAAAAACGCATTTGTTAGGTCTTCAAATATTGCTAAAATACAGATGTGGACCTTCTAGCAGACAAAGTGGAATCACCCTAGAATCAACAAGATGAGCCATAATAACTTTAACGAAATCTACATGGGAATCCATTCAAGATAAGTGCCAAAATTAATGACTTTTTTACAGTGACTTCATTATTTCCATTCTGACCATACCATCCACAGTCAATAACTTTGTTGTTGCCCGATAAAGCGAACATATGATGCGTGAGCAACATTATTAATCTGATTTCTAACCTACTTTGCAAGTGGTAGTATTGTTAGACGGGGAAGAACATTCGTAAGCCTGTAGTAAGTACCATGCCTTCCTAGTAGAGCCCCTGCGCATTAGCGGCAGAAAATGGCAGTCGCGAATTGTGATGCTACTCTTGGGAACCTCTCAGTTTGTCTACTTTGCCGACGTTACTGCGAACACTGTCACGTCGCTACACACGAGTAGTACTTGTGGGGAGGGTACTGGGTGATCCACCTGGACGCAGCGGAGTCCCTGCGAGGGCGCGCATTGCGTAAGCAGCCGGCCTGCCCACAGCAACCTGCTGCAGGCCGGCGGCCGCTTTCTGACGCAACCCGGGTCGCCACTCCGTGTAAACCACACCGGCCCGCCGTACCGCTCAGGTGCACAACCAGATCAGATCAAGGAGCGCCCCAGCCGACCGGCACCTCCTCTGCCTGTCACGTGGTCGCGTTCTCGCTTTCCGAGCACGGGGTCCCGGGTTCGATTCCCTGCGGGGTCAGGGATTTTCACCTGCCTCGAGATCACTGGGGGTTTGTGTTGCCCTCATCATTTTATCATCATTCACGAAAGTGGCGAGTTTGGACTGAGCAAAGGTTGGGAATTTGTACGGGCGCTGATAACCGCGCAGTTGAGGGCCTCACAAACCAATCATCATCATCATCATCATCATCATCATCATCATCATCATCTGCCAGCCCCCGTACCCGCTAAAACTCTCGTCTGCCACGGCACCTGCCGCTTCATCAGGAAATTTACCAACTGCTTCAAATGGAATTTACACTCGACAAGTCGATGGGCTCAGTTTTGAAGCTTTTGTATCCAAAATTAATATATGCGTATAATTTTGCGTGTACATATAGTTGTGAATGAAGCTGACGATACGTCCAAAACTAGCCACAGCCAATCACTGCTTTTTGTGTCTTGTGCTAATCTTGATTCCCCAATGTGTAATATAGTCATTTGTACTACAGTCATTATGCCATGGTAGCTGCCGTGGTTGTGGATCGTGAGTGTCTGAAGCCGTCAACGTCACATGCTGGTGGTAATTAGGACACCTGTCTTTCACATCAATGCATTTTCAAGGCGAAAAAAATCAGTATCTATTCTACAACGTTCTGGAGTTCTCATGAATATTCTCGAATGTTCTAGGATACAACTTGGAAATGGCACGTATTGCGTTGATCAGCTCTCCTGCAAAATCGTCTAAAGGATGAGTTTTGGGACTTATTAATGATAGAGGAATAACTCATCGAAAAAGTGTATCCCGCTTATAGAGAGAAACTACGTAAGCAAGGAATGGTTCTTCGAGACAAACATTGTACCAACAAAAAATGATATAATCCAACAAACAAGTCAGCGAATGAGGACTGTACGAGGGCGGAAAAAAATATTTGAATCCACTGACGACAAAAACGAATGCGTAAATTTCCCAACATAAATCCTGAATTCGCTCGGTGCTCCCGGTTCCTCGCAAAAAAAAGTTTCTAAATGTTAATCAGAAAAAAAGCAAGACAGTATTAACATCGTGAATTCGTCTGATTTCAGTTGATTTATACTTTTAAAACGTTATAATTTACGGTAGAGGATGAAATTTCCAATGTTGCGGAGTGAATTTAAAACGAACGTTTTTCTTGCACAAACAGCTACACTTAGCGTGCTCACGTGTTAGACACCCATGAAACTTACTTCCCTTTAGCACCTAGAACCAAAACACCAAATGATGTTCATTACAACACACTTTCAATGCCGTAGATGCTTTACAAATGAGACGATTAACTGCACAGTTTATTCCAATCCAGAATACAAATGCTAGGAAAAAAATGGTCTAGTGAAGCAGGTCCTTTTCAGGAAGCAACAAAACATAAATTCTTCAACAAATTTCTTCCTTGTAATAACCGACTCGTTCCTTCACAGACCAACGTTTCGGCTGCTGCTACTGTGCATGCACCACTGCGATCACGAGCACTCGCGGCAGTGGACGGCAAGTTTTATTGAAGGTCGTCACGGCAACGGAAGCCTATACTCGCAAATGGATAAATTCGTAAGAACATACATTACTTTGGTGCTAGCTAGTAGAAACCGGGTTTACTCTCAGTGTAAAACCAAGAACCAAGCCTTCTGGAATCGTGCCATCTGCTATAAATATGTATCATTCATAATACGTAAAACACTATTAAATATTCAACAAGTGTTGGAATGATATATCCAAGACTGCCTTTGCGTCTGTACTTTTACCTTGAGTAAAATTTTTAGTTTCCGTAGCTGGTATACTCCTGCCAATTCAACAGCGACAACTAAAACCATAATAAATTAAAAGCGCAAATTTGTTTTTGTTCTACAGTATTAATTTATTGTGTTAACCGGTTTTCGGCTTGCAAGGCCATTATCATCAGACATTTACTGAATATTGTCGCCAAAGAGACTTTCGAAAAGAAACTACATATCTAGATCGAAGTACAAACGTACAGTAAACGACATCTTCGCAGTGTGGTGATAATGCAATATAAAAAGTATATTATACAATTTTTTGCTTTTGAAAATGCAATACCACCACATTCTCAAAGATGGCATTCACTGTATGTTCCCTCGCAATCCTCCACTTTCCTGCATTTATTCATTTCTTTTTATCTTACTGATATTGCTTCACTTCTTCATACATTCTGTGGTTGCAATTCATAATTCTTTCTTTTAATTGTTTTGTTTTTTACTCTTGGTGGTTTATACTTCTCAAGTATTAATTTTATTTTATTAGTTTTGTTTATTAATACAAAATGTTATGTAGGTATGATTTTCCAGTTTTGTGTTAAAGTGTTTTCCTGTTTACTCCATTTATATTTATTTATTATTCGTCTTTTTACTTTTGACATTGCATTGCCACCACACTATCAAAGATGTTACTTACAGTGCGTTTGTGCTTAGGTCTAGATGTGTACCTTCTTTTCCGATGTCGTTTACAAATATTATCACTTCTTTCGCGACAATAGTCAGTAAATGTATGTCGGGTCTTGTAAGCCGAAAACCGGTTAACACAATAAATCGTACTCTACAACAGAAGCAAACTAGCACTTTTCATTTATTATAATGCAGTTTTATCAAGAACGGACAGAAAATACAGTTAATTAAAACTGTATTTCTAAAACTCCGTTGAAAACATTACACATATTCTGGCAACGTATCTAAAACATTAATATACCATCGTCGTGTGCAGAACAATTTAGCACAGGTTATTTGTTAAATGTTCACAAAAATATTGTTTACATACTACGAAAAAAGTTTGCGTTAATAGTTGCACTGAACAAAAATAAATGAAATCGCTTAATTATATTTTCAGTATGCTGCTCTTAACCCGAAACAGTGACAATAGGCACACCGAAAACTACTTACTTTAACGTCAGTATGGAAATCGTGCTTTTCTGCTTTGGAGCGTATGTTAGTCCAGGCTGATCACTATAAGATTAGTAACCGCGTCAGAGTTTACTGAGAAAGGCTTCAGATGAACATTTATAGAATCTTGTGGCAATGGTCATTTCCCCTGTGAGTAACTTATGTCCCAGCTGTAAGCAATCAGTAAAGTAAACCATAAAATTCTGTAAGAGGTCAGGTGGTTACGGCAACGCATAACAACGAAAAGAACACAACCTACAACGGAGTATGTTTTTATTTGTAAAAATAATGATTGTTTAACATTCCTTCGTCGCCGACGTCCACAACGACTTCATTCTTCGAAACGGAGCACAAGTTTGGATTACGACGGTATGCTTTAAGGATCGACAGCGTCCTTTCCAAAGGAAGTAGCCTTTGCGTTAAGCCAGACAGGGAAAATCTAAATCTGGCTGACCAAACGGGGACTTGATCAGGCGTGCAGTCGTGTAAGTCCAGTGTCTTAACCATAATACCACCTGGCTCGTGACCTGGTAACAGGTGGGTCCCATACAGAATGTTACATTACAGCTTAATAAAAATTTTTCGTTTCTTTCGGCATCCTGCGATTCGAAACCTGTTCCCTCCTAGGATTTTTATGTCACTAATTTTCTCCATCTCTAGCAGTTTGTTAATGTGAAAAATGCCGAGAAGCACCATGGTTCGGAGTTCAAGTTAAAATGGATAAGACTGTTCAGATGTCGGAGTAAGGCATCGGCTTATATCAGTAGGACTACGCGTTGCAAAAGCAGTGTGGTGTTCAAATAAACCATCGAAATAAGCAAACCTTTTTGATGGAGGCAAGCTTGGCTCTGAGCACTATGGGACTTAACATCTGAGGTCATCAGTCCCCTAGAACTTAGAATTACTAAATCTAACTAACCTAAGGACATCACACACATCCATGCCCGAGGCAGGATTCGAACCTGCGACCGTAGCGAGGCAAGCTTGGTTTTCAGTCATGTCTACGATGTGAGTCTGTGATGCAAAAATTGTTGTATCAAAGTGCTGTTCACTTTACAGGACCATAGAGAACATCCTACAGACCGCAACAGTGTAGGTCTCTGTGTTACTCTTGAACTTACCACAGAGCGAGCTGGTGCACAGGTTAGCACACCGGGCTCGCATTCGAGAGGACAATGGTTCAGATCCGTGAGTGGTCATCCTGATTCAGGTTTTCCGTGATTTCCCAAAATCGCTCCAGGCCGTGTCCTTTAAAAAGGACATGGCCGATTTCCTTCCCCTTTCTCGACACAATCAGAAAACGTGCTCCATATCTCATGACGGGACGCTAAACCCTAAACTTATTTCCATCAACTTAACCAGTCACGAACTGGAGCCAGATGTCAGTGGCCCAAAATTTAATAATTCTTTGGAATACTCATGAGCCTGAGAAGAACGGTAAGCATGAGACTAGAGATGACTCAAGAACTCTGACGAGCCACATGTAGATTCTTTAACAGCGACAGCGCATCGTCTACATTTGCTAGTGGACCCGTAGACTTCCATCATAAGCTTTGGTTTCCGTCGTTTTCTGACCTGAAGCTCACGTTTCTGCTGGTGCAACAAATGGTTAGATCCGTGGAGATGACGCGGAAGACAAGCAAAGCCACAGGTGCGTACACTTGCTGACTCGCTCCTTTCCACGGCAGATAGCCGGGAAAACTGTGTTCTTGGTTCTCAGCACCAAGCTGTGGTCGGTTGGTATTTATAGCCAATGTGGCTTACGCGACATGCACGATAATCAGATGCGTGCAAGACGCTTCGAGGTTGTGTCAACTTCGCCGTTTCTTTATGGATTTCTTGTACAGTCCGCTGTGTGGGCACGCGTATTGTATGCAGTATGCTTATCTGACGCCAACGCACTTCTCGACAAAGTGGGTAGTCTGCAGAGGGACTTATCAGCCAGTAAGAACCGCGACGCTAGTGTAATCGATAGTGACGGCTGGCTCGCAGTGAATACCTTTCCACACGTGCACTCGGCAGGTATTAACACAGCTATAATGCACACGACGGCTGTTTTGCAGCGACCCCAGCACCACTTCGTGGCGTTGTGGGTCAAGAACAGGGCGCGGTCATAGTAACAGTGCCTCCTGCGTGGCCCTTGACCCCTATTCCAGCTGCAAACATGCCCTATTCCTCTAGTACTAATAATCTGTCCCTGTTCTGTTTCTAATTACCATATGTAATGACCGGGGCTCCCGTCCCAGAGGTTCTACAGATGTCCTGCAGTCATTAGAGACTTCACGCTGTTGCACGTACGCCCCAAGTGCTCTATTCACCGTCCCGCGGGAGCCAATGTTCCCGTTGTGATCGCCGCGTACCAACACCGACTCAAAGGAAGGCCTCGGCGCTTGTTGGTGACGTCACGTCAGCTAGGCGCAGCGAACGCCAGGTCTGTTGCAGGCAGAAACGCCTGGGCGTGCTTATCACTATAAATCTCTTATTTTTGGACAAAATGTTTGGTATTGTTTTGGATTCTGCAGTTTTATTTAGATGAAAGATTTTATTGCTATAATAAAGCAACAAATGAAGATCATAGTTCTGTATTACTGAATCCTGTCGAAACAAACGTACATCAATATGAGAAGATGCTTTGCCCCATTGCAAGCCTCGGAAATTTTACATTCAAGTAACTATATTTACTTGATCCATTTTGTTATCGAAACTTACCCCAACCCCCTCACAATTAACTCGTTTCTTTTATTTATTTATTTTCGTTTGACATCGTCACTAGAAATGTGAACTAATTTACATGTGTAAATGTCCAACTGTTCCCAGTCATTAGATTACAGTCGTTTTCAGCGAAAGGAATTCTAAACAGGAAACAAAATAGCTTCATACATCGAAAATACTACTGAGCTTAAACTTTTTTAAACATGCACATTAGAAATGATAAATATTCCCCTCTTGCAACTGAAAGGAGAAACTTTATGAGATAAAAAAAATTATTTGATTAAACAAGTATCTCTCTTTTGCCTCTTCTTCTGTCCCCCACCCCCTACCCCAACGTGTACAATCGCAAGATATTTCATTAACATTCAGTGCTCCTCACCCCATAGTCAACCAAGATACCTAAAGAAGAGCACCAATATGTTCACAGTTTCTTGTAAAAGCAACCCAGTACAAACGTAACTTCCTCAGATTAACAAATCAGGTAAAGAAGCACGAATTCTGTTGCTGCTGGACCATGAAGTTGTTTTTGTAAAAAATGGCTCTGAGCACTATGGGACTTAACATCTGTGGTCATCAGTCCCCCAGAACTTAGAACTACTTAAACCTAACTAACCTAAGGACATCACACACATCCATGCCCGAGGCAGGATTCGAACCTGCGACCGTAGCAGTCGCGCGGTTCCGGACTGCGCGCCTAGAACCGCTAGACCACCGCGGCCGGCGTTGTTTTTGTATGTCAGTCCTTAAAACAGGTGGAAATTTAAGTTCAGGGGTACACTATTTGTTAAGAAGTGTAATGAATTGCACAATTAATTGATTGCAGAAATCTCTCAGAACAATGTGTGTTGGTCAACTACCGCCAATAGTTTCACATTTTCCTGTGTCAGAGAGGCAGACACCACCATTATGAGTATGCCTGCAACAGACCTGGCGTTCGCCGTGCCTAGCTGACGTGACGTCACGAACAAGCGCCGAGGCCTTCTTTTGAGTTGGTGTTGCGCGTACACCTTATTGGTCAGAAGTATCCGGACTCCTGTCAGTGCACGTTAATATGGCGGCTTGAATTCTGCTGGGAACATTTTGAACCATTTGTCTGAATACCTGTTGAGGGATGGGAACCTATTCTCCTTCAAGAGCCGAAACCTGAGAAGGGAATGACGTAGGACGCTGGTGTCGACATTGTAAGTCATGCTAAGGCTGTTTCATTGGATTCAAGCCGGGTCTCTGGGGCAGGATATTCCATTTCAAGAATGATATTGTTCATAAACCATTGTCTCACAGCCTGCACTTTCATATTGCTACAATCATCGTCTCCGAACTGTTCCTTTACTGTATGCAGTACAGTAAACTGTGTCCATATCCTCCCGCAACTTTTTCTTAAGCGCAATGAGGCGATCACACGCTAGCCAGATTATTACGAGTAATAATAAGCCCAATAAGAGTAGCTTGCCGTGCAGCTAGGAGGGGAGTAGATTTACGTTCTCGAGCTGACGCTGGCTATTGGGCCGAGCGAGCCGTGTACTTCCCTAACCCCGCGTGCAATACTTTACATATACATTCCATAAATCTGAAGAAGTACTACTTAATATTAATCAGTCTTTTTCATACTTAGTGTACCATATTTTATGGATAACACATCTACACTGTTGAAATTTCAAATCAATGACTTCAATACTTTCGCAGATATAAATTTTTACCTAAAACACATAATAACCGTGGTGGCATTGTGAAACTGAGTTCGGTACGTAATGTATTCATTTATAGTATCGACTGAAACTACAACCTAGAGCACACTTTTATAAAACTTAATTATCTGAAATGGCCTTTAATCACCAAAGATTTCTGGCTTAATTGAAACGCAGATTTCCGACGTAATTAAAGAACTTTCGAAAATCATTATTTCATAGCGTTTTGGTTGTCTGTTTTGGGGAGACAGAGAGTGAATGGAGGACATGCGTAAATTGAGAATGTGATATTTTATTAAAACTATGTAAATGTATGCGTGAGAATGTTGTGCATTAGGAGAATTTGTGACTTACGTCCGAGTGAGCTTGATTCTGTAAAAGGCAGCCAGAAGGGGCGTGGAGTATTAAATGTATTAGTAATGTATTTTGTGGAAAGGAAACTTATTTTGTTGTCATTAAATTTTATTTAGTTTCGGAATTACGAGATTTGTAGTGTAAATTACTTGTGGTAATCTGATTGCCTGACATTAGAGATACTGCGAGTTTAGAAGTGCTAGAGATGATCTGATCGGCTACCTAATGTACTAGAGTTGGGCAACACGATTCTTTTTCCTGATTCGATTCCTACGATTCAATCTCACATTGCGAATCGATTCCTACGATTCGTTCACGATTCTTTCACGATTCATTCTAGTCTGCGATGGCACAATTCTTACGGAATGCAAAAAGTTCTACATCTTACTCACAGATGGCAGGACAGGTCTAAAATTGTCAAAGGGGTTAGAATCGAACTGACAAGATATGCCAGAAATAGTTTATTTACGAGTAAACATGCATATGACGTTACGAGTACGATTCTCGATTTATACGTGTAATGTTGATTGTTGAAAGGTCACGTTTGATTTGATTGCATCTATTGTTTTATTTCAGTATGCCAGGAGAGAGGAGTCGATTTGTGCGGAAGGTGGTGCAAAATTACGTGGTATGCCAGTTTGGTTGTGTGGCTTGAACGCGCCTAACTGCAGACGTCTGTTTTATAATAACAAAATGTAGCAGTGAGGCAGATGTGGTTTGGCTCATATCATTGAAAGTTTTCCTGTGCTAAGATATCTTTCCAAGTCCACATCACCCTTGTAATTCATAACGCAGCTGACAGCCCTCCCACACAGGAAATTTAGCGTAACTTTCATTTCTTCTAAATACAAAGCATAGGTATTTGGCTTTTAATTTGTCTGAGAACTTGCCGCTGTCACTACTGTTTACGTGAGAAGACGACATACTTCTAAACAATAGGATTCAATCGTATACGTCGACATTACTTCACTAAAATTTAATATGAATGTGAACAGGATAACATTTGAAAACTCGAACTGGAAATTATTACTTAAAAAGCTTTTGTTTAAAGACGGTATTACACGGCGATCTGCCAACAAAGGTATTGGTTAGAGAGCCTATATTCTCTCTATATAGGCTCTGTAATATTGGTCTAGTGCGACAGCCATTTAGTGGCGGGACTGGTGGAACTAGCAGAATTAGCAAATTAGCAGTGAACTAATGACGCTGTATACGATTGTATCCTACATTTTAAAAGTATGTCGTCTTCTCACGTAAATAGTAGTGGCAGAAGCAAGTTCTCAGACAAATTAAAAGCAAAATACCTGTGCTTTGTATTTCGACGAAACAAAAGTTAAGCTAAATTTGCAGTGTGTGAGGGCTGACAGTTGCCTTATTGTGAAATATAAGGTGCTGTGGAATTGGAAAGAGCACAGAAAAACGTAGGATGATACGAATCCGCGTATGTGCACTATATGGGGATAGTAAATGGGATGTGCCTTTACGCTCGTTCCCGTCAGTCACCGCCAGGTGTCGGCTTGGTTTTCACGTCGAGTAATATTACGGCCCACGAACTTCGTTTGTTCCTTCCGAGCTTCTTTTGTTCACACGCATCCTCCACTTGACTGCCATCTGGCGGTCGTAATCATTCGGCACGGCACGACTCGGCATGGTTCGGAAAGTTGCCTTTGAAGCATAGCGTACTAAGAATCGATGAATCGTTGGAACTTGGAATCGTCACGACTAGGAAACACGCAATCGTTCTTACGATTCTTTTGAACGACGATTCGTCCGTATCACGATTCGATTCTTACGATTCTTTATTTAGAGTCGTTCAAATGAACGACTCATTCACGAATCACCACAACTCTATAATGTACCCGATAGGAATTCAGCATTTCCCGCGTGTCCGATCAGGGCTTTGCGCCTCAGTTCTACGAGTCGAGATAGTCGCTCGAGAACCGTCTTTTGGTCAACACCTATGTTATTCCACGCTCATCACATTTATACCAAAATGAAGAAAGCGTTTGATCGGTTCTCGTATCGTTGACGGAAAACGACTACAGTGTTGAGTATTTTGAGAAAGTTTGAGCTTTGTGAGTGACGTATTTTAGGAGAGATTCGCGTGCGTACATAAACTACGCGTGGCGTGTTTCGTGCATATTACGAGACGACATGGCGAGCACTTCTTTACAGGATACCTACTGAACGACTGACTGTGTTAACTCGCAAGTAGCCGTGAGTCCGTGACTTTTTAGGACGTGTAAAATACGGGGTCGGACTATATATCTCGTGGCTGCTTTCACGCGTGAGCTTCTAACACAGACAGTCAGTAACATTGCATAATTGATGTCGAGCTATTTAATACGGACTTGATAGCCATTTTCCTTGCTTTGAAGACATACACTAACTTCGAGGAAATTGACATTTTTTCAGAAGACTCAAGCAAGAATCCCGCACGCTCGATTGTAACTTTCAGCTACTTCAAATGGTTCAAATGGCTCTGAGCACTATGGGACTTAACATCTATGGTCATCAGTCCCCTAGAACTTAGAACTATTTAAACCTAACTAACCTAAGGACATCACACAACACCCAGTCATCACGAGGCGGAGAAAATCCCTGACCCCGCCGGGAATCGAACCCGGGAACCCGGGCTCTTTCAGCTACTGTTCATGGACTGGAGGTACGTGGCCTTTGCGTGGTAGGTATTTAGCCGAATTTTCGTCAAGGCTGCTTTTGTCGGATAAACCATTATCTACCATCGCAAAGTGAAGGGGCAGACAACCTGAAAGCTATCCAGGTAAGTGGACACCGAAACCCTCCTGCCGTCGTAACAGTACCTCCTCCATACTTCACTGTTGGCACTAGACAAGGTGGCAGGTAAAGTTCTCCTGTCATTCGTCACACCCACACGCTTCCATCGGATTTGACACAGGGTGTAGCGTGATTCATTACTTGGAACAAATCCAATGACGTCGCCTTTTACATCACATCAAGTGACACTTGACTTTGACTATAGAAATGGGTGGCTGAAGAGGAGCCACTCGACAACTGTGTCTTCTTTTTAGCTCCCTACGCGCAGTCATTGTGCTAGATGGACTAGTGGTAGCATTTTGGAACTTACGAATGAGTCCTTCCACTGATTTCAAGCTTGCTTTTTCTTAGTTATGGTTGTTCCTTCGCGTTTCCACTTCAAAATCATTTCACCAACAGTCAACTCGGGCACCTTTAGAAGCGCCAGGCGGCATCTGCTTTTACCGCTTCTCTACTTACAACACAACACTCCTGGCCTTTCCTTATACTGGCGTGCCCCTCTATCGTGACACCCAGTGGTCAACTGCGCATGACATAAGGGTGTCCAGCTCCGGCCCATTGCTTTGACATTGTGGCAGGTTCCAAAATGTGTGTGAAATCTTATGGGACTTAATTGCTAAGGTCATCAGTCCCTAAGCTTACACTCTACTTAACCTAAATTATCCCAAGGACAAACACACACACCCATGCCAGAGGGAGGACTCGAACCTCCGCCGGTACCAGCCGCACAGTCCATGACTGCAGCGCCTGAGACCGCTCGGCTAATCCCGCGCGGCCATTGTGGCAGGTGATCTATTTGTTGATTGTCTTGAAATGAGGCAGTCTCGGTTGCCAATTTTTTTTATTTACAGGAAATGTCGTGTTTCGCCTCTTTGGGGCATCATCAGACTGGCCTAGGGGTGAAAAATGGCAATAGTGAGGCATATGCAAATTAACATGGGAAAATGGAGTTAATATAAAAACACAAAATACGCAAAGCTCCAGGCTGTACAGCCATCTCTACAATTAACCATAATATGAACTTACGTAAAAATTAATGTGCAAAACCAATGCCCAGATATGGCATTAAGATAAAATTTTATAAGGAACCTTAGTCATGGGACGTACCTTGTTCTCGACCTCATCATGTACTATTTGTCAGCTGTACGCAACGGTCCATGCACTGTACGCCTGAACACGGATAGTTCCGTAACGTTACGTAAGATTTCTTAATTTTTCTTCGTTTGTCATAGTTTGTCATAGTTTACCTGCCTAGCAGATACGCCGGCATATGTGGCCGAGCAGTTCTAGGCGCTTCAGTCTGGAACCGCACGACCACTACGGTCGCAGGTTCGAATCCTGCCTCGGGCATGGATGTGTGTGATGTCCTTAGGTTAGTTAGGTTTAAGTGGTTCTAAGTCTAGGGAACTGATGACCTCAGATGTTGTTCTAGGGGACTGATGACCTCAGATGCTAAGTCCCATAGTGCTCAGAGGCATTTGAACCACTTTGAACGTAGTAGATACTGTAGTTATACGTGGCATTGTATTCCCGGTTCCATGCTTCGTAATGCTTTTATGAATCCCACGACAATAGGACGAGGGTTCCCCATAAAATTTTATCTTCTTACCATATGTGGGCAGGCTGGATCGCACGAAGCGTCGTCTGCGAATATTTTTATCTCCTCTATCGCAAATCTTCGTCCTTTCAACGGGATTTTCAACGCTGGAAATAAAAAGAAGTCCGCAGGGGCCAGGTCTGGAGAGTAAGGAGGATGTGGCAGCACAGTGATTTCATTTTTTGTCCAATAGTCACGCACCAACTGGGATGAATGTGCGGGTTGGTATCGTGTTGCAAGAGGCGTGAATTGTCTCGTCACACTTCAGGTCGTTTCGTTCTCACATTTTCTCGCTGGCGTCGCAACACGTCCCGATAGCACCATCGATTAACAGTTTGTCCCTGTGGCACGAATTCATTAACTATTCCTCCTTCAAAGTCAAAGAAAGACTACGGCTTTGAGATTTGACCTGACCTAAAGAGCTTTTTTTGGTCCTGGAGAACCTATCCCGACCCATTGTGAAAATTGAACCTTGGTTCAACATCATAACTGTAAACCCATCAGTTGTTAGTCTCTTAAAGAAGATCTCGTTTTCATTTGCGCGACCCAAAAGCTCTTCACAGATTGCGAGAAGGTCTTTATGGCTGGACGAAATTGTCACCAACACGAAAGCATTCCTAAGGATTTAATGAGATGATCCAACTGAAATTTACATTCTTCTGCAAGATTTCGGACAGTCAGTCTTCGATTGGCACGTACAATTTCATTTACGTTCCTGGCATGAACGTCGTCGGTAGACATCGGAGGGCATCTTCAACAAGGGTCATGTTTTACTTCAGACCGGCCATTTTTAAACCGTGTGAACCAGTCTTAACTCTGAGTACGGCTTATGTAATCAGGACCGCAGGCTTCCTGCATTATTTAGTGTGTTTCTGTAAAGGTTTTCTTGAGTTTCGCGCAAGATTTAGTGCAGACGCGTTGCTGCTCTAACTTTGCCATCTCGAAATTTGTAAACTGTGCGACACAACGTTCTAATCAATACAGCACTGAACAAGAACAGACATACAACACTGAAACTTCCGGCAGTAACACATTAAACACAGCCAGGTGCAACGATGCCAACCGCATTTCGCTGCAGCACACCACTGACGCGAAATTACGGGTGTTGCGGAATTTTTCGAACATATCTCGTATGGCTGAGCATCAGCGGTTGCCGCTGGTTCGTCAACGAGAATCTACATCTACATCCATACTCCGCAAGCCACCGAATGATGCGTGGCGGAGTGCACTTTACGTGCCACTGTTATTATCTCCCTTTCCTGTTCCAGTCGCGTGTGGTAGGCGGGAAGAACGACTGCCTGAAAGCCTCCGTGAGCGCTCGAATCTCTCTAATTTTACATTCGTGATCTCCTCGGGAGGTATAAGTAGGGGGAAGCAATATATTCGATACCTCATCCAGAAACGTACCCTCTCGAAACCTGGACAGCAAACTACACCGCGATGCAGAGCGCCTTTCTTGCAGAGTCTGCCACTTGAGTTTGCTAAACATCTCCGTAACGCTATCACGCTTACCAAATAACCCTGTGACGAAACGCGCCGCTCTTCTTTGGATCTTACCTATCTCCTCCGTCAACCCGACCTGATACGGATCCCACACTGATGAGGAATATTCAAGTATAGGTCGAACGAGTGTTTTGTAAGCCACCTCCTTTGTTGATGGACTACATCTTCTAAGGACTCTCCCAATGAATCTCAACCTGGTACCCGCCTTACCAACAATTAATTTTATATGATCATTCCACTTCAAATCGTTCCGCACGCATACTCCCAGATATTTTACAGAAGTAACTGGTACCAGTGTTTGTTCCGCTGTCATATAATCATACAATAAAGGATCCTTCTTTCTATGTATTCGCAATACATTACATTTGTCTATGTTAAGGGTCAGTTGCCACTCCCTGCACCAAGTGCCTATCCGCTGCAGATCTTCCTGCATTTCGCTGCAATTTTCTAATGCTGCAACTTCCCTGTATACTACAGCACCATCCGCGGAAAGCCGCATGGAACTTACGACATTACCTACTAGGTCATTTATATATATTGTGAAAAGCAATGGTCCCGTAACATTCCCCTATGGCACGCCAGAGGTTACTTTAACGTCTGTAGACGTCTCTCCATTGAGAACAACATGCTGTGTTCTGTTTGCTAAAAACTCTTCAATCCAGCCACACAGCTGGTCTGATATCCCGTAGGCTCTTACTTTATCAGGCGACAGTGCGGAACTGTCGCAAACGCCTTCCAAAAGTCGAGGAAAATGGCGTCTACCTGCGAGCCTGTATCTAATATTTTCTGGGTCTCATGAGCAAATAAAGCGAATTGTGTGTGACACGATCGCTGTTTCCGGAATCCATGTTGATTCCTACAGAGTAGAGTCTGGGTTTCCAGAAATGACATGATACGCAAAAGCATACTATACGCCTCTCTCTCTCTCTCTCTCTCTCTCTCTCTCTCTCTCTCTCTCTCTCTCTTTTTTGCCGTGTCGTTATGTGGCAACAGAGAGCGGTTCGTGGCGCCGAAATTTCCAGCGTGGCGTGGCCGGAAGAGCAGCGTCATCAGAGCGAACGGATGGAGCGCCAGTGAGCGCGTGCAGCATCGGGGCGCACCGCTGGACAATGAGCGAGGCGGCTCTGCACTCGAGCGGTCGCGGCCCGCGCCCTGCCCCTTCCTGTCGCGTTGCGACACTCCGGGGAGGCTGGAAACACGGGGGACAGCTCAAGGCCGCTCCATTAGTGACAGCCGGGGGCAGCGCCACCTCGCCGTGTACCGTGTTATGTGGAGAAAGTCGTTTTACCTACACTACTCGCCATGTCGAGGGACATGAAAGGGAACCAGTGGTTGGGAAGGGAGTAAGACAGGGTTGTAGCCTCTCCCCGATGTTGTTCAATCTGTATATTGAGCAAGCAGTAAAGGAAACAAAAGAAAAATTCGGAGTAGGTATTAAAATTCATGGAGAAGAAATAAAAACTTTCAGGTTCGCCGATGACATTGTAATTCTGTCAGAGACAGCAAAGGACTTGGAAGAGCAGTTGAATGGAATGGACACTGTCTTGAAAGGAGGATATAACATGAACATCAACAAAAGCAAAACAAGGATAATGGAATGTAGTCTAATTAAGTCGGGTGATGCTGAGCGAATTAGATTAGGAAATGAGGCACTTAAAGTAGTAAAGGAGTTTTGCTATTTGGGGAGCAAAATAACTGATGATGGTCGAAGTAGAGAGGATATAAAATGTAGGCTGGCAATGGCAAGGAAAGCGTTTCTGAAGAAGAGAAATTTGTTAACATCCAGTATTGATTTAAGTGTCAGGAAGTCATTTCTGAAAGTATTCGTATGGAGTGTAGCCATGTATGGAAGTGAAACATGGACGATAAATAGTTTGGACAAGAAGAGAATAGAAGCTTTCGAAATGTGGTGCTACAGAAGAATGCTGAAGATTAGATGGGTAGATCACATAACTAATGAGGAAGTATTGAGTAGGATTGGGGAGAAGAGAAGTTTGTGGCACAACTTGACCAGAAGAAGGGATCGGTTGGTAGGACATGTTCTGAGGCATCAAGGGATCACCAATTTAGTATTGGAGGGCAGCGTGGAGGGTAAAAATCGTAGAGGGAGACCAAAAGATGAATACACTAAGCCGATTCAGAAGGATGTAGGTTGCAGTAGGTACTGGGAGATGAAAAAGCTTGCACAGGATAGAGTAGCATGGAGAGCTGCATCAAACCAGTCTCAGGACTGAAGACCACAACAACAACAACTCGCCATTAAAATTGCTACACCACGAAGATGACGTGCTACAGACGCGAAATTTAACCGACAGGAATAAGATGCTGTTATACGCAAATGATTAGCTTTTCAGAGCAGTCACACAAGGTTGGCGCCGGTGGCGACACCTACAACGTGCTGACATGAGGAAAGTTTCCAACCGATTTCTCATACACAAACAGCTGTTGACCGGCGTTGCCTGGTGAAACGTTGTTGTGATGCCTCGTGTAGGGAGGAGAAATGCGTACCATCACGTTTCCGACTTTGATAAAGGTAGGATTGTAGCCTACCGTGATTGCGGTTTGTCGTATCGCGACATTGCTGCTCACGTTGGTCGAGATCCAATGACTGTTAGCAGAATATGGAATCGGTGGGTTCAGGAGGGTAACACGGAACGCCCTGCTGGATCCCAACGGCCTCGTATCACTAGCAGTCGAGATGACAGGCATGGCTCTAACAGATCGTGCTGCCACGTCTCGATCGCTGAGTCAACAGATGCGGACATTTGCAAGTCAACATCCATCTGCACGAACAGTTCGACGTCGTTTGCAGCAGCATGGACTATCAGCTCGGAGACCGTGGCTGCGGTTACCCTTGACTCTGCATCAGAGACAGGAGCGCCTGCGATGGTGTACTCAACGACGAACCTGAGTGCACGATTGGCAAAACGTCATTTTTTTCGGATGAATCCAGGTTCTGTTTACAGCATCATGATGGTCGAATCCGTGTTTGGAGACATCGCAGTGAACGCACATTGCAAGCGTGTATTCGTCATCGCCATACTGGCGTATCACGCGGCATGATGGTATGGGGTGCCATTGGTTACACGTATCGGTCACTTCGTGTTCGCATTGACGGCACTTTGAACAGTGGACGTTAGATTTCAGATGTGTTACGACCCGTGGCTATACCCTTCATTCGATCCCTGCGAAACCCTACATTTCAGCAGGATAATGCACGACCGCATGTTGCGGGTCCTGTACGGGCCTTTCTGTATACAGAAAATGTTGCTCTGCTGCCCTGGCCAGCACATTCTCCAAATCTCTCACCAATTGAAAACGTCTGGCCAATGGTGGCCGAGCAACTGGCTCGTCACAATGCGCCAATCACTAATCTTGATGAACTGTGGTGTCGTGTTGAAGCTGCTTGGCAGCTGTACCTGTACACGCCATCCAAGCTCTGTTTGACTCAAAGCCCAGGCGTATCGAGGCAGTTATTACGGCTAGAGGTGGTTGTTCTGGGTACTGATTTCTCAGGATCTATGCACACGAACTGCATGAAAATGTAATCACATGCCAGTTCTAGTATAATATATTTGTCCAATGAATACCCGTTCATCATCTGTATTTCTTCTTGGTGTAGAAATTTTAATGGCCAGTAGTGTAACTTGTTTGTTTTGAAGCGTTCCTTCCATCTGTGTGAGACGGTCCTTAAGCCGTTGGCATACGGTCCATGCGGCTGGACATTGAGCGTGCCGAGTTTCTGACGTCAAAGCGTGGAATAGCACTTTGGAGGTCTTACCGAACAAGCAGACCAATATCTAGCATACGAGATACTCTGAACGTGCGTTTGAATGTTTACAACTCAGATGGCAGAACGCCACCTACAACACATGCACGCCAGCTCCCTTCCGTGTAGAATTGTGAGGCGTGATACTGGATTTCTACAATGTCAATAAAATTCACCAACAGCAATATGTTGTTGTTGTTGTGGTCTTCAGTCCTGAGACTGGTTTGATGCAGCTCTCCATGCTACTCTATCCTGTGCAAGCTTTTTCATCTCCCAGTACCTACTGCAACCTACATCCTTCTGAATCTGCTTAGTGTATTCATCTCTTGGTCTCCCTCTACGATTTTTACCCTCCACGCTGCCCTCCAATACTAAATTGGTGATCCCTTGATGCCTCAGAACATGTCCTACCAACCGATCCCTTCTTCTGGTCAAGTTGTGCCACAAACTTCTCTTCTCCCCAATCCTATTCAATACTTCCTCATTAGTTATGTGATCTACCCATCTAATCTTCAGCATTCTTCTGTAGCACCACATTTCGAAAGCTTCTATTCTCTTCTTGTCCAAACTATTTATCGTCCATGTTTCACTTCCACATATGGCTACACTCCATACGAATACTTTCAGAAATGACTTCCTGACACTTAAATCAATACTGGATGTTAACAAATTTCTCTTCTTCAGAAACGCTTTCCTTGCCATTGCCAGCCTACATTTTATATCCTCTCTACTTCGACCATCATCAGTTATTTTGCTCCCCAAATAGCAAAACTCCTTTACTACTTTAAGTGCCTCATTTCGTAATCTAATTCCCTCAGCATCACCCGACTTAATTAGACTACATTCCATTATCCTTGTTTTGCTTTTGCTGATGTTCATCTTATATCCTCCTTTCAAGACACTGTCCATTCCATTCAACTGCTCTTCCAAGTCCTTTGCTGTCTCTGACAGAATTACAATGTCATCGGCGAACCTCAAAGTTTTTATTTCTTCTCCATGAATTTTAATACCTACTCCGAATTTTTCTTTTGTTTCCTTTACTGCTTGCTCAATATACAGATTGAACAACATTGGGGAGAGGCTACAACCCTGTCTTACTCCCTTCCCAACCACTGCTTCCCTTTCATGTCCCTCGACTCTTATAACTGCCATCTGGTTTCTGTACAAATTGTAAATAGCCTTTCGCTCCCTGTATTTTACCCCTGCCACCTTTAGAATTTGAAAGAGAGTATTCCAGTCAACATTGTCAAAAGCTTTCTCTAAGTCTACAAATGCTAGAAACGTAGGTTTGCCTTTCCTTAATCTTTCTTCTAAGATTAGTCGTAAGGTCAGTATTGCCTCACGTGTTCCAACAGCAATATACTTTAAGATATTTTATTTCATTCTGAAAGCAACCAGTTTCGGCATGTCATTTTGCCATATTCAGGCCCCATACGCTTCTATGCTGACAGCATTCTGACACGTCGTCTTATGAAGCAATGTATAACTATCAGAATTCACGATATCCAGTGATTTAAGGCGCTATACGACAAGTTCGTTTATTTGGATAGAAGCATATGGGGTCTGAAGATTGCAAAATGAAATCCCGAAACTTGTTGCCTTCAGAATAAAATTAAATATCTTAAAGAATACGGCTGCTGGTGAATTTTATTGACATTGAAAATTACTTACTAGCCGATGTACCCTGGCCATGATGGACCAACAGAGATATTGGTTTGCAGCTGAAGCCCGTATGTGTATATGACGTCTCAGAGCACCAGCAAATTGAGTAGCTTTCGAAATCCCGCTGTTAAATCTAAGATTCGTTGAAATAAAATGACGAGAAAAGTCATATTCATGGTAAAAGGATTATTGTAACCTGCGTATTGTTAAGAGAGTGCCATTTGAAGGCAACGGCATGTTGAGGATGCATTAAAAATGCATTGTTTCTGGTACCGTTTCAAATCAAATGGCTCTGAGCACTATGGGACTTACCATCTGAGGTCATCACTCCCCTAGAACTTAGAATTACTTAAACCTAACTAACCTAAGGACATCACACACATCCATGTCCGAGGCAGGATTCGAACCTGCGACCGTAGCGGTCGCGCGGTTGCAGACTGTAGCGCGTAGAACCGCTCCACCACCTCGGGCGGCTCCTGTTTCAGTCTGTTACATTTAAATTTCAGTTAGTAACGTAGGTACGATTAAAGATTTCAGGACATGGTAAAAGTTTATGTAAGATCATTCAAGATTCGTAGTCGCTTTAGCGCAATGGATAGCGTCATAGGCTGGTTCGTGTACCACCACATCCATTTTTTTCCCCAATCTTCGCATTTTTAATAGGTCTGATACTTTCTTCTTAGTTTGGTATAAGAATATACTATAATATTTGATGTTATGTAAATATAAGTGCTTTCTTTGTGAAGAGAGAATTTACTCGATTGGCTTTATCTAAAGGACACCTTGCATTACTGCCGCAAGATATTTTGTCCGTTTTTTTCCTTTAAATTTTGTAATTCACGTGTTGTAGAGATTCTGCTACTGGGTAGGAACAGTGAACAAGTAAGAATGACCTTAGGGTTTTACCAGAAAGTGAGAATGATGAAATAATTTTTGTCTGATTTGGAGAACTATTGTACATTTGTATTGCACTATTTGTAATGTGACTTTTATAGAGCGACGCCCTTCTTGACTGGACATGGTACTTTACTTTTCACATTAAAATATTTTCAGGGACATTACAGTTTTCATTTGTGTGTACTACAGGCAGAACAACCTGACTAATATGTGGACAAGGGAGGAAAGTAGTTTTTGATGGAGCTAATTTAGGAAATTTAACGCCCGTTCATATCGGAAACAGTGTGATTTACGAGCGAAATACAGCCGAGAACTGTCACTGGTGCGGGCTGCGATCGCGTGTACCACGTTGGGGCCCACGTACCGAGTTCACAAGTCGCATCGTTTATGAGCGTTCAGCAGCACGTTGAGCTCGACACACTAAAGCCGTCGGCACACGGACCGTGCTGTCGAACGTTAACGTTGAGCGTGCCAAGTTCAACGTGCTGCTGAACGCTCAGGAACGATGTGACTTGTGGATACGGTACGTGGACCCCGACGTGGTATACGCGATCGCAACGCACTCCAGCGACAGTTGAGGGATGTTTCTAGTTCGTAAATCATACTGTTTACTAAACGGCGCACGTAAATTCCCACGTTAGCTCTATTAAAATGCACATTTCCTCCATCGTCCACGAAAAGGAAAGTACCATGTCCGATCAATAAGGACACAAGCTTATAAAAGTTCCATTACAAACAGTGCAGTACGAATTTGGAATATTTCTCCACATACGACAAACATTATTTCATCATTCCCACATTTTAGTAAAACCCCAAGGTCACTCTTACTTGATCACTGTTCCTACCCAGTAGCAGAATCTTTGCAACATGTGAATTACGAAGCGTAAAAGAAAAATGAGCAAAATATCTTTATACAAGTAGCGCAAGTTGTCCTGTAGATTAAGCCAATCGAACAAAGTCACCTCTCAAAAAAAAGGTGAACTTATATTTACATAATATCAAATATTATAGCATATACTTATATTAGACTAATAATAAAGTATCAGAACCTAATAAAAACAATAATGTTAGGAAAAATAATTGGAAGTGATAAGATGCGAACCACCGCCCCATATAACAAGTCAGTACAACACAGTAATTTCCATAGCCATTACGCTAAACCAACAACACACGTCTGTTATCTAATCATATTGTTTTACCCCTTTCTGAAAACCTTACTCGTAGTTATGTTACTAATTTAATTATGACAAATTGACCAAGAACAATGCGTTTTGGGTGGATCTTCAGTGTGTCGTTGTCTTCAAATAGCCTACTCTCATAACACGCAAGATACAATAATTCTTTTGCAACGAATATGATGGTTCTCATTATTTTATTGGAACGAATCACACAGTTAACAACGGGTTTTCCACTGATTCTGAATTTGCTGGTGCTCAGAAACGGCATATACACATGTTGTTGTTGTTGTGGTCTTCAGTCCTGAGACTGGTTTGATGCAGCTCTCCATGCTACTCTATCCTGTGCAAGCTTTTTCATCTCCCAGTACCTATTGCAACCTACATCCTTCTGAATCTGCTTAGTGTATTCATCTCTTGGTCTCCCTCTACGATTTTTACCCTCCACGCTGCCCTCCAACACTAAATTGGTGATCCCTTGATGCCTCAGAACATGTCCTACCAACCGATCCCTTCTTCTGGTCAAGTTGTGCCACAAACTTCTCTTCTCCCCAATCCTATTCAATACTTCCTCATTAGTTATGTGATCTACCCATCTAATCTTCAGAATTCTTCTGTAGCACCACATTTCGAAAGCTTCTATTCTCTTCTTGTCCAAACTATTTATCGTCCATGTTTCACTTCCATACATGGCTACACTCCATACAAATACTTTCAGAAATGACTTCCTGACACTTAAATCAATACTGGATGTTAACAAATTTCTCTTCTTCAGAAACGCCTTCCTTGCCACTGCCAGCCTACACTTTACATCCTCTCTACTTCGACCATCATCAGTTATTTTGCTCCCCAAATAGCAAAACTCCTTTACTACTTTAAGTGCCTCATTTCCTAATCTAATTCCCTCAGCATCACCCGACTTAATTAGACTACATTCCATTATCCTTGTTTTGCTTTTGTTGATGTTCATCTTATATCCTCCTTTCAAGACACTGTCCATTCCATTCAACTGCTCTTCCAAGTCCTTTGCTGTCTCTGACAGAATTACAATGTCATCGGCGAACCTCAAAGTTTTTATTTCTTCTCCATGAATTTTAATACCTACTCCGAATTTTTCTTTTGTTTCCTTTACTGCTTGCTCAATATACAGATTGAACAACATCGGGGAGAGGCTACAACCCTGTCTTACTCCCTTCCCAACCACTGCTTCCCTTTCATGTCCCTCGACTCTTATAACTGCCATCTGGTTTCTGTACAAATTGTAAATAGCCTTTCGCTCCCTGTATTTTACCCCTGCCACCTTCAGAATTTGAAAGAGAGTATTCCAGTCAACATTGTCAAAAGCTTTCTCTAAGTCTACAAATGCTAGAAACGTAGGTTTGCCTTTCCTTAATCTTTCTTCTAAGATAAGTCGTAAGGTCAGTATTGCCTCACGTGTTCCAGTGTTTCTACGGAATCCAAACTGATCTTCCCCGAGGTTGGCTTCTACTAGTTTTTCCATTCGTCTGTAAAGAATTCGTGTTAGTATTTTGCAGCTGTGGCTTATTAAACTGATTGTTCTGTAATTTTCACATCTGTCAACACCTGCTTTCTTTGGGATTGGAATTATTATATTCTTCTTGAAGTCTGAGGGTATTTCGCCTGTTTCATACATCTTGCTCACCAGATGGTAGAGTTTTGTCAGGACTGGCTCTCCCACGGCCGTCAGTAGTTCCAATGGAATATTGTCTACTCCGGGGGCCTTGATTCGACTCAGGTCTTTCAGTGCTCTGTCAAACTCTTCACGCAGTATCGTATCTCCCATTTCATCTTCATCTACATCCTCTTCCATTTCCATAATATTGTCCTCAAGTACATCGCCCTTGTATAGACCCTCTATATACTCCTTCCACCTTTCTGCTTTCCCTTCTTTGCTTAGAACTGGGTTTCCATCTGAGCTCTTGATATTCATACAAGTCGTTCTCTTATCTCCAAAGGTCTCTTTAATTTTCCTGTAGGCGGTATCTATCTTACCCCTAGTGAGATAGGCCTCTACATCCTTACATTTGTCCTCTAGCCATCCCTGTTTAGCCATTTTGCACTTCCTGTCGATCTCGTTTTTGAGACGTTTGTATTCCTTTTTGCCTGTTTCACTTACCGCATTTTTATATTTTCTCCTTTCATCAATTAAATTCAATATTTCTTCTGTTACCCAAGGATTTCTACTAGCCCTCGTCTTTTTACCTACTTGATCCTCTGCTGCCTTCACTACTTCATCCCTCAAAGCTACCCATTCTTCTTCTACTGTATTTATTTCCCCTATTCCTGTCAATTGCTCCCTTATGCTCTCCCTGAATCTCTGTACAACCTCTGGTTCTTTCAGTTTATCCAGGTCCCATCTCCTTAAATTCCCACCTTTTTGCAGTTTCTTCAGTTTTAATCTACAGGTCATAACCAATAGATTGTGGTCAGAGTCCACATCTGCCCCTGGAAATGTCTTACAATTTAAAACCTGGTTCCTAAATCTCTGTCTTACCATTATATAATCTATCTGATACCTTTTAGTATCTCCAGGGTTCTTCCATGTATACAACCTTCTTTCATGATTCTTAAACCAAGTGTTAGTTATGATTATGTTGTGCTCTGTGCAAAATTCTACCAGGCGGCTTCCTCTTTCATTTCTGTCCCCCAATCCATATTCACCTACTATGTTTCCTTCTCTCCCTTTTCCTACACTCGAATTCCAGTCACCCATGACTATTAAATTTTCGTCTCCCTTCACAATCTGAATAATTTCTTTTATTTCATCATACATTTCTTCAATTTCTTCGTCATCTGCAGAGCTAGTTGGCATATAAACTTGTACTACTGTAGTAGGTGTGGGCTTCGTATCTATCTTGGCCACAATAATGCGTTCACTATGCTGTTTGTAGTAGCTTACCCGCATTCCTATTTTCCTATTCATTATTAAACCTACTCCTGCATTACCCCTATTTGATTTTGTGTTTATAACCCTGTAGTCACCTGACCAGAAGTCTTGTTCCTCCTGCCACCGAACTTCACTAATTCCCACTATATCTAACTTCAACCTATCCATTTCCCTTTTTAAATTTTCTAACCTACCTGCCCGATTAAGGGATCTGCTAACTTCAACCTATCCATTTCCCTTTTTAAATTTTCTAACCTACCTGCCCGATTAAGGGATCTGATTAAACCTACTCCTGCATTACCCCTATTTGATTTTGTATAGACTTGAAATGAATGCCAATATGGCGCCTTACAACTCTGCACTGAAGGGACACGGAGTGCGTGTGACGTAGGCGGCGTTGTGCCGTCTAATTGGTCAACGCTCAGACGCACGCTCAGATATTGCTCTGCACGTTCGGAAGCTATTCCACGCTATGACGTCAGAAACTCGGCACGCTCAACGCTCTACGTTCGGTTGCACGGTGCGTGTGCCGACGGCTTATTTCGGCAAGCGTGCACCGCCGAAGCTTAAAGCAGGAAAACGCGAGCAGATGGAGACACCTGCGGACGGGCTAGTAAATGTGGTGTCTTACCACCGAGCGTACTGCAGTGCTGAGTTTACGGCAGGCACGAGCTGGTGTGGAGGCTAAGTACGGTTTAAGACTTACACTAGATAGCAGTGGAAGCCGAGCAACGTTGTTACGTGTTATCATGCCGTCGTGTACGGACGTACATGGAGATACGGCGCTCGTCGTGAACGGACTTCCTGGTTGCAGCGGGTCGAATTGGCCGTTGTAACTGCACTGGGCGGTGGCATTCCTGTGACTCGCTAAAATGGAATACGACAAATGCTAAGCGCCTTCAGTTAGTGTCACACTGGGAAGCCGTTGTGCGCAGAAGGAAAGTTATTCCATTGATTGGACAGAATTCAGCTGTTTTTCGGCACGGTATGAGAGCGCATCTGTTAAGTCTGCACAACTTGGTTCACTGCCCGTGCTTTAATTGTTAGCGTGTTTTGCCCTGCTCCTTCAACCACTGAGCATTATTAGCCTTACGTCAGTTATTATGGTACTGCGCTCGTAGCTTTTCGAAAAGTGTGTTTTATTTTAATGTGTGTGCCAATTTGCTTTTAAAGTTCTTGTGAGGATTCCATTTTATATAATTACCTTAAGAGGGCCGAGTTTACCGAACATAACACTTGCTTACTAACCTTAAATTTCCAATCCGTAGCCCATTACCTTTTCACAGCGTACTGTCACTAATTGTTTGCTATTCGACAGTTTTTGATGAAGTGTGTGTTACCTTTTAAGTAAGGTGACTACTGGGTAGTTTTGCGGTGCGCCGGCCGGCCGGCCGGTGTGGCCGAGCGATTCTAGGCGCTCCAGTCCGGAGCCGCGCGACCGCTACGGTCGCATGTTCGAATCCTGCCTCGGGCATGAATGTGTGTGATGTCCTTAGGTTATAGGTTTAAGTAGTTCTCAGTTCTAGGGGACTGATGACCTTAGATGTTAAGTCCCATAGTGCATAGAGCCATTTGAATAATTTTTTTGCGGTGTCATTAGCTCACGCAGTATATATTCTACTTAAAGTTTGGTTTTAAAGTTTTCTTACACTCCTGGAAATGGAAAAAAGAACACATTGACACCGGTGTGTCAGACCCACCATACTTGCTCCGGACACTGCGAGAGGGCTGTACAAGCAATGATCACACGCACGGCACAGCGGACACACCAGGAACCGCGGTGTTGGCCGTCGAATGGCGCTAGCTGCGCAGCATTTGTGCACCGCCGCCGTCAGTGTCAGCCAGTTTGCCGTGGCATACGGAGCTCCATCGCAGTCTTTAACACTGGTAGCATGCCGCGACAGCGTGGACGTGAACCGTATGTGCAGTTGACGGACTTTGAGCGAGGGCGTATAGTGGGCATGCGGGAGGCCGGGTGGACGTACCGCCGAATTGCTCAACACGTGGGGCGTGAGGTCTCCACAGTACATCGATGTTGTCGCCAGTGGTCGGCGGAAGGTGCACGTGCCCGTCGACCTGGGACCGGACCGCAGCGACGCACGGATGCACGCCAAGACCGTAGGATCCAACGCAGTGCCGTAGGGGACCGCACCGCCACTTCCCAGCAAATTAGGGACACTGTTGCTCCTGGGGTATCGGCGAGGACCATTCGCAACCGTCTCCATGAAGCTGGGCTACGGTCCCGCACACCGTTAGGCCGTCTTCCGCTCACGCCCCAACATCGTGCAGCCCGCCTCCAGTGGTGTCGCGACAGGCGTGAATGGAGGGACGAATGGAGACGTGTCGTCTTCAGCGATGAGAGTCGCTTCTGCCTTGGTGCCAATGATGGTCGTATGCGTGTTTGGCGCCGTGCAGGTGAGCGCCACAATCAGGACTGCATACGACCGAGGCACACAGGGCCAACACCCGGCATCATGGTGTGGGGAGCGATCTCCTACACTGGCCGTACACCACTGGTGATCGTCGAGGGGACACTGAATAGTGCACGGTACATCCAAACCGTCATCGAACCCATCGTTCTACCATTCCTAGACCGGCAAGGGAACTTGCTGTTCCAACAGGACAATGCACGTCCGCATGTATCCCGTGCCACCCAACGTGCTCTAGAAGGTGTAAGTCAACTACCCTGGCCAGCAAGATCTCCGGATCTGTCCCCCATTGAGCATGTTTGGGACTGGATGAAGCGTCGTCTCACGCGGTCTGCACGTCCAGCACGAACGCTGGTCCAACTGAGGCGCCAGGTGGAAATGGCATGGTAAGCCGTTCCACAGGACTACATCCAGCATCTCTACGATCGTCTCCATGGGAGAATAGCAGCCTGCATTGCTGCGAAAGGTGGATATACACTGTACTAGTGCCGACATTGTGCATGCTCTGTTGCCTGTGTCTATGTGCCTGTGGTTCTGTCAGTGTGATCATGTGATGTATCTGACCCCAGGAATGTGTCAATAAAGTTTCCCCTTCCTGGGACAATGAATTCACGGTGTTCTTATTTCAATTTCCAGGAGTGTATTTGTGAAAATATTATGTTAATTATAGTTATTGCCATTCCGTGCTCGGGGCGGGTTGTGGGCTTGTGATACTATTATGTCTGTTGTTACATAAACACTCATCAGCCAGAACATTAGCACCACTGACCTACAATAGATATAGACCCGTCCAGACGACAGCAGCATCACCTGGCGAGCAATGACAGCTAGTCAGACACACGCAAGATGTAGTAGTCTGACAGAGAATGCTGTCCGTATGTAGAACGGGCAAGTTTGACAGAGGGCAGATTGTGATGACTTTACTGCTGGTCAGAGTACAAGTGCGTGTCTGAACATACACTGCACAGAACACTCCCAGCGATGGGCCTCCGCAGCGACGACCCATGGATGTGCCAATGTTAACACCATGGCATCGGCAACGACGACTGAAATAGGCACGTGACCATCGGCACTGGACGTTGACGCAGTGGCAGAGCGTTGCATGGTCTGATGAATCCCAATACCTTCTTGATCATGCCGATGAGAGGACGCGAATCCGTCGTCTTCCAAGGGTACCGCTCCTTGATACCTGTACTGCCGGACGGAGACAAGCTGGCGACGGCTCTGGAGAACATTCGCGTGGGCACCCATGGGTCCACAGGAGCTCGTGTAAGGCACTGTGACGGTCAAGGAGTAACGTACGTTACGCATAACTCTTCATGATGTCGCGTTTCCCGACGGCAGTGGCATTTTTCAACAAGGAAATGCGCCATATCGCAAGGCCAGGACTGTGATGGAGTGGCTCGAGGAACACAGTGCCTAGTTCCTATCGATGTGGTGCTCCCCAACTCGCCATATCGGAACCCGATAGAAAGTAGACCACATTAGGTGCAGATGTGGTGTCAACTCGCTCCAGCGACTTACCATGGCCTCATTGGTTCCATGCCACGACGCGTCGCTCCTGTTATCCTTGCCAGAGGTTGACATACCGGCATAATATGTGGCCTGGAAGGTGGTTGTGACCTTTTGTTCAAAAAAAAGGTTCAAATGGCTCTGAGCACTATGGGACTTAACTTCTAAGGTCATCAGTCCCCTAGAACTTAGAACTACTTAAACCTAACTAACCTAATGACACCACACACATCCATTCCCGAGGCAGGATTCGAACCTGCGACCGTAACGGTCGCGCGGTTCCGGACAAGCGCCCAGAACCGCTCGGCCACACCGGCCGGCGTCCCCTTTTGTAACAGCCTTTTCAATTAACAATGGTTTTTTGGTTACAGTCATTTATTTGATGTAAAATATTGTAATGAAGTGTTGTGGATTTAAAATTGTTGCCTCTTGGAAATGTTCCTATGCTCTCCCGAATTTGAAAGTAATTTTCTCCTCTCTCTTGCATTAATGGTCCTTCTTGGTCTGTACTTTTTTGTTTGAATTTTAATTCTATATACATGTTAGTCTCAAGGAAATTCCACATTTTCGTTTGCCATTTAGTTTATGAAATAGAGGGGTGGTCACGTGCTTCGGAGCTTCCGATGCGTCGGCCGAGGCACACACACTAAGCGATGAGGGCGCGAGACGGACCACGCGACGCGTTGCTCAGCGAACGTTTATTGGCGGACACGGGGCCGGATTAATTCCCTGCTCTGCTGGTCAGTCACTCTAACAAGGGAACCTCCCCATCGCACCCCCCTCAGATTTAGTTATAAGTTGGCACAGTGGATAGGCCTTGATAAACTTAACACAGATCAATTGAGAAAACAGGAAGAAGTTTTGTGGAACTGTGAAAAAATAAGCAAAATATACAAGCTGAGTAGTCCATGGGCCACATAAGCAACATCACGGACGAAGTGTGCTTAGAAGCGCCGTGGTCCCGTGGTAGTGTGAGCAGCTGCTGAACGAGAGATCCTTGGTTCAAGTCTTCCCTCGACTGAAAATTTTACTTTCTTTATTTTTGCATAGTTATTATCTGTCCGTTCGTTCATTGACATCTCTGTTCACTGTAATAAGTTTAGTGTCTGTGTTTTGCGACCGCACTGCAAAACCGTGCGATTAGTAGACGAAAGGACGTGCCTCTCCAGTGGGAACAGAAAACATTTGATCGTAAGGTCATAGGTCAACCGATTCCTCCACAGGAAAACACATCTGATATATTCTATACGACACTGGTGACGGCATGTGCGTCACATGACAGGAATATGTTGTCGAGCCACCTAACTTGTACACTTGGCGAATGGGTAAAAAGATTCTTCTACCTTGCCCGATTTAGGTTACCTTGTGGATGTGATAATCACTCCCAAAAAAGTGATGAAAACATAAGAGTTTGTCACATAAACTGAAAATAAAAAATTAAAATTTACACTTGATGGAAGATTTGAACCTAGGACTTTTCGTTCCGCAGCTGCTCACGTTACCACGAGACCACGGCGCTACTGGATTCCTATTGTCCTTATTATTGCTTATCTTCCCTTGAACTACTCAGTTTGTATATTTTGCTTATTTTTTCACAGTTCTACACAACTTCTTCCTGTTTTCTCAATTGATCTGTGTTCAGTTTTTCAAGGGCTATCCACTGTGCCAACTTCTAACTAAATCTGAGGGGGGAGCGATGGGGAGGTTCCCTTGTAAGTAGGGACCATCAGACTCATTCTCACTCGCCAACTCCAAAGGCAATAAATAAAAGCTCCGTAGGTATCCAACTGGTTTCAGTAAAAATTCCGAGAAGTGACCACTGGACTGGAATATGTTCTCCGCTAACAGTTCTATACGCGGCCTCCATCTCACTACTAGTAACTCCCTCCGGCAATCCACACACCAACAAAACAGGAATACAGTTCAACGTCAATAGAGGACGAGTCACACAAAACAATCTGCTCAGATTTGCTCAGAAGCGAATGAAATTAACAACATGATTTATCGAAACAATCCCATTGGAACATCTGCAACTGAGCTTCGTAACAGACATGTAGTCACCACTTCAGTTTTAAGGCTTTTATTTTTAAATTCACGACCTGCTTCGGGCTACCAAATGCCCACCATCAGGTGGAATTAGCCGTGTGCTGCGACCCCGAGTGCCGTGACACTCTGTAGAATGGAGGCGACCACTGAAAGCGAGCGCAAAGCACTCCATGACGGAGCGGGACTCGAACCCGGCACCCGAACCCGATACCACGCAGCGGCTTCCAATTAAAATTGGTTGACTGTAGGAAGGTACAAGACAACTTAGACAAAATATCTAGTTGGTGTGATGAATAGCAGGTAGCTCCAAACGCGCACAAAAAAATAAAAAAAAAAAAAAAAAGCAAGTTAATGCCGAAAAAAAACAGTAAGTTAATGCCGATTAGTAGCAAAAGCAAACCTGTAACGTTCGCATGCAGTATTATTAGTATCCTGTTTGACTAAATCAATTTGTTTAAATATCTGGGCGTAACGTTGCAAAGCGATGTGAAATGGAACGAGCATGTGAGAACTGTGTTAGGGAAGGCAAATGGTCGAGTTCTGTTTATTGGGAGTATTTTAGGAAAGATTGGTTGACCTGTACAGGAGACCGCATACAGGACGCTGGTGCCACCTAATCTTCTACATCCACACTCCGCAAGCCACCTGACCGTGTGTGGTGGAGGGTACTTTGAGTACCCCTCTATCGGTTCTCCCTTCTATTCCAGTCTCGTATTGTTCGTGGAAAGAAAGATTGTCCGTATGCCTCTGTGTGGGCTCTAATCTCTCTGATTTTATCCTCACGGTCTCTTCGCGAGATATACGTAGGAGGGAGCAATATACTGCTTGACTCCTCGGTGAACGTACGTTTTCGAAACTTCAACAAAAGCCCGTACCGAGCTACTGAGCGTCTCTCTTGCAGAGTCTTCCACTGGAGTATTTATCATCTCTGTAACGCTTTCGCGATTACTAAATGATCCTGTAGCGAAGCGCCCTGCTCTCCGTTGGATCTTCTCTATCTCTTCTATCAACTCTATCTGGTACAGATCGCGCACCGGTGACTACTGTTCAAATGATTGGGACCCGTACCAGGTCGGATTGTCGGAAGACATCGAAGCAGTTCATAGGCGGAATGGTAGATTTGTCATCGGTAGGTTCGAACGACACGTAAGTATTGCGCAGATATTTCGTGAATTCAAATATTATTGAGAAAATTAAGATAACAGGCAACTGAAACTAACTACAGAACGATTCTAGTGCCGCTAACAAACATTGCGTCTAAGTACGACGAAGATAAAATTCCAGAAGTTGGGACTCACACGGAGGCATATAGACAGTTGTTTACGAGTGGAACAGGAAATGAATTGACTAGTAGTGGTACAGAGTACCCTAAGCCACGCACCGTACAGTGGCTTGCGCTATGTGTATGTGTATGTAGATGTCGATTAAAATGGCCTCCCCTGCACGGGAATTGCATAATTTGTGTACGAGTCCAACTTGTGATGAAGGAATAAGGACATACGGAAGTTTCTGTCCGGCCTGAGTCGTGCACGGATAGCCAGAGGGTTTTGACTGATAACATTAAAGATGACGACGATTATTTAAGCAATACTTCATGTGTTTTATCTTCTTAATGTTACCTACAGTAGCAAAACAGTGGCATTCTGGAAGGTAAAAAGCTTTCTATAATCAACATCGGATAAATTATCCTTTATTTTTGACAACCGGCTGCGACAGCTGTAACTGTCATCATCTGATTTTGAATAAATTTTTGTGACCAAACACGTAACAATTTTTTTTTGAAAACACCGGATGACCACATCTGTCGAAGTCGGTTGAGAAAAATAAAGAATTTTTACTATCTTGGGTATATAACTTTTTTAACCATGTGAAACGATCGCTCCTTCCAGTTTCTCAACATGAGAAAATTCAATGAAATTTTGAAACTTAATAAGTCGATAGTGATTTCTTAGGAATTATTCTTTTTTGAAAACAGTGCGCTTACTTTTCTACGTAAGTCGCCAAATATCAGTTTTTTATAGCTTCCACCCGAATGTGACGCTAAGTGGTTAATCTCTTGCGGACGTCCAAGCGGAGACACGTCGTCGTGAAGGGCGGCGGATCGGTATGCGGGCATTTCCGACGGGGTCCGGCCGGCGGCTAAAGTACTCTGCTAGCCGCACGGCGGCGGCGTATCGCGGCATTTGCCGGACTGCGGAATGTGAAAGTGCCGCCTCGTGACGTCACACGCCGTGTTCTTCAAACAGGCACTCAGTCTCCGCAGCGGAGCCGCGCGACAAGTTCCGGCTCACACTGTTCATTCATTACTGCGGGAGCCACCTGTTCCACAGTTTGTGACAATACGAGTCACAGCCTCAGTTTCAATGTAATAAGTAGTTGCAGATATGGTCAGAGACATACCTAACGTTGCAATAGGTTATTGAACGCACCCGCTAGTGTTGGCGGATGTGGCGTCAGTGTATGGGAAGGACTCTTGACAGCAGTTGCTTGTTTGTGGTAGCCATGGTGGCAACATTTACTGTACAGAAGTGTAACGAATCTTTTCAGTAGAGGAGAATTTTTGCTTAACGTACACCAATTTTTCTGCCAAGGTCGAACTTTATTATTTTTGATTACACGGTTTGGCATTCCCAACTTAAGATAAAAAAAACATACAAAGAATCGATACAACGTTTTATGTCAAGTGGTGCATGCTTGTACCAAGCACGCACTTGTACAGGCTTCCTATAAATGATTGAAGGGGTATCACAGATTTGCTGCCGATGTGTTATTTGACATATCGTCATAGACTTTGAGGAAACACACACAGAAAAAAACTTATTTTTTGAATACTTATTACAGGTGCTCCAAATCTAACTTATCGCAATACAATGTGTGTGTGTGTGTGTGTGTGTGTGTGTGTGTGTGTGTGTGTGTGTGTGTGTGTGTGTGAAACATTATGGGACTTGACTGCTAACGTCATCAGTCCCTAAGCTTACACACTACTTAACCTAAACACACACACCCATGCCCGAGGGAGGACTCGAACCTCCGCCGGGACCAGCAGCACAGTCCATGACTGCAGCGTCCAAAAACCCGCTCGGCTAATCCCGCGCGGCTATCGCAATACAGGCCTGTGTCATACGACATTACCCGTCTTCTGGAGTCGTCGGTGTTTACTTATAAATCTCTTAATTTTGCCTGCAGACAAATATTTCAGGGTTGTTACGTCTTGTAAGTGTGCAGGCCAATTCGCATTTCTCGAAGGACCGATCGAACAATCTCAATTTTTTTTTAAATATTTGTAGTTATCTATGCAGAATGGCGGGGAAATGTATCATGTTAGTAGTACATGAATTGCCTTAAGTCCAGTGAAATGCCTTCCAATAACTGCTTCAGCGTCTATCTTTGAAACCATAGGAAATTGCAGATATTTAGATTCCATCCAATACAACAGCCCTCACCAACGTTGACGGGCCAAAGTGGTTGTCTTTTCTTTCTGTCAATGTACATTTTGAGTCGGTGTGGCCTATTCCGAAGCTTCTAAACGATACTACACTAGTACACAAAATCTTATACAGAAAGACCTGATCACTACGAAGCTTCCGTAGACACCATTCGGACGACACTAGAGATTCTGAAAGTCATTGCCATGAAGCTGTCAATGAAGCGAAATGTGGAAAGGATGAAATGCGTTGGAAACCAGTATTCGCTAACCTCTCTTCTATCTCAGTCCACTGCATATTCAAGCTGCTCCTAGTGACAAATGAGTGGTGCGTTGTTTCTAAAATGTCAGTTGCATTGCCCTCAATAGTTGCTGTTCTTTTCCGTTAGGATATTTTATTCTTCGCACTACCAGTTCCTTAAAATGTCTTTAGAACGTTCGCAAAGACAGATGGTGAGTGCTTCGTATGATGCGTTTTCAGCGTACAACCGTACCTCTGCTCCAACGCTTTGGCGACATTCGCCAAATAGAAACCACGCCCACTTTTTCGACTATCGTATATAATTTGGAGGTCTGAATACCTTCACGAGCGGGTTGTGTGGTCGTTACAACGGCGGAGCACAGACGGATGGGCTTCAGGTGCACAGGTGAACACACGAACCGTACCTAAGTCATGAGTTGGCTCACATTAGGTACAGTATGTATGGGACACAGTTGTCGGTCCTCTTCCCCTGACATCGCGACACTTGTCAGCGGCGCTGTTATCTTTGACCTCGTGGGAAGCTCTTTCCAATGCTACGGAAATAAAGTATGTGGTTCCTGTTTCCAAAACCATGTTCTTGTAATATTTGGCAGGTATAAATGTTAGACATTATTTGCGTGCGCCAAAAAGTTCACCACTATTTCTTCTTTAACTTAGCGGCAAACACATCTTGGCTTATTCACTCGTCCTGGATACATTTAGCGTGGAATGTCTTAGCTGCCTCACCCTGTAGAAGAGTTCTGTGGCTCGCCGAGACTGTCAATATGAAACAGTTTTAACTGCTGCTGAGTCTCAGACGCATTACTTGTGTAAGCAGGCTGTCGAAAAGATTCATGTAATGGGATGTCACACTTTTCGGGACCAAAGGTTTGTTCATTAGATCACTATTTGTACATTTTTATTGATTTCTGTTAACTCGATCGACAGTCTCACAACTTTTTAGAAAGGACATAAAATAGATATGACAGTCTAAAAGAAAAAATTAAGTTGTAATTAATTAACGTAACGTAGAACAAAGAAATTAAAGAGAAATATACCTCTGATGCAACAGACACGATCTTTGGTAGTAGCAATTTGCGCGATTGTAGAACTTCAGATGTCAGATGTTGCACCTTGTGGACGCACTACGGATATTATGTAATCGTTAAACGTGGATGACACGAAGACAGTGTCCTCTTAGAAGGAACTATGCACTGACATACTTTACTGACGGGAAAGCAGTGCTATATTTTCTTTAAAAAATGTTTAACAATTTCCAGTCATTGGAAAGTACGACTTGTGGCTATGACATCAGTTTCTGCATGTTTGAACATGTATCTTCCGGAAGATCGTACCACATAACAAAAAGAGCACTTCCTGTAAGAAACGCTAAGAGAAATCTGAGGAATTTCAGTAAGTTAAAACACGTTTTATGTTGATACTCTTACACTACTCGACAAATGGAGAAGCGAGGACGGACAACTTCTAGGTCAAGAACTAACTGTAAATTTAAAAAGAATTAAAAGCTGCTCTTACGTTTCCTTGAACCGTCACTGTGAGTGGCGTACTTGCATGGTGTCCAACAAGACCAAAGCACCAACCGCTGCAGCGCACACACTTACCTGAAACAACAAAACGTCTTCATTAATGAAGTTTCAATAATTCATGTTTGCTAGAAGGTCGATGAGACCACAAATTACACAGGCACAAAAAATACAGGTAAGTCTGCAAGTAAGAGCAACGGTTCACAACGTCCTCTCTGTGCAGCTCGGTTCCCGATTTATGTAGCTGTCATGACATTAAATTTTATTAGAAGCAGAAATAAAATGTGACTCTTTTAAAGCTTGTGCCAGGAAGTAGCCGCTTCATTAAAAATATATATATCTGAATCAGGCATTTTTATGCCCCACTTCAGTGTTTCACAACGCGACAGAAGCACGTTGACGCCTAGAAAATTTTTTTCTTATTTCCTGACTAGATCCAGGACTAAGTGTCGTAATTGACGGTCAATAATGTGGCATTTTAAGATATATTTATACTAGTGATCAGAAATAAAAGTGACACGACAGTGAATAGTAAAGAGTTAGCAGAAAATCTCGTGAGAAACATTGAAAATGACAATTCTGTTGAGACGCTTCAGGAGCTATATAACATATACGGTACCACTTGGCGCTGCATGCACACAACGACTGCTTAAAAAAAAGTAATATATATATATATATATATATATATATATATATATATATATATATAATTCCAAGACAAAGACATATAAAGGAGCATAAGCACGAAATATAGGAACTTGGAGTACCAAGTACAGGATCAGTATAAGCAACTCCACACAAATTGTTACAATCAGATATCAAGTATTGGAACTATACTCGAAACTTCGCTACGTTTTCAAGAAATCTGATACTTCGGCTTTTAAAATTATCCGTAACTTCTTACAGTACAACAGCGAAACGTATTAGTGCCGTAATGCCCTAAATAGCCCTTTCTCGGCGTATTTCACTCGTACAATTCAGCTCAAGATGTTGATTAGGAAGCTTGTCGAATCGTTGGTTCGTGACGACGTCTCTTACTACGCTTAAAAACCGAGAACATTCCGTGACTAAATCTCTATCTTTACTAATAGTTTTTAATGTACTTCCAGTTTCGTATTTTACACTATTCAGTTAGCTGTGATCTATTAATTGCGAACAAAACCAGTGTCTTTACTCGATCCTGGAATATAAGAATATATGGAATCATTCGTTTTATTTTAAGTTGACAATACAAATTTTAAGACAGTCTTTTCTTCCCTCATATTTTATGGGAACCGGATAGGAAGTGTGTGTCGTGGGGTGGGTGGGAGGGGTAGAACTGCGGAGTTGCGGAGTACAGAGGTAAGATGTACGTTGTACGTTCACAGATAATGAGTACCAAACCATTACGATAGGCTGTCTCCAAAAGCGTTGATGGAATCAAGTTTTGGTGTGAGAAGTTCATGCTGTATACGTAGGGTGAACACTGTTTACTCACAGGCTATTGCTTAGAAACGATAATGGTGACATGTAAGAGGTTGCGCTACTTTTCGCCCCTTTGCTGCCTGGGACGACAGTAAACGCGGGCGATACTAACGTTGTACCTTCTGCTACGACAAAGGCGGTGCCAGGTGGCATTATAGGAACGTCATTAGACAGTCCAGCATTAGCCAAAGGGTCCTTGTCATTAGCTACAGGAAAGCTGCCGTCGTACGGCTAATACTGTCCTCAATAGCTCTCACGCTACCGAAGACTGTGTACGACAACGAAGAACGTCGTATTAGCTAAGAACTAAGTACACTCATGTTCAGAAAAAAAACCACAACAACAACTTGGACGACTAGAGAAAGGACGTTCACATTCATAGGAAATGTATATTAGTAGGTTTTGTAGAAATGATTACCATTTGACTCGCGTTGGCCCACGGATTCGAGGTCAACATCGCTATCAAATGGTTCAAATGGCTCTGAGCCCTATGGGACTTAACATCTTAGGTCATCAGTCCCCTAGAACTTAGAACTACTTAAACCTAACTAACCTAAGGACATCACACACATCTATGCCCGAGGCAGGATTCGAACCTGCGACCGCAGCAGTCCCGTGGTTCCGGACTGCAGCGCCTAGAACCGCAAGACCACCGCGGCCGGCCAACATCGGTATCGCGACGGAACTCCACCTACCGGTAAAATGTGTCTGTGGCTCTCGTTGTCGCTATGAACCGAACGTATTGGATCAGTGTGACTTGAGCAGACGCGCAGGAGGCGTCGCAGACGTATGCGCAAACCGTACCGTCATGTCAGTGAGTTTGAAAGAGGGAGCGAATTATTGGCATGAGAGAATCTGAGGCATCCATCCGAGGAAATGCTGCTCGTGTGGGACGAAGTGTTTGGGGTGTGTGCAGAACGGTTCACGGAAGGCCGTAGAACATGAGGAGATTCTTCAGGTGACACCACCCTTCGAGAAGATCGACACTTCAACTGCATGGCATTGCAGGACCGATCTGCATCCTGGCGTAACGGTGTTAACACATTATACAGTGTCAGGGGTGACAGTCCTTTGCCGTTTATTACGGCATGGGTTACATGCGTGTCGTCCACTTCTCCGCCTGACGAATGTGCATAAACATGCTAGTCGGCAATGGTGTATAGAAGGATGTCATTGGTGACGGGAACGGCATCAGACTTGCAGCGAAATGCAGGAAGATCTGCAGCGGATAAGCACTTGATGATTTTATGATAGCGGAACAAACACTGGTAGCATTTACTTCTGTAAAATATCTGGGAGTATGCGTACGGAACGATCTGAAGTGGAATGATCATATAATATTAATTGTTGGTAAGGCGGGTGACAGGTTGAGATTCATTGGGAGAGTCCTTAGAAAATGCAGTCCGTCAACAAAGGTGGCTTACAAAACACTCGTTCGACCTATACTTGAATATTGCTCATCAATGTGGGATCCGTATTAGGTCGGGATGACAGAGGAGATACAGAAGATCCAAAGAAGAGCGGCGCATTTCGTCACAGGGTTATTTGGTAAGCGTGATAGCGTTACGGAGATGTTTAGCAAACTCAAGTGGCAGACTCTGCAAGAGAGGCGCTCTGCATCGCGGTGTAGCTTGCTGTCCACGTTTCGAGAGGGTGCGTTTCTGGATGAGGTATCGAATATATTGCTTCCCCCTACTTGTACCTCACGAGGCGTTCACGAACGTAAAATTAGAGAGAATCGAGCGCTCACGGAGGCATTTCGGCGGTCGTTCTTCCCGCGAACCATACACGACTGGAACACGAAGGGGAGGTAATGACAGTGGCACTGAAGTGCCCTCCGGCACACACCGTTGCGTGGCTTGCGGAGTATAAATGTAGATGTAGACGTGGACAGTATTTTCGGATGAATCCAGGTTGTGTTTGCTTGAAAATGATGGCCACATTTTGGTTCATCGCAGTCAGGCGGAGAGGCATCACAGTGATTGCATTCGCACAAGACATATAGCACCAACTCCAGGCATTACAGTGTGGGGTGCTATTGGGTACAACCAGAAATCAGTTGGTGCGTGTCCAGAGCACTGTGACCAGTGCGGCCTACGTGCATGACATCCTGCGACCTGTAGCGGTACGCTTTCTACACAACACCCCAGACGTCCGCATTTTGCTACACTACGTTCTTGGTGTCACAGGATGTCTGCCTTTTGCCTTTGCAGCCAGTTCACCGGACCTATCGCCAGTCAAAAATGCGTGAGATATGGTGAAACAACAGGTGCATCACTGTGACACAATGCCAACCACCACAGATGAACTTCGTAACCAGGTGAATGAAGCATGGATGGCTATAACACAGAACGCCATTCGCGCCTTATCCGTGTCGATGCCATCACAAATGGAATAAGTTATCAGGGCTGATGGCGGACACTGTGCCTACTAGGCAACAGGACACATGTTGAATCGACGTGACTGAAGTGCTAGTCATTTCTGCAGAACATACTAACGTACACGTCCTGGGAATGTGAACGCCATGCGTCTAGTCGTGCAAGGTGTTCTTCGTTTTATGAACGTGAGTGTACTTTCACCGGAAAGAATTTCAAAAAATGGTTCAAATGGCTCTGAGCACTATGGGACTCAACATCTTAGGTCATAAGTCCCCTAGAACTTAGAACTACTTAAACCTAACTAACCTAAGGACATCACACACACCCATGCCCGAGGCAGGATTCGAACCTGCGACCGTAGCAGCCCCGCGGTTCCGGACTGCAGCGCCAGAACCGCACGGCCACCGCGGCCGGCGGAAAGAATTTCACAGTTAAGGTAATTACAGCGTTTCTTTTGCCGTTAAACATCTCTTGCAGAGGGATATGAGGCCAGTCGTATGAGCTGTTCTCCTTGGGTTCTGTACAGGGACAGAAGTGCAAAACCTCTAAGTACAGCGCATTCTAAGCTTGAATATTATGTAGGACGTATAGAATATTCTAAGCTTAAACATTATGTAGTAATTTAAGCTTCCTACAAGCAAAATCAGCACGATTTCTGGAGCAGCACTCGGGTAAAGCAAAATATATGTATTGACACACGATATTTCCCAAACAGTAGATGCAGAACAACACTTACGTCTTCCTAAATATACGAAAGTCATTCCAAACTGTACTAATTGTAGACGGATAACTAAGATGTCATAGTGAGTATCTTCACAACCGTTCTAGTACGAGTTTAATAGCAAAATCGGGAACTCGTTTGGCAGAAATTGCTGATACCGATAGTTTTCTAAGAGCACTATGTGAGCCACCATTATTCAAGACTACTATCGCCTTCTGATGGGACTGGTACTGCCACCAGATAGTGTTGGGTTTATGATAATTTGATAAATAATTTGATGAAGTCCGTTAACATTCGACTCTAGAGTTCTTATTGATATCAATCCTGTCACTAATATATACATCAAAAGTATTTAATAGTAGCATTTTATCCGTCTTCAGCAACTGAATTTTTATTTCTTGAAATAATCGACAACCAGTTGCAGAAAAGGAATTTTATTCATTTACCGGTTTCAGGCACTTATTCCCCTTCTTCAGAAGATTAAAACTACCTCATTATTAACGAGCGTAAAAAAATAAGCTGGCGTATACATCATATTACTGGCACTGTGATGTACATGACTGCAGTAACACGCTGTATACACCTATTATTTTTGACGCTCGCTAATAATGCGGTAATTATAATTTTTTCTAAAAGTTCACTAACTGCCTGAAACAGGTAAAGGAATACAATTTTTTTTCTGTAATTAGTTGTTGGTTATTTCAACAAACAAATGCCTTTACAGAAATCACGACTTCCGTTGGTAAAATATGGATTAGTTTATGTCGTTTATAGAGTGGCAGTATGTAAAGAGTTCACAGTAACGTAATGTTATTCATGTTGCTTGGGCAAGCAGATTCTCAGTTGTATGTTTTAAAGAACTTGCAGGATATAAAGCGAGGTCCGATCAGAGATCAATATTAATAATTCACTGATATTTCTGTCAACATTTACCTTATTAATACTGTTTTGCATGTTTCACATTAAGTACAATTAAATACACAATTACATGTGATACAGTTCTATGATGTAAGCTACATACTATCTCTTTAGATTTAAGAATTGTTGAATGGTGGAAATAAAATCGTTTTACTGGACACTGTAACAGAACAGAACCGTAAGGAGCATCATATCTAATGAAAAGAGGCGTCTTCACTGCCCCTGCAGAGTGCGGCTGAGAATTTCCCTGAAGAAGGAAGTTCGTGGCAGTTGTGTTGGGTGGGCTGCATTCATTAAGGAGAAGCCTCTCAGCGGGCCCTCCTACTTGGTGGGAGACATTGTTGTTCTAGGCACCTTTACTCGCTCACATTGCGCTCACAACTGAAAAGAGCTTCTTGATTTCGATCGATAGGCACACTACAGACACTACCCAACACATCTGTGTAAAGCTTCATCGGGTTTTCACTGTGATGTCCATTTCGCGACCGATCGGAACTTACCTTCTGGATAACCCTCTTATAATATCTTCATTTGTGGCTAGTATAATGTGTAATCTATAGATCACTGTACGAATCAGCATGATACTGACAGTAGAAACATGGAAAACAGTAATTATTGAGACATGCAGCACTTGTAATGAACGCCAAATATTTGCATGCGCATTTTTCTTATTCAACTTATCTGTCGCAAAACAAACGTGGGTTACATTCGTAAGCGGTGCTTAGTTATCACACAATTTAGCAGCGTACCACCCGTATCTGCCGTCAGATTTACACTGGAATGAAATAAAAAAATAATACCAGAAGCGAGATTCGATCTGCAGGCCTCGTGCTTACGAAACTAACTGCTTACAGGCTTGGCTGCAGAATCCTTGATTGCTAGTGACTATACGAAGTATGTAAGCAATCGTAAAATGTTGAAAGTAGACTTTTTCGAAAACGGTTGAGAGTTCCGTCGTCTTATTTACATTTGTTGAAATCGTAGTCACAGCTAGAACAGCCTGTCAATATGAATCAAAACGATGACAGGAAGTTCATACTTTCCTCTTGTCAATACTATTTCATTAGTTACTCGACCTACTCAGCCAATCTTCAACATTATTCTGTAGTACCACGTTTCACCTCCCGCCGGAGGTCCGAGTCCTCCCTCGGGTGCGTGTGCGTGTGCGTGTGTGTGTGTGTGTGTGTGTGTGTGTGTGTGTGTGTGTTTTGTTCTTAGCATAAATTAGTTTAAGTAGTATGTAAGCCTAGGGGCCGATGACCTAAGCCGTTTGGTCCCTTTGGAATTCACACACATTTGAACATTTTTGAACCACTTTTCAAAAGCCTCTATTCTCTTCTTGTGTATATGGCTTGTCGCTCCCGCCTTATTTCCCTTCAATACTAAATTCCAGGCAAATACCTTAGAAAAACTTCCCAACACTTAAATTTATATTAGACATTAATTCCTATTTTTAAGAAACGTCTTTTTTGTTATTGCCAGTCTCCGTTCTACAACCTCTGTTATTTCTCTGTTTTTTTCATTCAGCATCGCTCAAATTTAATTTTACTGTGTTCAACTGAAACAACAACTTTAATGTTGTCGCAGTTTACTTTATCTCTATTACGCGTTTAATAGTTTTAAACCTCCATCGTCAGGCCTATTTATGTGAATCAACACGACATAGCCTTGATGTCTGTACGATTCGCGGGTAGCCTGTGGCACTGTGTAGTAGGAGAAAACAGAAACTAAAGCTATTTTAGTTCACGCTCAAATTTTTGTATAGGTCTTTGGTTGCAAAGATGAACGATCCTTAACTATATTTTATGACTTAGTCGCTGTGTTTTGTTTTTGCTGCTGTTGGGGGCAGTATGAATTTGTATGTTTTTTGCTTTTATTACTTTTATATGCACTCTTTCCTCTAGTGTTTAAAAGGTTCACGTGATGTAAATACGACAGAAAAAGGAGCCTGCAGCCACTGGAGGTATTTTTACATTTATCAGAGACCTCCGAAAATCTTTGAGCCATCCACTACAACAGTGTTTTGTTTTCTTCTACTGATAGTAGATAGCGATATGCGTAACTCCAAATTCGAACACACAACACATACGTGGTATTTATTCTGATAAATCGTCCTCTGAAACTCTTAGTGGAAATAAACTGTGACTGGTTACAGTAAAACTATATTTTCAACTGATATCAGAAACAGTCACGTTAAAGCAAACCGTGAAACGTTCTATAGCATTCCATTACTCTTGTTCTGCTTCCGTTGGCATTCATCTTTATAATGTCTTTTCAAGATTGTATCCATTCCATACTGCTGCGAAGCGATATGAAATGGGATAATCGCGAGAAACCAGCAGTAGGCAAGCAAAAAGAAAGATCCGAGAAACTGCGATGTAACATTTTGGCGGATGTGCTTTGCGTTCCTATCATCTGCCAGATGCACATTTGTTTCAGGAATGACAAATACTTGTTCGTTTTGCAGTTTCTGTGTTGTTCTACAATAGATGTGAACGAAATGGAACAGATGAAACCTGGTGTCGACATAAGGCTCACTCCTTTCGAACGATTTGCTAGCGGAGATTCGAAATTGGTGTGTAAATAACTAAATTCTGGGTTCACCCTATATGTGTGACGCGAGACTTGCACCGGGTGGTACTCACAGACGTCCAGAGTGGTCCGTAGTTATCGTATGGCAGCGAAACTTGGTAGATATTCTAATGCGTTAATGCAGAACCGATTTATGCTGAAAAAAAATCCAATTTTGGCCACCAGGTGCAAGAAAGATATGTAGAAGTGTTTCTATATGTAATGGATTAGGAACATTACGTGGGCAGAGGAGAAAAAACAGGTGAGAAAGGAGTAATGTTGATTTTATTATTAAATGCTCAACATCAGCACCGGAGATGCCGCTGAGATGCTGTACAGCGCCAGATTTGCACCTGGTGGCTAAAATTAGAACTAATTTTTTCCCAGCTTAAATTAGTTCCGCATTAATGCATTAGCCTATCTAGCAAGTTTCGCTACCATACGGTAATTACAGCCCACACAGGACCTCTGTGAGTAGCTGCACTTTAATTACAACAAACCCGGTAAAATGGACTGTATTTTTAATGTATAGAAGTACCCGAAATGATAATGAAACGGAAAAGCATTTTGGGAGACGGAGAAGCATTGTGGGAGACGGACGGAAAGTCAGTGCTGCAGTTGCTGAAATGCGTCGCCCGCAGCTGTCGCTAGGCGACTGCCGAGTGGGAACAGGAGTCACACGTCGAGCGCGCATGCGCAATGCGCAGCATCGGCGGCTCCGAGGGCGCGCCGTAACGGGCGGCACAGATTTCAGGGGCCAGGCCAGAGAGACCCCTGGTTGCGGCTGCGCTTGTGGCAGGCACCTGCTGCTAGCTGCGTGCTGGCGCCACACCGCTTGCTACATCTCTCACACCTGAACCTCCACATATCACACATCACACTCTCAAATCGGTACCAAACGTCATACATAGGCAGAGTATCAAACCAGATCTCAAGAGGAGTAAACACCCAATTTACTTTCTGTACTATTTATATTTCGGTTCTCATGCCGTTATCAAGTGCAGCGCTAAAAACCGTTAGGCCATTATTATGTCGTATCTGTTACGGCAGTCCAAAACAGGTAAACAAGACTAGCAGATGTCTTTAAGACGTAACTGTCAAAAGTGGCAGTCTTGTTTACCTGATTTGGACTGCCTTAACAGATACGACATACTATATGTCTAACAACTTTCAGCATTGTACTTGGTAACGGCATAAAAGCCTAAATCAATATAGTACAGAAGATAAACACAGTAATACTCTGTAAAAGATTATTGCATGGTTGTGGCTCAAAACCATCGAGAATCTTTCAGAACTCCCAAATAGTTATGCGCTACGAGCTGTCGTGCAGGAGAAGATGCGTACACAAATAAATAACAAATGACCTACGGAGCCAGTAAAAGCATCATTGTGAGCGCCCCCCCGTTGTAGAACTTCTGTGAGGAAGGTGGTAAAGCGGTAGTTTGTGGTACCAAGGGTCCCATGTTCGAGCCCTGCTAATGCCAGTTTTTGTAGTGTCGTACGTGTTTTAAGATTCTCATATGTTTTCTGCTACTGTAAAGAATTCACCTTTAGTGAACTGGGACGAAGATGAGTAAGCGCACTACATGACTAGTGAATAAGATCCTTCACTTTGTGTTTAGCTTTATCTGTGGTTGACTTGCTAGTCAATCAGTTCTGCAGCGATGGAGCATTCTTATTTGAGGCATAGTAAGGAGCAATTGAGTTTTTCAGAGAATGAGGTCTGTTATTTGTTAAGTTGGGAGAAGCTATCTCGAATACTTGATTATGGAGACGAAACATTGTTTATAAAGCTATTTCATTCTGTGCATTTATGGAGGAGATTTTTGCAGAAACTTTTAAATGTGGCCCATGCATGCGCAAGAATGAGATGTTTGTTTGTAAGAACTATAAACTGAGGAAGTCTTTGTTGCTCAGGTAGCTAAAAACTTTAATGATTAGCGGCAATTTGATCTCTGTTTTTCAGTATGCCACAAATAACTTATTTGGCTGAAAGGTTTATAGCTCTTTCTGTAATGAGAGAATTTTGCAACTGTTCAGATTTTTCTTATACTGCACAATTTGTCAATAAAGTTTAATTTTTCAAGAACGATTTTCTTTAAAGTAAAACCCACCTCCATCATTCTTAGTATAGTTTTGAATATTCTGTCCTGTGCGTGTTGCACCTTTCGCCACAAGCAGCATCAGACTGTATCTGAAAAAATAATTAGAGTGGATTATTTTTCTTTGACTGCTGCATCTGATGATTTGTATTTGCTTGCAAGAACGTCAGTACTCCATAAAGAAAAACAGCAGGCTGAGCAAGAGGTAAGTCACTTTTACTCCTGGGCAGACCTCACCTTGCACTCTTGAGCAAACAGTGTGTAGTCAGGATTGTCAGGTGTCGTGCTAGCAGGCGTATTAATTTTCACGTATTAATTTTCAGTGCACCGTATTGTTAATATCAAAAGATTTATGTTCTTCAGAGCAGAGCAGTAATTTGTTTTTGTGGATATGAGTTACACAGTTTTCATTGAGCACACAACTAGTTTCCTTTGGGACTTAATTATATTAATATTCTTTATTTCAAATTTGTAGCTTCATGAAGTTTAAAGTTTTATTTCACTGTGCAACACAGGGCCAAACAACAGTTAGTTTCGCTCAGCAACGGAATACAATATCCAGAGTACACGTTACATCAGGAGAATGTCTTTGAAATCATTACACTCAGTTTTCTCACATAAGGACTTTTTTAATAGAAAGCTTCCAGTGTGAAACTGTTATATGGAACAACACGTAAAAAGATTTTTTCGGAGTTTGTAGCGATGCTCTGTTAGCAGTATTCTTTCGCTCTTTTTATCTGAAAGTAGCGAACACGTGGAGTACATTTTTACTTATACAGAACGAACATAAACAGTCGGAACAGAAGAATAAAGAAACAACTGCGTCACATGTGCGGAATTATTAATAGTAGTAACAACAGTAGCAAGAAGAAGAAGAAGCAGAAGAGTCACTATTAATACTTCCGCACGTGTAACGCAATTGTTTCTTTATTCTTCTGTTCCGTTTGCTTATGTTTACTCTGTGAAACTAAAAAAATACGTAATCTATAAGCTTCTTACTTTCGAATAAACGAAGCGAAAGCTGACTGCTAAAACAGCAATGCTATAAATTCCGAGCAGTTCTTTTACGTGCCAGGAACATGTTCCATATACGTTTTACACGTACTAGAGTACAAAAACTGGCAATACCAGGGCTCGAATACGAGACCCTTGGGTATGAAAAACTAACACTTCACTGCCTTCCCCACGGGAGCTATACACGAGATTCTCTCACAGTTAAGCTTTCCCTGTGCACCGTAGGTCACGTGTTTATTACTTACCGTCTGCGTATGTTCTCCTGGGCGACACCACATAGCACAAACCATGCCGCCGGAAATAAGAGAGTGCACCCTTTTAGAGGTTTCAGATTCCCTCAAGATTTATTGTTGCATCAGTGCATGTGGCGTACATAACATTATTATACTTACAGATCCATAGTTCCAGTTCTGAGGTACCGTATATCGACCCGTGCTGAAATACCCATGTTAGAGAATAGTGTAGCCCCATGGGGGGCAACGGAGGCGCTGACTGGCATCCAGTCGATCGTACAGATGGCGAATACTGTCCTAGGACACCTGTTCACGTATTTCTAGAACAGTAGTTGGTTGACGAAGCGCACGAGTCGCTTCTCGTCCCATCATACGCCACACGCGCTGGATTGGAGAAAAGTCAGGACATCATCGAGCTGGCCACACGGAAGTTGCTACACGACTTGCACAACACGAGTTTAGCGGGCATTGAGTGGGCGAGCATCATACTGTTGGAAGAACATCACCTTTCCGTTGTAAGAACGACAAAAGAACGAGTCTAACAATATTCTGCACGCATCGAGCGCTGGTTAGCGTCCCCTCCAGAAACACCAAATGAGAACGGAAGTTGCAGCTTATTGCACCCCAGACCATAAGGCCCAGGGTGGGGCCACTGTATCTCGGACGAACGCACCCTTGGAGGAAACGCTCACCAGATAGTAGGGGTCGTGTGCAACGATCACCAGATAGACGTCGTGTGCGCAAACGATCTCCAGATAGAGGTCGTATGCGCAAACGATCACCATCACTTGCGTGCAAGAAGAATCTGATTTTGTCGCTGAAGACCACAGCGCGCCGTTCCAAGTATTCCCCTGATAGCACCAGTCGTTCTGTGCACCTCGGTGCTGTGGTGTGAATGGCGGATGGGCTAGGGCTGTCCATGTCCGTAGTTCCACTGCTAACAACCGGTTCGCAATAGTTGTTGTTAACACCTCTCGGCTCACAAGCCCTCTTATCTGTGCTGTGCTAGCTGTACGATATGACCGCGCGAGGTAGCCGTGCGGTCTTAGGCCCCTTGCCACGGTTTGCGTGGCTCCCCCCGTCGGAGGTTCGAGTCCTCCCTCGGGCGTGTGTGTGTGTGTGTGTGTGTGTTTTTTGTCCTTAGCGTTAGATGAAGTAGTAAGTAGCGTGTAAGCCTAGGAGGGACCGATGACCTCAGCAGTTTGGTCCCATAGGAACTTACCACAAATTTCCTGTACGATCTGCCACTGCTGCCCTTACAATACGACGATCCTGGCGGGCGTCTGTGGTGCGTGGGCGTCCAGAACCTTGTCTATGGATGTGAAAATGTTCACGCGACCACTGATACTTGCATTGTTGCACAACTGACGCTGCACGTCCGATTTGTGTGGCAGTTCTCCGAAAGGACCATCCCACCACCTGTAACGGCACAATCTGACCCCTTCAAACTCCCTCAGTTAGCTGTAGGAAGCAAGAATGTGTCTCCATGACATGGTTGCTGCTTCCATCACGTGTTTGCATTTGCATCACACTGTGCCTTCTGGCTGTGTGCATTCCCTACTAAAGGGTGTAAGTAGGCTGTTTAGGTTTTTATGTTGGTAACGCCACGTAGCTCCCTGTACGAAAATCACTGACGGTGTTGTGTGAAGTCTGTGGCTGATTTGCATTGTTGGAATATTTGCTATTGTAGTGTTGGGCAGTTGGATGCGAACAGCGCGTAGCGTTGTGCAGTTGGAGGTGAGCCGCCAGCAGTGGTGGATGTGGGGAGAGAGATGCCAGAATTTTGAGAGCGGACGATCTGGACATGTGTCCGTCAGAAAAAGGAAATTTGTGAGACTGGATGTCATGAACTGACACATATATTATGACTTTTGAACACTATTAAGGAAAATACATTGTTTGTTTTCTATCAAAATCTTTCATTTGCTAACTATGCCTATCAGTAGTTAGTGCATTCAGTAGTTACAATCTTTTATTTAGCTGGCAGTATTGGCACTCGCTGTATTGCAGTAGTTCGAGTAACGAAGATTGTTGTGAGGTAAGTGGTTCATGAAAGGTATAGGTTATTGTTACTCAGGGCCATTCTTTTGTAGGGATTATTGATAGTCAGATTCCGTTACACTAAAAATATTGTGTGTCAGTTTATTGACGATCAGAATAAGTAAAGAGAGAAATGTCTGAGCACGTCGAATTTTACTCAGCTGTTTGAAAATCAAATAACGTAAGAGGTTTAGCAGCACAGTCATTTACAATTTTCAAAAGGGGATGCTTCAAGGGTAGAGACAGAAGGCGCTCTACCAGCTATGCCACTACGGTGTCTATTGGCGGACGACGTTGAAATCATTAGCAGTAGATAGTTCAAATGAAAAGGTACGAAACGTCGTAAGAACCTTACAGCTTGAAATCTGCATATGCCCATTTGGGAAAACGTTGTGAGACATCTGGGGTCAGCCTGCTGTGAACTCATGTGTCGTCAGCTCCCCCTAAAAAATTCGAATCTGTTCCTCAGCTGGCAAGGTAATGCTCGCTGTCTCTTTCGACGTCCGAGGCCTGAAACTCATCAAATTCCTCGAGCACCGAAAAACCACTACCAGTGACGTGTTCTGTGAGACACTCCGTAGTCTATCAAAGGCAAACGGCCTGGGCTGCTACCGAAGGGACCAATACTCTGCTCCACGATAACGTGCGGTCACACGTCTCCAAGATCACACAAAGTGTAAAGACTGAGTTCAAACAGGAGCAGCTTGAGCACCCGCCATACAGGAAAAAAGGAAAAATCTCAATTGGAAGCGCTTCAACTCTGGCAACATACTGAAGAACACGATAGGACGACGGTACTGTCACAGCTACACGAATTCTGGGAACAAGGAATCCTTCGGCTCGTGAAACAGTGGGATAGTTGTGAATCAGACCACTGGTGATTACTTTTGAATGAAGACTTCGGTTACGCCTACAGTGTTGTTTCGTACCTTTTCTTTTGAACACCTCTCCCAGTAAGAATGTACAGTGGTTTGCAATAGGCACTCCAAATGATGTGTGTCCTACAAATCGCCCAATTTTCGTCACAAAGAGAGAGAAAAAGATTGTTATCTTAATTATCAGCAACTTTTTTTCCCTTCGCTGGCCCATCGGGGCCAGAACACCGAGGTCAGCTTTGGTTTGTTTTGCTTGTTTTAAGTAGCGGACACCGGCAAAGCGAAACAATAAACAGCTACGATAAATATGTTACCAAGAATAATGGCTCTTGTAGTAGCACCGTAGATAGAGCAGAGAAGGTCTATGTGGGAAGGAATACCATTAGTCATATCCCTGTAGGAACCAGTGCTGCAGCTGCAGTAATAGATTTAATAAATTATGCCTTCGAAAGGAAGTGGAAGATTTGCCTACTCCTAGTAGCCCATCACTAACCAGAAGGTGCAATTAATTTACGAGTATGTTAAGTAAATAGCGGGATGTGTAGGTCGTTTTTCAACCGCCTTGTTAATGTAGCAATCCTTCTCTTCCCTCGCCATCTGTTCACTCCTGTCCGACTGCTGCAGTTCGTATCACTGACTGCACTTTGCAGGATGGATGTGCGAAATCTTCTTCTTTAACTTCTTCCCACGTGCCCTTTATTAAACCGTTACACCGAATTACATGCCCGATTCATTGTTTCCATTCTGTCTGGAATCAATGCCGTTTCTTTTCATATTTGTGACAGACTTACTTTCATCCAAGTGTGTGTGTGTGTGTGTGTGTGTGTGTGTGTGTGTGTGTGTGTGTGTGTGTTTCTTTTCCACATAAGCACTTCTATTGCTTCTAATTTCTGTCCTTACCACCTTCACATGCATTATTCATACGCAGTACTTAAAAGACCTTAGACTTCGGTTACACTATAAATCAATCAAATCTAAAGGCTGTAAATTCAACTAAATACCTAGACACTGCAATTACGAACTTAAATTGGAAAGAACACACAGAAAATGTTGTGGGAAAGATGAATCAATGACTGAGTTTTATTGGCATAACATTTAGAAGATGCAACAGATCTACTAGAGAGTCTGTCTGAACTACGTTTGACTGTCCTTTTTTGGTGTACTGCTGCGCGTTGTAGGATCCTTACCAGATAGGGGTCACGGAGTATATGGACAAATTTCAAAGAAGCACGTTTTTCACTATCAGAAGTAGGGGAGAGAGTGTCACTGACATAATACAGGATTTAGGGTGGAAATCGTTACAACAAAGGCGTTTTTCGTTGCAGTGGGAGCTTCTGACTAAGTCTCAATCACCAACTTTCTCGTCCGAATGGGAGAATTTTTTTTGACGCCGATATACATAAGGAGAAACAATAATCACAATAAAATAAGAGAAATCAGAGCTCGCACGGGAAGACATAGGTGTCCGTTTTTTTCACTCGCAGTTCGAGAGTGGAACAACAGAGAATTATTGTGGAGGCGGCTCAATGAACCCTCTGCCAGGCACTTAAGTATGATTTCCAGAGTAGCCAAGTAGATGTAGATGAATAAATTTCTTGATGGATTTTTTCCTTATTTCAAATTTAACATGATAGTTTTACAACAAATACTTGTTTTGATACCGAAATTTTTTGTCTGATATACATTAGCTTTCTGTTATCAATTATTGACGTTCCCAGGCATCAGACATCATATACGAGTTTGAAAGTTACATTTTCTATTTCAGTGTCCATCACCTGCCTCTCCTGTTTATCAATGGTCATTCTGGATTTTTTTAAATTTCACATGAGCTCATGGTTGAGGCAATAAGTCAGTCAGAATTATAAACACATAATTGTCAATTACCAAATAATCCGCAATTTTACATCGAAATATGCATCTTTCAACGCTAATAATTCTAATCCATGTGATTATCTCTTCTTAGGTAAGGTTCACAATCAAGTAACAGTTTTGAAAGACTTCGCTGTTGCCTTCGACTGCAAACTTTAATTTATTAAAAATGTCCACAGCTGCAATTTCGGCCTTCAGCTGTTTTGACGTAATTTTTCGCAGTGCTCTGGTTGACAATGAGCAAAAGCCAAAATTACGTTCGTGGACTTTGTTATTTCTTGAAAATAAATATTCCATGCGTACAACTCACACAGTAATTTCTGTTTGAGACTTGTCACCGAGTTCAATACCATCCGGGCCATGAAGGCCCAAGGGCTGTCGACCGGCCGCCGTGTCATCCTCTGCCTTACACAGTCTGACGGATGCTGTGTAGAGGACCTTTTGCAGACTTGCGACACCTTGGAGCTCGTCATGAGGATGAGTGCATCCCGTAGCAGTCCTCTCACCAAGGAAAAATCATTGGCTGCATCGAGAATCGAATCCAGCTCCCGGCATGGCAGACATCCACGCTGACCACTCCGCTACGAAGACGGGCCACATACATAAAATGACAAGAATCTTGTCGTTCCCGTCCAGGTATTTAGGACGTTTTCCTCGGTAGGAAGAGAAAATGCTGGAACTGGAAATCTCCTAGGGAACATTCTCACTTGGGAATATCTCTGGCCACTTGCTCACTGTCACTGGACAGGTGAGCTGTGCAGTAGGTTCTCAAACAGCCCGCCCTACTCTGTAGGCCAGTGAATTAAACACACACAGCAGCAGATAAGTTTTAGTTTTCAAACTTGAAACGAATTTCTGACGCTCTGTACCATTACCAGTGGGGCATAAACATGGTGTTTCACAATTCGTGTTACGCACTTCTAGAGGTTGTAGAAGAGGACTTAGTAGAGCAAGTTTTACGTGGGAATCCAATGACAATACAGAGCGTCAAAATTACAGACGCTGGCGCCTGTAAATGTTTGTTTATGCAGAGTGATTCCGTGATGATATTACAAACTTAACAGATGAAGGAGATGGATAAATGTAGCAATTAAAGGTGAGGGTCCCCGCACTAGAAACGGACGAGTAGAAAGTTATAAACGAAAACCGTTCTGATATCTCTGATCCGTAGTGTTGTTTGTAAGATTACACGGTACACAACTTTCAGACGTGGTAGTATGGATCAAGACGAGAAAAAATGTACGGTAAACATGGTCTCTAAAACGCGTACCCGAGGAGCCACGGGCACTTAACATCTGCGCTAGTATGAAATATATCTCCTGTATTGGACAAGTTCTCGCAGCTCTTAAGGTGCGCATTTTAGGGCCCACGTCTACTAGACATTTTTTCTTATTGGGGTCCATACTAACACATCTGCAAGTTGCCTACCGTACAGTGTTAGCAACAACAGTATTGGTGAGAGGCATCAGAACGGTTTTCACTTATAACTTCCGACTTACGTTTCCGGTAGAGGGACCCTTAGGTCAGATTGGACGTTTGAAACGTCATCACAGAACCACCTTGCTTATTCATCTATTTACAGGCCCCGCGCCTATAACTTTCAAGTTCTGTAGCGTCGTTGGTTGACGCTTCCGGACACGAGTTCCCATGCAAAAATTTATCTACTAAGACCCCTCTACAACCTCTAGAAGTGTGTTACATCAATTGTGAAACACTCCGTAAATAACTGAAGTATAAATGTGACTTCACAATGATTCTCGTACTACCCTTTGTGTTTCCGGTGTTTCTTTAAAATTTGTCTCTATTGATCTGATTTTCGATAATGGCAATTTTAAATCTTAATCGCTTGTTTCAAATTGTTGAAACCAACCCAATTCATCCTCGACAAGTACTTCGGCTGCTATATCGACAGAGAAACCACGTACTTACGACATCGAAGCTAAATAGCATCGTTGTTGTTGTTGTTGTTGTTGTCTTCAGTGCAGAGACTGGTTTGATGCAGCTCTCCATGCTACTCTATCCTGTGCAAGCTTCATCTCCCAGTACCTACTGCATCCTACATCCTTCTGAATCTGCTTAGTGTATTCATCTTTTGGTCTCCCTCTACGATTTTTACCCTCCACGCTGCCCTCCAATACTAAATTGGTGATCCCTTGATGCCTCAGAACATATCCTACTAAACGATCCCTTCTTCTAGTCAAGTTGTGCCACAAATTTCTCTTCTCCCCAATTCTAGTAAATACCTCCTCATTAGCTATGTGATCTACCTATCTAATCTTCAGCATTCTTCTTTTGCACCACGTTTCGAAAGCTTCTATTCTCTTCTTGTCCAAACTATTTATCGTCCATGTTTCGCTTCCATACATGCCTACACTCCATACAAATACTTTCAGAAACGACTTCCTAACACTTAAATCTATACTCGATGTTAACAAATTTCTCTTCTTTAGAAACGCTTTTCTTGCCACTGCCAGTTTACATTTTATATCCTCTCTACTTCGACCATCATAAGTTACATTGCTCCCTAAATAGCAAAACTCCTTTACTAGTTTAAGCGTCTCATTTCCTAATCTAATTCGCTCAGCACCACCCGATTTAATTCTACTGCCTTCCATTATCTTCGTTTTGCTTTTGTTGATGTTCATCTTATATCCTCCTTTCAAGTTACTGTCCATTCCGTTCAGCTACTCTTCCAGGTCCTTTGTTGTCTCTGACAGAATTACAATGTCATCGGCGAACCTCAAAGTTTTTATTTCTTCTCCGTGGACTTTAATACCTACTCCGAATTTTTCGTTTGTTTCCTTTACTGCATGCTCATTATACAGATTGAATAACATCGGGGAGAGGCTACAACCCCGTCTCACTCCCTTCCCAACCACTGCTTCCCTTTCATGTCCCTGGACTCTTATAACTGCCTTCTGGTTTCTGTACAAATTGTAAATAGCCTTTTGCTCCCTGTATTTTACCCCTTCCACCTTCAGAATTCGAAAGATAGTACTCCAGTCAACATTGTCAAAAGCTTTCTCTAAGTCTACAAGTGCTACAAACGTAGGTAGCATCATCGGAGTGAATTTTTCCCTACTGCGAATTTGACTTTTCCGAAACAGCAACCAAATATCATGCAACTTTACGACAAACAGCTCCTTGCTTTGCCCCGTTTCGAAGCCTCCATTAATTTTCCAGTTTTTGCAAAGGAATTAACAACGGGGGAAATTGCAGGTCAGTGTCGGCAAAATACGTTCTGATTCTGCATGTGGAAATTCAATTACCTCACAACCTATTGCAGAAGGTTTGTGCCGAGAACCGTGATAACGGAGTCAGCTGCGCATGTCAATTACTGGGCAAGGGAAAAGCGTCTCGCTTTAATCACTGAACGTGCCGACCAAGTCGGAGATTACACACCCTGCCGTCGCTTTTAATGTCGCGTGTAATTAGCTGTCCGTAATTGATCGCTAATGGCGAAGACGTGCCTCTTCTCTTTCCTGATCTCGAACAGAAAGCAGCGCCAAAGACGTGGAAACGAGTTCCCTTTACTACCAAATTACACCGACAGGCGGGAAATGCGTTGCTGGTGAGAGTATTAACTGCACACCTAAGTCAAAGCAATGTACTATACCGTTTATTACTTCCCGTAGAAGGCCAACGGAAATGCGTAAACTACCAAACAGCGAATCTCAGTAAACGTAGTCTTGAGGGGTACTTGTGGGGTGTTATACGACAGAGCTGCACTGCTGTCAAAAAACCGAACTTACTTTAGGATATTAAAAGCTCTTTGAAAACTTTAAAGTTGACTTTCTCGAGTGTTCTTGAGAGGAATACAGAACCACTTCGGAGGACGGATATTTAATGTCTGAACTTTACCTACCATAAATATAAGAAAAATTACAAAAATTCGATTGCCATATGGTCTCTTTGTCAGATAAATTTAACTTAATATCGAATACCAGAGATAAGATTCGCTGATGACATTGCTACGCTAAATAAAAGTGAAGAAGAATTACAGGACCTGTTGAACGCAATTAACAGTCTAATGAGTGCAGGATTTGGACTGATAGTAAATGGGAGAAAGACCAAAGTAAAGAGAAGTAGCATAAATGAGAACTGCGAGAAACTTGACACCATGATTGATGGTCACCAAGTATAAGAAGTTAAGGAATTCTACAAACAACCCTGTTGGAGAACATTCGCAACCAAGCATTATAGCAGAGGTTGAAAATACCGCTTCAGTTGTAAATTACTTTACTTTCACACGGCGGGTTTCGGACTGTTAGAAGCCCATTCTCAGGTGTCGTACTGAAGATAGCAAAAGACGGGAGATAATTTTCGCACGCCGCAACACACACAAAAAACAAAAAACAATTTTTTTCTAACAAGTTTTAAAACTTTCACAAAACATTTCGAAACCGTCGGTCGGGCTAGGTGCTGAGAAACCTATGTAAATGCGCAAGTGGCACCAGACAGTACTACGGAATTCTACTACCTACGTAGCAAAATAACGCATGACGGTCGGAGAACAGAGAACACAAAAAGCAGACTAGCACTGGCAAAAAGGGAATTCCTGGCCCAGAGAAGGCCACTAGTATCAAACATAGGCACTAATCTGAGGAAGAAATTTCTGAGAATGTTCGTTTGGCCCACAGCATTGTAAGGTAGTGAAAAATGGGATGCGGAAAAACCGGAACAGATGAGAATCGAAGCATTTGAGAGGTGGTGCTACAGAAGAATTTTAAAAATTAGGTGGACTGATGAGGTAGGGAATGATGAGGTTCGCCGCAGAATTGCGGAGGGAGGTAATATACGGAAGACATCGACAAGAAGAAGGGACAGGATGATAGGACACCTGTTAAGACGTCAGGAAATAACTTGCATGGTACTTGAGGGAGGTGGCGAGGGTAAAAACTGTAGGGGAAGACAGACACTGGAATATATCCTGCAAATAACTGAGGACGTAGTTTTACTCAGGTTGGTGCAGGAGAGGAATTCGTGGTAGTCCGCATCAACCAGTCAGAAAACTGATGACTAAATAATAATAATAATAATAATAATAATAATAATAATAATTTTTTTGATCCCCTCTCCGGAATCAACCAACTAACGAACCAAGCGAGGAGCTTCACTGACAGACAACATTGGCCAGCAGCGCGTAACCCTTCCAGACTGCAGAGAAACCAGCAGTTGCAGTGTTTCCCGTGTGTGCGTGTGTGTGTGTGTGTGTGTGTGTGTGTTCCCGTGCACCGTGGGAAGACGCTCGCGGCCCAGCTCGGCTTAGCTCCCGTTTGCAGCACTGGGTGCAGCCTCTGCCTCCGCCCCCACCTCCACCGCCGCCCGCGACAAGTGGAGCGGAAACCGCGCACTGCTGTTGCTCGTGCCGCCTCCTTGACCGCTCGCACCCGGCTAGACCGCTCAAGATTGATGATTATACCTCTGTGCCGTTTGCTTAATGCTCCGCGGAAATATAACTAGGGACTTGCGAACTTCGCATTTTGCGACAAATGCGAATTTACGAGACGAATGAGAAAAGTAATAAAATTAATTTTTATCTACCCAAGTTTTTAGAATGAGATTTTCACTCTGCAGCGGAGTGTGCGCTGGTATGAAACTTCCTGGAAGATTAAAACTGTGTGCCGGACCGAGACTCGAGCTCTACCATCTGAGCTACCCAAGCATGACTCACGCCCCGTCCTCACAGCTTTACTTCTGCCAGTACCGAGTTCGAGTCTCGGTCCGGCACACAGTTTTAATCTGCCAGGAAGTTTCATACCCAAGTTTTTATTATTTTTTTTTTTCAAACAAGAAAGTAGAAGCTATACGTCGGCGGAGTCATAGTTAGCAGTCTTGGTAGCAGCGCCGAAAAGCTTCGACTAGTCGGGGCCTTTAACATGTCGCTCACATTGTTCTGCATTTTCTCCCGAGTCCCAAAATAACGACCTTTTGAGAAATTTTCCAATTTCACAAAATGAAGTCACAAGAACTCAGAACAAGTGAGTAGGAGGTTTGTGGAACAACAGGAATGCCTTTTGACGTCAAAAATTCCATTAGGGAAGTGACCGTGTGACATGATGCAGCATCCACCTGTCTGCAATTTCCGGTCTCACTCGATCCACCCTTTTCCTGCGCCATTCAAGGACATCTTTGCAAGACACTTTGTTGAAAATTTGTCCTAGAGGAACAAATTTTTTTACAGGCTATACCACTACTGTCAAAACAGCAAATCAGCATTGTTTTGATCTGCGATTTGTTCATTCGAGCTTTTTTTCAGTCGAGGAGATGTCTCAGTGTGCCACTCCTCACTTTGCCGATTTGTCTCAGGAGCGTACTCAAAAATACGTGATTCGTCACTTACGGTCAGACGACTGAACCATTCGTGGTCATTCGCAGTGCTCTCAAGATCAACGCACACGTTTCTTCGACTGTTATCAGTTTTCTCGGCGCCACTTTGGCATAAATCTTTCGCATGTACAGAACTTTGGTGAAAACGTTTAACAGGTTACACACCATACTTACAGGTCCACCTTCTACATATCCTTGGCCTTCCAAAAATTATTTGTGCCAGCGAAAAATTTGTGCTCTTCATAACGAATGTTCCCCATAGGCCGCTTCCAACTTTTCAAAGGTTAAACGCACGGATTCCCCAAGTTTAACACAAAACTGGATGGCATAATGGTGCTCTCAATTCCGCTGTTCCACTTTCGTAACACACAACAAAAACACAATTTCACAGATGGAGCTCTCAAAAAATCACGTGATGGCTAGAGCAACACAGCGTTGACATATCGCGCGCATTATTGACCGGCTCATTACTTTTCACACACCCGCGCAGATGCGAAATCTGTGTTAAAACAAGAAAACGTGAAATTGCCTAATAAATGTGATTTCATAGCGAACCCTATCCAGATGATCTAAACTCTGTTATGAGAGAGTGTTTGTATGGCTTTATTTTCGGCGTGAAAATATCGAAAGAGCAACCAATTTTCGCTTTCTGGTATTGTACATCATATACCTACATCCTATTTGGAAAGACAAGTGCGTAAGTACGTGTTTGCAAAATAAAAAGTGCACGATCTTAACGACTATCAGTGTGGTCGATGCTATGGTGCCGTGTCAACAGTGGGCGGCTGAATGGCCTGTATCAGTTACACGCCGCGGTATACAATAATGGACTCAGCCGTGGTACTTAGCTTGCTAGTGAAAAGAAACGGGCACGTTTATCCGTTAGCTGAAATTCGGTCCTGGTAGAATACGGACACTTTAACGTGGAAGTTTAAGGTGAGGGAGTTTTGAACTGTCGTTGCGTGAAGTATCGGTAGAGGTCGTGCTTGGACTACGTCGTTTAGAGCACTGCCAACCTCAGCAAGCAATTGCTCTGTAACCGTTAACCGAATGCTTTGCGTTGACCGTTGATTATTGGTTTCCTTTCTTACTCTGAAATGAGCGAAGGGACTAGCCTTGGTCGGACACGGAGTTCGAATATGAAAAATGCAAACGATCGTATGGCATCAGTGGCCGGGAGTTCCCAGTCGGGAAGTTCGGCCGCCAAGTGCAATTGTTACTGAGTGCGACGCCACATTGGGCGACTTGCACATCGACAATGGGGCTGAAATGATAAAGAGGACAGCACAACACCCAGTCCCTGAGGGGAGAAAATCTCCTACCCAGCCGGGAATCGAACCCGGGGCCCCGTGCGTGGCATTCCAGCGCGCTGACCGTTCAGCTAATGGGGCGGACAGTTCTAATATGAGCCCATAGCACCGGAAGGGATTAGTGATCTCTACAACGATATACTAGTTCTGTTATCGCAGAACAGGTGTAGGCTGGCTGCCCTAGGAGGGGGAGGCGGGGCATGTTTCCCCGCACCACCCCTCTTCACCATCCCACTGGCGGTCATAATTGTAGTTTATTTGCGATCACGGCCGACTTCCAATCTGTAGTGTCCGCACTCTGTACTACAGCGATCGGAAAAGAAAACCCGTGCGAATGAACTTATTTCTGGTCGCACTTTCTCCTCCTATCTGGAGTATGGGTAGGATGGTTGTGAACGCCAATGAAAGGTCGAAATGAATATTCTGCTGATTTTGTAATAATTGAATTAGGCGTAAAAATAAAAGTGACGTTGACAAACAGAGAAGAACTCTAACAACAGTCATTCGATTCCATACCCAAACTCCTTTCATTGATAGAGCAATCGTGGTAATGTTATAGTGAGAATTCAGTTGTGGTTGTAATAAAAATGGATTTATTAGTTTCTCATTTGCGACGCGTTTCGCCTGTATTGAGAGGCATTTTCAGACAATCTAGAAATATTTACAAAACCCAGTACAAAGATAATGGCCATATACGAAAATTCTAAAACAACAAAACCACGCAAAAAATTCCTTAATGCTTCAACATATAAGTTGCAGGTCGTAAACTGCGTTTCGAGTAAGGGGGAGGCGATAATCTGTGGGTAAATAATCATGAAATGAGGAGTCAAAGGCAAAAAATTACACCCAGGAGAAAATGGGCCAAATGCATGTGCCCGGTTCTCTTTTATGGCTATTGCTAATAACCTCGTATACGACCTAATATCGTTCTTGTTGTATGTACTAATTGCGACCATCGACACCGTTCCGTATTTCAGCGTTATACATGCACTTGACCCATTCTTTCCTGGGTAAAATTTTATGCGTCTGACACCTCATTTCATGATATGAGTATTTGCCCATAATTCGGTATGTGTTAAATTTTATATTTCATACCATGGGAGGTAGTACATGCTTTAGTTACCATCCCCCCCCCCTTAACCCCTCTCCCCCCTCCCCCCCTCCAAACGCAATTTAGGGCCTGTAACTTATGTAGGGTTGAAGAATTTTTACTTGGTTTTGTTGTTTCAGAATTTTTGTATATGGCCATTATATTTATACTGGGTTTTCTAAATTTCCTAGATTGTCTGAAGATGGCTTTCAATACAGCAAAGCGTGTCGCAAATGAAGAACTAATAAATCCATTTTTATTGCAACCAGGACTGAATTTTATGAGAACTCTGTCAACCAGCGGAAAAATGTTTCTGTTCCTCCAAAAAATAATGTTAGAAACTTAAACGGAGCCAAAGGAAAAAGAAACATGCGAAGACCATTCCGAAAAAAAAAAAAAAAAATCTGTTGAAGGTTTAGCAAAAAGTGCTTTTTTTTCACCGTCACTTTAGGCACGTAGCGTGATAACCTTTTAAATTTCTGCGTTTAGTCATTTAGACACACACAAACACACACACACACACACACACACACACACACACACACACACACACAATTATATACGCGCGCTTGAATTTCGTCAAAAATGGATGCGAATTTCGCCAAAAATAACGGTGAGTTTTCAGGTCCGTAACTTGTAACTTTGAGCTGCACCACGAGGAGGATTCAAAGTTTCTCAGAAGCCCAAAGCCGCTCTTCAAACCATTCCTTTCGTGTTGTCCTCAGAGCTTCCGTTGCGTCGCGCGAAGTTCCAATCGCGCTCCAAGAGTGTGATTCCATTGCGGCGGTACAGGCGGTGCGGCAGCAGCCTTACGCCCGTCCATTGGCCCTCCTTTAACGTGACCGAATGCAGCACTTTCCAATGGCGCGTCCGTAGTCGCGCACAGCGGAGGCACCTAAGCGGCACCCGACTTGCTGCTCCGTATAGTTGGTAAATATACCACTTGATGGTATGCCCCCTTTATGTCTACTTAACACTTCTAACGCTACTTACTTCGCGTTTTCAGTATGAAAAAGTGATGTACGATCCACTTAACGCACGCAAAGGACGATGTAAATAAAGAAATACGTTTTTCCTTTTAATGTTACCAGAAAACGTCAGCAAGAGTAAGAAGAAAAGTAAGTAGATTATTCTTATCATAGTTTATGAGATTTCGATTGTGCAGCAGAGTCGCTGTTTCGTAAGTCATTATTTCGGAAGGTTTGTTTGAAACCTGAAAGCAATCTTTCATGAAATAGCACCCTCTGGTCACCCAAGCAAACATGGCAGAGTTTGTGATGTTCGCAACACCCAGTCAGCGACAAATACATCAAATGGATTTCACCCGCAATTCTCTAGATAAACAAGAAGTAGAATTGAAACTACTCTTCAAGTTAAATACTATCAAACTTTCGGAAAAATATCATCCATACAATCCCGAAAACAGAAAGGCTAGGTAAGTGCGAGAATTATCATATAATCTGTTTAACCTCTCTTGCATCCAAGGTATTGACAAGAATAATATACAGAAGAATAGGAAAGTTAAGCTTTATGAAAGATAAAGACACCACAGAGGCAGTTCTGACGTTGCACTCGATAATGGACGCGAGACTGACGAAAAATCAAGACACATCCATGGGATTTAACCACCTACATAAAGAACATGGCAATACAAAATAGTGCAGGAATACCAGCGTAAGCTATACGGAAAGACGGGTAATACACAGTATGTACAATACCAAGTGGGAACAGTAAAAGACCAAGAATTAAGTGCTCGGATTAGAACCGGGACAAGGTAGGGTTTAGTCTCCTACACCTACTGTTAAGCTTGAAAATCGAAGAAGCAATGTTGTAAATAAAAGAAAGGCTCAGGAGTGGAATTAAAATGCAGTGTGAAAACGTATCAGTAGTAAGATTCTTGGCCCGCCGATGTGGCCGAGCGGTTATAGGCGCTTCAGTCTGGAACCGCGCGACCGCTCCTGTCGCAGGTTCGAATCCTGCCTCGGGCATGGATTTGTGTGATGTCCTGAGGTTAGTTAGATTTAAGTAGTTCTAAGGTCTGGGCGACTGATGACCTCAGAAGTTAAGTCGCGTAGTGCTCAGAGCCATTTGAACCATTTGAAGTAAGATTCTTGTCATGTAGCCTCATTGGAAGCGAGGAAGAATTAGAGGGGAGAGGAGGAGAGTAGTGTTTAACACCCTGTCGACATCGACGTCATCAAAGACGGAACACAAGCTCGTATTAGGGAAGGAGGAGAGGGGAAATCACGGGAAACCTAAACGAGTATGGCATGACGCGACTTTGAAACGTCGTCCTCCCGAACACGAGTGTGCTAACTATTGCGCTATCCCGCTCTGTAAGAATTACAGGATCTGCTGAATGGAATGAACAGTCTAATATGGACTCGAGGGTAAATCAAAGCTAGACGAAGGTCACTGCGAGTAGCAGAAATGAGCCGCGTGAAATTGGGGATCACGAAGTAGAAGTAGTGAAGGAACTGTGCTACACCGGAAGTAAAATAAATCACGAAGATGAAAGGAGGACGTAAAGATCAGACTAGCTCAGGCGAAGAGGGCACTCCGGGCGAATAGAATACTTGTCTTAAACATTATATCCGATATAAGATAGAAATTTACGATAGTATATATGTATGGGTCCGCAGCTCGTGGTCTCGCGGTAGCGTTCTCGCTTCCCGAGCACTGGGTCCCGGGTTCGATTCCCGTCGGGGTGAGGGATTTTCACCTGCTCTGAGATGACTGGGTGGTGGTGTGTCATCATCATCATCATCATCATCATCATCATCATCATCATCATCATCATCATCATCCATCATAATCATCATCATTCATCCCTATTACGGTCGAAGGAAGGCAACGGCAAACCATCTCCATTAGGACCTTGACTAGTACGGTGGTGCGGGTCTTCCGCATCGTTCCCCTACGGTCTGTCAAGCCGTTATTTCCATACATGTCGGAAGCGCAGCATTGTATGAAAGTTAAACATAGACAGTGAAAAAAAAAACAGAACAGAAGACAATCGAATTGTCTAAGATGTGGAGCTACAGAAAGTAAGATCGAAGAGAGAAACATGCGGAAAACATTGACAAAAAGGCTACAGCAGGTGTGTTAAGGCATCAGGGAATAACTTCCAGGATAACTGAGGAGGCTGGGTGCAAGTTCTGTTACTATAAGAATAGTCTGGCAGAGTAAAGGAATTTTTGGCGCGCCAAATTAAACCTTTCAGGAGTCATATGACCCAATAACAAATAATAAAAATAAAAACAAAACTAAAACACTACACCGCAGTGGTACGACCAGAATGTTTATATGGATCTGAATGCCGAACGATGAACTATAAAAGATGGACAAACTAGAGGTACTGGAAAGAAGGATTATTAGAAAAATATTGGGTGCAATGAAAGCTGCAGATGGTTGGAAAATAAGAAGTAATGAGGAGATCTACAAAAATATAGAGAAAATATCTGAAGTAATGGCCAAACGAAGATTAACCTTTTTTGGACATCTCTACCGAATGGATGGAAATAGACTAACAAAACAAATACTCCTATATTTCTGGAAGAAGATATCGACAATAGCATGGATTATAGAAGTAAGAAAAGATCTTGAAAGAAACAACATCAAAGAATCAGAAATAGCAGAAAGAAACCGTTTTAAAAACAATATACTAAATTTGGAAGGCTTTCAAAGCACAAGAAATAAAAAAATCGGGAACATGGACAGAAGAAAGGAAGAGACTTCATGGGGAGAAAATGAGGGAATACTGGAAAAATAGGAAACAACAACAAAGGAAGAAGAGGAACTGAAGTTGTTAACGTGATCCCAGTTGGTCAATACGATTGTAAAAAAAATGTGAAATATTCGCGGCAAGGACCTGCTTGGACAACAAGAGCTCATAGCAATACGGCTGCCGTGGTTATGCCGTAACTGGCCTACGCGACGCCGTTGTTACGACAGGGGTCAGGGGAGTGCAGCAGACGAGCTGGCGCGCGGTCGGGCGCCAGTTTTTTGGCGCCAGCACTCGAGCTGCCAGTCACGGCGGCGGTGGTCCCGCTTCCGGGACCGGCCGACACAGCCCGGCTGGCCGGCGCGTCCCGTTCTCCTCTTCTGTCGCCAAAGCAGCGCGGGGTGCTCCGCTCTTCTCGTCAGTTGACAGTGGATCATTCAACCCAAACACTTATCAACCAGTACAGATAACCAGTGACTAACGCCATTGTTTGTTCGATGGAAATGAACAGCCGTCTCTGTCATTCACCACAGGGAAATATTCCAGATATGTATATGTGGAATGGTAACATATCCAATGGTACATTGTGTCCGTAATACTGCTAGTAACGTGTGATCCCGCTCACTATACAAAGAAAAAAAAAAAAGAAGAAGAAGATTTTTTTGTATCCCCTAATTTGATTTATAATGAAGATCACCAGGTTTACACATGATCAACTGATGTCATAGAGGGGCGTGGACGTGAAGACAGCGTAATGAAACACCGAAGTCGATTTCAAATAAGACCGCTAAATAAGCTGAAGGTGTCACCCCTGGTACATAAGAAACATCTAGATTGTAGTCGTGCATGTGCATTTGAAAACCACGTTCATTTCTCACTTGTCTCATACAGCCAGCCATTATTTCCTCTCCTGTGAATACTTCTCCATTTCAGACCAACACTTATACTCAAAGACTTCGAATGTTTTTTGGATACATTCTAATTTCTGTCGTCCCCTCTAAAGTTCCCGAAACTACGGCGACAGTTACTGCCTTATGTCTTAACGTATGTCATGCCACCCTGTCGCTTCTTGTTTTCCAAGAGTTGCTGTTCTCATCCATTCCAAAAAATCGCTCTGAGCACTATGGGACTTAACATCTTAGGTCATCAGTCCCCTAGAACTTAGAACTACTTAAACCTAACTAACCTAATGACAGCACACACATCCATGCCCGAGGCAGGATTCGAACCTGCGACCGTAGCAGTTCCGGACTGCAGTGCCTAGAACCGCGAGGCCACCGCGGCCGGCCCTAATCCATTCCGCGGTGGGGGTCTACATTTCTTACCTTATCAATCCACCTAATTTTTACACACTTCTCCAGCACCACATCCCAAACGCTTCGATTCTCTTACTTTCCCACAGTCCACGGTTCACATCCGTACAACGGTGTGCTGCGAAGCCACATAAATTTCTTTCTCGATTTAAGTGTAATGTTTGATACAATTAAACTCCCTTTGGCTACAAATGCTCCCTCTGCCTGTGCTAATATGGCGTATATCCTTTCTCCCTCCACCATGTGTTGTTTTGCTTCCAAGATAGCGGAATTCTTTAACTTCGTCTATTTCGTTGTCCACAAGTGTATTGCTAATGTCACTTCTACCACTCCTTATTACTTTCCTATTCAGCTCGGTCTCCTCTCAATTCACTGTCACAATTCCGGTCCCTTATGCCTTTCTCAGTCCGTCTCTATAGCCATATGGTCAACAGTGGGGGACCCCCGTTCGATTCCCGGGACAGCTATGGATTTTTCCTTAGTGGGAGAACTTGGATTGGAATGTGATTACAATTACGGAACTGCGTGATTGAGAGGTAGCGGATCCAAGGTGTAATTGTCGACACGGGCAGGAATGCGACATGCTGCACCCATGCCCTTCCATACCGCATCCGATGATGAAACCATTGGCTGAGGATGACACGGCGAGGCGGCCGACAATATCTTGGTCTACAGGGTATCACTTAGTTTATGCCAATCTCAAGTGAAATTAGTCAATGTATATCGCTAGTCTGAAGGGTGCACTGTCCTCGTGTAACATATTCATTGTGTAAAACGTATTTTTATAAGTGACGAAGGCTCTTGTCCCACACGTGAGGTAAGTTACATGAGGACAGTGTCCCCTTAAGCCAGTGATATGCTTTGATGCCTTTCATATTGAGCTATCCCTTGAGAATGGTGTAATAGACCGAAGTCGTTCAAAAATGGTTCAAATGGCTCTGAGAACTATGGCACTCAACTGCTGTGGTCATCAGTCCCCTACAACTTAGAACTACTTATCCTAACTAACCTAAGGACATCACACACACCCACGCCCGAGGCAGGATTCGAACCTGCGACCGTAGCAGCAGCGCGGCTCCGAACTGGAGCGCCTAGAACCACACGGCCACCGCGGCCGGCGACCGAAGTCGTGATCGCGGTAAATAAACGCATTAAATAACAGGAAAATATTGTCCTTTCTAAATCCACGGTAACGTTCTGGCTTAGACCACGACGACTCTTGACTACTGACTACCTGCGCGACTATTTTGCCTTGCGTTAATGGGATAGAGCAGGGTAGAATTTTATTTTTCACTCTGACTTTTTAATGGCTTAAAATGTTCATTCGTATAAAGTGTGTCATAAATGTTAAAATATGTTAAAGCCGCCACTTCCTTCAAGGAGATCTGGCACATCCGAGCGCTCGAATGCTACAGATGTCATATTATTATAATTACCTGTTAGTTTCGGATAGTATACACAAAAAATTTTTCAAATGGCTCTGAGCACTATGGGACTTAACATCGGAGGTCATCAGTCCCCTAGAACTTCGAACTACGTAAACCTAACCTAAGGACATCACACACATCCATGCCCGAGGCAGGATTCGAACTTGCGACCGTAGCAGTCGCGCGGTTCCGGACTGCGCGCCTAGAACCTCGAGACCACCGCGGCCGGCTTTTATTTCAAAGTGCTGCCATTTTGTTAAAAACCATCTGCCTTCCTACTACGTTACGTAATATCGATTTCAAAGAAGTTTTTAAAATTTTGTCCTAGGTTGAAAACAGCAGCAGTGAGGCTCCCACCAGCCGCCCTCGTATTCCGCGAAGACGTTTCGTCGTCACCGTGTAGTGTCCTCTAGGTGCATGCTTTTTACGTAAAAAAATACGTAATACAATCTTAAGGGTATACAATGAAGGTCTAAAATCAGTTTTGTAATGAACGGCGGTCGTTAGAGCTGAGGTTTGCTTCAATGTGTGTGATCAGTTTGTGCTGTGGCGTTAGCAGCAGCAGCCGGAGCTTAGGAGGCGGGCCGCGTGACGAGGGCGTGACGGAAAGCGGCGGGCACAATAGGGACGCTCCAGGCCAGGTCGGCATGGCGAGACACTTGGGGCGACGCCGAGTGGACCACGGGCTTGTGGGTTACTGGGCCGGCAGTGGCGGCGGGGGCGGCCTATGTCGTGCACCAAGTCCTGCCACTGGGCTACTCTGCGTGGGACCCGTGCCAGGCGAGAGGAATACGTGACATTTCCGGCACGTATCCCTGGAAGTATTCCCATTCACCACCACCGATCACTCCACTCAAGCAGCATCGTTATTTATGTGAGGCACCATTCAAGTTCCTCCCCGCTGTAACAGGATTAAGACGATCGCGTAAATTACTGAAGAGTGTATCTTCTGACGATATACTGCGATGCAAAAGTCTACTAAACTCGCCACTCTTTACATAAATCCGAGATCGATTGCGGTCTCGCAGTCTGCACCAAATCGATTACTTCAGTTGGATACTTCTTTGTTCGTCTTACTGTGAACTCCATGTACGAGGGGACAATAATGATGATGATGACGATGATGATGATTCGTTTGTGGGACGCTCGACTGCGCAGTTATCAGGGCCCGTATAAAGTCCCAATATTTACAGAGTCCAATTTCGCCACGTACATGAGTGATGATGAAATAAGGACATCACAAATACCCAGCCCTGGGCAGAGAAAATCCCAAACCCGGCCGTGAATCGAACCCGGTACCCCGTGATAATGGAATGTAGTCGAGTTCAGTTGGGTGATGCTGAGGGAATTAAATTAGGAAATGAGACACTAAAAGTATTAAAGCAGTTTTGCCATTTGGGGAGCAAAATAACTGATGATGGTCGAAGTAGTGAGGATATAAAATGTAGACTGGCAATGGCAAGGAAAGCGTTTCCGAAGAAGAGAAATTTGTTAACATCGAGTATAGATTTAAGTATCAGGAAGTCGTTTCTGAAAGTATTTGTATGGAGTGTAGCCATGTATGGAAGTGAAACATGGACGATAAATACGAGTAGTTTGGACAAGAAGAGAATAGAAGCTTTTGAAATGTGGTGCTACAGAAGAATGCTGAAGATTAGATGGGTAGATCACATAACTAATGAGGTATTGAATAGAATTGGGGAGAAGAGGAGTTTGTGGCACAACTTGACTAGAAGAAGGGACCGGTTGGTAGGACATGTTCTGAGGCATCAAGGGATCCCAAATTTAGCATTGGAGGGCAGCATGGAGGGTAAAAATCATAGAGGGACACCAAGAGATGAATACACTAAGCGGATTCAGAAGGATGTAGGTTGCAGTAAGTACTGGGAGATGGTGAAGCTTGCACAGGATAGGATAGCATGGAGAGCTGCATCAAACCAGTCTCAGGACTGAAGACCACCACCACCACAACAACAACAACAAAAACAACAAAAACAACAACCCCGTGATGCGGTACAGTTAACAGGTGTATCATTGTGCGGGAGTACTCCAAGGCAGATGTACGAGGGACAGTGGTATTCTTGTGAACAAAACGTCTTAATTGTACACAGATTCACTGTGACATTCTGCCGGTACATGTATCAAATGTAGTGTAGCGCCCAACCGTAGTGAAACGATGCCAACAAGTCCACCAAGGCAGTAGAGACGAGTGTGATTCTGATCGGAAAGGAAGGCCATCAACATGAACCACAGACGACAATGTACAGACAGTCGAGGAACTGAGTAAAGCACTTGCCCGCGATAAGCATAGATCTCGCGTTCGAGCCCCTATACGGCACAGTTTTTACTTTTTTTTTTCTGCGAGAAAGATTCATTCAAGTAACTGATTCGCAGCAACGGGAGATCTTTCGACTATGAGGACATTCACACAGTGTTTCTCGGATGTCACCGTGACCTAGGATCTGATTTCTGCTTTCGATAAACTGGACGATTAATATTCAGACCGTCGTTTACAGAGACTTGGCGACTATACGTAACTCCACGTTTTCCCGGAGATCAGTCGGCGTCTTGAGGTGTGGAGTATTCCTGCCGGATATCAGCGACGTTCTTGGACGATATTTCGACAATGTGACTCGTTACCTAAATCAGGTGCTGCCTGAGCCGCGGGTAACACTTAGTGAGTCACGTCGTCCAAATATCGTGCACGAACGACGCTGATATCCGGCAGGAATACCCGACACATCAAGATGTCACTTGGTGACTAGGATGAAGTACAGCCAATATTCAGTGAAAGTTACTTGGCCTGTCACAGTAATGTGTAAAAAGCTTTTTAAAGTACCCACGTTATGAACGTGGTTCTGATGTAACGTAACAGATGGATTTCGTCACTGTTGAAATTATCCGTCCACTTCCATATCTGTCTCTTTACTTACACTTACTTTATCAGCATTCTTCGTGTTGCTCGTCTTTTAGAAATTATGCCCGCCTTTACTGATTTTCACTGAAAATCAGAACTACGTCTTATTCGCAATGACACAATAATAATTCAGTGCTTTACATCCGACTGTGCTGTTAATACCCAATTACACACTATATCTGTTACTATACTGAATCTTCCTTACAGCGTTATTGGAATAGCTAGGTGAATAAAAATGTAACATTACGTGTATATCATGGTATGCTACTTAGTAAAGGTCGAGTTGTGGTATGGAGGTGGTGGGAGGGTGTGGAGGAAGGATGCCACGCTCTTGACGAAGGCTCTCCACAACACACTTGCTATTAATTTTCTCTTACGTCTGAATGAAAAATTCACAAGCGTCGTAGAAGTTTCTTTGGTCGCTCGTGGAAACCATAGAATGGTACATAAATTCCTTTATTCATTCGAATTAGATGGCTTTACTTTAGGGTCGGTTCAAATGGCTCTGAGCACTATGGGACTTAACATCTGAGGTCATCAGTCCCCCAGAAATTAGAACTACTTTAACCTAACTAACCTAAGGCCACCACACACATCCATGCTCGAGGCAGGATTCGAACCTGCGACCGTATCAGACGTGCAGTTTCAGACTGAAGCGCCTAGAACCGCTCGGTCACCGCGGCCGACTTTCGTTTCGGGTACTCAACAGACATGCTACCAAAGGCAATGACACTTAAAAGCAAATTCTGGACCTCCGTGGCCGTCAAATTGTGGTCGTGAATCAAGAATTCTTGCGGCTCGCCATTCTCGTACGTATTTTACAATAATATGTAGCTTGCAGCTAACAGCCGAATCCAAAAACGTCAGTTGAAGTTGAGAGATTCGTAAGAGTAATTTTCATGCTGTGTAACGAGCAAAAAGACCTAAGACAGCAATATTTTAAGATGTGCTTACTTTTAACAGAAGCTGGACTGGGCTTTCAGCTGAGTACAGTTGGCCGCTTACTTCAGGGGCAGAGGCGATAGGAGCACGGCCACTGCTAGGGTTAGAAGATGCGACAGGGGGAATATTTTTTGCTTGTTTTCCACGGACTTGCGCGAACGTACCAGTCAGAGGTTGTGATAAAAATTTTGACACGGAAGCAGCACGCATTCTTAAATGTGAATTAGAGTGACGATAATCTTTAAATGCACTACTGCATTGGTATTTGTAGAAGCAATGTGGAATTAGTTAAGGCTGCTGAAATATAACGCAAGAAGAATTTACTAAATATGTGTGATGGTGCCTCTTATTGCATGATGGGTTTAAATACAGTACTGTTACTGACATCAGTCAATCATCCGCTCACATAGACAACACAACACTTAGTCGATTCAGTATCACAACCTCGGGGCTGTTGAAGGTGGCAGCAGTCTGAAAGAGAGAACAGTCGACACGAAGAGTTCCGAATGGTGCTGACTTTTAACGATCCGTATCTCAGGCCTGGAGGCCAACTTACCGTGCCCTTATAACAGTTACTCTACTGGGAGCTTGTAACATACTACCGATTAGTAATAAGATCAGTACATATGCGGCCTGAGGTGCGGGCCCACAGTGTCAGTATTGGCTCTTGAGCGATAAAGTTTAACGACAACTGCTCCTATTCATAATATTTGATTTCAGTGTTGTACAGAGCAGAAACTAAAGGTACTGGTCCGTCTTCAAACATGATTTTTTTGATTCGACGCAACACCGAAACTCTTCGGATAGCGGGTCAGTAAATTCAAAGAATTATTACGCTTGTTTGATGTTAACCGCGCGAGGTAGGGGGGAAAGGATGCAGGGCATGTTTAAGAGAAAAGAGAAAGGCCTGCGTGCTCTGGAGGGCCTACCGTAATAACGCGTAGGCCACGCCACTCCACGGCACGACACGGCGGCCGTCCACTTTCGCTGTCCACCAGCCCACCACCACACGACACGACTCCTCTCTGTTTAATGGCACCTCCGTGTAATAGCGCTTTCAGTGTGTCGCGCTATGGATTGCCAACTAAGCAAGAGTACTCTAAAATGCTGACAAACTTCTGGCAGGAGATTACCTTGACTCAGATATTCTACGATGGTGTGATTATTTATAAGCATCTTCGACAGTGAAGTCACGAAAGACGGATGGTCTGGCTAGTTAGGCAGCGGTGGGTGTAAAAAATCTTGATATTTGCCTCAACTTATTCAGTGGGAGAGCAAATATCGAGATGGAAAAAAAAATGTCTCTGAGCACTATGGGACTTAACTTCTGAGATCATCAGTCCCCTAGAACTTAGAACTACTTAAACCTAACCTAAGGACATCACACACATCCATGCCCGAGGCAGGATTCGAACCTGCGACCGTAGCAGCAGCGCGGTTCTGGACTGAAGCTCCTTGAACCGCTCGGCCAGGGTGGCCGGCGCAGTGAATTATTCAGTTTTGTAACAGTACTGCATTAACTTGTTAAATAGTTGTTTTGATTAGTATATGAACAGTGTTATAATGTGAAATGTGAACGTATGGTGGGGTGAATGATTATTGTCGCTGCCGGACGGTGTGGCGAGCGGTTCTAGGCGCTACAGTCTGTTCAAAAATGTTCAAATGTGTGTGAAATCTTATGGGACTTAACTGCTAAGGTCATCAGTCCCTAAGCTTACATATTACTTAACCTAAATTATCCTAAGGACAAACACACACACACACACACACACACACACACACACACACACACACACGAGGGAGGGCTCGAACCTCCGCCGGGACCAGCCTCACAATCCATGACTGCAACGCCAAAGACCGCTCGGCCAATCCCGCGCGGCGCTACAGTCTGGAACCGCGCGACCGCTACGGTCGCATGTTCGAATACTGCTTCGGGCATGGATGTGTGTGATGTCCTTAGGTTAGTTGGGTTTAAGTACTTCTAAGTTCTAGGGGACTGATGACCTCAGATGTTAAGTCCCATTATGCTCAGAGCCAAATGCACCATTATTGTCGCCATTATGCTACTAAATCGTTAAGTGATTCAGAGATGCAACTTAACCACTCGTTAAATGCTCCATGTCGACCTCCTAATTGTTGCAGCTTTTTGTTTCATTCTAATTACTAGTCGTCAATACGTGTACATAAAAGCACGATAATCTTATAACGCGTACTGAAATTTACTTGTAGTTCGGCGTCGGGTAGTCGAATGTCTTCGCGGTCACATTTCACATTTTCAATGAATTAACATCTTCTGTAGTAAAATTCCACCGGCCGCGTCACAAACTCCCATTCTTCTTAATGTGGTACCCGCGTCCCGCGCTTTCGTTGCCATCCTCTTTGGAAATCTGTGATCCCTGCATTAAAAAATTTGTAATATATCGCAGTGTTTTAAGAAATAGTGAGTTTCATTGCTTTTTTGTATTTTGAGTTTTAGAGACGCTCTCTTGGAGCCCAGAACACAGTGTAACACAGTCTGTCTTCTTCAAAACAACACTTGGTTCACCAGGAGTAGATAATCAGTATTTGAGATACTATCGCCAACACAGACGTGTCGAAATCGTGTGCTCATTATACATGCATGCATGTTGTGACATACGATCGCCGCAGCGCGTGTTTAGCAATTTTTTGCCAATGGGGAGAGCAATCTTTTACCAGTGAGGGGGAGGGGGGGATAATCACGATACTTTTTTAATTACAGGTCACATGTCCTGTGGATATGTGTCACGTGTCTTTAATGCAGTTGTTTCGATTGCCTTCTGCACCCTCATGCCTCTGATATTTGCCGCTTCTTCCGGCTTTAGGGGCAGTGCTATCCTCCAGCAGTCATCAAAGATTATGAGCAAGTTTTCAGGTAGAAACACGTGTTCCCGGAGACTGAGTACCAGTACGTCGGCCGTGCTGTGAGCCCGCCAGCCGGCAGCAGGTGTGTGCTCTGTGCAGAGCAGCCCGCAGCTCCCACTCGCCGCGCCCAGCCGTGCTCTGGCCTGGCCTGGGCCCCCTCTGGTAACGGTATTGCCACACGCGGCCGGTGTGCTCCGCACTCCAGCCCGGCAAAAACTAATTAGGTTTCCGGGAGCGCCGTAATTCCACTGTACCGTAACTCACTCGCCTCCGCCATTCAGAGCTACCTGCGATTTCGGGAACCACCCCGATAGCTCGTTCCAGCACACTCCAGTGCGGGAAACTCCACCATTGCAGTACTACGTACGTTCTGGGTGGCTGTGCTTCTTCCAAGAATAATGGTTAATCCCGCAAGTTATTAAACTTTCAACGCAAACTCTTTCTCTGTTGTGAGTGTTACGCAGGGCTGGGTTACAAAATATCCATCTTTTGATTTGCAGTTTCTTGTATTGGCCGTGTTTGCAGTTAAAATTTTTGGAATTTGACGTCCGCCAGTTACCCTAAACACCATTTTTCTCAGTACCCAAACATGTTTCGGCACCACAATTCCATCATCTGTGGGTTTTCGTTTTTATTTATTCTGCAATGTGAACATTTTTGTTACATGATTATAAAATTATGTGCATTTTTAGTTCAAACAACAGATCGTTTCTTTTTGTAAATACCTTTACATTTGGTGAGCGTGAATTTTCTGTATCACTTTTGTGTTAATTATAAATACACTCCTGGAAATGGAAAAAAGAACACATTGACACCGGTGTGTCAGACCCACCATACTTGCTCCGGACACTGCGAGAGGGCTGTACAAGTAATGATCACACGCACGGCACAGCGGACACACCAGGAACCGCGGTGTTGGCCGTCGAATGGCGCTAGCTGCGCAGCATTTGTGCACCGCCGCCGTCAGTGTCAGCCAGTTTGCCGTCGCATACGGAGCTCCATCGCAGTCTTTAACACTGGTAGCATGCCGCGACAGCGTGGACGTGAACCGTATGTGCAGTTGACGGACTTCGAGCGAAGGCGTATAGTGGGCATGCGGGAGGCCGGGTGGACGTACCGCCGAATTGCTCAACACGTGGGGCGTGAGGTCTCCACAGTACATCGATGTCGTCGCCAGTGGTCGGCGGAAGGTGCACGTACCCGTCGACCTGGAACCGGACCGCAGCGACGCACGGATGCACGCCAAGACCGCAGGATCCTACGCAGTGCCGTAGGGGTCCGCACCGCCACTTCCCAGCAAATTAGGGACACTGTTGCTCCTGGGGTATCGGCGAGGAACATTCGCAACCGTCTCCATGAAGCTGGGCTACGGTCCCGCACACCGTTAGGCCGTCTTCCGCTCACGCCCCAACATCGTGCAGCCCGCCTCCAGTGGTGTCGCGACAGGCGTGAATGGAGGGACGAATGGAGACGTGTCGTCTTCAGCGATGAGAGTCGCTTCTGCCTTGGTGCCAATGATGGTCGTATGCGTGTTTGGCGCCGTGCAGGTGAGCGCCACAATCAGGACTGCATACGACCGAGGCACACAGGGCCAACACCCGGCATCATGGTGTGGGGAGCGATCTCCTACACTGGCCGTACACCACTGGTGATCGTCGAGGGGACACTGAATAGTGCACGGTACATCCAAACCGTCATCGAACCCATCTTTCTACCATTCCTAGACCGGCAAGGGAACTTGCTGTTCCAACAGGACAATGCACGTCCGCATGTATCCCGTGCCACCCAACGTGCTCTAGAAGGTGTAAGTCAACTACCCTGGCCAGCAAGATCTCCGGATCTGTCCCCCATTGAGCATGTTTGGGACTGGATGAAGCGTCGTCTCACGCGGTCTGCACGTCCAGCACGAACGCTGGTCCAACTGAGGCGCCAGGTGGAAATGGCATGGCAAGCCGTTCCACAGGACTACATCCAGCATCTCTACGATCGTCTCCATGGGAGAATAGCAGCCTGCATTGCTGCGAAAGGTGGATATACACTGTACTAGTGCCGACATTGTGCATGCTCTGTTGCCTGTGTCTATGTGCCTGTGGTTCTGTCAGTGTGATCATGTGATGTATTTGACCCCAGGAATGTGTCAATAAAGATTCCCCTTCCTGGGACAATGAATTCACGGTGTTCTTATTTCAATTTCCAGGAGTGTATATAAAATGCAAATAAAATTCAAATTTGGCGCCGAACTCTCTGGTGAACAAATGAACACTGACTGGGCTGGGACACATAACAAAGCACAATCACACTGTGTTCTGGTGTAGTGAAAAGCGTTTTACTACGTTATTTGTGGAAAATACTTGTATGCATCACAACGTCTCAGCATGATGCGGAGAATGGAAGTGTGGAAGTGCTTTCCACACGAAAACGTAAGCAAATACTAAAATAGGAGCGAAAACATCGCGAAAAACTAAATTAAATTCTAGAAGATAGGTTAACTCTCAGAAAAAAAACAACTTTCTCACCAACATCGTGTGGTTGCAGATGATAAGCTAACTGTGATAATTAACACAAAAGCACAAAAGTGGTCAAGAAAATTCATGCTCACCAAATGTAAAGGTATTTACAAAAAGAAACGATCTGTTGTTTGAACTAAAAATGCACATAATTTTATAATAACGAAAACCCGCTGATGATGCACAGTGGTGCCGAAACATGTTTGGGTACTCCGAAAAACTGTGTTTTGCGTAATTGGCGGACCTCAAATGCCCCACCCCCCTCCCCTCCTTAAAAGAAAGGTTACAGAAGTTTAATACAACAAAATGTAAATAAAGTTTTGCACAGAGTGCCACCGAACTTGTCCAAAATCTGTTGGGAAGCGGGCGGCGGAGAAATTTACATTAATTGAGAATAGCCATTACAGTTTGAAACAGGCTTGATTCCTATTATCTGCGTATGTGTGCATCCACATGACATCGTTCTCGTTCGTTGAACTTGCGTTGCTAGTAGAATTTGAATTCCTTCTCCGAGGTGTTATCCCCACTGCTAACATTTATTGTCAACAACCGAGACGTCTCGCAGACGCTGTCCAAGAACAACGAACAAATGGTTCAAATAGCTCTGAGCACTATGGGAGTTAACATCTGAGGTCATCAGTCCCCTAGACTTAGAACTACTTAAACCTAACTAACCTAAGGACATCACACACATCAATGCCCGAGGCACAATTCGAAGCTGCGACCGGAGCGGTCACGCGGTTCCAGACTGAAGCGCCTAGAACCGCACGGCCACACCGGCCGGCAGAATTTGAATATTGCGTAGGTTAGGTCGATCCGGTGCCCCTCCTGGATCGCATTAAGAGGAGTCAGTTAATTAAGATTGGACACTAGCTCACGTATCTGCGTATCGTTTCACTGTGTTTTGTACAGCTATCACTTGGCACGGAGAAAAAGAAAATAAACTGAAACTGCCTCAAAAAATGTATGTAAGATGAGCTTCAAAGTGCGACTTAAAATATGTCAGTATGATCGTGAATTTTTTTTAATTTTTGCGTCATTAGTCTTCTGATTGGTTTTATGCGGCCCGCCACGAATCCCTCTCCTGTCCTAACCTCTTCATCTCAGAGTACCACGTGCAACCTATGTTCTCAATTATATGCTGGATGTATTCCAATCTCTATCTTTACAGTTTTTTACCCTCTCTGGCTCCCTCTAGTACCATGGAAGTTATTCCCTGATGTCATTAAAGATGTCCTATCATCCTGTTCCTTCGTCTTGTCGATGTTTTCTAGATCTTCCTGTCTTCGTCGATTCTGCGGAGAACCATCTCATTCTTTACCTTATCGGTCCACCTGATTTTCAACATTCCTCTGTGGCACATCATCTCGAATGTTTAGTTTATTTTCTGTTCCAGTTTTCTCACTGTCGACACTCCTCACGTACATTCTCGTACATTTCTTCCTCTAATTGAGCCCTACGTTTGACACTAGTAGACTCCTCTTGGCCAAGAATACCCCTTTGCATGTGCTAGTTTACTGTTTATGTCGTCTCTGCTTCGTCCGTCATGGGTAATTTTGCTTCCAATGTATCAGAGTTCCTAAACTTCGTATACTTCGTGGTGACCAATTTTGATGTTAAATTTCTAGCCAGTTTTATTCCTGCTACCTCTCATTATTTTCTTCTTCTCCAGGTTAACTGTCAGTCCATATTCTGCATTCATGACTGTGCTTATTCCATTCAACATATCCTGTAATTCTCCTACGGTCGCATGTTCGAATCCTGCATCGGGCATAGATGTGTGTGATGTCCTTAGGTTAGTTAGGTTTAAGTAGTTCTAAGTCCAGAGGACTGATGACCTCAGCTGTTAAGTCCTTTAGTGCACAAAGCCGTTTGAACCTTATCTTTTAATTCTTCTTCATTTCCACTCAGAAAAGCAATGTAATCAACGAATCTTATCACTGATATCCTTTCACCATGAATTTTAATCCTACATTTGAACCTTTCATTTTCGTTATTGTTTTTTTGATGTATAGACCGAACACTAGGGCCGAGAGACTGCATCCCTGTCTACAACATTTTTAATCTGAGGACTCCGCTCATGGTTTTCCATTCTTATTGTTCCCTTTCCTTTCTCATATATACTGCACATCGCCCATCTTTCTCTACAGTTAATCCGCATTTTTGTGTGGATTTTAAACGTATCGTGCCATTCTACGTTACCGAAGAGTTTTCGCACGTCGACCAAATCCGATGAACATGTTGTGAATTATGAAATATTTAACTAGATTAATGTAAGAAGCATTCGTTCCGGAGTGGCGTTCACAGTATTTTATATCTGCTACTATTAAGTACTAGCATTCGTCTTTACTACTGTTGCTGCTGCTGCTGCAATCCCACCTGGTGGTGGTGGTGGTGGTGGTGGTGGTGGTGGGGGTGGGGGTAGAGGGGGTGGGTAGGGCGAGAGGGGGGGGGGGACTGGTGCTAAGTTTTGTCACCTCTGTGTATCGCGTAAATGAACTTCAAAATGGTCATTTATTAGTAATACATCGAAATATTTGGGCTGGAAACGTCTGTTTCACAAGACTAGAGTTATGCCCTTTTTTTCGAACTTCGAGGGAACACTGAAACGAACGTCGAACGAACTCAGGAATACACTGTTAGAATCGCAATAGGTTGATGTAGTTCATACGGAAATGAAAAAACTTCTCGGAGAGCTCCTTGGAAAATAGTTGGTGTAGTTCTAGCGAAACCCATATGCATAAATTTAATGAACCGGTATTCCAGAAAGACTGTGTGACAATTCTGCTGCGTCCACAACGGATGGGACAGAAATTCACTATCACTGCAACAAAATACGCTCCATCATGTTCTGTGTAGTCGCTTGCAAAATGGGGGAAGGGGTATTATAATTGTAGCTGTCCCACTGTCCTCACTGAACTGTCTCTCCAAGGAAAAACGCTTATCAGCGGTGTTGTTTTTTTCTTTTTTTTTCTTTTCGTCACTCTTCTGACTGGTTGGTGTGACCCACGACGATTTCATCTCTAGTGTTAACCGTTTCATCTCATATCAGCAAATACACCTCTAGTCCTGAATTCTTAGTTGAATATGTTCTAACATCTGCCTTCCCCTGCGACTTTACCATTGTACGGCTCCCTCTAGTACCATCAATTTATTTCCTGCTGTCTCAACACATGTCCTATCATCTTAACCCTAACAATAGTTTATCAGTACAGGGAATCAAACCCAGCTCCTCTGGGTGGCAGTCAGATACGTTGGCTGCTCTGTCACAAAATGTGTGGTCACTAAAAGTGCTATGACAATACCTGTGTTAACCGCTTAAAGTGAGGTTAAATTCTAACAACAGGGAACAAACGGAAAACAATAACTCGTGTGGAAGTAGTCGAATATGAAGTCTGAGGGTGAGGATCTCAACAATACTTTGAGCCGCCCACCCTCACAGCGTGTGGTCATACAACTGTTTTAAATGATCAACGGAAACAGTCGAAAACGTGTGCCCCGACCGGGACTCGAACCCGGGATCTCGCTTACATGGCAGACGCTCTATCCATCTAAGCGACCGAGGGTACAGAAGACAGTTAGACTGCAGGGATTTATCGCTTGCACGCTCCCCGTGAGATCCACATTCCCAACGTAACGTCCACACACTACATTCGTAGTGGCCCTGCCCATTACACACATTACTCGCGGCAGACAGTCTCACCGAGTCCCGTAAGAGTTCGTGCAATATGTGTGCATCCGCACAGGAGGAGGTCAGTGGCCGGTTAGCCTTAACTATATGAAGATGGTATCTGTTCTTTCGGACACGTCTGGAAGAACAGATCCATCGGTGACCATGCAGTGCTCTAGAATGAAATGATAATTAACTCAAGAACCTACGCTGCCGACAGGCGTTGATATACATCAATGGGGCCAGTTGAAAATGTGTGCCCCGACTGGGACTCGAACCCGGGATCTCCTGCTCACATGGCAGACGCTCTATCCATCTGAGCCACCGAGGACACAGAGGATATAGCGACTGCGGGGACTTATCCCTTCCATTCGAGAGCGCTGCATGGTCACCAATGGTATCTGTTCTTCCGAAAGAGCAGATACCATCTTCATACAGCTATTTTAGTTTTTTATTTCTTCCATCTGCTCTATGGGGGGGGGGGGGGTGTTGTACATTATACATTATTTATACTTTTGTCGCAGAAAGGAATCTAGAGCAACTTTCGAAGATTGTCAGGCTGAGTGTTGCTACCGATTCTGTAAGACTGGGCGGCTACGGGGAATTGCAGTAACCGTCGCAAGCGACAAAGGCGCTGACGCAGCGTGTTATGTGATGTGGAAGCTCCGGTCGGCCAGGAGATAGGAGCAGGAAGGCGAACGTGGCCAGTGCTGCCCGCTGGCGCAATCTTATCTTATCGGAAGACCAACCCCGCCATTGTGAAGAGCACGGACTGTTACCGCTATCGCCGACACTCGGCACTTACATTAAAAGCACCTGCGAGCGCGCCACGAAGCTAGTCGCCGGTAGCGGAAGTGCCTGCGAGAGCTGTGTATGTATAGCTCCGAAACTTATCTTTGGACGCTTGTCGGAGATGACTCAGACGAAGTGCGGAGACCAAAAATACTGTGCATGCCGCTGACTTGGGTGTGTCGAAGATAATAACTGCCGACTTGCAACCGACTGAAGCTACACCAGACAGAGCGGTATCGTCAGGAATGCCCGAGATAAGCGTAGTAGAATCATTCTTGTTCCCTATATACAGGGTGAGTGAAATAACAGTGGCCCAGAAAATGTTTCATTCGCCTTAAATAGGAAACCCTACTTACATAAACAGCTAGGGACATATGACGTTAAGTTGGGCTGTCTATCTTACGGCGCTTGGAATATTTTCCAAGCCACTTTTATTTTGCCAGTCCTGTATAAAAAGCCGTATGGCGGAGAGTGTGAGCAATAACGTGCGTCTGTCTGCGGATGACACTGTAGTGTATGGGAAAGTGTCGTCGAATGACTGTAGGAGGGTACAAGACGAAGGCAGGAAGAATAGGGTCTTAACGTCCCATCGGTAACCATATCATTAGGTACTGTATACAAGCTCGGATTATTTTCGTTAAGGTTGTAGAAGGAAATCGGGCGTGCCTTTTCAAAGGAACAATCCAGACATTAGCGGCGATTTAGGAAGATCACAGAAAACCTAAACCTCGAAGATCGGAGGTGGATTTGAAGCGCCGCCTACACGAATTCGAGTCTAGTGTGCTACTCACTACGCCAGCACTGCCACTGTCGCGTAGCCCGAGGTCTAGGATTGGTAGGAACCCGACAGTTTCCTTGTGGGTTAGTGAAGTCACCGAATGTACCTCGATGTCTGGGTTAGGCTGAAAAAGTGAAAATTTACTTGGAGCTGGCGGAGTCGTGAGAGTAACTATATTACGTCCATTATTCAGATGGTGAAAGATCAGTCTTTTTTAACTGAGTGTTTTGTGTGTATATGTTCCACCTATTCATGCTCGGCATCATCAGTGTATAACGAAAATTACTTAGTCATACATATTTTGTTTGGAGATCTGTAGTGTTTCTTAATGGCTCCCTTAAACTGTCAAGAATTACTGCAAATAAGCTAACAAAATACACACACGGTGAGCCAAAAGGGATTATAAATGTGACTATTTTTAATTGTTATTAGTTTCCATTTATGTTTCACAAGCAGTTCAGTTTTAATAACAAGCCAACAGTATCCTCTAAAACAAAAGGAAAGAGAGAAGAATATATAAATAAATAATTTACACTTATAACACCTTCACCACGTAAAACTAAATAGTTTTCTTTATATTACAGAACACTGATGATACCTAGCCTGAATAGGAGAAGCACATTTGGTTAGGCACAAATAAAACGTTCAGTTGCAGAAGACGAATTTTTTTATCTAACTAATAAAAATAACTGAAGCAGCAATGTAGGAGGATGGCTACAAATATTAACGGAGCTTTTAATCTTGTTATGGTGCAAATTTTAATCATATCTGATTTCTCTGAGCAGTTTACGTCCGCTTTTTTTTTTGTCGTCATGGGTCAATAGCAAAACGAATGGTATCTAGGTTCAGTATTTCAGAACAGATACTGTAGTACCGGCCGTGGCCACGCGTCATTTTTCGACGTTGTCCTCATGACATAACGGACGCATTCCACTGTTTACGAAGTGCATGGATACTTCATGGGTTGTGAATGCAGCCATTCTTGCATTGGGGTAACCACATCTTTATCGTTTACTGAAATTCCTGCCTGCCGGAGCTTCTTTGAGCCCTCCGAGCACTTGAAAACCACTAGAGGCGACGTCTGACGAGTAAGAGATTTGTTCTACACATGCAAATTTTACATCTGTATTGTGGCTACTGCTGAACGTGCAGTGCGTTGACAAGCATTGCAGTTTTGGAAGAAAACATCTCCAGACAGGAGTGTTCGTCATTTACGGGGTGAAGATGATTTTGTAGCAGCTCTGATTATCAATTACTGGTCACTGTCAATCCCATTTTCATGACTGCTCCAAAATTGCTCCTTCTGCAACCCAAAAGAGAACGATTTTTCCTGCCGATGACACCCACCTTCCGGACATATTACTGAATCGCGGAAAATCATGGAGAACAATGTGTGCTGGCTCGACAATAATTCTAAATAGTGGCTATCTGGTTCATGCGTGTTCTCCTTCGCAAGTTCTTCCACTGCGGCAACGTTTTCGTTCGTCGCAACGCCGGGTGCCTCGTGCAAGCGCAGAGCTTTTTTCCCCAGAATATTTTGAACATTCTGCACCACTTGTAGATGTACTTGCTGCAGGGACACACACGAATCACCACAGTGCTTTCTTCCTGCAAGGCATTTCTACAGGTTTAAAATCTTCCGAACTCATCTCCGCTCTTGTTTTTCCTGATTGTAACCATAAGATTCGACTGCTCCGATACTTTACTTTTTCGACACTGAACTTTATGCGATCTTACGGGCACTGGAGCAGAGGAAGTGTTTCGAGCGCTTAATTCCTTGTCCCGATTCTTTGAGTGCCGTTCACTCTCTAAAACGCTTGTACGCGGTTTATAAGGTAGTCCAGAACGTCCAGGACGCCCTCCTCCAATTAAAAAGGCTGGGGAATGAGATGTCTTTCTGCTGGAAACCAGGGCACACGAGTACTTCGAGGAACGAAAGGGCGGACGTAGCAGCCGAGAACACGTGTAGCGATCCTCAGTTAATTCAGTGTGCCAGTCCCACTGCATGCTGTCACCTCGCTGTTGACATACAGTGATGCCTCGATGCGCGAACGAGTGCTGGAAGTGAATGATAACAAGCTGCGCCTGGTGACTCCCACTACGCGGCTGTGGCGTACCCCCTTTCAGCCACGAAAACGGGATAGGGTCCTGGTTGCTCGTCTTCCCACAGATCACAGCTCTATGCCACACGGCTACTTGCTCCGGGAGGGAGGAGGGCCCTCCCATGTGTGGTGCTTGTGGAGTACACGTCACTGTGCACCACATTTTACTAGACACTTTCTTATTTGCAGACCAGAGGGCTGTGGCGTCGAAACGAATTTTCACGGTTTTGTTATCTGTCCACTCTTTTTCCAAAAATTTTAGGGGGATGCTCTCTGTGTGTTAAAAGGGTGAATAACATCCAGTCACGTATCCCTGTGCCATTGTTTTAGCCCTTGTGTCATTTTACTTCCGTTTTCAACCCAGGTGTAGCGCTTTGAATCTTCCTCCTTTGTTTTACAGTGTGTGGTGTGGAGTGATTATGTTGGTCCTCACGGGTGAGTCAGTTAGTGATGAGTGAGTGAGGTGTGACAATGTTTTTAGCCCTTTTACCTACATTCGTTTCTTTTAATATTTGTAAGGGAAGTTCAAGAGTGGAATTAAAGTTTGAGGTGAACAGATATCAATGATACGATTCGCTGATGACGTTGTTATCATGACTGAAAATGAAGAAGAATTACATGATCTCTTGAATGGAATGGACAGTCTAAAGAGTGCAGAATATGGATTGAGAGTAAATCGAAGGAAGATGAAAGTAATGAGAAGTAGCAGAAATGAGAACAGCGAGAAATTTTAACATCAGGATTGATGGTCAAGAAGAAGACGAAGTTAAGGAATGCTGCTACCTAGGCAGCAATATAACAAATGACGGACGGTGCAAGGAGGACATCAAAAGCAGACCAGCACTGGGAAAAAAGGCATTCCTGGCCAACAGATGTCTGCTATTATCAAATATAGGCCTTAATTTGAGGAAAAAATTTCTGAGAATGTACGTTAGGAGCACAGCGTTGTATGGTAGTGAAATATGGACTGTGGGAAAACCAGAAGAGAAGAGAGAACATGTAAGCTTTCACGGCCGGCGTCTTCATTAATTAAAACTTCCGGGCTGAATTGCCGTGGTCCATATATAAAATTGTTTCTCCTTCCTGGCGTTTCGTTGCCTACTGCGGGCAACATCTTCTGAGGTGAGTCGGCGACTCACCTCAGAAGATGTTGCCCGCAGTAGGCTACGAAACGCCAGGAAGGAGAAACAGTTTTATATATAGACCACGGCAATTCAGCCCGGAAGTTTTAATTAAAGAAGAGAAGAGAATCAAAACATTCGAGATATGGTGCTACAGACGAATGTTGAAAATTCGATGGACTGATAAGGTAAGGTAAGGAATGGGACAGTTCGGCGCAGAGTCGGAGAGGAAGGAATATCTGGAAACGCTGACGACGAGAAGTGACAGGATGATAGGACATCTATTAAGACATCAGGGAATGACTTCCATGGTACTAGAGAGAGCTGTAGAAAGCAAAACTCTAGAGGAAGAGATAGACTGGAACACATCCAGCAAATAATTGAAGATGTAGGTTGCAAGTGCTACTCTGAAAAAAATGGCTCTGAGCACTAGGGGACTTCTGAGGTCATCAGTCCCCTAACGTAACCCAAGGACATCACAAACATCCAAACCCGACGCCGGATTCGAACGTGCGACCGTAGCGTCGCGCGGTTCCACACTGTAGCGCCTAGAACCGCTCGGCCACTCCGGCCGGATGCTCCTCTGAGATGAAAAGGTTGGCACAGGAGAGGAATTAGTGGCGGGCCTCATCAAACCAGTCAGAAGACTGATGACACAAAAAAGGCGGTTATAACCTCGTCGCTGAGCGCCTGTGCATGCCCCCAAAACAACAACATCAAACACAGAGGGAGTCGATAATGGGGTGGCCATTTTTGCACCACCGAGGGAACTGGCGCAGTGGTCAGCACACTGGACTTGCATACGGTAGGACAACGGTTCGACCCCGCGTCCAGCCATCCTGATTTAGGATTCCCGTTATTTCCCTAAATCACTTAAGGCAAATGCCGAGATGGTGAAAGGGCACGGCCGACTTCCTTCCCCATCCTTCCCTAATCCGGTGGGACTGATGATCTCTGTGGTTGGTCCCCTCCTCCGAATCAACCAACCAACGGACCAACCAACGAACCAACCAACCAACCAACCACCCATCTTAGGCCGGTATTACACTATCAAATTTCTTTCTCAAAGATTTGATCAAAGATGTGATCAAATATTCCGTCAAATATATTTGACAAAGATCTTTGACGTAGCGCTAGAAAGGGTATTATACTGTCATCATATTTTTCGTCAAAGTTCAAGATAGCTGACAACAACAACTTGTTATTAACCGCAGCAGTTGCATGTACCACAATTGCACTGTGTGCATATGCGGAAGAGAAGCGGGGGGGGGGGGGGGGGGGGTGAAGCCGTGGGTTTTACGAAGACACGATAAAAGCATTCAACAAAACTTGTTACGTGAGTTTATAGTGAAGGACGTCAAGTCCTACATCAATTACTTAAGAATGGATGACCATACGCTTCTGTATGTGCTCAATGAAGTGTATCCTCATATCACAAAGTACAATATTCACTTAAGAGCTGCTACATCTGCAGAAGACAGGCTCACTGTAACACTCCGATTCCTTGCTACAGGAGAGAGTTGGGTTGGGTTAGGTCAGGTCAGGTCAGGTCACAATCTTCTTAATCTATTTTTGTATTCAGCGTGCCTCATGTTGTAAAGCGCCTCATCAGCTTCATACATCTCCATTAATTTTGTAGTTGTCGGCATACACCAACTGTATTTACCCGCAATGTTTATAAAATCACTACAGACGACAGAATGCAGCGATGCTAGCGCTCCATGTGGTAACATGTCACATTGCAGTGAACAGAAGACAAGCGACTTTTTTGATTAAATCTACAGCGGGGTCCTAGATTTGATCAAATATTGGAAGACATTTGACAAAGTTCCCTATTACACCATCAAATATCTTTGACAAAGATATTGAACAAAGATATCTGACAAAGAAATTTGATAGTGTAATACCGGCCTTAGCACCGACACGACTTTCTTTCCTGTGATCCGACAACAGACTGGATCACGCTGGCAATGTCTGCACTGTGCAGAGACAGAGCACGGAGTCCAGATGCAGCGGGGCGCCGCGAAGCTGAGCTGGTGGTGCGCCCCGCGCTGCGCGACCCGTTCGCCCGGTGACCCACACACGGCGCGGCGCGGCGCTCCTCCGCAACGGTTCTCTCCTCTCCACTTCGCTCCACTCCTGTGGCCAGCCGGACAGCCCAGCGACCGACCTTGCCCCGCCGTGGCGTAGCAGCGCCTGCTCGGTGCTTGCCCAACGCAGCCAGCGTGCGGGTCACCTGTAGGCGGCCGGTGCCGTCAGCCGCACGCTCCTACGTCACACCCCGTCTTCAGCCCGAAAGGGACAACTCTCCGTAAGAACTAGACTGACAGACTCGGCTCACGACTAAATGATTGTCAATCTCATAGTCTGGGATCAACATATATGAGTGGAGGATGACATTTTACTTCGTGACAAAAAATAAAAACACCTACAGCCGTCCCTATGATTTTATTTTGTCGCTACCAGTTTCAACGCTTCATTGCGTCATCTTCAGGCTCTTTTTGATGCGGTACAGGTTGATACGCTCCCCATGCATAACCCATCAGTAGCCAGCGTTACTGGATACGCAAATAATGTGTCAGGTTGGAGTGCTGAAACAGTATCTGTGTATCCAGTAATGCTGCCTACTGATGGGTTATGCATGGGGATCATATCAAAATGTACCGCATCAAAAAGAGCCTGAAGATGACGCAATGAAGCGTTGAAACTGGTAGCGACAAAATAAAACAAAATCATAAGGACGGCTGTAGGTCTTTTTAATTTTAGTCACGGTAGTAAACGGCCGTCGTCCCAGAGACCTCCAACTAAAAGGATGGACATACAGAACACATTTTCTTTGGTTGATTATTTTTTCCTATTTCATGTATCCCATCCGTGCTATATTACCCAACTTACACAACGACGGAAGAAAATTGGAGCACCAAAATATTATTAATGAAGAATAATGCAATTTCGAAAACACATTTGTCTAGGTAACAAACTGAAGAGCCAAACAAATAGTTACACCTCCCCTCATCGTGTAGGGCCCCCGCGAGCTCGCAGAAGTGCCGCAACACGATGTGGCACGGACTAGACTAGTGTCTGAAGTAGTGAATCTTGCAGGGCTCTCCATAAATCCGTAAGGGGATGGAAATCTCTTCTGAACAGCTTTTTGCAAGGCATCCCAGATATGCTCGATAATATTCATGTCTTGGCGGTTTAATGGCCAGAGGAAGTGTAAGCTCAGAAGAGTGTTCCTGGAGCCACTCTGTAGCAATTCTGTAGCAATTCTGGACGTGTGGGGTGTCGCTTTGTCCTGCTAGAATTGCCCAAGTCCGTCGGAATAGACACGAATGGATACTGGTGTTACGTACGCGTCATCTGTCAGAGTCGTATCCACGCGTATCAGGGTCTCGTATCATTCCAATTGCATACGCCTCACACCATTACAGAGCCTCCACGAGCTTGAACAATTCCCTGCTGACATGCAGCGTCCATGGGTTCATGAGGTTGTCTCCATACCCGTACACGTCCATCCGCTCGATACAATTTGAAACGAGACTCGTCCGAGCAGGCAACATGTTTCCAGTCATCACCAGTCCATTGTCGGATTTGACGGGCCCAGCCGAGGCGTAAAGTTTTCTGCCGTGCAGTTATCAAGGGTGCACGACTGGGCCTTCGGCTCCGAAAACCCGTATCAATTATGTTTCGTTGAATGGTTTGCACGCTGACACTTCTTGATGGCCCAGCACTGAAATCTGCAGAACTTTGCGGAAGGGTTACAATTCCTTCACGTTGAACGATCCTCTTCAGTCGTCGTTGGTCCCTTTCTTGCAGGATCTTTTTCCGGCCGCAGCGATGTCGGAGGTTTGATGTTTTACCGGATTCCTGACATTCACGGTACACTCGTGGAATAGTCGTATGGGAAAACCCCCACTTCAACGCTACCTCAGAGATGCTGTGTCCCATCGCTCGTGCGCCGACTACAACACCACGTTCAAATTCACATAAATCTTCGTAACCTGCCATTGTAGCAACAGTAGCCGATCTAACAACTGCGCCAGTCACTTTCCGACTGCCGCGCCGTATTCTGCCTATTTGCATATCTCTGTATTTGATTACGCACGTCTATACGAGCCTCTTTGGCGCTTCAGTGTATTTCATTTATGCCATCCATGCTCTATCACCAGTGAAGGAAAAAGCTGCGGCACCAAAAATAAGTAACGAAGAGTAATGAAATTTCGGGAACACCTTTATCTGGGTAACATATTTAAGTGATTAACACTGCAAGACCATAGGTTAATCAAAGCGCAAGTCACTGCCGATATGAAATGCTGCTACCTTAATAAACGGTGTAACCGCCAGGAAGTTGAAAGCAAGCATGCAAACGTGCATGGATTGCGTTGGTGCCGGATGTCAGTTTGTGGATGGAGTTCAATGGCTGTTGCACTTGGCCGGCCAACACAGGAACGGTTAACGCTGGTTATGGCCGACACGGGTTGTCGTCAGATGACGTCCCATATGTGCTCGATTGGAGGCAGACCTGTCACTAGTTTATATCCATTACGCCCTTTCAAAAAACATTCAAATGTGTGTGAATTCCTAAGAGACCAAACCGCTGAGGTCATCGGTCCCAAGAGTTGCTACTTAACCTAACGTATTGTAAGGACACCACACACACACACACACACACACACACACACACACACACACACACACACACACCCATGACCGAGGGAGGACTCGAAACTCCGGCGGAAGGGGCCGCGCAATCCGTGACATGGCGCTTCTAACCACGCGGCCACTCCGCGCGGCGTACGTCCTTTCAACATGTGACATGTATTGCAGGATGTGGTGACTAGCGCTGCTTCTACATGTTACATGTGCTGGCGACCGGAATTTCTAATTACATCATCAGTCTATTTTCACTCTAGCCACACATTACTTATGTGCAGTGAGTCTGAGGTTTATGATCGTTTAGAACCACAAGCCTTACCGTGTTATTTGTTTGGAAAGTTTCCTTCCGGACGTGATGATGTCGCTGGAGCCGCAAATGAGGGCGGGACACTGATAGGGAAAAAAAAGTATCGAGTTTCAGTTTGGGTGGGAGGGGGAGGGGATATCGAAGAGGAAGAGAGAGAAAAAGGAGTGCGGAAAGAGGTGCGAGCAAGAGATGAAGACGAGTTGCGTCTCTGTTACTAAAAAGCGGCAACAGTTATTAGGAGAGAGACGACACAAATTAACTGAATATTCAATACGTCGGCTCATAAAGAGTGACGGCCGGTTGGACCGCCAGTCCAGCAGGCGGACGTGGGAGAACCTGCTCTGTGCCTCTCCATCCTACCCTCGCCTTCTTACTTCTTGAGCACAAGTTGGCTACGAGCGAACATGACGTATCGCCCAACCCGCGAGTATCATTTCCATATTTATTGAACGGCAACCAACAGAATGTTTAATGCAAAACTGCCCAAAAAGTTGCTTTCCCTCCTCAGTAGGACACTGCGGCATCGCTGACGTTCACGATATGAATAAGCAGACTCCGTGAAGATGTAGAAGGGAGAAGTATCAATTTGGGTTAAGAAACCCTGCCCTGGAAACTATCACGAGGAAAGTTACGCGCGCACAGAATAAGTATCGGTGTTTTCCAGTGAAACTAGGTCTAGCGTGCGCGCGTGCGTGTGCGTGTGCGAGAGAGAGAGAGAGAGAGAGAGAGAGAGAGAGAGAGAGAGAGAGAGAGAGAGAGAGAGAGAGAGAGGGGGGGGGGGGGGGGAGGGAGGGAGGGAGGGAGGGGGAGGAGGGAGGGAGGGAGGGGGAGGGCGGCAACGTCCGAATACGTTTACCGCACTGGAGCTGCTTTGATCCACACCAGACACATCAGACGTATTGCCATTTGGAAATATGCGACTTTTGTAATGCTTGTATTGTAATTTATTGCCGCGCGGGATTAGCCGCGCGGTCTGATGCGCTGCAGTCATGGACTGTGCGGCTGGTCCCAGCGGAGGTTCGAGTCCTCCCTCGGGCATGGGTGTGTGTGTGTGTGTGTGTGTGTGTGTGTGTGTTTGTTTTTGTCCTTAGGATAATTTAGGTCAATTAGTCTGTAAGCTTAGGGACTGATGACCTTAGCAGTTAAGTCCCCTAAGATTTCACACAAATTTGAACATTTTTTTTTGTAATTTATTACGTCAACGAGAGCTTAGATAAGTAAAAAATGTAGTCACTTCAGAAGTTTCGGCAAATTGCCTCTTCCAGATGTGTTTAACCAACAAAGAGCTTCGTAGAGACAAACAAATATAATTACGCGCTATAAACATCATAGTCATTTAACGTTTCAATGGCTGTACCTGTCACCCCAACTCGAGCTTGTGCTTCCCCTTTAATGATTTCATTGTCAAGGGTATGTTAAATCCTAGTCTTCCCTCTCTAAATGCGATGATATAAGCTGCAACATAGCCGTGGATTGAGACAGTGATACCGTATGTACAGAATTTCTTTGTTTAATTCGTGTCAAAGATTCCATACAAATTGTCGCCGTCGGACTATCGATTCCGGTCCACAATGTTATCTTCAAATCTGATTAAAACAGAAGAAGCCTTGTATTGTCCTAATGTGAATAAGCCATACTAGCATCGTCACTTTTTATCTTACTACGATGCCACTTTGGCTTAATAATATTAGAATAATGTGAGGCTGCCTTTAATTTAAATCAGATCTGAGAATGCTCATATTATCGATAGAAATCTATAGTCCGATGACAATGTGTTAGTAATCATTGGTTCGAATTAAAAAAAGAAATTCTGCAAATGTGGTGATGCTGGTAGCAGAAATTCAAATTTCTGTGGTGGGGTTTGTGGTAAGAGTAATTCTAACAGTTAAAGCAAATTATTATAAGCAGTAACTAACAGTAAGAAGCAAATAAGTCTAGAAATTAAGAAGTAATGGTGAAAGTATTCGAAATACAGCAAAAAGAATAAAGGAAAGATCCGATTTTTTTGGACCTGTATACACAGTCAGTGTCACTAAACCAACAAAAGAGAGCCTCAAGTGTCTGAGGCAAGAAATCAGCGGCAAGCTGGAGTGCAAAAAGATTTGTAAATACACAACATAAAAGCTGAAGAAACAAAAGGAAAGTAACTCAGATGGGTTCCTAGGCAGAAGCAGTAAAAGAACAGGTACGAAGTAGTCTGAAGGAAGTACAGAGGCACGGTAAAAATTTGAGAGCATACTGGAGGCAAATAACAGGACAACATGAGAAGGGGCTGAAATTTTCACATGGTCCCTAGATGACCGAAATGGAAGAGAAAAAATGTTACAGAAGTTGCTGTGACTGTTAGAAAAAATTATAAATACCGTAAAATCAACCTAAATTATTGACGCTTCGAGTTTTACAATCTAATTCTTGTGTCCCGTATCATAAAACTAGTTAGCTGACACCGATGTAGCCATCAAACGAACTATGTGCGCATTGACTTAAATTAACTACACAGTTAAAAATGCCGTATGAAGCACAGACAAGGCTTCGCACACCAAAGTCATTTTGGTGCCAAAACCTAGCCCACACTGGAGCGAACACAAGTCAACGAGAATCCTCTCTACATATTCATCTACATATAATCTGGAAACTACCGTGATGTGCTTGGCAGAGGGTACGCCCACTCTTGGCTCGTGTTCCACACTATCGGTGGACGTATACGACGCGCTGAATGAGGTGGCCCAGAAGCGGAAAGAGGTCCGCATTGTCAGAGCCATCTGGAGATTGTTGCACAGAACTGAGAGATCTCACCTCATATATAACAAGAAAGTAGGAGTAATACTAATAAATAGTAATAATATCATATGAGCCACTGGTCTGGTACATGTCTTTCAATTGGACGCCATTTTGGCAATTTACGTGTCCCTGAGCCAAACAAGTGCCTATATATATATATATATATATATATATATATATATATATATATATATATATATATTCGAAAGAACTGATCTTTATCGTTGTTTAAAATCATGCTACTTTAATTAGATGGCTGGTGCATCATTTACGTTAGGAATTTTTGATGATAAAAAAAGTAGTTTACCCTGTCTCACGCCATCTTCCATGTAACAAAACATACCGATTTTATCAAGCAGCCTACGTGACAATTCGTACGCATATTTCACGTTTGTTTTTTACATCATCTTCCTTAGGAAAGCATTGATAGAAGTTCTTTAAATACTTCGCCTATGTTACAGGATACATCACAACCTATTTGAGATAAACGAGCTGCTGAAATTCGAAACCATCACTGACGTAAATGTCTCTAATTTCTAATAACCAGGATGTAAATGATCGTCGTAATCAGTGTTGTGCTTTTAAGCTTCCTCCTCAGCTGTAGTGAGAAGCCTGAGAAAAGCGTGAATCGACGTACGTACAAAGTTTCGCATTAATACTAAGAATATGTGGCGTTGCAGTTGAAGGCTACGTGCATTACATCCACGCATTTCATGTTTAAGAACAAAGTGAGACACCAAAATTCTTCCTTTCCTATGACAGTTAGCTTACTTCGTCAAAAGCAGTACGCTCACCATGCAAAAAGCTTTCCACCGTTGGTCTGACAACACGCCATGTTGTATCTAGTGTGACGACTACCAGCACCAAGACACAATAAAGCAGCGTTCGTAGGCTATGTCCGTTACCCCGAGTTCTCTACCGTTCCCTCCAGCGCAAACTTTTGTTCACAAATAGAAGCCAGTCACAGTAAACTACGGCGAATTTATCTCGAATGCCCGTTCGGTTCCATTTGCTCCGGCGTAAACAAAGTTTAACACAGCAAGAAAAACCCTCGATCGCTCGGGTGGTGCAGAACGCTACCGCGCATGCGTGTGCGCGAGCTGCAGCAGGCGTCATCGCGTCCGCCGCTACACCGGCGCAGAGCCGGCCTTGGCCCGCAGGAATGCGCACCTCTGCCCGTGGCTGGCGGCTGGCTGCTGGCCCATCAGCCGCGCACATCCTGTTCGTTTGCCTACAGCCAGGCGCGAACTCTGCAGGCGCCCGTCTTCTGGCCGAAGACTCCGCTAGCCCCGACCACACGGTATGCAGGCACCGGAACTAAGATTTCGTAAAAATGACGACTCTCCGAGAGGCTGCAGGCCGAATATTTGGAAGCGTCGGCTGGACACGTTTGTGGCAGCAGGAGTCAAGTACGCTGAAGCGTATTGTAGCTTCTAAGAAAACAGATCGAACATTGTGCAAGGTGTTTGTTTTAAGTTGTAAGAACTAAATATCCAGAAAATACTTCAATTGGCTCTAAGCGCTAGGGGACTTAACATCTGAGGCCATCAGCCCCCTGGACTTAGAAATACTTAAACCTAACTAACCTAAGGACATCACACACATCCATGGCGTAGGCACGATTCGAACCTGCGACCGTAGCAGACTAAATATCTAGAAAACGACACATCGTACGAAAAAAAAAAAAGTTCTACGTGGGAAGTTAATACTAGCAAAGTGGACATCTGTCAGTGCTACAACTGGCTACCTCCTAGCAACCCCTGCTGTAGTTTCAAATGGGAACCCTCCACCCCATTTTTACTGCATACTCGGATTCTACGTAAAAAAGCACACGTACGGTTTACTCAAAACAATTGTTTCGCATTCGTTGTAGATGGAGCTGTGAAACATCCCCTTAGAAAAGTTAAGAACGACAGTGCAGGTAAATCTCTACGTTATTTGATTTTCAAAGAGTTGGGCAAAACTGAACGTACTCAGACATTTCTCTCTTTACTTATTCTGATCAACACTAAACTGACACACAATATTTTTAGCGCAACGCAATCTGACTTTCAATAATCCCTACAAAAGAATGGCCCTGACTAACAATAACCTATGCCTTTCATGAATCACTTACCTCACGAAAATCTTCGTTACTCGAACTACTGCAATACAGCGAGCGCCAATACTGCCAGCTAAATAAAAGATTGTAACTACTGAATGCACTTACTACTGATAGGCATAGTTAGCAAATGAAAGATTTTGATAGAGAACAAACAATGTATTTACCTTAATAGTGGTTAAAAGTCATATATATATATATCAGTTCTGACGGACACACGTCCAGATCGTCCGCTCTCAAAACTCTGCCACCTCTCGCCCCACGTGCACCACTGCTGGCGGATCACCTCCAACTGCACAACGCTACGCGCTGTTCACATCCAACTGCCGAACACTACAATAGCAAATATTCCAACAATGCAAATCAGCCACAGACTGCACACAGCATAGTCAGCGATTTTCATACTGAGCGCTACGTGGCGTTACCAACTTAAAAACTTAAACAGCCTACTTACAGCTGTAATCAACAGACATCACGTATGCCCGCTTTTGCAATTACGAAGTGACTCATTTGGTTCTACATTTCACTTGCGATGTACACTGACGTGACAAAATTTATGGAATACTTCCTAATATCGTGTCGGACCTCTTCTCTCCCGTAATGCAGCAGTTCTGCGTGGTATGCACCCAAGAAATCGTTGGTAGTCCTCTGCAGAAATACTGAACCGTGCTGCCCATATAGCTGTCCATAATAGCTAAACTGTTGCCAGTGCAGTATTTTGTGCACGAACTGACCTATCGATTATATCCCGTAAATATTCATTGGGCTCCATGAAGAGTGATACGGTTGGCCAAATAATGCGCTCGAACTGTCCAGAATGTTCTTCAAACCAATCGTGAGCTATTGTGGCCTGGCGACATGGCGCATTGTCACCCTTAAAAATTCAATCTTTCTTTGAGAAAGTGAAGTCCATGAATGGCTGCATATGTTCTCGAAATGGCCGAACGTAACCATACCCAGTCATTATGGGTTCACTTGGACTAGAGGGCCCAGTCCATTCCATGTAAACACCACTACGGAGTGAACACCAGCTTGTTGTTGAAAATTTGGGTTCCTGGCTACTTTGGGTCTGCACATCTTTCAAACCCTACCATCGGCTCTTACCATCTAACCAGGTAATGGTTTTCCAGACGTCTGGGTCCAACCGATATGGCCATGGGCCCACGAGAGGTGCTGCAGGCTATGTCGTGCAGTTACCAAAGCCACTCACATCGGTCGTCTGCTGCCATATCCCATTAACGTCGGATTTCGCCGCACAGTCCTAACGGATACGTTCCTCGTACGTGTCACTTTGATTGCTGCGGTTACTTCAAGCATTGTTGCTTGTCTGTCAGCACCAACCACTCTACATAAACGCCGCTGCTCTCGGTCGTTAAGTGAAGGCCGTCAGCCACTGCGTTGTCCGTGGGGAGAGGTAATGCCTGAAATTTGGTATTCTCGTCGAGTCTTTGGCACTGTCGACCTGGGAATATTGAACTCCCTAGCGATTTCCGAAATGGAGTGTCCCATGCATTAAATGACGAGATGCAGTCGCAAAAAAAAAGATGAAAGTGCACGGCAGCGTAAAAAGTACGGTGTTACTCTACATTTATAAGACTTACTAGTTGGTACGTAAAACTGTTACACTAGGGGATATATTTTAAGTCCGATTTCACAGCAACCAGAATGGTATTTAAATACGATGTCATTCGGTTATTTATAACATACACTAGTCCATCGATGAACAACGTTTTTCTCCTTGAAGGTGATTGTAACAATCGAAACCGGTAGAGAATAAACATAAAATAGTACAGCGGATGGCACTAATACGCTTTTTCTACATTGTTTAACACCTGCAGAAAGTCACCTACGGAAAGCCCTATACAAAAGTTCTTACGGACAGCGATGCGTTTCTGATAAATCTTACCTGGAAACTGTATGCTTTTCTAACGCCCGAGTTACAATACGGTACGATAAGCACCCAATAAATAATGAAGTGTGAAATTATCCACATGAGTACTAAAAGGATTCCACTAAAATTACAGTTACAATCATACAAATCTAAAGGCTGTAAATTCAACTAAATACTTAGGCATTATAGTTACGAGTAACATAAACTGGAAATATCATGTAGATATTGTTGCGGTGAAGGAGAACCTAATATTGCGGTTTATTGGCAGAACACGTATAGGATGCAACAAATCCACTGAAGAGACTGCCTACAGTACTGTTGTCCGTCATGGTGGAGTACCGATGCGCGGTATGGTATCCATATCAAATAGGACTGACGGAGAAGATCGAAAAAGTTTAAAAGAGGGCAGCTGATTTTGCATTGTCACGAAACAGGAACGAGAGAGTCATTGGATATGACACCCGCGTTACCATGGCAAAGATTAAAACAAAAGCATTTTTCGTTGCAACGAGATCTACTCACGAAATTGTTATCACCAACTTTATCCTCCGAATGCGAAAATATTTTGCTGCCGCTTATCTCCATAGGGAAAAATAATAATCGTAAAAAATAAATCATTTTTCCCGCGCTCAATTCTACAGTGGAACGGTAGAGAAATATGTTGAAGGTGGTTCAATGAGCCTTCTGCCAGACATTGAATTGCAAATTTCAGCTTAGTTGTGTAGAGGCAGACGTAGAAGTATGAGAAAATTTTTTATCACAAAATGTCGTTTCCCGTAATTTTATACATCGAATCAAAAACGACAAGTTTTCGAGAAATCCTCAGTGTGCAGGTGGTTTGGAACAGCACACCAAAGTCGTAACATGAAATTCCTCAATTTGGGACCATGGACGTAATCTAATATGGCGTCTCCTAAGTTCTGCTTGTGCCGTAGGTAGCTACCTTGGATCTCATTGGCAACGTTTCTCTCCACGGAAAAAAAATGACGTGTCGGATTCAGCTTTTCACTGTTGGGAATGCTCTGGAACGTGAAATTCCACGTTGCGACGTCACGAAGCTTCACTAGCTCCACGTCCACGGACGCCTTCACGTCGCATGTGAGGACAGCTTCGGCCGCCGTGAACGGCCTTCGCGAGCGACTCGGCACGAAACAGGGGACTCATTGAGCCCAGCCAGCCTTGACACAGTGGCGGCCACGCGCATAATTCGGTCACCAGCAGAGCACGACCGCCGAGGCGCAACATTCGCCAGCGCCATCCACCTGCCGCCAGAACGACTGTTAACATATTTGTAGAAATCTTAAGAGCCGACTTCTTGTTCCCAGAATGAAATTTTTCCTCTGCAGCGGAGTGTGCGCGGAAATGAAACTTTCTGGCAGATTAAAACTGTGTGTTGGCCCGAGATTCGAACTCGGGTCCTTTGCCTTTCGCGGGCGAGTGCTCTATCGACTGAGCTACTCAAGCACGACTCACGACACGTCCTCACGGTTTTACTTCCGCCAGTACCTGTGAGGAGAGGTTATGAGTCGTGCTTGGATAGCTGAGTCGGTAGAGCACTTGCCTGCGAAATGCGAAGGCCTCAAGTTCGAGTCCTGGTCTGGCACACAGTTTTAATCTGCCAGGAAGTTTCATATCAGCGCACACTCCGCTGCAGAGTGAAAATTTCACCCTGGAAACATCCGCCAGGCTGTGGCTAAGCCATTTCCCCTCAATATCCGCCATGTCTTCTCAATATCCTCTCTTCTAGGAGTGCTAGTTCTGCAAGATCTGCAGGAGGACTTCTGTGAAGTTTGGGAGGTTGGAGATGAGGTACTGGCGGAAGTAAAACTGCGAGGACGGGTCGTGGGTCGTGCTTGGTTAGCACAGTCAGCACCTGCCTGTGGAATGCAGAGGTCTCGAGTTCGACTCTTGGTCTGGCACAAAAGTTTCAGACTTTTTGTTGTCAACGCAAAGATTGGATTCATGCAATTCTGCATTCCTGTTGCTCGCCAGCTAACCTCGGCATTTCAACACAGCTATTTCAGCCCACAATATGAAAGACATTTTACATTTTCAGATTGGCCTCCTTCATGCAACCAGCATAGCATTCCGAAACATCGATCAAGCGGAACCGAAATCTCAGATGTCAATCTGTTTCTTAGATTCATTATGTTTCTTATTAGGCCGATTTCTTTCAGTGACTCATTGCATGACGTCTTCAGTTCTTATTTCGATAAATCTACCAGTCTCTTCCAACCCTACAGTTTTCCTCCTTTTCTCCTTCGACCTCTACCGCATTCGTTTAACCATAGACGCTTTAGTAAATGTTCCAATAAAAATTTCTACCATTTTTCACAGTCTTCTTTCTTGGCACATTGTATGTAGTTGGCTAAATTCTTGCTTGTGCAATATGTGTTGTAGGAGCCACGAACATACTTCAGAGACGCAGAATCTTCCACGGAATATCGTTGAAGTAACGAGTATTCGTTTGCGAAAGTGAAGATTAGCTAGGTGTGGTCTTTTTCGGTACTGGTACAGAAGCCTTTCATGCCACCGAATTACCTATTATGGACTGGTACGAGCAGTTGGTCATGAAGCGCCGTAGAAGGTTGTTTGGGAAGACTAATGTCGGCTTCGTTGCAACTGTAAGTCAGGCGCGATCAGCGCTGGAAACTTTGCACTTTGCCATTCGCTACGCCAGTCATTCTGTTCGATACGCCATTGCTCCTCTCTATTAGTCTACCTCTCTGCAAGGCAACTGTAGAAGAAATTGGCGACTGCGTCGCAGAAAACGTTGTGGAGAGAAACCAGTGTCGGCAGGAGGATCCTTCTCCCCCCCAAGTTAAACTCCCGTCATCTCCCGCTCTCGAGCAGCTTGGGCTTTGCACCGCAATAAATGAACGGTGTTCATCCACTGAACACTGTGTTGGCGCCAAGTGCAGGAAAACAGCGAAAGACGCGATATATGCTTACGGCTATCAGAGAAGCACTTCAACATCGCTGTTCAGGAAATAAAAGTAGATTCTAGTCTCCGTGTTATATGACGCAGGTACACCATTTTCGCCGTTTTTTCCCTTCTTTTAACATATTTCCTAATTTTCAGTGAACACTACATTCAGAAACAAGAACAGACTTCGTTGTTGCTTGTTTAGATATATTACTAGCTGTCTTTTGTAGCTGGCGATTTTACCCAGTTGCATCCCTGTAATCTATTCTTACCGACTGCGTCATGATCACTGTCTTTTCCTCCCTTTTAGCGCACAAACGCTACTGTGAAATAACGACTTTCCATTAAAGAGTCACCACCCGCACTTACGAGAGGCTTTCAAGGAGAAATACAACACTTTCTTTTCTCGGCCAATTTCGATAAAAGAAAAGGCAGAATTTGCTTTGGGACATTGCGGAATACTCCTGCTTCAGCACCTACAGCTTCATGAAGTTAAGATACCTGGCAGAGCTATACGTAGCCTTCCAAATGGCGTCTGTAACTGATACGTTCCAGCAGAGAACAGTCATTGAGGGTCTTTTGGCGAAAAACCAGAGCACCACAGATATTCATGGGCACTTGCAAAAAATGGTTCAAAAGGCTCTGAGCACTATGGGACTTAACTTCTGAGGTCATCAGTGCCCTAGGACTTAGAACTACTTAAACCTAACTAACCTGAGGACATCACACACACCCATGCCCGAGGCAGGATTCGAACCTGCGACCGTAGCGGTCGCGCGGTTCCAGACTGTAGCGCCTAGAAACGCCCGGCCGGCGGGCCCTGGCAGAATGTCTGCGGAGACCTGGCAGTGAACAAAAGCGTGGCGAGACGTTGGGCGAGACATCTGTCCGATCTCGCTCGTGCCGGCCAGCCGCAAACAACTGTGACTCCTGTAGTGTTGAAACGTGCGGAGTCTCTTATTAGAGGTGATCAACGGATCACAGTCAGACACCTCGCTGCTTAACTGGCCACTCCTTTGGTAGTGCTGACACACTCATCGACCAGTGGGGGTACTCAGAGATGTGTGCCCGTTGCGTTTCTCCCCGCCTAACAGAAGGCCGTAGAGAGTAATGAAGGACCAACTGTGTTGAATTGCTTGCACGTTACGAGGCTGCTCATGACAATTTTTTGTCGATCATCATCACAGACGCTAAAAACCGGACTCATTACTTCCAACCGGAAACAGAACGGCATTCCATGGTGAGGCGCCCCACCACCTCTCGTTCGAAAGAAAAGTTCACAGATGCACCCTGTGCTGGTGAAGCCATGACGGCCGTCTTCTGGTACTCTGAAAGGGCTTTTCTGTTTGATGTCCTCACTCATGTTGCAACGACCATCTCTGAATTGCGTTGTGCTACCCCCAGGAAACTGAAGAAACGGATTCAGCGTGTTTGTTGACCCATAAATGCAAATGAACTACTACTCCATGAGAAAGCAAGGCCACACTCAAGTCTGCTCAGAAGAGAGGACTTCACAAAATTGGACTGTTCTTCCTCAACCGCTCTACAGCCCGACTTCTGCTTGAACTAATCACAGATGCACTCCGTCGGGAGCAATACTTGGATGTTAGGGAGGTATCTATGCAGCAAGACGTTGGTTTCGACTTGGATCAGTAGCGTGGTCTCCTGCAGGCATACAAGCCCTGCCAGTAAGGTGGCGATTGGCCGTCGCATTGAACGGAGGTTTTCTTGAAAAATAAGGTTTTATAGCCAAAAGTGTGAGGAATAATATGGTGTATTGGAATCCTGAATTCAGAAAAGAAATGAGTTACCTTTTGAACGGTCCTCGTATTTTGAAGCGAGTAAACAACACGCCAAGTATGTTATTTCATGATGCAATTCTTCCTACTTGATAATATGTATCGGTTGATGTTTCATTTTCAGTAATTCTCGTTCTTGCTCTTTCCGCCCGCTTTTGAGTACTTCTCGGAAGCCGTGTAATTTTTACATAGTAAGCGGTCACTTGTGGCTAAGAGATGAAACGCAAGATTAAAGTTCCAAAGGTCTCCTATTTGAGCCTAGTTCAGTCAGGGGACTCTTACGCATAACTTATCACTTATTTCTAGTCTGGCAATGTTACTTCATGGGAACTAATGCCGTGTTGCACCGTGGTTCTGGGGCCACATTAAAATGTAGTTCCTCCTATAAATGGTCGAGTCAGTCAGTTTAAAGGTCGGAGGAAGGCAAAGAATATTCCACCTCCAAGAGGACAACGCCTAGTCGCGTTGTTGGGTTGGTTTGTTTGTGGGAGGAGACCAAACAGCGAGGTCATCGCTCTCATCGGATTAGGGAAGGAAGTCGGCCGTGCCCTTTCGAAGGAACCATCCCGGCATTTGCTTGGAGCGATTTAGGGAAATCACGGCAAACCTAAATCAGGATGGCCGGATGCGGGACTGCACCGTCGTCCTCCCGAATGCGAGTCCAGTGTGCTAACCACTGCGCCACCTCGCTCGGTACCATCGCGTTGTTCAAACAACCTTCGGGATGAGAGTAGTTTTGCCTTATTGACAGGTGAAAACTTCACGTTTGGTGAAAATAAATCAGTCATATAGACCCAACGAGTATGCAGACGTTAGAGGGGGAAGGAAAGTGAACGTGTGGAAGGAGCAGTACACCGCGATGCGCCGCCACGGTCGCACAAAGGCATTTCCGGGGCAAGCTGCCGGCCTCGGGTCCGCATGTGTGTGTGTGTGTGTGTGTGTGTGTGTGTGTGTGTGTGTCGGTCGCTGGCCCTGCGTTTGAATGGAGTGTCAGGACTGGTTACTCAGAGAAAGTGCCGAGTGGGCTCTGTAAAACGCAGTCCGCTTCATTTTGCAAAAATTGGTGTACAGCGAAGTGGAACTCATTACAGATAATATACGGAAAAAAGAATCGTTTTTTGGTCGTATTATGAGGACACCAGAAAACCGATTATCGATAAAAATGGTAGAGAAACTTTAGAACATGTAGCAACAAGTAGGATGAATAAAGGAAATCAAGGAGGATATGAAAGAGGTAGAATTAACCCTGGGTGATATGTAAAACAGAACAGAAAAATTGAAGAAACTGGATCACATAAAAATAAGACCTAAACCAAACACAGAAAAACGGCAAACAAAAGGGGCATTCAGAGATGAGGAACGACAAAAAAGGTCACAACGAATGAAAAGATACTGGGCAATTCGGAAAGAAAGCCTATGACGATCAGAAAATGGACTGCAGTGGTCCAATGAGACCGCACAAGCAAAAGAATACGTAGAGGAGAAGAAGAAGAATGGGCGAGAGGTTATTCGATAGGTAGATGGAGTTTTAACAGTTAAGCTTCCGATGTCATTTCAACGAAATTCTTCTGAGTGTGTAATTGCGTCATACGCGATGAAACTACTCGCTATTCGACTGCTATTGCGGGCACTTTTCATCTGGGTACTGCAGAAAATCTTTACAGACATGGACACCAGTCACAAAAGGCATGACACGTAGTTTTCACACGGAAACCATTCATAAGCTGAGGATAGCTAAGCGAGCAACAGAGGGATGTGTTCTGGGAATTTATAAGAGAGACACGGAAACTAACAATCTGATCAGGGAACAGAATGTAATGGAAGACCTGATTGTGGAAGTAAAAAAAGTTACATGTAGTTGTATGGGACATATAGACAAGACAATAGATGGAAAATAAGCCACTGAAGTGCTTTATTGTATTAAAGCATAATAAGATAGGAAGTTGGCCTATGGGAAGTGGACTGATAGTAGTATATGCTTGATATAATCCCGTCAGCTGTCTTATTTTTTACTCGTTATACTGTTTGACAATCCCTATTACAGGCTTCTAATGGTTATAGAGGAACTTACTGTCCGGAAATGTGCCATTTGGGTGTAAAATAAGTTTGAAGACGGATAGGCACACGAACATTAAGGCTCAAAAAGAACGATAAATGAAGGAAAAGGGACTGAAGAATAAAACTGCTGGAAAACTATACAGATGGGGCGAGTCAAGGATGACATACCAATTTCATGTGTAGCTTTTGCTGACGACTTAGCCTTGCTAGCGGATGATGATATAACAACAATCGAACAGGTTGGAACCCTTAAAGAATAGGAGAGAAAGTTGGTCTCCAAATATCTTTCCTAAGTGAGTTCATCGTCACAAAAACTGACACCCAAAATTTGACTATAAAATTCGGTCGTATCAATGTGTCCCTTATTTTAAATACTTAGGTGAAGCCCTTGAACCTACAGGGCGAGAGAAAATAGCACAAAAGATTCGCCTCCCAAAACTAAAGAGAGCCTATGGAAGAACCTACGAAGTGTACAATAAAAGAGTCTTGTTCAAAAACACTAAAATTAGGCTCTATAATACAGTATTAATACCTGAAGTCCTGTATGCCAATGGGACCCTGACAGTCCACATAAAAAGACGGCCTAGAAAACTTATTAAAAGAAGTAAAATCATCAGGAACGTACTAGGGCCAAAGAAAACAGAAGAGGGTTATAGACTACAATCTCGTCAAACAACTGAGAAATTGCCCAACCCTGCAGCAGACATTAACAAACGCGATTAAAATTTTATGGACACGTCTCTAGGCTCCCCAAAGCAAGACTTACGCACAAAATTCTTAAATTCATAGAAGGACTATGCCCTGGATACAAGAGGTCAAAAATGACGTACAAAAAGCTCGGATAAATTATTCAGATATTTTGGACAGAAAGGTGTTTGACCAGAAAGTTGACAGATGGGGAGATATGTCAGAGAACTAAGTTCCGAAGAAAGCAGAAACAACATGGAGAGAGGAAAGGAAGAGAGCCCATGCAGAAAAAGTGAGAGCAGTGTGGAAAAAAATGAAAAAGAATCAAGAACTTTGCGAGATCCAACATGGTCTAATCGCACATAATAATAATAAAATAATAATAATAATAATAATAATAATAATAATAATACTCAAATGATAATTGATAAGGCGATTATCCGCAGAATAAGCAGGAGGAAAATCAGAAAAACACTGACAAGAAGAAAGGGCAGGATGACAGGACATGCTGTTAAGATATCGAGGAACAACTCCTGTGATGTTCAACGGGGTTACAGAAGATAAACCTGTGGAGTAAGACAGATTGGAACATTTCCAACAAATGAAGACTTTGAGTGTGACCACGACTCTGAGATGAAGAGTTTGGTAAAAAAGAGTAAGTCGTGGTAGGTCGAATCTAACCAGTCTGAAGACTGATGAAAAAATTGTCAGTTGATTGGATAATCATATGGATGATGTCTGACGATGGAACGTTATCACCGTGAAATAGATAACATACTTTTCATGGAAGCAGCAAAAATAAAGACAGCCGATTGGCATGTGTGAAACACACAATATTGGGCAACGCCCAAGAAATCCATTTGAACAAAACAGATCACACGAAAATAAAGATGAATACTTGTCAAAAGAAACACACGGGATCAATATGTCGACGACCATCATGAGTGTAAAAATCTAGAGGTAACCTTCATAGAGCAGTGATCTGAAAAACCTTCCTAACAGAACGTTCCAATCTGCAAACAGTAAAAATTACTAAGAAGATCTTTTCTTTAAAGTATAAGTTACACTGTCGTCTATACGCTCAACTGTTCAGTGTGTTATATCTTGATTTTGTTATTGTGTATAGATGCAGTACGTCAGGGCGAGCAGAGGATGCTAGAAAATCGTCCACATTAGAAGTAGCTCGCCAGCAAGCTGTTTGATATTCAGTTTGAGCAAAGCTTAGCCTTGCGGCTTTCCGTGTCACCAGTTGCCAGGCTTCGCATGATTAACGAGATCAGACCTGTTCAGTTAGAGAGCACGAACAACTTGCGAGTAAGGCTTCCAGTTGCAGCAGCGGCCGGAGAACTGCAAATCAGATGTTCCGACTATCCGATGCATTGAAGAACTATCCTACACTTAATTTCAATCTAATCAATACATTTTCCAGAATGATGTCAATTAAAATTCTAAAAGTGAAGTATTTATACTCATTGTATTCGACCTGTAAATTTGCGGAAAAACACGAAAATAGGTGTGTAGGTGTGAAGCTGTGGTGTTCATAGTTCCTATAGTATGTTGCAGCTTTTATTTTGCTATTTTCGAGATTGTAAACACTCCATTTACCCAAAGGACGATTTTCATAAAAGAAACAGAAATGCTATGGGTAAGGAAGAGAAACACCGCTAATTTTAGCTGCACAGTAATTGAATGAAAGAAATTGTCGGAACTGGTTACGGTATAATTAAGATTTTTACCAGCTTTATGATGGTAGGCGTATAAGAGTCTCTTATAAAAGGCATGAAGCACAACCTGAAGAATAACGAGACAATTCAAACCCTAATGAAGTCTCTCGAAACGGTGTTAGTGCCGGAAGATTGTAGCACGTCCTAGTCCCTCCATTTGCATTCTAGAAACGTCCCTGTTTTCGTTAATCACGAGGTGTAATGTTTGTTACGCGACCTCTCAGTTAATTTTCTGGCAGAAGCGCGTGCAGTCGAGTGCTCAAGACACGGAATTATGTTGACAGCTAAACTTCAAACGAATAAAGAAAATCTTACTAGAGACAAATAAAATTCGTTAAAAATGAAAATCACACAAATTGAAAACACGTCAAATAATTCTTTCCTTGCCTGTTTTTATGACTGCATTCCAGTGAATGAAGTTAGTGCATCGTTATTGTTATAATATCTCGTACAATGTAGTCTGTTAACGGGAGTGGGATTTAATAACGCAGGGAACTATTACGGATGTTGGAATATTAATGTCCATCTGTAATCAATGAGAGGGAGTACTTTTAACTGCCATTTCTTGGCTTGCAGTTCTTAAGTCGTATTTCTTCTATGTTAGTCGTAAAAGTCGCCGGAGTACGAAAGCCCAAGAAAAACATCGAAAGTGAACCAATTCCTTCGCTTATGAGTGCAGTACATTCTGATGCTAGCACTCTGTACGGCAGATTAAAACTGAGGGCTGAACGTTCTCATATCTGTGGCAATGCTTTTTCATTTGAAGCACTACATTATGACTTATTGGTCGAGTCAAAGCATCTGCCTATTTGCTTGTCACTTGTTATCTTTCTTTATATGTACACTATCGGAACAGATGGAAGAAAATAATAGGTTTATTTCAACTGAAAGAGCTATATTTTAGCCGAAATACTTCTGAATTTTTAACAGAACATCTATAAAGATTTCCATATTTAGACCACACTGAAAGCTGTATTTGTTTTCTTTCCTTTATAGATGCGTGACCTGAAGGAGGAGAAAGTTTTTGTTACTATACTGGGTCACTGGTCATTTCCAAGGTCATTTCCGCTTCGTAATACGCAAATTAAACCAAATTTTTATGATTATTAACAAATTTTATTAGTTATTAGTTTCTCCATGTTTTGGAGGGATCCGCTGCTCAGGAACTGTGTACTGAGTTGTTGAATAACAGCTTCTGTTTCCAAAAACTTTTTATTAAACTTCATGACGGATTTGGACATTTATGACGCATTGCCTCTTGGTACCTGTCTCGAGTACTTTGTCCGACGTTTGTTTGGCGATTTTTTCTGATGTTTCGTTAGTACGAGTGATTGGCTCTGTCGAAACTTCGCCCTCCACTGTTAATGGCAGACCAGCAACGGAGGGTGAAGCTTTGACAATACCAGCCAGTCGTGCTGGCGAAACATCGTACGTACTCCAACAACCATTAAAATACATAGCCTTTACATTTATTTATTAGCAATACTGCACCTTGCAGAATCACTTGTCGACTACCTTACAGCAGTGCTGTTTATACACCTTATTAAGTTATAGTATCACTGTAGTTGCTATGTAGTCAAATTCTGCCTACTAAATATCACAGGAAAGCCAAGACTGTTTGCTTATCTTTACCTGTTAAGATTGAACACTTACCTAGAGCTAACTTACACGCGCACACCTTTTATGGCCGTAGTCCCACCAAAAGATGCTTTTACGACCCATGGTTACCTCGAAAATTTTGTTCGTTTTTGCGTTCTGAAAACCTGAGACTTTTCCTCCATGTTCCACCCATACACGTGAAGATGTCTCAGCGGTCGTTTCGTGCAGCTTTTACAAATGAAGACCACATCACACATTCATACAGGAGAGGGAATTAAAAATTCGATGACTCCAATCACGGACCCATTGCGTTCATATTTAATGTCGGTAAAGTTAATATGCAAATTTCTCCTGCAGTATTAGTTTTGCCCGGTATTCTGCATCCACCGTCGTGTTGCTACGATAAAGGACCATTACGGCGACGCAAAATAATATTAACAGCAGCCAGGCATATTATTCAGAAAATTCCCAAGATGGCGTAAATCACTGAAGGAAAGAGTCGTTTTATTCAAAACAGCTTCGCAGCCACAATGGTGCAGAGGACGCGGGGGTGCTGGGAGTGTCGCCACTTCAGAGTGGCCAGCCTAAGAGCCAGGGATCGCCCCTGCTGCACTGCCTAAGGATCTAAGGACCCCATGTGGCGTCAGAACAGGTGACTGCAGGAATTATTGTTTTACTGGTAGAAACACTCCACCGAGGCAATAAAACAAGGAGGAACGCTCTCCAGCCCCACACTGATGCAGGTTCTCGTCGCTGCAATCCTTTTTTAAGAAGTAGCGCGGAATTTGTCTCCAGCTTTTCTTAACACACAAGGTGATCAGAAACAGTTAGAAAAGCATACGAGGGGCGTTTGAAAAGTCCGTGCAAAAATAAAAACTACTTACTTGTTTGTGGTAAACCTTTTTTATACTTCGACATAGTCTCCTATACGCTTCGTCCAATTGTGTTCCAATCTGTTGATCCCTTCCGAATAATAGGAATTGTCCAAGTCTGCAAAATAGCTATTAGTTGCTGCAATCACCCCCTCGTTTGAATAAAATCTTTTTCCCGCCAGCCATTTCTTCAAATTGGGGAACATATCGCAGTACGAGTGAGCCAAGTCTGGAGAACAGGGGGGATGTGAAACGAGTTGGAATCCTATTTCCATTAATTTTGCGACCACAACTGCTGAGGTGTGTGCTGGTGCATTGTCGTGAAGGAAAAGGAGATTTTTGCGGTTCATTCGCCAGCGTTTTACTTGCAGCTCGGTTTTCAAACGGTCGTATAACGATGAATAATATGCACCTGTAATAATTTTACCCTTTTCCAGGTAATCGATGAGGATTACCCCTTGCGAATCCCAAAAGACAGTCACCATAACCTTTCTTGCCGAAGGTGCAGATTCCCCCTTGGTAACCCATTATTTAGATTGTTGTTTGGTCTCAGGTGTATAGTATCGACGTTTCATCTATAGTGACGAAACGAAGCTTGAAGTCCTGCGGGTTCTTCCTGAACAGCTGCAACCCATCCTTGCAACACTTCATGCGATTCCGTTTTTGGTCAAGCGTGAGCAATCGCGGAACCCAACTTGCGGATAGCTTTCTCATTTCCAAATGTTTGTGCATAATATTATGTACCCATTCATTCAAGATGCCCACAGCACTATCAATCTCACGCACTTTAACTCTTCTGTCATCCATCACGATATCATGAATTTCATCAATGATTTCTGGAGTCGTAACCTCCACAGGACGTCCAGAACGTTCAGCAACACTTGTGCCCATATGGCCACTCCTAAAATTTTGAAACCACTTATAAACTGTTCTAATCGAAGGTGCAGAGTCACCGTAATGTTTATCAAGCTTCTCTTTAGTCTCCTGAGGCGTATTGCCTTTCATAAAGTAATGTTTAATCACCACACGAAATTCTTTTCTGTCCATTTTTTGACAAACACTCGACTTCCTTGATTCACACGAATGCCAAACACACAGAAATAGACCAATATGGCTGAAACTTCGTGTGCGTTCTTTCCAAATATGCTACTAACTAAACATGACCTCGATACGCGCCGGTGGTGCCATCTCTCGGACCTTGCACGGACTTTTCAAACGCCCCTCGTATAAGAGTGTTACGGGGTAGATTGAGCAAATAAATAATTGTTAAGAAAAAAATTCGATACTTTGCGTAGTTTCCGACTCAATTAGCACTAAAGTTAGCCAATGATGCCGCTGCGCGTGACAGTTCAAGCGGTCCGCCAGGTACGCCGAGTGCGTTCTTCGTTTGATTTCTTAAAACCGAACAAGAGAGCGCTACAGAAATTGATATGGGACAGCAGTAAGGACTGAACGCGAGCCGAAGGCTGAGCAGTCTTGTGCGATATCTACGCTATGAGAACAAATGACACTAACTGTGTCTAGCTGGCCAATTGAATTGCCCGGGCGACGGCCTGATTGGTTACCTTCAATGCTAATTAACTCTGAACAGCGAAACGTATAGAATTTTTTCTTAACAAATATTTCTCAACACAATCCTGTCCTGCAATAGCGTTAGAAACTTTACAGCCTGTCTCCGACCACCCTGTATACTTGGTTCCATTACTTTAGCGTCAGTTGTGTTTGAAGCCCAGTCGGTGAGAGGATGCACGAGGCTTCCGCGATGACCCAAAGTAAGCACGCACGCTCCTTGTTTTGCGGTCTGACAGCACACCACGCATCTACGGTACTCTAGGTAACAGTTGCCGCATATGCCGCTCTTTGTTTTCGAATCTAGTTTCTCTCACGGTCAACAATATCTTCCACCTTCCTCTCGGGATACTTCTCCCGTGTTTTTTACTATTTCCGTCCGCCTACGGAGTAGAAAAACATTTTATTCGTCTTTAGTGTTCTGTTACGTGTTTGTGACCATCCCTCTTTTCCTAATTCTACAAGATTATCTGACAAACACCGGCTGTATGTTCAATCTGCGAGGCTGCCACGGTAAAGGAGACAAGAGATCTCCAATTAAATTATCATTTACCTCGAAATAGAATAAAAAGTAACAGTTAGCACAGTTCACTATAAATATTAAGTCGTCATTTAATCTGGTTAGCTCTTTCAAGACATTCTAGTGAAAATCATTGCTCTTTACGCATACAGGCTGATCCACCTGCCCATACCGAAGTCGTTTCATGCAACCCGCATATGTATCTCGTCTTTAAAAACCACGCACGAGTTTTGTATATTTTCTCACTCGCTAACGCAAACTATTAGTCCTATAGAAAGAATCAACAGGATCTTTTTGTCGGAAAATAATTTCGTTCCGAGGCCGTAGTTTACTAGTTATTCAAGAATTACGTACAAAAGTGACCTTTAAACGCACCCCCACTCCCACACTCAATTCCCACAGGTCAGGGCGTCTAGTATGTTGTTCACTGCACTCCTTCCTAAACACCGTAGAGAAGTCAGCGACAGCACTAATTATTTCCCCACATCCGACCTTTTCGGCCGGCCGGGATGGTCAAGCGGTTCTAGGCACTACAGTCTGGAACTGCGCGACCGCTCGGCATAGATGCCTCGGGCATAGATGTGTGTGATGTCCTTCTGTTAGTTAGGTTTAAGTAGTTCTAAGTTTTAGGGGACTGATGACCTTAGGAGTTAAGTCTCATAGTGCTCAGAGCCATTTCTGAACCGACCTTTTCTTGTCTCCACTGACTGGCCTAATTACGCCACCAGCTTAGTCGAGCACTTACAAATCGTAAAATTGAAATTTGTATAACTTCTAAGTAGCAGTTTTCTGAGCTTTAACATCATAAAATGAAGGTCCTGTTCATTTCTTTCTGTAGTACATAGAGAGCGGGAAAATATGAAATCTTTTATGTAGTTTTCGAATGTGTTGCGGCTTGCAGGTAGGGACAGCTGAAACGCCCAGTAGAGGTCACATAAACTGTTGTGGAATGTGAGTGTTACAGTTCCCCACCCTAGCATCTCCTCTCGATGAATGCTGCTACTGGAACACAGTGTACTAGAGTATTCTACAAGACAGGTTTTCCACGTAAGTATGTAAAGTTATATTTCACGAAAATACGAACCGTCGCAGAACTTTAATACATGGATTCACGTTCCTCTGTTCCTGACACGATTTGGTACATAACTAGAAGTACGGACGAACGCTCAGACAACATGCGCGTTTCAAAATACGCCCACGGTCACGATTTACGATAGGCGGAGCAATGTATTTACATCGGGGAACGTGTTTTCCACACTGGGATCTGCAGTAGCACTGTTTAAAGAGGAGAAAGTCCTGGGACGTAAAGGAAAGTTATTAGAGCGTCGTGCGCGTCCTTGAGTGGCCGGCATTTTAATGCGGGCAGCGACAATGGGCGGCGGGAACACGTGCTCGCGCCTATCGCGCTGGGAGATCGACTGACGGCGCGGCGCGTCGCCCTGGACGTGTATATTAAACGCCGGCGATGAGATGCGATCCGATGCGACGCTGCAGTGCGCTCACGGCGGGCGTTACACACGAGAACTGACACGTGTGGGCGGCAAAGGCTCGCACGTGCAACGTCGCAGCAGCAGCACCACCACCACCACCACCACCACAAGGCCCCTTTGTGCGCCACGTCACTTTGTTCGCCTTCTCCGGGTTTGCGAGAAAAGCGCGTACACCCCGTACTGGGGCTACCTAGTTTGCTTTACACATGCCCCCACTCTCATATGCCTTTTGTTAAGACTACCACATTCAGTCGTTAAAATGGACGGCTTGGCTCTAATATTAACGTGCCAATTTACACTACTGGCCATTAAAATTGCTACACCAAGAAGAAATGCAGAGGATAAACGGGTATTCATTGAACAAATATATTATACTAGAATTGACATGCGATTACATTTTCACGTAATTTGGGTGCATAGACCCTGAGAAAGCAGTGCCCAGAACAACCACCTCTGACCGTAATAACGGCCTTGATACGCCTGGGCATTGAGTCAAACAGAGCTTGGATGGCGTGTACAGGTACAGCTACTCATGCAGCTTCAACACGATACCACAGTTCATCAAGAGTAGTGACTGGCGTATTGTGACGAGCCAGTTGCTCGGCCACCATCGACCAGACGTTTTCAATTGGTGAGAGATCTGGAGAATGTGCTGGCCAGGGCAGCAGTGGAACATTTTCTGTATCCATAAAGGCCCGTACAGGACCTGCAACGTGCGGTCGTGCATTATCCTGCTGAAATGTAGGGTTTCGCAGAGATCGAATGAAGGGTAGAGCCACGGGTCGTAACACATCGGAAATGTAACGTCCACAGTTCAAAGTGCCGTCAACGCTAACAAGAGGTGACCGAGGCGTGTAACCAATGGCACCCCATACGGTTAAATTTCGCGTCTGTAGCATGTCATCTTCGTGGTGTAGCAAGGTAGTGTACATCTACGCGGCGTTTCAGAAATCGTGTTACGCATTTCTACAAGTTGTAGGGGAGACTTAGATCAAGTTTTACGTAGGAACCTGTGTCCAGGAACATTATCCAGTGACGCTACAGAACGTCAAGTTATAGTCGCTAGCGCCTGTAAATGTATGTACGGGGCGATACTCCTACGTGGCGCCTCCCAGATGGCGTATAGGGAGCGAGGGAGGGGGCGTCCTAACTGGCCTACCCTCGGACTTGAGTGAAATAAAACTTCTCTCGCGGACCAAACACACCCTCTGCGGTCAACAACCGTAGTTGCAAATCGGAGTTTACTCCACCTAAGGTTAATTACCTTTGAAGTCAGATATGGAAAGGTCTTTCAGGTAAAAAAATACTACCGTACTGCCCAAAAAGGCATGTAAAGGCTACACCGGATTCGGTTGGTAGCCAATTAGAAGACAGTAATGAATCGGGGAATCTGGAATCACCCAGATGTGCACTGACACACAAAAAGAAGATTCAACATGAGCAAATAATTTATACAGCGACACACAACTTGAAATCACTACTGAAGACCAGAAAACTCAGATCTCTCACAAATGAATTAACTAAACAAATAACCTTAATAGCGCGGCTCCAGGGAATTGGAAACACGATAGAGGACCCGTTGGAATCACAAGGATACAGAATTTACAATGGGGAGCCACGACAGAGGGTTATGAAGCAATGTCCCCAATTTCGAACAGGATTTATACTGAATATAAAAATAATACAGTCAATAACTGATTTTCAAGCAATATGACCAATAATTGCAACTCTGAATTTTAAAATAACGAATAAAACCTACACAATTACAAATGTTTATGCTCCTACAAACAAAAAATTTTCGAACAAAAACAAAGGAAGAGGGAGATAAATTTTGGGGCCTTCTTCAACAAATTGTGAACAGAATAAGGAATGTAAAAATCTTATTGGGAGACTTCAACGCCCAGCTGGGAAAAGAAAAGAAATATAAAAGATATAGTTGGAAAATGGAGTCCAGGTAACTTTACAAACAAGAATGTTCAAAGAAGACTTGTAGAAACCTGCAGGGAACACGACCTTGTATCTAAATCAACATACTTCAAGAGGAAGACAAATAAACTTAAAGTATGGAAATACCCAAATTGGAGGAAAGGGCAGTGGTAGCTAGATCACTTCTGTATGGACAAAATTTTTCGTAGGGAGGTCTACAATGTTAAAATATCGAGAGGAGTAAACACAGGCTTAGACCACAGAGTAGTTCAAATTAGACTCACACCATTAAAGAAAAAAAAAATGATAAAATGTTTAACGAGGAGGAGATGCGACCAACATCAGATAATCAAAAGTGACAAATACCAACAAATAACACAAACCATTAAAGTAATAGATGATCTAGAAGAACTGGTACCAAGTCTCAAGAAACAAGCCGAGAGTAAAGCTCCCTTGAACCCATGAAGAAAAAATGCACGGTGGACTCCAGAATGTGGCAAATTGTTAGTGTACTGCTCTGCTGTAGTGTCAGAGCACCAATGAAAGACAAAGGTCCCGAATCACGCAATGAGTTTCAAAATCTTTCAAAGAGTTCGTGGAAGTGCGAGAAAACGACCACATATTCAACCGGAACAGAAGTTTTCAAATTATTTCCACTCCTAGACGCGGCGTAGGCAGCGGCAGAATAGACAAACAGCAGGACGTGCGGATCGCTTCAACACACTCGCTCCCTTAACACATTCTTCTCTTTCGGAGACACTCGACTGGCCCGCCCGACACTCCATCGGCAGAGAGAATGCAGTCATTCCATCATCATACCACACGAACTCGACACTTCGCATGAAGAAGGCGACTTGCACAGACGTACAACTGCACCAAAAAGTATTGGCACACTTGCGTATTTATCGTTGCTGGTTACAAACGCCGCACCTTCCGGTACACAGCACATGTACGTGCTACCTCACGTACCAGACATTACAATTCTGCCCACAGTGCCTACCATTAACAAAGAAATGCAGTGTTAAGGGCAAACATGTATCTCCTCTGCACACAAAAAGTATTGGCACAGACCGTGGCTTCTCGATATATTACTGGATTTTCAAGTACCGGAACGCCATCTGCTGACGCAACAGACACTGCGTGTTGTTGACGGCCCAGTCGCTAGTATGTTGCTGTACTGCGCGATAGTGTGGTCAGCGCGTGGCGGAAGAAGAAGGAAAATTCAGTGGCGTTGCACGAGAGTGGTATTGCTCCGTTCACAAGGGAGAAGCTATCGACAAATCGGAGCAGAGGTGTCTGTTAGCTACACAACGGTATGAGCCATCATTCATAAATATAAAGAGATTGGAACAGCAGTGAGTAAGTGTCGCCCTGGACGTCCAAACGTGTTTACAACCCGAGAGCGTCGCCGTATCATCGCATTTGCTCGGAAGGAACCTGCTACAAGTGTAGCAGCTATTGCTGAGGTTGTTCAGAGAACGTCCGACAAGACGGTTAGTGTTCAAACTATACGAAATGTGTTGAATGAGGCTGACATGCATGGAAGTTCTCCCAGGAAAAAGCCATACACATCGGAAATTAACAGGCAGAAACGCCTGCAGTTTGCCAAGGAGTACATCAGCAAGCCGATGGAGTTTTGGAACACTGTGATATTTAGCGACGAATCGAAGTTCAATGTGTTCGGATTTGATGCAAGAAAGCAAGTTTGGCGCAAGCCGAATACGCACCTCGACATCAAACACATGCATCGCACAGTCAAACACGGTGGGAGCGGTATCATGGTCTGGGGCTGTATGGCGGCGTCCGGCGTTGGAAATCTAGCTGTTATCCACGGTACAGTGGATCATATGAGATACATCGACGTGTTGCGAGGTAATTTACACGCTAGTGCACAGACATTGGGCCTTACTGGGGTGTTTCATTTCCAGCAAGACAACGACCCCAAAACATACCGCCATGAAAACCCGGCAGTGGTTACTGTACAACGCCCCCAGAAGGGTTCTAACAGCACCTCAGATCCCTGATTTGAACCCCATTGAGAACCTGTGGGCTCATCTTGACACACAAGCCAGAAAAAGACGTCCGTCCGGTAAAAACAACTTGGAGAAAGTGCTCCTGGATGAATGGTCTAAAATTACCCCTGATATCACCCGGAATTTAATATAAAGCATTCCTAGGCGTTTACGTGCGATATATATGCTAAAGGGATGCACATTAGCTATTAGAAGGTGAACATCAATAAAGAAAAGGAACACACTGTCCGATTCATACGCGTGAGCCAATACTTTCTTGGATGCAGAAGAGCGATGTTTATTTTCATACCACTGTGTGTTACTTTACGGACTGGTGATTTGGACATATTTGTAAGGCGGCACGTGTCTGGATTCTGTTCTGAAATATATGTTTCGTTTAACCTACAACCAGTAAAATGTAACTGTGCCAATACTTTTTGGTGCGATTGTAGAAACTTTGCCTCAAGACGTCGCTGTCATTCGGCTGATAGTGGTAGAAGGTTGTCAGCAGGTTGCCTCACATTCTTCTGCATTTTATATAACGTCAACAGCCTTCAGATGCTGATACATTTTCTGATTAATTCTTTGTCTGTCTGTCCAAACATCGAAGTGCGGCCTGGCCGAGCTAACCGTAGCGATCGCAGCGGCGGCCCGGAGTCGGCGGCGTGTGACGAAACAGCGGGTATTAGCGGCCGGACTGCTTTCACTGCACCTGCCAGCGCCAACCCGCCAAGCCCCATTACGCCTGGCGCCCAAAACCGTGTCCACGTCGCGATATGCCCCTTGCCGGATGGCTGCCTGGCCGGCAATGTCGACGCCACGTCGCCCATCTGGAACTGCCGCAAACCAAACGTCTGCGCAAGTACACTGGCGTGACAAAAGGCATAGGACAGCTCCTAATATCCTCTTTTCCCGGATAGTGGAGCAACTCCACATAGCATGGACTCAACAATTCGCTGGAAGTCCCCTGCAGAAATAGTGAGCCATGTTGCCTCTATAGCCCTCCGTAACTGCCAAAGTGTTGCCGGTGCACGATTTTGTGCACGAATTGACCTCTCGATTACGTCTCATAAGTGTTCGATAGCATTCATGTCGGGCGATATGGGTGGCCAAATCATTCGCCCGAATTGTACAGAATGTCCAAATGGCTCTAAGCACTATGGCACTTAACATCTGCCGGCCGGAGTGGCCGAGCGGCTCTAGCCGCTACGGTCTGGAACCGCGCGACCACTACAGTCGCAGGTTCGAATCCTGCCTCGGGCATGGATGTGTGTGATGTCTTTAGGTTCTTTAGGTTTAAGTAGTTCGAAGTTCTAGGGGACTGATGACCTCAGAAATTAAGTCTCATAGTGCTCAGAGCCGTTTGAACCATTTGAACTTAACATCTGAGATCATCAGTCCCCTAGACTTAGAACCTTCACTATTCTCTATTATTCCAGTCCCGTATAGCGCACGAAAAGAATGAACACCTATATCTTTCCGTACGTGATCTGATTTCCCTCATTTTATCGTGCTGATCGTTCCGCCCTATGTAGGTCGGTGTCAACAAAATATTTTCGCATTCGGAGGAGAAAGTTGGTAATTGGAATTTCGTGAGAAGATCGAGTCGCAACGAAAAACGCCTTTCTTTTAATGATTTCCAGCCCAAAACCTGTATCATTTCTGTGACACTCTCTCCCATATTACGCGATAATACAAAACGTGCTGCCTTTCTCTGAACTTTTTCGATGTACTCCGTCAGTCCTATCTGGTAAGGATCCCACACCGCGGAACAGTATTCTAAAAGAGGACGGACAAACGTAGCGTAGGCAGTCTCCTTAGTAAACCTGTTACATTTTCTAAGTGTCCTGCCAATAAAACGCAGTCTATGGTTAGCTTTCCCCCACAACATTTTCTGTGTGTTCCTTCCATTTTAAGTTGTTCGTAATTGTAATACCTAGGTATTTAGTTGAATTTACGGCTTTTAGATTAGACTTATTTATCGTGAAACCGATGTTTAACGAGTTCCTTTTAGCACCCATGTCGATGATCTCACACTTTTCGTTATTTAGGGTCAACTGCCACTTTTCGCACCGTTTCGCGGGGTCTGTGCCACACCAGTATTCTATGCAAAGAAAAGGCCAACGTTCAACGTCACCTTTCGCAAATCAGAGCGTCCATGATTAGCCTGGTCACATGAATGATGACACTGGGCACTCGAAACACGAGAGAAAGATGGAAAGTAATGTATCAAAATTGAAACGTGGATCCTTTTGCTAGCTATCAATTCGTTAAATCAGTGTCTACTCAGGATACGTTGGGACCCCCTGATATGGCTGCAACTGCACTTGATAAGCCAACACTAGAGAGACATGTTGCGAATCGTTTGCAGCCGTCTGTTAACTGTTAGTAGCATGCCGTAAACCTCTAGATGCAGCAAACCACATAGTACGCGAACTGTGTGAGACTTCATTGAACGAACCCTCAGCTCTGGTGAATACACAGTGCAAGCTGCAGACGTGGCCGGCCTGATATTTTTTACTGATCCATCTCTGTGAGCAGCTGCTGAACGGCAATGGATCAGTGCGACACAAGTGCGCTTCTGGTTCCTCGTAGAGGCCTTCCGAAAACGAGATGTTGCTGTCGTCCGCGCGTAACTGGGGATTCTCTACGCTAGAAACATTCATCCCAATTACTTGCTCGTCGGTGTAAACGATGGCTTAATTGTCTTTTTCTGAATTATCAACAGTGAAAACATTGCTTCAGATTATCTAGAAACCACAAAGGTTCATGGAAGTAAAGAATTTTCCAGAACGAAGCCACAAACCAGGAAAACTACCCCTGCAGCCGCTCAGTGAAATTTACTCCACTAATCTCCAGCAAATGCAGAAAACTGTCGTAAATCACTAAGCTGTAACCCTTTCAGATGTTAACGAGACAGTCACGACTTCTGTACCGACCACGAGATACTATTACCCAACGAAACGATCTAAGCACCAGCTTAAGATTTCCCTGGCCAGGTTGCTTGGGCTCTCAACCGCACTTTGGTATAAACATTTCACAAGAGCCAGAGTAAAGGTTGGTGTGAACTCAGCAACGCTCTAGATGCTATGGTTCCGAAGAAGGTAGTTTGACTTGATGTTCCTGTGATCGGATCTGTTAACTAGTTCATTCACACAGTTAAGGAAGAAGGAACGGCAAATTTAGCACTGGCGTGATAGACTCTTCTGACAGTGCTAGGTGACAACATTTCAAAGGCGTCATTGGAACTGATCTAGAAGATTTAGACAAGAAATTTGTACGGTGCGAAAGTGGCAACTGACTTTAAATAATGAAAAATGTGAAGTTTTCCACATGAGTACTAAAATGAATCCGCCGAATGTCGGTTACAGGATAAATCACACATATCTGAAGGCTGTAAATACTAAGTACTTAGGAATTACGATTACGAACACATTATACTGGAAAAATCACATGGATAATACCGCGTTGAAATCAAACTAAAGATTGTCATTTATTGGGAGAGCACTTAGGAAATGCAAGAGGTCCACTAAGAGAATGCATACACTACGCCTGTCCACCCTCTTCTAGAGTACTGCTGTGCGATGTGGGATCTGCATCAGATACGATTGACGGCGGTCATCGAAAAAGTTCAAAGAAGGGCAGTTCGTTTAGTGCTATCGTGAAATAAGCGATTTGATACGCGAACTGAGATGCCAGTCATTAAAACAAATTTGTATTTTGTTGTGGCAAGATTTTCTCATGAAATTTCGATGACCAACTTTGTCCTCACAGTGTGAAAATATTTTTTTTATGCCTACCTACGTATGGAGGAATAATTATCATAATACAATAAGAGGAATCAGATCTTGCACGGTTAAATGTTCGTTTTTCCAGGGGCTGTTCGAGAGTGGAAAGGTAGAGAAGTAGCTTGAAGGTTGTTCGAGGAACCCTCTGCCAGGCACTTAATTGTGAATTACGGAGTAATAATGTAGATGTATAGGTAGAGGTAGAGGTAGAGGTAGAGGGTACTGTGAAACATTGACAAGTTGTGTCTTCATTGATAAATATGATATTTTGCACTTAAGAAAAGCATTCGGCAAAGCAAAGAATCATATGCAACGGAAAAAATACCTCCTACGACGACCAGGATTCAAAATACGAACCCTCGGATTTTCTCCCTTATGTTTCGGACTTTCGTGCAACGAGTTTTGAACAAAGCTTGTGGGATATCAATTTACAAGCACAAAGACGCCACGGACCGCATCAACAGCGTCAAAAGTGTTGGAGACAGAATTGCCAATAACACGACGAACAAATCAATTAACGGCAACTTTTGGTAATCATAGGAACAACATCGGTTTCGTCAATCGAAATAGATGTTTAGTGTTGCATAGATGTTAGTGTTACATAGTATACCCTCCGTGCGTATTTAACTCCTTTACCATATGAGCAATACGGAAAGGGAAGGGGGGCAGATTGGAGTTTAACGTTCAGACGACCATGGAGTCACTGAGGCGGAGCACAAGCTCAAATTGGGAAAGGATGGGGAACGAATTTGGCCGTGCACCTTTCAAGGGAACCATCCCGGCATTTGCCTTCATCGGAAAACCTAAATCAGGATACCTGGACGGTAACTTTAACTGATATTCTTTTTACCTGACATTCTCTCGAATGCGAATCCAGTGTGCTAACCGATGCTCCACCTCGTTCGACAAGTAATAAGAAACCGGTCAGCACCGGCAAAAGTGGCCATTAATCGCTGAGTGGCCAAATCATTCGCACGACTTGCGGCCCGGTGGCACAACACGTTCTTCTCAATTAAATTTTTGGGTGACATGTTTGGGAATATGAAATCCATCAATGGCTGAATATGATCTCCAAGTAGCCGAACATAACCATTTCCAGTCAATGATCTGTTCCATGTAAACACAGCCCACACCATTATGGAGCCACCACCAGCTTGCACAATGATATCTTAGGTCCGTGACCTCGTGGGGTCTGCGCCACACTCGAACCCTACCATCACCTCTGACCAGGCCACGGATGTCCAGTCGTCTAGGGTCCAACCGGTTTCGTCACGAGCCCAGAAGAGGCGCTGCAGGCGATGTCGTGCTGTTAGCAAAGGCACTTGGGTCGGTCGTCTGCTGTCACAGCCCATTAACGCCAAATTTTGCAGCAATGTCCTAACGGATACGCTCGTCGTACGTCCCGCACTGATATTTACGGTTACTTCATGAAGTGTTTCTTGTCTGTTAGCACAGACAACTGCATGCAAACGCAGCCTCCCTCGGTCGTTAAGAGAAGTGCGTCAGCCACTGCTGTCCGTGGTGAAAGGTGATACCTGAAATCTGGTATTCTCGGCGCACTCTTGACACTGTAGATCTCGGAATATTAAATTCGCTAACGGTTTCTGAAATGGGATGTCCATGCGTCTAGATCCAACTACCATTCCGCTTTCGAAGTCTTAATTCGTGGCGTACGGTCATAATCAAGGTCGGAAACCTTTTCGCACTACTCAGCGGAGCACAAATGTCATCTCCGCCAACGCACTGCGCTTTTACGCCTTGTGTACGCGATGCTATCGCCTCGCGCCTTAAGATGGATTGCGGAGTATCGATGTAGATGTGGATCTGTATATTTGTATATCGCTATCCCGTGACTTGTCACCTTAGTATAAATGAGTTGTATCCAACAAAGAACTGAAGTGTCGCACTTATTGGCATAGGAAAAGAAATCGTGGTAGCCCTCATAAAAAAATGGCTCTGAACAGTATGGGACTTAACATCTGAAGTCATCAGTCCTCTAGACTTCGAACTACTTAAACCTAACCAGCCTAAGGACATCACACACATCCATGCCCGAGGCAGGATTCGAACTTGCGACCGTAGCGGTCGCGCGGTTCCAGACTGAAGCGCCTAGAACAACTCGGCCACAGAGGCCGGCTATCCCTCATCAAAAGAGTCAGAAGATTGGTGGAAAAATATGTCCATACACTGAACATTTCACATGGTAATAAGCGCACGACTTGGCAGCATTATCTGAGTAGTGTAGGCAGCAAGGGTTCCAGTATGTCTAACCCCAAAACAAATTGATACCAATGAAGAATGGGCAGTGGCTGTAGTGATTTGGTGAGAGAGGGGGTTCTCCCAGCCTCAGAACTTGTGCAAGAAGCCGCGCGGGATCAGCCGAGCTGTCTAGGGCGCTGCAGTCATGGACTGTGCGGCTGGTCCCGGCGGAGGTTCGAGTCCTCCCTCGGCCATGGGCGTGTGTGTTTCTCCTTAGGATAATTTAGGTTAAGTAGTGTGTAAGCTTAGGGACTGATAACCTTAACAGTTAAGTCCCATAAGATTTCACACAAATTTAAAATTGTTGTGTGCGAGAAGCTGTATTGGGAAATGGGGTCATTTCGCGGTGAAGTCATATTACAGGAGCCCTATAATAAGGAAGGAGGTAAGATTACGATTTAACGATCCTTTACGGTGCAGTCATCAGGGACTTCCTGCAGAAGGAAACTGGCCATCCTTTCAAAATGAACTGCCCTGGCATCTGCCTCACGCGATTTGGGGAAACCATGGAAATCTAAATATGGATGACTCGACGCGGATTTGAACCGCCTCCCTCCGAAATGCGAAGATTCCCTGAAGCAGCATATTTGTTTACATCGTCTATTTCACTTTTAGGACTTCAGCGTCACCTCTGATAACTTTATCATGCTACCTTGGATCTGAGTCTCGACACCGCAGACACGCGGTAACACTGTTCGGATTAGCTCGTTCAGACTCGGTATCTAAGGTTACTTGATATCGGGTATAGCCCCGTAAGAATCCAAAATCAAATGGTCTAAGTGACGGGAGTGATTTGGCATACAACGCATTAAGAGGAAATAAGACAGTCACGACAGGAAGTAGTGGCGCTACAAGAGGACGGCGCGGTGTCGCTGTAGTCGGCCTGTTGAGCAGCTCCCTCCCTCATTAAGACGGCCGGCAGGCAGGCAGGTTCCGCTGCTGGGGCCCTGCCTGTAACGGAACCGGGTCACGGCTTTTGCTTTTACTGGCCGCGCAGCGCCCAGCCGGCTCCTGTTCGCCCGCAACGATATTCGCCCAACAGCTTTCGCCACAGATGTCAACCGCTCAAAGACCCGTCTGTCAGCGCCACCTGCAGTGCGCACGTCGTACACTTCGCTGTTCGGGCTTCCGTAAAATAAGGAATGCACTTACGTCCAGACAAACGGTTGAATGACTCCCGTCACAACGTGCTTTGATTTCATTCTCACCTCAAATATAACAAATTTCTATGTTACACTCAAACTAATTTTAGCTTTTTTCCGAGGTAATCAGACGACCATTTCAGAATGGCGTAACTGGTTTCTAAGTGATTGTACCTATCTTCAGAGGCAAAGCCTTTTGTCTGAAGACGACCAGTGGCTGGGAATGATGATGATGATGATTGCGCGGTCATCAGTGCCCGTACGAAGTCCCAATTTTTAGACAGCTCAGTTTTTGTACGCAGCCCTATCTAGCCACTGTCTCGAATGGTGTTGATGAGGAAAACACAGACACGCATTCCCCGGGCAGAGAAAATCCCCAACCCGGCCAGGAATCGAACCCGGGATCCAGAGGCAGCAATGCTAGCCACTAGACCACGAGCTGCGGACGGTTGGGGATCATGGCAACTTACTATCAGAATGGATGGGAGGGAGGGAGGGAGGGAGGGAGGGAGAGAAACGAACGGTGACCCCACCAGACCGAACTCTGGATACGCGCCTGATCCAAGCCGTGACATCGCCTGAGACTTGCTACTATGCTATTACATATCCAAGCTCCAAGTCTCTGACAGTTTTTATGTACGAGGGCGTTCAGTAAGCACTGCAACACATTTTTTTCTCGGACAGTTTCGGTTGAAAGTATGCGGAATTTGTTGTGGAACATAGTAGAATATTCCCGCTTCAGTCCCTGTAGTTTTACGAAGTTCCAATAGATGGTGGCTCTGTATGTAGCCTTCAAAATGGCGTCTATAACGGAAGTGTGTTCCAATCAGAGGTGTAGTTGAGATTCTTTTGACGGAAAACCAGAGCATTATAGATATTCGTAGGCACTTGCAGAATGTCTACGGAGACCTGACCGTGAACAAAAGCACGGTTAGTCGTTGGCCGAGGAGTCACGCAACCCTGTCCGACCTCCCGCACCCAGCTGCGACTCCTGTAAAGTTTGAACGTGCAGATACTCTCATTCGAGATGATCGAAGGATCACAATCAAACACCTCGCTGCTCAACTGGGCGACTCTGTTGGTAGTGTTGACATACTCGTCCACTGTGTGGAGGTATTCTACGCGGTGTGTCCGCTGCGTTCCTGGCCGCCTAATAGGACAGCGCAAAGAGCAGGGAAGGAACATCTGTGAGGAACTGCTAGCCTGTTATAAGGCTGATTTTGTCGGACATCGCCACAGATGATGAAACACGGGTTCATCACTTCCAACCGAAAACAAAACAGCAATTCAAAGCCGCACCCCAGCCAGTGAAGTCATGGCGACGCTGCTTCCTTCAGCTCTAACCGATCCGTTTTATTGTTTCAATTTTAGCTCTGCTGAAGAATTCCCCAATGGGGCTAGTTAAACTGATTGGTTCCATTATTTTAATATGCACATGGAATTTTAGCCTGCTTTTTTCACATTCGAATATATGTTATACTTTTCATCACTTTATTTTTTCTTAGTTTATAGCTCCTTATTCAGTACGATTTGGACCTACAATTTTCCTGATAACTTTCTTTTCTCTCTATACATCTCTTAGCCGGCCGGAGTGGCCGAGCGGTTCTGGGCGCTACAGTCTGGAACCGCGCGACCGCTACGGTCGCAGGTTCGAATCCTGCTTCGGGCATGGGTGTGTGTAATGTCCTTAGGTTAGTTAGGTTTAAGTAGTTCTAAGTTCTAGGGGACTGATGACCTGAGAAGTTAAGTCCCATAGTGCTCAGAGCCATTTTTATACATCTCTTAAGCTCCTGCTTTCTGTTTAAAGTGAGTGTTTCTGCTTCAAAGACACTATGTTTTAATGACTCTGCTGTTGTGTTTCAGTTTGGTATACTCTGAGATGAATTTTTTTTTATTACACACATCTTTTATAAGACTGAATGCTTCTCCATTTCGTGACAACGAATTTTTTAAATGATCTTTTCCATTCAAGTTTTTTCAGTGGTTTAACCCAAAATTTGAATCAAGAAACCCTCTTGACTTTTCCGTATTTAAATTTTAGAATTTTGGATGTCAGGTGGTTGGTAAGCACGCATTTTTTCCATATTATATGTGGAGACGTACTATTTCCACTGTTTAATAATTCATATTTATGTTAGGTTTTTTTCAGGATAAAATTCAGTCTTCAGCTGCAAACAGATCTTCTTCTCTCCGAATTTGGAAGAGATACTTAGGGTCCATTGAGTCATGAGGTTTTCTAAAATATGCTTTCTTATTACAAATTTGTTGATGCCTGAGAATTAGTTTCAGGACTTTAAAATCGTTCTGGGTAAGGCACATCTGGTGTGAAATCTGCTTGAAATTCACCAGTTTGCATTCAAGTTTCTGTTGCGCTCCGTACAGGAGACATCAAGTTGGAATTTTATATTGGACAAGAAGAAGGAAAATCCCTCTACAATTGTTAACAACTGTTATGTACCCGTTTTTATGTAGTGGCTGTATCAATATAGTGTTCCAGTCATCCATAGTTATCTTAGTTTGCCAAATATCTTGCGTAATCAAGGTAATTTCTTTTAGAGTTTTTCGGCCAAGTGATTCCAGCAGTTGTAGAACAATTCCGCCAGATCACTGCTTCATTGTAGACTGAGGTAATGAAAGTTACCGGATATCCCCTAATTTCGTGACGTACCACCTTTTGTCTATGTAGTGCAGTAACTGGATGTGGCATGGACTCAACAAATCGTCAGAAGTCCCCTGCAGAAATGCCGAGCCATGCTGCCTCTATAGCCGCCCACAATTGCGGATGTCTTGCCGTTGAAGGATTTTGTGCACGAACTCTAGATTATGTCCCAAAATTTTCGATAAGACTCACGTCGGGCGATCTGGGTGGCCAAATTATTCGGTCGAATTGTCCTGAATGTTCTTCAAAGCAGTCGCGAACAATTGTGGCGCGGTGACATGGTCCATTGCCATCCATAAAAATTCCATCGTTGAATGGCTGTAGATGGTCTGCAAGCAGCCGAAGATAATCATTTCCACTCAATGATAGATTCAGTTGGACTTGGGGGCCCACCTATTCAAAATGAACACACCTTACACCAACTTGCACAGCTCTTTGTTGACAAAATGTGTCCGTCACCGCGTGGGGTTTGCGCCACACTCGAACCGTAACATCAGTTTTTGCCATTTGAAATCTGGACTGAAGTGACAAGACCACGGTTTTTACGTCGTCTAACGTCCAAATGATGTGATCACGAGCCCAGTGGAGGCGCTGCAGGCGACGTCGCACTGTTAGTAAAGGCAACTGCGTCGGTCAACTGCTGCCATAGCCCGTGGACGTCAAATTTCACAGCACTGTGCTAACGCATACGTTCGTTGTACGTCCTACATTGATTTCTCCAGTTCTTACAGGCAGTGTTGCTTGTCTGTAACCGCAGACAATCTACAGAAATGCCGAAACTCTCGGTAGTTAAGTGATGGTTGTCGTTCATTGTGATTTCCATTGTGAGAGGTAATGTCTGAAATTTGGTACTCTCGCCACGCTCTTAACACTGCGGAACTAACGGTTTCCTAAATGGAAAGTCCCATGCGACTAGCCCCAACTACCATTCCGCGCCCGAAGTGTGTTAATTTTCGTAGTGCGGCAGCAGTCACGCTGCAAACCTTTTTATTTATTTATTTATTTATTGATTTATTTAACCTGGCAAGATTAGGGCCATCAGGCCCTCTCTTACATCTAACCAGGCATTTTACTTATTTTACATTCATACGTTTTAGTAGGCATGTTAAACTACATCTAGTACAAAAAGTGAAATAAACAATTAGAAAGGTACACCTGGAAAAATACATACATATAGAGTTTATATTCGTAGATCATAAGTACTGTTATAATCTGACATTATTGAAGAGACAAATTTTAGATAGGAGTGCTGGCAGCAGGGAGTATGAGGGAGACTCATGGTGAAGGGAGGAGAAGAATAGACAGGATGAAACATAATTAAGGAAATATAAAGGAAAAGAAGACTGCCTGGCTAATAGAAATAGATGAAGGGAAAGGCGTCTCAGGAGCAAGATAGGAGACGCTAGCTTTGCTATTTGACAGATGAGAGGATTGGCCTGGTACATTAATTTTGTGGAGAACTTTATGAGGATGATAGTAGGAAAGGCTTCAACTTCTTCTTAAAAGCAGCAGGAGATTGAATTTTGCGCAAGGTAAGGGGCAGTTTGTTCCAGAGGCGGACAGCGGCAACTGAGAAGGAGTTTGCAAAAGTTTTTGTTTTGTGAGTGGGCACAGTTAGGATACCAAATAAGAGTGACCTCGTGTTTCGATTATGATGGCATGACAGGTTTTTAATCTCTGAAGCAAGGTACTGGGGTGCTTGCGCGACGAGGAGTCTGTGAAGTAGACATAGAGTGTGGTAGTCACGCGATTTGTCCGGCCGCAGCCACTTTAGCTCGGAGTATGAACCACTAACATGATCATATCGGCGAATGTTGCAGGTGTAACGCACACAGGCATTCATGGTTAGCTCTAGCCGTCTTTTGTTTTCACTACTTGTGCCTTGTTGAATCACACCACAATAGTGGAGGTTCGGTAGAACGAGTGCTTGCACGAGCTGGCGTTTCAAGTCCTGTGGAAATATGTTCCGAAACAAACCTTTTCACATGAATCACGCGAATACAAATGACAGCCCGTTAAAGCACTGTCCTTTTATACTTTGTGTACGCGGTACAGCCGCCGTCCGTGTATGTGCATATCGCTACCCCATTTCTTTTGTCATCCCAGCGTACTGTATTGCACCCACACTACCTGTTTTCTTCTGCCTGCGTCCGTACTCGTAGCTTTTTAGCTGCGATGTTGTCGTCGCGATGTCATCGTGTATGTACCGAAACGATTCCAGTCTCCGCAGGAGCGCGCGGGTGTTACTCGCTGGAGTGCATCGAGCCTCACGCGTAACAGGGTGATATAACCGCGTTACTCGAGAAACGGAATGGCTTATATGCGGTTCACGGTCTGTCCCCTGCACGGAAATAAGCTTGCAAGAGCGGAGTTTCAGAGTTAGCGCTTGAACTGAGAGAGCACGTGGAGGAGATTGGATGGACTTGAGCCGCGCGCTCGTGGGACGCAGCCACCTGCGCGGGGCTTGTCTGAAATCAGATCTGTGGACACCGCTCAGCTCCTCAAAGGCTGGCTCCTTAGCAATTTAAATCCGGCTCGATAGCGCTGCGTCGCCGTGGCCGCGGCCAGCTGATTATCATATTCACGGGGCGGCAGGCGGAGTTAAATAAAGGCGACCAGCCGATCCATTCACAGCGCGCCGGCACAAAGACCCGGCCGAGCAGACAGCTGTGCGCCGGGATTCGCTCGCCTCGCATAGCACAGCACAGCATAGCGATTCACACTGAGTCTTGGGATTGCGCTATACACATATACAGATGACGGTAGCATCGTCTACACGAGGTATAAAACGGCAATGCACTAGCAGTGCTGTCATTTGTACGCAACTGACTGCTATTAGAAGGTCTACGACGTGGTTCTGGACGCACGCCGGGAATTATCAGGCTCTAGACGCGGAGCTCTGTTTTTGAAATCATTGGGCAGTTTAACATTCCGTGATCCATAATGTCAAGAGTGTGCCGAGAATACCAGATTTCAGGCATTACCTCTCACTAGGGACAGCGCAGTGGCCGACGCACTTCACTTAACGATCGAGAGCAGCGGCGTTTCCACAGAGTTTTCAGAGCCAACAGTCAAGCAACACAGCATGAAATAATCGCAGAAATCAATGCGGGGCGTACGACGAACGTCTAAGACAGTGCGACGAAATGTGGCGTTAACGGTCTACGGCAGGGAAAGACTGACGCGAGTGCCAGATATCGCCAGCAGCGCCTCTTCTGGGCTCGTGACGAAACCGGTTGGACCCTAGACGACTGGAAAACCGTGGCCTTGTCAGGTGAGTTCTGCTTTCGGTTTGTAAGACCTGATGGTACGGTCCTAATGTGGCGGAGACCCCCTGAAGCCATAGACGCCAGCTCAAAATGTTCAAATGTGTGTGAAATCTTACGGGACTTAACTGCTAAGGTCATCAGTCCCTAAGCTTACACACTGCTTAACCTAAATTATCCTAAGGACAAACACACACACCCATAGCCGAGGGGGGACTCGAACCTCCGCCGGGAGCAGTCGCACAGTCCATGACTGCAAGACGCCAGCTGTCAAGGCGCTGTGCAAGCTGCTGGTGGGTCCATAGTGGTGTAGGCTGTGTTTACGTGGACTGGACTGGGCCCTTTGGTCCAGCTACACCGATTATTGTCTGGAAATGGTTGAGTACTTGCAGACATTCGTGGACTTCATGTTCACAAACATGACACCGGGTCACAATTGTTCGTGACTGGTTTGAAGAACGTTCTGGACAGTTCGAGAGAATGATTTAGCCACCCAGATTGCCCGACATGAATCCCATCGAACATTTATGGGACGTAACCGAGAGGTCAGTTCGTGCACGAACTACTGCGCCGGCAACAGTTTCGCCAGTATGGACAACTACAGAGGCAGCATGGCTCAAAAGTTCTGCAGGGGCTTCCAAAGACTTGCCACGTCGAGTTGCTGCACCGAGCCGGGCAAAATGTGGTCAAACACAATATTAGAGGTATGCTATGACGTTTGTTGCCTCAGTGCACATAATCTATCCGGCTGATGAGCTGAGCAGCAATCGGGTACTGTGTCTTACAGTACGTTTCGCGTTCCCAGAGCAGTATGTTGTGAGCGGTTCGCGACACGATTGCTACGAGCTCCGCGTCATTGGCGTCCGGTGAAGTTGAAGGATATCGCCTCACTTCTGTAACAGCCACGGGTTTGTGTCGGCAAACGAGACGAGCTTTGGGACATTTTTGGGTAGAATTCGTCAACGTATATGCCTAGTCGGCAAGTTACGATTCTGCAAGTTCTCCCGGCGTAGTGAGTATTCCTTGCAGTTTCGGGCACAATCCTAGAAAAAACATTTTGTTAAATTACTCTTCCGGCCAAGTACAAAAAAGAACTTTTATTCTTGGTTCGATAAAGGTTAGGTTGATCTAGGATTGCGGAAGGCTGAGGCCTACAGAACACTATCCAAGTGTGGCAGAGACTACATTAGTCACGCCACACGCACAGTATGTGAAAGGTGTGTTGAGCATTATCGCTACACTCGTCGTTCACAGCTCCGGAAGTAAGCCTTCGCTGAGTATTTGATTTCCTAATTACATTCTATGGATTATTCCACCACGAAAGTCTTGGGCACAATGAGATCCTTCTGGGATTCGATTAATAAGGAATCTCAGAAAATATTTTGCCGAAGATCTTATTAATCGTGTTGGATGTTGTCAACTGGATAAGGCATGGGGCCAGATGATTTCTTTAATAACGTCGTAAATAAAACATTTTGCGTCTAATGACAGTTATTTTTATTTGAAATCTGAATTTTACCTTCGCAAGTCCGCGTTCTGTTAGACAACGTGCTTGCAATATCACCCTTACGCATTCACCTGTGTGCCCTTAGATGGAACAATATTCTGAGAGGGCGCCTATGCAGCAGTAACCAAGGTGCATGTACCTTTGCCCCAATTTTTGGTATAAATTTAAAGACGTGCGTAGTGTAAAACAAGCACCTGAAGATGACAATGGTTGTCAGCCAAAATACCGTGGCAAGACGTCATCTGGCTGCGGTCCGAAATTTCGTGAAATAACCGGCGACGTAGTCGGAGTTTCCAGCCGTCGCTCCACCACCTGTTCCACCCGGGCCTATCGTAGGAGATTGGCCCAATTTTAGCAAATTCGACGACGGTTACTTCGTGGCAGTTTGTGGCCATTCCACTTCTTAAAATGAGGAGGAATTCATTTAAAATTTATTGAGTAGCCTTCAATCCCGAGCGCTAAAGTACAGTAAAAATGTAAGTTTGTCCTAGGTGTTTGGCTCGGGTGAATCTCCGCACTAAAGGGCCTAATTAGAAGTCCCCTGTGAAGTTTACTTTTAACTGTGTGGATGCCTAACTAGGTATTATGTAAATCGAAGTTGGAGAGGGGGAAAGGAAAGGGATAATAAATGTCGGCTAGATCAGGACTTCATGCGGAATGAGCGGCAACGAGTTAAAGTGAGTACCAGACCTGGATTCGAACCCAGGATCTCCTTTTTATTAGGACGTTGCGTTAACCACTGCGCCATCTAGACAGAGTTTATCGCAAGTGCGCGGACTACCTCGGCACGCCTCCCGGCCGACCCACATTCCCACCAAGCGCCAACTATCCGCGGTTCTCCTGCATGTCCTCCACGTTCGCTAATTTGAGATTCCAGCACGAGGTCGAACGTACTTCCGCACTAAAGGTGGAAATTCATTGCCTATAGAGGTGAAGCAGTCGTACTAGTATGAACATGTCCAAAATAACAGACACCACGCATTCATATCAGGGCCCCAGATTGGCTTCTAACTGCAGTATAAATCTTCCTCCGTTCCAACGCCTACAGCTAGGCCATGAAAACGTTAATCCAAGAAGTAAATGATTATCATAGCTTTATGCAGCGATTTAAAAACTGTACGTTATGCAAACTGCCCGAAAATAAAATGAGCTCTTTTTCTCATTAGTTCACCCTTTAAAATGAACAACTTATCACTCAATTAAGACATTGTATTTACTATCAAAAACAGCCTTGATCACAAATTATTTATTCCGGTGACCGGTTTCGTCCACAACTGTGGCTATCTTCAGACCAATGAGTATGAACCTTCTCATTTACCACCAGAAGGAGGTTCTTACTCATTGGTCTAAAGATGACCTCAGTTGTGGTCGATACCGGTCGCGGAATAAATAATTTGTGATCAAGACCAATGAGTAAGAACCTCCTCATTTACCACCAGAAGGAGGTTCTTACTCATTGGTCTGAAGATAACCACAGTTGTGGTCGAAACCGGTCACCAGAATAAATAATTTGTGATCAAGACTGTTTTTGATAGTAAATATTTGTAATAACATTGATCACTGCATACTCCCACAATGTATTCAAAAGTAATTACGACATCGTACTCTTCCATTGATATACAGGCGCTGAACCTCTCTTTGCAATTGTTTATATCACTAATAACTGCAGTAGCAGTAATACGAGTAAAATTTAAAGAATTTCAGTCTAAGGTGAGTAAGAAGCGAAGAATGACTATCCGAACTTAATTGCTTTTACTTTAAAAAAAAACTTCCATCGTGGGTTATGTAGAGTCTGTTTAATTGGTAAAGTTCCAAAATATACAGGTAGCCTTCCAAGATGGCGTTACTGCAATACACGCAGCTTGCTCGTCCCAACGTTGTCTGGCAAATGTACTGCTGAAGTTTGATACCATCCCTGGTGTAATGCACAATCAAAACTTGAACACTGTCGAGCTCAAAATGGTTGAAATGGCTCTGAGCACTATGGGACTTACTTTTGAGGTCACCAGTCCCCTAGAACTTAGAACTACTTAAACCTAACTAACCTAAGGACATCACACACATCCATGCCCGAGGAATGATTCGAACCTGCGACGGTAGCGGTCGCGCGATTCCAGACTGTAGCGCCTAGAACCGCTCGGCCACACGGGCCGGCCACTGTCGAGCCTCTGGTGGATTTCATACCATAGAATACCCTGCTCGAACCACATCGTGCATTGCACAACGAATGACGCAGAGTATCACCGAGAACATCGTACGATCTGCACTAGGCCGTTTCGCGACCTATCGATCACAGTCATTCAGTGTAACTCTGCTTACAGCAAGAATCCTAACGACAGGTAGCAGGGGAGACGGGGTCTCCACTACGCGACCAGCTGCCGCCCCCGCTGCAGATGTCTTCAATGGAGCCGCGTGGTGGGGGCGGAGCTCGGCGGCTGGTGGCTAGTGGCTACCAGTCACGGAGAAAGTGGTCCACGCGCGGCGGCAGACTTTCTTCACGCTGGCCCAGTTATCAGCCGGCATCGCCAAACACAACATCAGCACATACGACGCAGCCTCCTCTAAGCGGGACACGGGCCTACTTCAGCAGCGGATACGCGAGCGTCCGTGATCAGGTTAGGTAGTGCTGAAGCACCGCAGGAACAGAACCTCCTCTCATACGCTACCAGGGAACAGGGTACTAACTGGTTCTATATATCTGTCTTAAATCATTTGGACGGGCCAAGGCCTCTATCTGCCCCAGAAAGATCACGCATATCGTTGCGTATCCTACTTCAGTCTTAGCCGTCTCAGATCGTAAAACTGAAGCAGCAGTACCAGGACCGTGTTTAGGCTGATCCTATGATGCAGGCCGTGATTACTAACACGCACAAATAACAATTCAGATCAATTTTCGAAGTAAATGACTGTAAGGAAGGATTTATGTTTCATATTTAACTGTATAAAAGAAGCTGATCACTTTATGAATTCGTGAGATTAAAATACGGGGGGAATTAAAACCATTACGGTATCAACGGAGCTTATCAACATCGCTCTGAAAAGCTAAAGTGCCTGACAAAAAAAGTGAAGCACCCGAAAGATGTGGTCGGATGTCAGTGTAACTTTGCGCACGCGCGGACCACTGGCAGGTAGGTAAATGATTACAACTGTAATCCTCTGCGACTGGTGGAACTGCCATCGAAGTGCACTAATGGCCATCAGAGGGCACTCATATTGTGTGTATTCAGTGTTGTTAGTCGGCCTGGTATTGTATTTTATTTATTTAACCTGATCTGGTAAGCCTCAGATGTTGATTAATCCATGTGAAGCACACTTAGAAGTTGTGTGCTCGTGTGAGATAGCGTTATCAGAATCTGATAGTTTGAAAGGCCTCACTGCCGATCTCTATTCGACCGGCTGGTCGAATCGTGCAATATCCAGATTTGTGGGGCATTCGGATGTTCGATTGCATGGAAACGTGAGGTCGTTGTCAAGCTTCCGGTCGACCACGTCTCCATCACAGCACGTGGGGGATCGTCGTATCGCCGTATTGAGCAGCAAGCACACCGTAAACCTTTCACATCTGCGCCTTCCATCACAAAACAAGTAACGCTCCCTGCAACACACCAAGTCATCTCGTACCGTTGGTTGGACACCAGCAGCAGAAGCCGTACTACACAGTTACCGTTCCGTGTGTAGACTGCTACTCAGACCACAACACTAACGCCTGTGCTTTCAATGACGCATGGACTGCTGGGATGAATGGTGCCACATTATGTACAGCACTAAATCGTGGTTCTGCACTGTGCCAGATGACATCGCCAGTGAGTGTGGCAGTGACCTGGGCAGAGGTCCGAACTTCCCGTGCGTTGGAGACGCATAGAGGTGTTACTCCTATCATTACCACCACTGATAATGGTTTACACACACACACACACACACACACACACACACACACACACACACAGTATTCTATTCTGTTGTATGTTAATCTAGAAACGATGGAGAGGCTCCATCCCCACCGCAGCTGCAATGGTCCAGTGGCCCACAACCCCACGACGACTACCGCAGTCCACTTCACCCCTCCACCGCCCCACACCGAACCCAGGTTTTCCGTTCGGCCTCCGGTGGATCCCCCCACCCCCCACCTCGGGGAACGTCTCACACCAGAAGAGTGTAACCCCCATCTTTGCGTGGTAGAGTATGGTAGTGTAGGCGTACGTGGAGAACTTGTTTGCGCAGCAATCGTCGACATAGTGTAGCTGAGGCGGAATAAGGGGAACCAGCCCGCATTCGCCGAGGTAGATGGAAAACCGCCTAAAAACCATCCACAGCCTGGCCGGCTCACCGGACCTTGACACACACACACACACACACACACACACACACACACACACACACACACACACACACACACTATATGTCCAGAATCTCCTCCTAAAACCTTGCATAAATTTCAGCCGAATTTGGCACAGAAACAGCAGGCGTCATGACCATCAGCACTGTGGAATTTATAACCTCCTAAGTCCAACAGAAGCAGAGATAAGGGCAAGAACGTGTTTTCTGAACCCCTGGGCTATAGGCTGCTCTAAATGACAGTCATGTTATGCGGGAAAAGTATCAGCCTGCCACATCAACCTGTTTTGCAGAGCAGCTGCCAGGGGCTAGAAGACGATGACGACGACGACGATGATATTTGATGACAATTTGTTTGTGGTGCACTCAAATCAGTGCCCATACAAATTCGTAATCTTTTCGTGTCCAGTCTCGACACTTTCCCGAATTATAACGAAATGATGAGGACAACACAAACAGCCAGTCCCCGGGCGGAGAAAATCCCTGACACAGCCGGGAATTGAATCCGGAAACCCGTGATCCAGTGGCAGAAGCACAAGCCACTAGACCACGAGCTGCGGACAGCGGCTGCAAACTTTTCCAGACCCCGAGAGGTGTGTTGTGGGAGTAGTATTAGCCTACTTCATTGAACTATATCCCAGCGACTACACGTGTTGATGAGCACGGCTGGGGACAGGATGAGAGACGAACAGAGGAGTGAACGGAGAGAGCAAGGGAGAGGAGGAAATGGAAAAAGAGAGGAGAGGAAAGGAAGGCAAATGAGGCAAGTGGAAGCTGCAGAGAGATAGTGGGCAGGTGGAAGAGGGGGAGGTGGCAATGAAAGAGAGAGGGAGAGGTGGACAGACTCATGGGGAGAGTGGAGGAAGATATAGTCAGAGAGAGGTGTTGAAGGAAATGGACAAAGAAAGGGGGGTCGGAGAGAGAGAGAGAGAGAGAGAGAGACAGATGGAGGGAGGGAGGAGTAGATGTGTTCAATGTCTGTGTAAAACACATATGCATAGGCGTATTACAAAAAAAAAAAAAAGTGTTTAGCGACAAAAACACACATTTTCTTGTAGTTGCAAAGATGGGTTTAAAGCACCTGCATCGATTTTACATAAGAATAGCAGAGACTTGGCAGAGTCCGTGTCGCCCTAGCAACCAACGGAGCAGTGCGTTAACCCAGCAGATTGGCACGCAGGCTGCGACCGGCACAGACAAACCAGCCCGGCTCAACCCAGCTCGGGAAGGTCACGGCCGGACCGCCATGGACCTTCACAAGGGCTCAAGCTAAGCTTCGACTGGCTGTGCTATGGCCTCTTGTTGCTTATATAGCGTAGAACAAAGACGACAGGTGTCATAGGTTTTCTTAATCTAAGGCTAGGAACAGTGGTTAATGGCATTCCAATTATAATAGTCACGATGAAATAATAGAATATGCAATAGTCCGCATCTACATATTACAACCATATAATCTTACGATTAAGGGATTTGCGTAATCAAATGTGCTGCGTCTGCAGTTTTCCTGTGTGACCACGAAAACAAAGGCGAAGTTTAATGTACTGCAGGACGTCGTAGCAGAGTTGGAAAAAAAAAAAAATTTATTATTTCGCAACACTTTCTGTTCTTTTACAAATGAATTCGCAAATTGCCATTATGATTCCGCACCAGCTGTAGAGTATTTCTGGTCAAATGAAAATTTGTGCCGGACCGGGACTAGAACACGTATTTCCCGCTTGTCACGAGTGGTCGCCTTAACCACTTCAAATATCCGAGGACGCTTCCAGGAGCGGTAAAAACCTCCATTTGGTTAAGGCGTCCGCCAGCGACAAACATGAAATTCGGGTTCGAGTTTCGGTCCGGCACAAATTTTATATGTTCTGGTATATTCTACAGCCGATGCGGAACCATGATCGCAATTTTCGAGTTAATTTTTAATTGAATGCGGTTGTTGATCGTCAAAACAGTGTCACCCACTGCACTGTAGCCTCTCTGCTCTGTCTGACTGGACTCTAAGATACGCTGCAATCAAGTCTTCGAAGGAAGCACTTGCAATACGTTTTAGAGTTCACGACATCCATAAACATCTGGCCCAGTATGCCAATATCGTTTATTTTTGAGAGATTCATATGGGGCTTGAAGATGGATGGCATAATGGAATGCTGAAGTTGGCAGTAAAAATAAAATACCATTTCAACTGCACGGCTGTTGGCCAATTTCATTGTTAAATAAGGACTCTAAGGTCCATTTCTCCTAATATGTCCATTAATTTAGCCTTAAAGGATCTGAAAGCTATGTATCTAGCGTAACTCGTATTCTGTTTAGTCATTCTTTTAACGTTAACTCAGAGAACCAGGTATTTAGGATCAACATCTGCATGACAACTCTTCATTTGACAATTAAGTGTATGACACTAGTTTTATAAAGACCTGTTTAATCGGATTTTGGAAAAGAGCCTAAAGCCAGAATTGTACAGTACTACAGTATGGCCATACAATAGAAGTTATCAGTTATACATATTATGAAATGATTACAAAAGCTTGAGGTAGCGTTAATCCATAACGTAAAGGAGAAGGTAATATGAATGATTTCGGTTTTCCTAGAAACTAAATTGATCGTAACGAGTGGTAACGTAAGTGCTGAACCACGTTCGAGGTCTCAAAAAACTCCTGGCACGAATTGACGCACTAAAACTGTTCACAACTTTGCAAGAGGGATGGAAGGATACGGTTGCAGACATCAGACCGTCGGTGGAAAGCCTTTGTACAATGGAAAATGAGTGACAGCACTGAAGGATGGAATGCGCAACTTTCTAGCACATTAATTTTATTGACCAACAGCCTCAAATGGTTCAAATGGCTCAAATGGCTCTGAGCACTACGGGACCTAACTTCTGAGGTCATCAGTCCCCTAGAACTTACAACTACTTAAACCTAACTAACCTAAGGATATCACACACATCCACGCCCGAGGCAGGATTCGAACCTGCGACCGTAGCTGTCGCGCGGTTCCAGACTGAAGCGCCTAGAACCGCTCGGCCACAACGGCCGGCCAACAGCCTCAGTTGCAATTTTTACCTACATTGCAGCTGAGGCTATTGGTTATTAAAATTAAAATTAATATTTATACAGTTGCTGACAAGGCCGCGAAATTTTGAGAATATTCTAGCACATTACTTGTCCACAGGTTCCAATTGTTACCCTGTGGTTAATAAAGGGTATTTCACAGTTCCTATTATAGCCTTCTGGGGGCTGTAGAGAGAAATTTGTAGAAGTAGTCTGGCTAACGAATCCATGTCTGGCATTGTACCGTTGGTTCGTAAAGTAGGTTTGAAGGTCGGATCGCTTTCATGTATTGCGCTTCTAGGTACGGTACGTTAGAACGTCGCGAAGCACTTAGCGACACAGCTTTCCGGATGGTGTCAGTCCACCACCTAACACTTTCGTCTAGCTACAATAATGGCTGCGAGGAACTGGTGCGTTTGCGTCTAGGAAGCTTCACTGTGGTAATCCTCGGAGGCGCACCAGGGTTTGTTGACAGCGTGTATCACAGAATACGTCGCAGATACACCCTGAACAACGAAGAGCAGAGTCGTTACGAGGAGCAGCGGCTGTGGAGAACAGAGGTCATTGTTTCTGCCGTGTGCGTACCGTGAAGCAAGAGATTTGAAAGTGATCCGACTTCACGTTTATTTTACAAACCGACCTGGTTTCCTCGTCGAAATTTTATCCCCTCTACAACCCCTAGAATCCTGTAACCAGAGTTGTGAGACACCCTGTGTATTTTAACGAGAAGAGCTTCACTACCGGACTTGCCACCGATAAATGCGTCCCACTCGCAGAGCAAACACGGTCTGGCTACGTAAGAGAAGCACAGTCTCGTTCCAGCAGGTTCCGGCGCACGCAGCGACGCCTGCGCGCTGTACATGGCAAGCGCGTGACTTCCATGGCGACTGTCGCAACGGCACGAGGTTCGCCGAGAACACGAGGTCAAGGCCGTTCAGACCGGAGGCGCGGACGTGAAAATGGAACAGCAGCGGCTGTCTCAGGTGCTCCGATTTACACGTGAAAGTGGATAACGCACTGCACGAAAGGCCGTACCGTACGTACGGAACGTACAGGACGCGAGCCTTTGCCAAGGTCGCGACGCTGCCGCGTTGGCACGAAGCGATAGGTCGCGGGGTCACCGTGTGGGCAACTGGTGGTCCCACCTCTCGCAGCGGGCAGATGACACCGCGCCGAGGGAACGCGTAGGCAGCGCCTTTTCCTACAGTGACGGCGAAGTCGTGGGCAGTGCAAAAACTATTAGCGAAGAATGCGCTCTGAATTCGAAGCAAAGAGAGAGAGAGAGAGAGAGAGAGAGAGAGAGAGAGAGAGAGAGAGAGAGAGAGAGAGAGAGATAATGAATTCATGAGTTCTGTTGGAATGAGACTGTAGTTTTGCAAGTGAGTGCAATGCCCCACCACTTGTACAGGGTTATTACGAATGATTGAGTCGATTTCACAGCTCTACAATAACTTTATTATTTGAGATATTTTCACAACGCTTTGCACACACATACAAAAACCCAAAAAGTTTTTGTAGGCATTCACAAATGTTCAATATGTGCCCCTTTAGTGATTCGGCAGACATCAAGCCGATAATCAAGTTCCTCCCACACTCGGCGCAGCATGTCCCTATCAATGAGTTCGAAAGCATCGTTGATGCAGGCTCGCAGTTCTGGCACGTTTCTTGGTTGGAGGAGGTTTAAACACTGAATCTTTCACATAACCCCACAGAAAGAAATCGCATGGGGTTAAGTCGGCAGAGCGTGGAGGCCATGACATGAATTGCTGATCATGATCTCCACCACGACCGATCCATCGGTTTTCCACTCTCCTGTTTAAGAAATGCCAAACATCATGACGGAAGTGCGGTGGAGCACCATCCTGTTGAAAGATGAAGTCGGCGCTGTCGGTCTCCAGTTGTGGCATGAGCCAATTTTCCAGCATCTCCACATACACGTCTCCTGTAACGTTTTTTTCCCAGAAGAAAAAGGGCCGTAAACTTTAAGCCGTGAGATTGCACAAAACACGTTAACTTTTGGTGAATTGCGAATTTGCTGCACGAATGCGTGAGGATTCTCTACCGCCCAGATTCGCGCATTGTGTCTGTTAACTTCACCATTAAGAAAAAATGTTGCTTCATCACTGAAAACAAGTTTCACACTGAACGCATCCTCTTCCATGAGCTGTTGCAACCGCGCCGAAAATTCAAAGCGTTTGACTTTGTCATCGGGTGTCAGGGCTTGTAGCAATTGTAAACGGTAAGGCTTCTGCTTTAGCCTTTTCCGCAAGATTTTCCAAACCGTCGGCTGTGGTACGTTTAGTTCCCTGCTTGCTTTATTCCTCGACTTCCGCGGGCTACGCGTGAAACTTGCCCGCACGCGTTCAGCCGTTTCTTCGCTCATTGCAGGCCGACCCGTTGATTTCCCCTTACAGAGGCATCCAGAAGCTTTAAATTGCGCATACCATCGCCGAATGGAGTAAGCAGTTGGTGGATCTTTGTTGAACTTCATCCTGAAGTGTCGTTGCACTGTTATGACTGACTGATGTGAGTGCATTTCAAGCACGACATACGCTTTCTCGGCTCCTGTCGCCATTTTGTCTCACTGCGCTCTCGAGCGCTTTGATGGCAGAAACCTGAAGTGCGGCTTCAGCCGAACAAAACTTTATGAGTTTTTCTACGTATCTGCAGTGTGTCGCGACCATATGTCAATGAATGGATCTACAGTGAATTTATGAAATCGCTTCAATCATTTGTAATAGCCCTGTATATTTATTGCAGTAAAGTCAGTGCGTGCGCTTGTGTGTGTGTGTGTGTGTGTGTGTGTGTGTGTGTGTGTGTGTGTGTGTGTGGTTCAAATGGCTCTGAGCACTATGTGTGTGTGTGTGTGGTTCAAATGGCTCTGAGCCCTATGTGTGTGTGTGGTTCAAATGGCTCTGAGCACTATGGGACGTAACATCTGAGATCATCAGTCCCCTAGAACTTAGAACTACTTAAAACTAACTAACGTAAGGACATCACACACATCCATGCCCGAAGCAGGATCCGAACCTGCGACCGTAGCGGTCGCGCGGTTCCAGTTATTTGTTTATGGGAAGTGGATTTTTCAAGGTAGTTGTAATTGTTAAAAGTAGCTTTCATCGTACAGTTTTTTAGTTCTATTATCTTGTATATCTTTCAGTTAGGTTCAGTTTCTTTCGCAGTCCCCTTACTAAAGTTTTCTTGTTTAGTTGAGTGTTGCCGTATTAATCTTTGCGGAACACGTTTACTTACAACTTGAACTACACTCCTGGAAATGGAAAAAAGAACACATTGACACCGGTGTGTCAGACCCACCATACTTGCTCCGGACACTGCGAGAGGGCTGTACAAGCAATGATCACACGCACGGCACAGCGGACACACCAGGAACCGCGGTGTTGGCCGTCGAATGGCGCTAGCTGCGCAGCATTTGTGCACCGCCGCCGTCAGTGTCAGCCAGTTTGCCGTGGCATACGGAGCTCCATCGCAGTCTTTAACACTGGTAGCATGCCGCGACAGCGTGGACGTGAACCGTATGTGCAGTTGACGGACTTTGAGCGAGGGCGTATAGTGAGCATGCGGGAGGCCGGGTGGACGTACCGCCGAATTGCTCAACACGTGGGGCGTGAGGTCTCCACAGTACATCGATGTTGTCGCCAGTGGTCGGCGGAAGGTGCACGTGCCCGTCGACCAGGGACCGGACCGCAGCGACGCACGAATGCACGCCAAGACCGTAGGATCCTACCCAGTGCCGTAGGGTACCGCACCGCCACTTCCCAGCAAATTAGGAACACTGTTGCTCCTGGGGTATCGGCGAGGACCATTCGCAACCGTCTCCATGAAGCTGGGCTACGGTCCCGCACACCGTTAGGCCGTCTTCCGCTCACGCCCCAACATCGTGCAGCCCGCCTCCAGTTGTGTCGCGACAGGCGTGAATGGAGGGACGAATGGAGACATGTCGTCTCCAGCGATGAGAGTTGCTTCTGCCTTGGTGCCAATGATGGTCGTATGCGTGTTTGGCGCCGTGCAGGTGAGCGCCACAATCAGGACTGCATACGACCGAGGCACACAGGGCCAACATCCGGCATCATGGTGTGGGGAGCGATCTCCTACACTGGCCGTACACCACTGGTGATCGTCGAGGGGACACTGAATAGTGCACGGTACATCCAAACCGTCATCGAACCCATCGTTCTACCATTCCTAGACCGGCAAGGGAACTTGCTGTTCCAACAGGACAATGCACGTCCGCATGTACCCCGTGCCACCCAACGTGCTCTAGAAGGTGTAAGTCAACTACCCTGGCCAGCAAGATCTCCGGATCTGTCCCCCATTGAGCATGTTTGGGACTGGATGAAGCGTCGTCTCACGCGGTCTGCACGTCCAGCACGAACGCTGGTCCAACTGAGGCGCCAGGTGGAAATGGCATGGCAAGCTGTTCCACAGGACTACATCCAGCATCTCTACGATCGTCTCCATGGGAGAATAGCAGCCTGCACTGCTGCGGAAGGTGGATATACACTGTACTAGTGCCGACATTGTGCATGCTCTGTTGCCTGTGTCTATGTGCCTGTGGTTCTGTCAGTGTGATCATGTGATGTATCTGACCCCAGGAATGTGTCAATAAAGTTTCCCCTTCCTGGGACAATGAATTCACGGTGTTCTTATTTCAATTTCCAGGAGTGTATAATGTGCTTAGCGTAGTCGCTTTTCCTTGCATTGTGCTTGGGCAAGGTTTTCTTTAGAGGTAGTTTGCTGCTGCACTGCATTCTAACATTCACTCCTTCAGGACAATGCCGAGTTACCGTTGCCACAAGGTAAGTCAATAAGTTTGTTAGAGCCAGTTTAGCATCACTGTTAGGACACAAATTAGTTACTGTCAAGCACTGCATTACAAATTATCGTCAACGTCGGTCAGTTCAGTTAAGTTAAGTTTAGACCAGATTTCATTTCTCTTACGGAGCTGTATCACATGGTCGCGAACTTTATTTATTTGGGTACGTAAATTTGCAGGGCATTTTAACACTAGCATTTTGGACATTTATTCTTTCAAAGTTCAGTTTAGAATTTTATTCTGGATCTTTATTCTATTAGTTTGGTGTGTTAGAATTGCATGATACGTACTATGACGTCACGCACTGTAGGAATGTTCACTGTACTGCATAACACAGAGTTTCACATGATAGCTTCTTTAGTATACGCTTTCAGGTTTTTTAATTATTTTTAGTCAAAGTTATTTGGAATACAATTACACAGTTTCAGATGGGTTTGGCGATCCTTTCATCAGACGGCGTTTACCTCACTCGCACTGGTCCATTGGGAGAACGTTCTCATTACAATACATACACACACGAAAATTAGAACAATTAGAACAATTAGAACAACAGACCTTTACACAAAACGAATAAAAACGTGTCAATTTTTACCTCTCTGCATACATTAACCCGTGAATTAGGGCATTTTCAAATGTTAACAAACTTTTGGGTCACTGTGCAGTTTCGCACCGAGGCACGATTATTGTCGCGAACGCACGCCACTATTACGACGGTAGGTAACCGCTGGCCTTCGTTTCAGCCGGGTGGGACTAGTTGTCCGACGCCGCCCTGCGATGCAGTAGAGGAGGAACGGCACGGCGGCACTGGAGAGGGGCAAGTCTGCCTTTATTTGCTTTTCGCCGTTCCCGCGGAGAACGCCAGCACTCGCGAAGAAGGGAGCCGGCGCAAAAAGGCGACAAAGGAGCGCGGGCAACCGTGGCAGACAGACAGAGGTGAGCTAATTAGCGAGAGCGGAGGCACGACACACTGGCCAGAACGACGTGGCCTCTCCACCACTCCACGGCGACCGTGGCCGTCCGTGTAAAGAGCTCTGGTCTGGCTTCACCCTGCTGTTGTCTCCTGGTAGGCCTGTCGTCACTTACACTGCTGGCCCCGGATAAAAATGTCCGAAAGCCATGGCACCTGCGTCGAATCTGATTATAAGACAAAACATGCTATCTTTACGCCACTCCTCGTTCGATGAATTTTAAGTGAAATTTTACTAACATCCATCTCGTTCCATCAATCGAATTTCCTCATACAGGAAAAAGTCCGCGATTTGTTATATGAGAATCCCCCTGAAAGCCTCCGGAGGCCCTCAAAACTAGTAAACATTGGGGGAAACCCCGAGGTATTGTACACTACCTTCTGGTCAGTATCATTCCCAAAGGACTTCGTTCTTCCACACCGTTTCTATATTTAAACCCTAGTGACCGAAACTGAATAAATTTTTTTGTATGTTCTACCCAGCTTCAGAATTAAATGAAAAGAAATTTGGTTTCTCCACCTTTTTACAGCATAGTGGATTAACGTGTGACCCTCGAGTCAAATGCCCCGGGTGTTTAAAAATTCACAAAATGTACAAAGATCCGTAGAATTAGGGTAACCAAAAACGAATGTACATTCTAAACACAAAAAAAGTCGCCCCACGAAGAAATTTATCGAATGTGACAGAAATCGATGTGATGTGCATGCAGAGACAAATCAATGATTACAGTGTTAGAAAAACTGGATAATTTAATCAAGAAAAAGAGCTTCACAAATTGAGCAAATGAATAACGTGTTGCTCCACCTCACCTCTGGCACTTATTTCAAGGTTATTCGGCTTCGCACTGGTTGACAGATATCCTGGATGTCCTCCAAAGGGATATCATGAGAGCCGGCCGATGTGGCCGAGCGGTTCTAGGCGCTACAATCCGGAACCGCGCGACCGCTACGGTCGCAGGTTCGAATCCTGCCTAGGGCATGGATGTGTGTGAAGTCCTTAGGTTAGTTAGGTTTAAGTAGTTCTCAGTTCTAGGGGACTGATGACCTCAGAAGTTAAGTCCCATAGTGCTCAGAGCCATTTGAACTATTTTTTTTTTTTTTGTACGATCATTTGTTTGTCTATGCATCTACGTCACAGCTGCCGATTTGCGTTCCATTCGGATAATTCCCTCGTGATGCGTTGTTTCTTTGTCTTAGAGAGCATATCAACAATATGCCACAAAATCACATACTGTATGTGTTATCCTCATCTCCCTAGATACAAAGCGCGTTCGACTGTTCCCTCGCCTAGCCATTTCAGCTGGAGAATTCTAGCATAGACCTAAAGCAGTATGGAATAACGTATCCGTGTATGTCGTCCAAGATCCGTTCTACTCTGTGTCCAGCCGAAGGTAGCAACTATGTTTATTACCTTTTCCGCCCTGCATACCTCCATATCTCCTGGAACTTTAATATTATATTCTTCCTATTGTACTATACAAGGTGATTCATCTGCCCCTACCGATCTAGTTTTATGCAACCAGTAATTTAATATATGGCCTTCAAAACCAACGCGCGAGATTTTCATACACTCTCGCTCGCTACGTGCAAAGTGGTAGTCCTACAGAAAAAATGAACAGAACCTTTTTGTACGAAATTTAATGTGGTTAAATTTTGTCCTGGGATACGTTTTCATTGGAGATCATGGTTTTCGAGTTATTCAAGAAAAACTTACAAGAGTAACCCTCAAACGCACCTCCAACCCCACACTCATCCCTCACCAGTCAGGATTTCTAATATGCTGTTCGTGGCACTGCCAACATAAATTCACGACCACATGAAATATTCTTTGGTCTCTATTAATTGAGCTCTAGGGCTTATAGCATGGTCAGTAATTTCGTTAACATCATTAATTTTAACGTGTCTGTGAGAGTAGTGAAAGAAAAACGAATTTGCCGCGCGGGATTAGCCGAGCGGTCGTGGGCGCTGCAGTCATGGACTGTGCAGCTGATCCCGGCGGAGGTTCGAGTCCTCCCTCGGGCATGGGTGTGTGTGTGTGTGTGTGTGTGTGTGTGTGTGTGTGTGTGTGTGTGTTTTTGTCCTTAGGATAATTTAGGTTAAGTAGTGTGTAAGCTTAGGGACTGATGACCTTAGCAGTTAAGTCTCATAAGATTTCACACACATTTGAACATTTTTGAAAAACGAGTTTTGTAAACGTTGCGCTAAAATTACTGCGTCGACAACTCGATTCAAAGTTAACCTTTATAAAAAAAAAAGTAGGTTCGAAGTCAGAAGACTTGAAAAATACCACTACATAATTCTTTATTCTATGCTGCAGAAAACCACAAAATTGTTAGGCAAGGTCATATAAACGTCAATTTTAAAATTTGCAGGTACTCGGTGGCGAAAAAAGGTCCGTCAATGAAGAACAAGAAAGGTATAATATGGGAAGTAATTCGTGCTGTTGCAAATTTTTGTATGGTTGTAGGAGAGAATGCGACGAACAACATACTAGAGGCTGAGTGTGTGCGTGCGTGTGTGTGTGTGTGTGTGTGTGTGTGTGTGTGTGTGTGTGTGTGTGTGTCGGTGCATTTGAAGGTCACTTCCGCACGCTTTTCTTTAGTATCTCGAAAAACAATAGCCTCTAGCGAAAACATATCGCAGTACGAAATTTATCTACATTAAATTTCCTACATAATGGTCCTGATCGTTTTATCTGTAGGACTAACAATTTTCGTGTAGCGAGCGAGAGAATATAAGAATATCGCAAGTGGTCTTTGAATGTCAGATATAAAATTACTGGTTGCATTAAACGACAGCGGTAGAGGCAACTGAATCACCCTGGGTACTCAATAATAAGTCAAATTTCATTATTTGTTGCCCATCTCGGCACTGCCATTTCAGTGGTCAGCAGTGTGGTTTGGAGGAGAAAGTGTCGTAACCCTTTGTGACGTTGATGGGAAGGAGGGGCGGGGAGGGGGGGGGGGAGGACCTACTTGCTCTTCAGTTTGCTGTCAGAGTGTGAGAGCGGAGCTGTTCCGCGGTGCGGTGCCGCAGACTGTAGACGTGTAACGGTGCGCGGGCGCCCGCCGTGAGTCAGCGCGCGCCGGGGTGGAGTGGGCGTCGCCGATCGGCACTTGCCACTTGTTGCGACACAGCGGGAATGCTACGGCCGCCCACCTCCTGCCGCCGCCTTCACCCCGGCTTCCGTCACACGGCTACAAGCTCCGCCTCGTGCGCTGCCGGAACAGTCGGTACACTGTATGTGTCAGTATGTTACTAGTAACACGACGAGGTGTCGTCGCTCAGATGCACAAAATTTTAGGACTGTATCACTGACGCGAATGTAATATAACGTCGTGGAATACTTTCTATACCGGCGTTTTACGGTATTTCAAAAAACTTCCTCTACGGGAAGAAACGTGGACTATCTAGTGAAACTCAGCTCACCATGATTGTCCATTGCATACAGACAGCCGTAAACGACGCCACTTGGATTGGTGTCATATTACTTGATTGCAGGAGGCCATTCGATAGAGTTCCGCGCTATCGCTTAGCGAACAAAGTAAGGAGATTAGGGAATATCGAAAGAGTTTTTGATTGGTTTTAGAACTGTCTCGCAGGCAGAACTCAAAAAGACATTCTCAACAGAGTGAAATCGCCAAATTCAAAATTAAATTCATGAGTACAGAGGGAAGTCTTATAGGACCGCTACTGTTCGCAATATAAATGATATGATGGATGATTTTGGGAGATCCTTAAGCCTGCTTATGGCTCGATGAAGCTGATTACGGATGATGCTGTTGTATTGGGAAACCTGGAACACGAGAAAACTGTAGCGAAATGCAGATAAGAGACATGAAGAGGATCCATGTTTGGTAAAAATTTTGGCAGTCAACGTTAAAAGTAAATACAAGGTGTCTTAAGACGAATGGTCAACAGTCATGGATACGACAGGAACAACCATTCGAAGCAAACTAGTCTAATAAAGATATGCTCTAGAATGCATTCCTTAAGAGCTACGAGGACATCTTCGCTACTTTAAAAAAATCTCTTTTACTGTAAGTTCTTTGCTTTTCATATTTTCGCAGGAGGTAATATGGAACCAAAAAAAAGGAAAAAATTGTCCCGTATCTCAAACTTATACCTTAAGAGCTATTTAGCACTTGTTTAGTACAAGTTTCCCGAGGGCATGCAGCTTTACTGTACGATTAAATGATGATGGCGTCCTCTTGGGTAAAATATTCCGGAGGTAAAATAGTCCCCCATTCGGATCTCCGGGCGGGGACTACTCAAGAGGATGTCGTTATCAGGAGGAAGAAAACTGGCGTTCTACGGAACGGAGCGTGGAATGTCAGATCACTTAATCGGGCAGGTAGGTTAGAAAATTTAAAAAGGGAAATGGATAGGTTAAAGCTAGATATAGTGGGAATTAGTGAAGTTCGGTGGCAGGAGGAACAAGACTTCTGGTCAGGTGACTACAGGGTTATAAACACAAAATCAAATAGGGCTAATGCAGGAGTAGGTTTAATAATGAATAGGAAAATAGGAATGCGGGTAAGCTACTACAAACAGCATAGTGAACGAATTATTGTGGCCAAGATAGATACGAAGCCAACACCTACTACAGTAGTACAAGTTTATATGCCAACTAGCTCTGCAGATGACGCAGAAATTGAAGAAATGTATGATGAAATAAAAGAAATTATTCAGATAGTGTAGGGTGACGAAAATTTAATAGTCATGGGTGACTGGAATTCGGTAGTAGGATAAGGGAGAGAAGGAAACGTAGTAGGTGAGTATGGATTGGGGCTAAGAAATGAAAGAGGAAGCCGCCTGGTAGAATTTTGCACAGAGCACAACTTAATCATAGCTAACACTTGGTTTAAGAATCATGAAAGAAGGTTGTATACATGGAAGAACCCTGGAGATACTAAAAGGTATCAGATAGATTACATAATGGTAAGATAGAGATTTAGGAACCAGGTTTTAAATTGTGAGACATTTCCAGGGGCAGATGTGGACTCTGACCACAATCTATTGGTTATGACCTGTAGATTAAAACTGAAGAAACTGCAAAAAGGTGGGAATTTAAGGAGATGGGACGTGGATAAAGTGAAAGAACCAGAGGTTGTACAGAGTTTCAGGGAGAGCATAAGGGAACAACTGACAGCAATGGGGGAAAGAAATACAGTAGAAGAAGAACGGGTAGCTTTGAGGGATGAAGTAGTGAAGGCAGCAGAGGATCAAGTAGCTAAAAAGACGAGGGCTAGCGGAAACCCTTGGGTAACAGAAGAAATATTGAATTTAATTGATGAAAGGAGAAAATATAAAAATGCAGTAAATGAAGCAGGCAAAAAGGAATACAAACGTCTCAAAAATGAGATAGACAGGAAATGCAAAATGGCTAAGCAGGCATAGCTAGAGGACAAATGTAAGGATGTAGAGGCTTATCTCACTAGGCTCTGAGCACTATGGGACTCAACTTCTGAGGTCATTAGTCCCCTAGAACTTAGAACTAGTTAAACCTAACTAACCTAAGGACATCACACACATCCATGCCCGAGGCAGGATTCGAACCTGCGACCGTAGCGGTCTCGCGGTTCCAGACTGCAGCGCCTAGAACCGCACGGCCACTGCGGCCGGCATCTCACTAGGGGTAAAATAGATACTGCCTACAGGAAAATTAAAGAGACCTTTGGAGATAAGAGAACCACTTGTATGAACATCAAGAGCTCAGATGGAAACCCAGTTCTAAGCAAAGAAGGGAAAGCAGAAAGGTGGAAGGAGTATATAGAGGGTCTATACAACGGCGATGTACTTGAGGACAATATTATGGAAATGGAAGAGGATGTAGATGAAAATGAAATGGGAGATACGATACTGCGTGAAGAGTTTGACAAAGCACTGAAAGACCTGAGTCGAAACAAGGCCCCCGGAGTAGACAACATTCCATTGGAACTACTGACGGCCTTGGAGAGTCAGTCCTGACAAAACTCTACCATCTGGTGAGCAAGATGTACGAGACAGGCGAAATACCCTCAGACTTCAAGAAGAATATAATAATTCCAATCCCAAAGAAAGCAGGTGTTTCACAGATGTGAAAATTACCGAACAATCAGTTTAATAAGCCACAGCTGCAAAATACTAACACGAATTCTTTACAGACGAATGGAAAAACTGGTAGAAGCCGACCTCGGGGAAGATCAGTTTCGATTCCGTAGAAATACTGGAACACGTGAGGCAATACTGACCTTACGACATCTCAGAGGAAAGATTAAGGAAAGGCAAACCTACGTTTCTAGCATTTGTAGACTTAGAGAAAGCTTTTGACAATGTTGACTGCAATACTCTCTTTCAAATTCTAAAGGTGGCAGGGGTAAAATACAGGGAGCGAAAGTCTATTTACAATTTGTACAGAAACCAGATGGCAGTTATAAGAGTCGAGGGGCATGAAAGGGAAGCAGTGGTTGGGAAGGGAGTGAGAGAGGGTTGTAGCCTGTCCCCGATGTTATTCAATCTGTATATTGAGCAAGCAGTAAAGGAAACAAAAGACAAAATTTGGAGTCCGTGGAGAAGACATAAAAACTCTGAGGTTCGCCGATGACATTGTAATTCTGTCAGAGACTGCAAAGGACTTGGAAAAGCAGTTGAACGGAATGGACAGTGTCTTGAAAGGAGGATATAAAATGAACATCAACAAAAGCAAAACGAGGATAATGGAATGTAGTCGAATTAAGCCGGATGATGCTGAGGGAATTAGACTAGGAAATGAGACAAAGTAGTAAAGGAGTTTTGCTATTTAGGGAGCAAAATAACTGATGATGGTCGAAGTAGAGAGGATATAAAATGTAGACTGGCAATGGCAAGGAAAGCGTTTCTGAAGAAGAGAAATTTGTTAACATCGAGTATAGATTTAATTGTCAGGAAGTCATTTCTGGAAGTATTTGTATGGAGTGTAGCCATGTATGGAAGTGAAACATGGACGATAAATAGTTTGGACAAGAAGAGAATAGAAGCTTTCGAAATGTGGTGCTACAGAAGAATGCTGAAGATTAGATGGGTAGATCACATAACTAATGAGGAAGTATTGAATAGGATTGGGGAGAAGAGAAGTTTGTGGCACAGCTTGACCAGAAGAAGGGATCGGCTGGTAGGACATGTTCTGAGGCATCAAGGGATCACCAATTTAGTATTGGAGGGCAGCGTGGAGGGTAAAAATCGTAGAGGGAGACCAAGAGATGAATACACTAAGCAGATTCAGAAGGGTGTAGGTTGCAGTAGGTACTGGGAGATGATGAAGCTTGCACAGGATAGAGTAGCATGGAGAGCTGCATGAAACCAGTCTCAGGACTGAAGACCACAACAACAACAACAACATAGTACAAGAGATGTGTTTCACAGTAGCGACAACGAGCGAGTGCTCATAGCTCTTAAAGGTATGCACATTTGAGCCCACGTTTACTGCACGTTTTTGCTTCGATTGATCGTTGCTGTCCTATCTTTACAAACTGACATTTCCTCCTGGGGCAGCCTGTAGATTTACAAAATGCATAGCCGAGATGAGATTCTTGAGGACAGTCCAGGAATGAACAAGACGAGACAGAGCTAAGAAAACTCCCCAGGAGAATGTAGTGATTTATAAGTTAAATGAAGAGATCCAAGAAATGAGGAAACAATGGAAAGAGCATGCAGAAAGAATGGACGATTAATGTACTTCGAAACAAACATCCCCAAAGGATGAAGGAACCTTGATAGACCCAAGAGAGGACGAATGGATTAAGAAACCACAGTACACCAACTGGTCCAAGGCAAGAAGAAAAAGAAGGAGAAGAAATGAAGATAAGACCCATTACTGTTTGGGCAGACTATTGGCGATGAATGGCTGGAAACCGCGACAGAGGTACCGTATCTAGGAATATACGTTCATCGGAACCTGATGTAGGACCGTATAAAAATGATTGCAGAGAAAGGAGATGCCCGTTGTACGATGCGGATGTCCAACGAAGAAAATCGCTAAACCACACCAAAAAATTCAACACTCAGAGGTATGTGCGAATGTAATCACTGCAACGGCAATTAAATGGCATGGCGATGGGGTAAACGTGGATGAAAGCTGAAGCAATTAAGCGTACTGATGCATTCAAAGACATAAGAAAAAAACCGACACGACGACATAATGCAAGTTGGGTCTATAACATCATAAATATCCAGGAGCACGATAGATACGTAAGACGGCCCACCAGAATGCATAACTTTTCAGAGGAGCACTGGATATCAAATGTTTTGTTTGATACGAAAAGTTTGATTCGTATCCATACAATCCGATCTGTGATATTAAGGCAATGTTATACAGCTTTTAAAAATCAGTCAAGGTCGTGAGCCAGGGAACCTACAAAGGAACAGCACGTTTCACACCTGGCACACGTGACTTTTGGTCACATGTTGAGGGGAATGTTGCAAAATGGCCGCTTTTTTGAACAGGAAGTGAGAGCGCTGTAGTCAAATTCAAACTCGTTGAAGAAGACAGGGATAATGTCATTCTCTGGCCTCGTGCAAAATCGAACTGGCCACGAAACTCGACAGAGACAAATCATTCCGTATTTCTGTGAGAGCAGCATGCCTACGGCACCAACTGGGTTTGCAACCTGGAATGAGTAAAACGCCTACGAAAGACCAATGGTTTTAGGGTTAGTACTTGAGCTCATTTGCAGATGGACTGTGTTAGAGGGGAGGTGTGCCGTGCGGCCGTCTCCATGTAGGCCTCTGCTTCCGACTGCAGGTCCGTGCGGTGCTGAGGTCACTGACGCCACGGTCAGCTACGTTCAGTGAGCGGCTACACTCTCCGTGCGAAACAAAACCCTGGCACAATTGCTCCTGTTTTCTCACACCCACATACGATTTCTGTGCGTTTTTATCATTATAGCTTGTGGATTGAGATGCATCAACAATATACAAACAGGACTGCTTCGTTCATAAATTCTTGGCGTGGCTAGACCAAATAACATACAGTGAGTCTGAAAAGGAACGGTGCAATTTTAATGTTTTATAGCATCCAAACTAATTAAGATATCCACACCGGGTGCTGCTTATGTCTCAATAAATAAATCAATCAATCAATTTCAACATCCGAGACTTTGGTAGCTCGTACAACATCCAGTCTATACTCAAACTCTGCCCACACTCGGCGCAACATATCCGCATCAAGTGTGACAGCAACGACTCAGGTCCTTTAAATTACTGATGTTGCTGACAGGCGTTTGATAGACTCTGTGCTTGATATACCCCCACAGAAAAAGTCCTTCAGCGTAATATTAGGCGGCCTAGGAAACCTGAGAATTGGACCACCCCTGTCAATTTAGCGATCTGGAAACACTTGATCAAAACTAGCACATGTGGCACAGTCTTTGCCCAGTGTGTCTGTGCTCCATCTTGTTGGAACACAAACGAAACTTCGTTAGTTTCCGTGTCACATAAGAAAAACTAGAAAGGTGGACATATATGGGTGGACTGGACATAGTTTGCAGATAGTTTCAGAATGAGTGGCACTTTCAATGTCACGAGAGCGAAGTGGTCGCGTGTGACGTCTGTGGGGTAGTCATCTTACTGCGTTGACAGTATTTCTGAACTTGTGTATCTTTGGCTCAGTGGTAGGGCGGTGAGTAAGCTGGCAGCACTTTTTGCGTAATGTATATTGGAGGAGGATTTTGCTAAAGAAAATTGTTAGAAATCATTAATCTGATGGAAGGACTTACAGACGCAGCATATATGAATAGATTTGCATTATGGATATGTTTTTAAGATTATAATTTTTGCTGCCGCGTACTGATAATATTAGCGATTCTTGCAACAGAACAGTCCATCTCCCCACCTCAGTTTAGGCCATTTCAGTTCAATTAATTTGAATTTGCATGATCGTAAAAGCATTGCCTTGTAAGACTTTTGTAAAGAAAGCAGAGTTCTGGTTTCCTGTGAGTTTTATGTTCTTGTGAAATAAGAGTTTAAAATACAGCACTGTCTTTATAATGAACAGATTAGTGTTTTCGATTAAAGTAAGATTTTTTTTTCTAGTACGAGAAAATCATTCTAATTTTTCTCCCGCTGGTTTAGTTTTACTTTAGCATATTTTAGGTGGCGCTATTCTTCATGCTGTGTTGTTGCTGCTGATTATGTTGCAATTTTTTGGGTGAGGTTCTTCTCATATTTTGTTGCTTCTTTCGTTTCTGAGTTCACGTTTCCATTGCGCAAATTCTAAGCATTTTCTTTGTAATTCTTTTTAATGGGTCAGTGAACAGTGTGTGTTTCATAGTGTTGCTACGTAATTTCAGTATTTCAATTTTTTTGGGCAGTGCACAGTTTGATTTTAGTTGTGGTTTTTGAATAGCACTTCTGATTTCGTTTCCCGCACAGCGATCGCCAGTCAGTTTTGTCTAACGTATATGTGTGCACTGAGACACGTTGTTCGCTATAGTAATTTCAGTTCAACCGTTTCATAACAGAGGACAGTACATTCAGTTTTGAGTAAATATCAGCAACTTCCACACTAACCGTGAATGTCATAATTAGTTTGGGTGCTACAACACATTGAACCTGTAGCGTAGCTTTTGAGACACCTTGTATTTTGTGTTTGTACCCTGAACCGTCTTGCAACTCGAGAACCGATACGTGGTCACAACGTTACTGTCATATCCTGCACATAGGATCGCACCGATGCTATCATCAGATACAGAGCATTTCTATTCCAATTATTAATGTGTGCGGTATGTTTTCAAAGTAATCGTTGAGTAACTTGTGTACCGTAAAATGACTGCGGCCGGATTTGAATCTACGGAAATGTGGCTGAAAAATTTTCGTTCTCGACACACCAACATTGTTGCCGAAGTGTGGACCCGCAGAGAAACGCGTACGCTAAAGAAAAGAGTGCGTCTAGAAAGTATTAGAAATACAGGGCAAGCCAAAAACGACTTTAAAAGTTTGGAATAACCCAGAAATATATTGAGATAACTTAGAGAACCGGTAGACGTGTCATTTTGTTACAAACAACCGCAAGTTTCACATAAAAGTGTCAAGTGTCATGTTGGTTCGATGTGACCGCCATTTGTGATCCGTCAAACATCCCACCGGTAATCAATGCCTTCCCACACTCTCTGCAACAAATCGGGCGTAACGTGTACAACTGCAGCGCACATTCGACTGTTTGGTAAGGGAGGAACATACACACGGTGTTCAGTGACAGCCCAGACAGAACAAATCCAGTTGTGTCAGATCTGGGGAGAGAGGTAAGCTGGCCATGTGATTGGCCCTTCGCGGTTAGTTCACCAATCTGGAATGTTTGCTGCTTCACAAATGATAGTCACATTGAACCAAAATGACACTTGACACTTTTATGGAAAACTTGAGATTGATTGCTTCAAAATGACACATCTAACCGTTTCGTAAGCTATCTCAGCCAATTTCTATGTCATTCTACAGTTGTAAAGTCGTTTTAGACTAACCCTGTAGTTATTGTAAGATGATCTCCGACAAACAGCACGCCAAGATTTAAATATATTTTTGTTAAAAATCGATATGTGAGCGTAAGAAAGTGGTAGCAAACATAATGCTCTCAGGACAGACAGAAGAGAACGATACAGTCATTCCAGAACTTAATTGATGACGAGATTCACAAATGTGAGACTGTGGCTAGTTGATTGCCGTGGTAGGAGCGGATAAAACAGGATTGGTCACCGCACATTAGCTGCAGACAGTTAAAACTAACGAGCGTGCAGATCGCCTTGGGCTCGAAGAATAGTGTCTAAATCACAAAATGACAGGGACACAATAGCGACATTAAGGGATGATCTACGCCGTGTACCCACGGACTCATCAGTTTCTTCTGCGTAGACGAGCTACGGCCTTGCGCACCGGTGTTACGACGCGAAGTTTCGTAACACAATCTTCCCTTTCATCGTAGACGTCGAAGTTGCAACACAGTTCACAGCCGCATCGCAGTCGGTGCTTTGGTACGTTTTACAACGCAGCGGTTGCAGCTGTAATGAAGTTTCAGTCTAGACGAATAATCAGAAGTTGCGGCTAAGGCGGAACGCAATCGAGCACATCGACTTTGGCAGGAAAGTTATGAAATTTTCCGCAGAACTAGGTACTTCTGTTTTACCTTACAACCTTAGCAGCGTTTGCTTCTCAGAATAATAGCACATTGGATTACTTATCCGTCTGATGCAGTGAACTTTACATAGCGAATATGAAGCTCTCCGTATTTGGTAGTACGAGTTACAATAGTCTATTATCTTTGTTGACAGTTCTGATCAGTTAAATATGGATTTACAGAATTCATTAGTACGGTATTGACAATAACAATGACTGAACGTACATTGAAGTAAAGTCATGCACATGAGTGGAATAGGAGTTGCAACATTGAATATAATGGGTGAATAATTTAACTTCAGTTCATCATTCAGCAACAAATGTGGGCGATACACTCATCAGTTTCTTAATTTATAATATTTCTGAGTAAGCTTTGCAGCCAATCTTCTAATAGTAGCACTTCTATATCTGTTATGTATTTGTGGCTTTCATTTATGCAGTGTTCGGCCAATGATGAATCTGTCGTCTTTAATCTTCAACTTCTGCGGTGTTCCCAGAACTTAACCGAGCGAGGTGGCGCAGTGGTTAGCACACTGGACTCGCACTTGAGAGAACGACGGTTCAAACCCGCGTCCGACCATCCTGATCTATGTTTTCCATAAGTTCCCTAAATCGCTTCAGGCCAATTCCCGTACGGTGCCTTTGAAAAGGCGCGATCGATTTTCTTCCCCATCCTTCTCTAATCCGATGGGACCGATGACTCGACTTTTTGGTCCCCCTCGCCCTAAATGAACCAATCAATCGTAAAGGGAAACCAAGTAATGAATACAGTAAGCAGATTCAGAAGGAAGTAGGTTGCAGTAGTTATTCGAAGATGAGGAGGCTTACAAAGGGTAGAGTAGCATGGAGAGTAGCATCAGATCAGTGTTTAGACTGAAGACCACAACAACAACGACGAAGTTTAATTTGTTTATTTTGAGGGTCATTTGCCTGACCCTGCACAGAGAGTTGATCCGCTGGAGGTTTTCTTGCATTTCGCTACGATTCTCTTGCGTTGTGACTGACCTGTATATATCTGTAACAACGTCACCTGCGAGAAACCACACGGAACTTCCGACGTTTTCCACTAAATCATTAATATACAGGCGGTCCCAGGAAGAGTGATCAGCACTCAGGGATTTGACAAGAACGCTTATCTGAAGCAAAAAAAATGCTTTCCAAAACAGAACAAATTTTATTTTTAAATTACTGGCGCGCACGTATGTCTCACCCACCCAGCCTCTTCGACGTTTTATTCTAGCCCAATTTTCCTCGTTGCTTTCAACCTCTTTGCTCGGGATGTCCTTCTGGCATTAAATGATCCCGTTAGACGCGCTGTTGTTCATGGGGTTTTGCATGTGAAGTAATGCGAGACACTGAGTGTGTATAGAGAGAAGCGTCGGTTAGAGGTGGTAAAAAAAATATATTTTTCAACTGATACTTTGTAAAACGCATGACGGTATCAACAAAACTGGTCTCCCTTTGGAGAATGTGTTCGTCGTCAGAGTGGCTATGTTGTGGAATAAATACGTAGACATGAAGAATAAAGATGTAGAATGGTAATAATTTTTTTATTTAAAAATCTCTAAGAGTTCTCACATAAATTTGGAGGTATTACTTTTAGCACGCCCTCGTTTAAGAATTAATTTCGACTTGTTGCCTGCAAACTATACAATTATTAAACATTTTAACTTATTGTTAAAAATTTGTACATGTATTCTGCTCAACAGGATAATGATACCACCGAGGTATGGTTCATTAATGTGTTTGTATGTTATAACTAAGAAGCTAAATCTAAGCTCTAGAGTGTCGCACTGAATTACTTATCAGAAGTATCGCCCTGCCTAAATGTTTTTCAGATCAGTTTCGATTTTAGAAATTATGCAGCTTCAGATACGTCACTGTTGCAACGTAGCTACTCACTAAAGAAAACTTAATTTGATATTCGGAGGCTACTAAGCACCCACACTGACTAACTACTCTGTAACTATGTTGGCTCTAGGGGTGGGCTGTTCATACATTGGTCTTGTTTATATATTAAAAAAAACCTCTCCCAGACAGCTAACAAATGTATTACAATTTAATGAATCGATATCAAAGAGGGGTCGAAAGTAAAAAGCCGGCCGGGGTGGCCGAGTGGTTCTAGGCACTATAGTCTGCAACCGAGAGACCGCTACGGTCGCAGGTTCGAATCCTGCCTCGGGCATGGATGTGTGCCGGCAGGGTGGCCGAGCGGTTCTAGGCGCTACAGTCTGGAGCCGAGCGACCGCTACGGGCGCAGGTTCGAATCCTGCCTCGGGCATGGATGTGTGTGATGTCCTTAGGTTAGTTAGGTTTAAGTAGTTCTAAGTTCTAGGGGACTGATGACCTCAGAAGTTAAGTCCCATAGTGCTCAGAGCCACTTGGACCATTTGAAAGTAAAAATATAAAAACTTCCACAATAAAAGCAAATATTATAGTTTCTGGTATTTTATCGCCTCAATTGATTTATGGTATGTTTTAGAAGTTTAAGTGTTTATCTTTGATCGGATCTCACCTTTGGGAATAGAAAAGGACTAAGTCGTACAGTAATTATATAAAACTTCCTGGCAGATTAAAACTGTGTGCCGGGCCGAGACTCGAACTCGGGACCTTTGCCTTTCGCGGGCAAGTGCTCTACCAACTGAGCTACCCAAGCACGATTCACGCCCCGTCCTCACAGCTTTACTTCTGCCAGTTCCTCGTCACCTACCTCGCGGGAGAGCTTCTGTAACGTTTGGAAGGTAGGCACACAGTTTTAATCTGCCAGGAAGTTTCATATCAGCGCACACTCCGCTGCAGAGTGAGTATCTCATTCAATAATTATATAGTTTGTGAAACAAGACTAAAAAGTATTTCGTTTAGTTAATAAAATCAAATCTATTGTACTTATGACATTAGCGGGTCAGGTGACTTTTGGCTCCGGCACACAATACTACCACACACACGTGAAAACATGTAGTTTTAATAGCGAACGGTAGGCAGTTTAACAGTTCGTACCAAGTCTCATAAGGCACCTTCGATGTATGAAGCAGCTTTCTCCTGTGTGTAAGGAGTGGCCAACTACAGCAACACGTTAACAACTGCGGGTAATCGACGGCAGACGAACAGTAGTTTCGCATCGAAGCACCCGGCGGATTTTTGAGGCAACGCTGTCCGTCTCGCTCGAAGGAGCCAGAGCATCGTTACACGCGGTTGTGACGCAACCCTTCCCCGGGTAAGAGTATCTCTGCCGTTTTCCCGGAGTTTCACAACGCGGCGCCAGGCGGCAATCGTCATTACGTGGGCTGCAGCGGCACGAGCCATCCTCCCAGGCGCAGCGTTGGGCAAAGCTTTTCCGGAAGTAGCAGCCGCTCCAAGGCGATCCGTCGGCAAGGACGCGCAGTTGTCCGTGTCTGCTAGCCTGCCACGCCGGCGGCTTAGAACAACAAAGTGACTGGCAGGTGGGTGTTTACATGCTGGTTGCCATAGCAACAACCAATTGCGGACGGTCACCACTCTCTAATGTGCTGCATGCACAGTGTAAACATCGCACTAAAATTATGTCGTTTCTCTTCGAGAGCGACTCTGAAATCGAACTAAAATCACGCTTCTCTTTTTTTTTCTCTTCGAGTACGTGCTGGTATACGAACAAAACGGACGAAAACACGCTCCGTGGGCCTCTCTCCGTGATTATTAGAAGCCGCAGTGTCGAGTGCTGAAGTGGCTTCGGTCGCGCCAGGATCCACTGAGAACAGAGATGCAGCTGTGTTCGACTGCGCCTGCTTTGATGTGACGCCATCCTGCAGGCACTAACTGTGTTACTAGGAATGTGTACTTCATGAAAGAACTTGTTCAAATGAACCATTCCGGGAAAGGAACCGTTCGGAGCAGTCTTTCCTTTATTGAACTATCGTCTTTTACTCGTCGCTTCCCCTACCTAGTGGAAGTAGGAATGCACATGCACGCATTTGCCCTCTATTTATACTGAGTACACCCCACTCAGAGGACTTAGGCCTACGCATCCGTCGTTCTGAACTTTTAACGGAGAACTGTGCGTACTGTGCCCGATAGGAAGACCGAAATCATTCCGTTAGGTTTGAGTCATCGGTTACGAACTGCGTCTGATGGAAGACCGAAACAGTTCCCTTCATTTCAGGCTCCAGGCCGGCCGGAGTGGCCGTGCGGTTCTGGGCGCTACAGTCTGGAACCGAGCGACGCTACGGTCGCAGGTTCGAATCCTGCCTCGGGCATGGATGTGTGTGATGTCCTTAGGTTAGTTAGGTTTAAGTAGTTCTAAGTTCTAGGCGAGTGATGACCTCAGAAGTTAAGTCGCATAGTGCTCAGAGCCATTTGAACCATTTTTCAGGCTCCAGCAGCAGCTCTGATCCTCCCCTCCCTTGCCCCTTGTTTACATTTTCTTCATAGTTTTTTTTACGCCTTATTTACTCTGTATCTAAGTATTTCGTTCCCATCTTAAGAATTAATTTTTGTGAACTTTGAAATAAGAATGAGTTTCTTTTCTTTTTTTCCAGACGCTATCAGATAAAAGAAAGCAGATAAAAGCTCTTAGTGACAGTGAGAATAATTCAATCGGTAGTGGTTCCCACTACCCAGATTTCCAAGTAAAGGCTTGAGTTAAAACTTAAAACGCTCAGCCCATCCGAGCAAACGAGACTGCACGTGCAAAAACAAGTTTTTCGAAATACCCAGGCCAACGGCCTTGCAGAAGTGGTAATATCAGCCCTTTGTGTCATGTATGCCTGTTTCCAGAGTCAAAGAGAAAGATTGGAAGTGATGAAATCTCAAAAAGTAGTAAGGCATCGTCACACAGTAAAAGTAAAATTATGTTCTCCTACAGTTTCGAAAGAACAACTTCAAATATTTATCGAAAATTGCGAAAAAAATATAATATAAAATAAAAATATCGACACAAGATATTGCAATTACGATATGATATATCGGTGAGAAATATATCACCGATAAATATCGATACTTTTTGGAACAAATGTCGATACGTCGACATTTTGTCAACATCCCTAGGAGTTATTCGTTAACTTAACTGAATGTTATCCAATTTGCGGCTTGAAACTGAATATAATTATAGTGCCTAATGTCGGTTTGCCCATGCATGTTATCCATATTCTCAATGCTGAATTGCTGCCATCGCTCTGAAGTAACGTGCTTCATTGCATACGTATTAATAACTAGATTTGTTTCGTAATTTCTTTTGAACGGAAGGGCTAATACTTTATTTATAAGAAATAACATCATTACTCCAGGCAACACTACTATTAAACTAATAACAAAGACCCAAAAGCTTTCAGAAAACAATGTTAAAAAAAATTGGAAGGAGATACATAGCACAGGACGCTTTCGACTTGACTAGGACTCCAATACGGCAAATGGGCCTCCGTATATGGTACAAATTATCTGCGAACGTCATGTTACATGATACGTAACTATGGCAAACTATATCGAGACGCTTTTAATAGATCATCATTATGCCGTAGCACTGAAATGGGGTGTTTTCGTAGCAAAAAAGTCTTAACAGGGATAACAAATATACGAAGAATCTATCTACCGATATGTAGTTTATCATTTTATTATACCAAATCGTAGCTAGAATGACGCTTTCTCAAGATGTCCTCAATTTGCTGACTCTTTGAAACAACTCATATCCATGCAACGTATTCTACGATAAGAAAAAATACCTATCAAATGCGTAGTTTAACTCAATGCAGCATGGCGGCTGGTAAGTTCTGCTTGTGACGTGAAACGATGCCGCATCTGATTGGCCACGGTCCTCTCCACGAAGCAAAAATCAAACATGGCAGATTGATAGATTGATTCCTCGCTGTGGTGGCATGTCCGTGTGGGGGGACGGGGCGGGGGTGGCTGCTGGCGTGGTGGAAGCAAGTTCTTACGCCTCATTTCGTATGGAAATGACAGTATGCAGGATGAGCCAGAAATCCACAAGCAAACCTTAGGACGTGGTTGTACTGACCTATACAAGGAAAAAATATCCAGTAAACATGGACTCTAAAATATACATCTGAAAAGCTAAGATCATTCGTTCTGTAGAAGAGATGTGTTCCACAGTAGCGAACACGAACAAGTGGTCGTAGTTCTTATCGTGTTCATTTTAGAGTCCCATGTTTACTAGAGATCTTCCTTCTAATTTTGGTCCATAGTACCACTTCTGAAACTTTGTCGGTTGTGTTCTAGTTTTCCCCGTATGTGCTGGAGTAGTTAGGAGTGTAGTCGGCCGACGCAACACCTGTCCGGAAGACAGCGGCGCGCCGCCAGGAAGGAGGTTTACGGCGGGAGATGCCTTCCAGGAAGCGTTGCCGCTAATTGTCGGCGGAGCGCTCCTGTCGCGGCAGCTTTCCACGCGTGGCCGGCCGGCGCTGTCCACGGATTTCTCCCGCTCGCAGCGGGGAAAACGCGAATACGCACCGAGCGCCGGCCGCTCGGGAAATGGTTCAGTGGGACGGAGCTGCGGCGGCTGCGCTCAGCTCGGGAGCAGCACGTTTCTGCGCCCGAGGCCGCGGCTGATCCGGTCTGGCCGCGACACACAGCGCGGTCCGCAGTCAGACGTCTGCTGTGGGTGTGAATGCGCTGGGCAGGTACACTGCAAACGTTTTGTTATTCCTCGACTGCCATGATCGCAATGAACGATTTACAATAATTTTAGATTCCGTGTTGAACTGCTATTTCAGCTCTCTACCCTTCGAAACAGTGGAAATCCGTAGATGTGACGTACATTTAGGGACAAACAAATAGTTACAACTTCAGAAAAACAGAATGATTTATTCGAGACGAAGAGCGCCATGAATGAGAAAGCCAGTAACGCTTTGGTCCACTCTGGCCCTTACGCAAGCCGTTAATCGGCTTGGTATTGACTGACCGAGTTGCTGGATGTCCTCCTGAGGGGTACCGTGCCAAATTCTGTCCAACTGTCGCGTTAGATCGTCAAAATTCTGAAATGGTTTGAGGGTCCTGCCTACAATGCTGCAAACGTTTTCAACTGGTAAGAGATCCGGCGATCTTGTTGGACAAGGTAGGTTTTGGCAAGCGTGAAGACTAGCGATAGAAACACTGGCCGTGAGCGGACAGGCATTGTTGAAATGTAAGCCCCGGATGGCTCGCCAAGAAGGGCAACAAAACGTGGCACTGGATACCGTTGACGTACTACTGTGCTGTAAGATTGCCCCGCGAATACAACCTAAGGGGTCCTGCAATGAAAAGACCATCATTACTGGTTGTCGAGCAGTATGACGGGGGCGACAGTGAAGCTAGTATCCCACCGCTGTCTGAGGCATCTCCAGATACGTTTCCGGATGGAATCTTAACGACTGGTATAGAACTGTCTTCGGTGACGAGTCCCGCTTCGAACTGAGCCCAGATGCCCAGCGAAGAACTCTCTGCAGACGCCCTATATAGCGGTGTGCTACCCACCTAACTGTCGCCCGCCATACGGCCCTACAACTAGGGATGATAGCCGGCCGCGGTGGTCTAGCGGTTCTGGCGCTGCAGTCCGGAACCGCGGGACTGCTACGGTCGCAGGTTCGAATCCTGCCTCGGGCATGGGTGTGTGTGATGTCCTTAGGTTAGTTAGGTTTAAGTAGTTCTAAGTTCTAGGGGACTTATGACCTAAGATGTTGAGTCCCATAGTGCTCAGAGCCATTTAGGGATGATAGTCTGGGGTACCATTCTTTTTCATAGCAGCACCCTTTTGGTTGTAACCCGCGGAATCCTTACAGCACAGAGGTACGTCGACGATATTCTACTCCCAGTTTTTTTGCCCTTCATGGCTTACATTTCAACAAGACAATGCCCGCCTGCCCACGGCGAGACTTTCTACTGTTTGTCTTCGTGATAGCTACAGCGTTCCTTCGCGAACAAGGTCACTGGACCTTTCTCCAATTGAGAACGTTTGGAGCCTTATGGACTGGGCCCTCCAACGATCTCGGGATTCTGACGATCTAACGCATTAATCTGGCACGATATGCCACAGGAGGAAATCAACTATTGTGTCAATGCCAAATAGAATAACTGCTTGCGTAAAGGCCACCAAAACGTTATTGGTTTGGTTGTTTAGGGAAGGAGACCAGACAGCGAGGTCATCGGTCTCATCAGATTAGGGAAGGACGGGGAAGGAACTCGGCCGCGCCCTTTCAAAGGAACCATCCCGGCATTTGCCTGGAGCGATTTAGGGAAATCACGGAAAACCTAAATCAGGATGGCCGGACGCGGGATTGAACCGTCATCCTCCCGAATGCGAGTCCAGTGTCTAACCACTGCGCCACCTCGCTCGGTCCCAAAGCGTTATTGACTTGCTCCGTTTGTTAACCTCTGTCTGTTGAACAAATCATCCTATTCTTCTAAAATCTCAATCATTTGTTTGTCTGTGCATGCACATCACATCTACTGATTTCCGTCTCATTCGGGTAATCCCTACTTCGTGCGTTTCTTTTTTTTTTTTTTTTTTAATCCATGAGTGTATATATATATATATATATATATATATATATATATATATATATATATATATATATATATATCTGCACTTCGCAAGGCATCTTACGGTGTGTGGTGAAGAGTGCTTCTAGTACCACTATCTGATCCGTACCACTGTCTGATCCGTCCTTCCGTGTTGCATTCGCGAATGGCGCGAGAGAAGAATGATCGTCGATAAAGCCTGGTATCAGACCTAATTTTCTCGTTGCGGCCATTTCGCGTGAGGTATCTGGAAGAAGTCCGCCGTTCAATGGCCAGCCTAGGTGACTGCCATGCTGAGGACCCGGGTTCGATTCCCAGTAATGCGATGGATTTTTCCTTGGCAGAAGGACTAGACCGGGGTGCACTCAGCATCGTGATGCCAACGAAAGAGCTACCTGACTGACTCTACCAATGGCTGCATGTTTTGGCAAGTCTTCAAAGCGGTCGGGAGAGCAGCATACTGGCCGCATGCCGCTCCATACCGCCTCTGTATGACGCAGCGATGCAGAGGAGGACACGACGGCCGGTTGACATCCGTCGGGCCTTCACAGCTGAATGTGAGAGGAAGTGATGTGTCGCCCGACCCGTCCCGAAACGTACTCCCTCGAAATTTCTGTAGTAAACCTCTGAGTGATACACAATGCGTCTCTTGTAGCGTCATTACACACTACATATGTCGAGAAACTCCTCGAATTTACTCCTTGTTCTCCCTCCCTCCGAAACACACACACTTTCCGAAACGACAAACATATTTGTCACTGTCGCCTTGAATTGCTTGAATTGTGATTTACCTCTTGGTATTACGGCTTAACGAGCTTACTGTAACTGGAAAAGTTCGCAGAGTTAAAGTTCTTGGTTGTACGACACTAGTGACAGGCCCTGACCTCTGCCCGAAGCACAAGCTGGAACAAACATTTCGAATCGTAAACACACATTTGGACATACTGTCGCAGTGAGTACAAAACAACTTTGCATCCGTATCGACAGATAAACAACAGCCACGGCGATACATTAAAGCGTGTTCTGTCTTCTTGTCACAAAGCCAGCACCCAGCATTATGCTAGAAATAATAATGTACCATCCACAAAACCTGAAAAGGAAAAAAAAAAAAAAAAAAGACTAGTTGCAGTTTTACGTATTTACATTCAATTAACAGTCATGGGTTCTATAATATCCGTAATGGATAAACTTAATTTATTCTCATAATCGTTTGGCAGTACACAACTTAGGAGAAAGCATATACTATGAATAGAGAGAAAAATATTTCATTCAATGTCGGAACAGGTAGCATATTGCACGTAAGTCTTTTGACTTTAAACGCCACTTGCGTGAAAACGCATCTTAGCCTCTTCCGTCATCAACTTCAAGACCACCTCGCTGAAAATAGAGAAGCGACATTACCTCAGAGCTGACTAGAGCTTAGGGAGAGAGAATATTCAATAGTTGACACTTCTCTCTAGTGTAGCCACTGCGAGAACGTCGTCTGTATGCGGCGAATTGTCACTTTAAAAATACTCAAGGCCTTGTTAGGAAGGTTGAAGGCAGTTACCAAACGGAAGGCTGAGCAAATGTTTGTCACCTTTCAAGTGTTTAAGGACACTGAGTGTCAGGAGGAGGTTCCAAGAATCATCATTCATTTGTTAAGTGATGTGCCTATAAATCAACATACGGACTAAAAGTAAGCAATATTTCTGAGTACGTGTTCAGCATATTTCTAAACATTAACATTAATTTGTACGTAGTAATGGTTCTGAAATTGCCTCTTGTTTTCATTCGTTATCTCCTACCCTCCTTTCTTTCCGTTCTCTCTCTCTCTCTCTCTCTCTCTCTCTCTCTCTCTCTCTCTCTCTCTCTCTCTCTCTCTTACACACAACGTGCCAGATAGACCACTATTTTCTTTGATACTGCTATTGCGTTTGTGATAATGAAATATGTTTAAAGGGAAGCACAGTGGGTAATACTTCATTTAAGGCCAGGAGATTCTCTCACCTACTGCTTCTTGCCTGTATGACCGCGATTTAGGAATGTGCAAAATGTCAAACTGCACGTTCAACAAGTGCACTTCAAACTGGGTCAGTTGTAAGGTCGTAAGAAGGGAACGGCATTGCTAACGCAACTGCGCAGTGCCTGAAAAAGCGCTACAGTGTTGGAATCATTCTTCAGTATTTCGATAGTTTCACTTTTTATGTCTTACGTCACATATACTAAATGCTTTAAGTTGAGAAACAGTGAAAAGTTTTCTTGTGTGTAACTGAGAATTATTTATGTCACTACAAGTTTAATGCCAATAAAATGATTTCTTTTAATATAATTGGCAAGATTCAATATTTTTCTCGTTACATAGGAGACCACGTAGTTCCGTGATCTTAAATTTTTTTGTTTCCACGTCACAGTTAACAATATTCCTGTTACTTTTAGGCTTCAAACCTTTCTATAACGTTCTAGAAGTATCATTCACTTGGGAAGCAAAATCTTATAACCTACTAAACAGAAAATCATCTTTAAATACATTTCAAGATTTTGAATTTGGATGTTTCATTTTTATGCATTCGTGAGATAACAGTAGATTTTAAACAAATTTCTTGTTCACTACATTTTTACCTCATTGAAGCACAACAAACACATCTGTCTCTAAATGTCTAAAAAAATTCTGTCGAAAAACAGTTAGCTGGATCACCTAACTGAGTTTCAGAAATTCCTTGCGAAACGGCGCAAAATCTCCAGCTAACTAAATCCTAAGAATCAAAATACATTTTAAAAACTTCCCTCCTGTAATATTCAAAGAAACAATTCATTTTACAAGAATTCTCGCAGGCGAAAGTATTTGAACAGTTATTATATTTACTGAAAGCTTCTTCATTGGTACACACCCCTGCCCTGGCGTACGGGACCACAAGTCCCACCGCCACACCTTCACCTGCCCATGTTAGGCAAAATCCTTCTGCCTGACTCATGTAGTACTATCACCGTCAGAGGGTGGTACGGGACTACAAGTCCCACCGCCACACCTCCAAAGCGAATTGCAGTGACGGAGTCACTGCCCTGTGGAAATTTACTGCCTCACCAACACAGTTAGACCGCAATAGACCGGTGATGCTGTATTGTAACATATCACCCCGGACTACAAGTCCATTTTAAAAAAAAAAAAAAAAAAAAAATTCATTGGTATATGCGGAAACACAGATACGCTTGGCCTTTGCTGTACTCTCCAATATGTCGTCGATGGTGCTCTATCTGCATGCATTTCGCTTCTCATTTTGTACATTTGCAATTGACAATCAACTGCTCTACCCCTGCTGCCCCACTACTGAACATCATGCCTCAATGTTCTTCGCTTGAAATGTGAAGTCCACTCTACCCTTGCTGACACACTGCCCAACGTCATGCCTCACAATGTCCTTCACTTGAAATGCTAAGCTAACGTTGTATGGCTTAAAAATATATCCATTTCTGAGGGATTTTTCCACGATACAGCGCACACCTGCTCGTATCGTATGGAGATTCCTGAAGAGGTCAGAGGTTTCTTCAGACGGCGCGGTCCCTCTACATGGGGTCAACGGTCGGCTGGCTCCGCGCAGGGGACAAAGGCGACGAGGTCTGCGTGTCGCGCTGGCGCTACGACGCCCTGGCATACGCGAACAGCTCTGCATCTCCAGCCAGCGGAGTACAGCTCTACATCTGCTTCTGCAACTAAACGAGTACTTCGCAAACCACTGTGAAACAACACGGGAATGTGCGGAAAGTTTGTGCCCTCCCGTGAGCACACGAGATGTGCAGCGGAAGGCACTTTCCTCACTACTGTTACCTCTCCCCCCCCCCCCCCCCCCACCGTCACCCCGTGCGGTTAAAGGCGCTGCAGTCTGGAACCGCAAGACCGCTACGGTCGCAGGTTCGAATCCTGCCTCGGGCATGGATGTTTGTGATGTCCTTAGGTTAGTTAGGTTTAACTAGTTCTAAGTTCTAGGGGACTAATGACCTCAGCAGTTGAGTCCCATAGTGCTCAGAGCCATTTTTGAACCACCACCACCCTTCACATCCCTCACTGTTCCATGCCGGATGGTGGGTAGGAGCAACGATTTTTGGCAGACCTTTTCTTATTATACTGAATCTCTCTTGATTATATCTTCATGGTCCTTTCACGCGAGATACACTACTGGCCATTAAAATTGCTACACCAAGAAGAAATGCAGATGACAAACTGGTATTCATTGGACAAATATATTATACTAGAACTGACATGTGATTACATTTTCGCGCAATTTGGGTGCATAGATCCTGAGAAATCAGTACCCAGAACAACCACCTCTGGCCGTAATAACGGCCTTGATACGCCTGGGCACTGAGTCAAACAGAGCTTGGATGGCGTGTACAGGTACAGCTGCCCATGCAGCTTCAACACGATAAGACAGTTCATCAAGATTAGTGACTCACGTATTGTGGCGAGCCAGTTGCTCGGCCACCATTCACCAGACGTTTTCAATTGGTGAGACATCTGGAGAATGTGATGGCCAGGGCAGCAGTCGAACATTTTCTGCATCCTGAATGGCCCGTACAGGACCTGCAACGTGCGGTCGTTCATTATCCTACTGAAATGTAGGGTTTCGCAGGGATCGAATGAAGGGTAGAGCCATGGGTCGTAACACATCTGAAATGTAACGTCCACTGTTCAAAGTGGTGACCGAGACGTGTAACCAATGGCACCCCATACCATCACGACGGGTCATACGCCAGTATGGCGATGACGAATACACGCTTCCAATGTGCGTTCACCGCGATGTCGCCAAACAGGGATGCGACCATCATGATGCTGTAAACAGAATCTGGATTCATACGAAAAAATGACGTTTTGCCATTCGTGCACCCAGGTTCACCGTTGAGTACACCATCGCAGGCGCTCCTGCCTGTGATGCAGCGTCAACGGTAACCGCAGCCATGGTCTCCGAGCTGACAGTACATGCTGCTGCAAACGTCGTCGAATTGTTCGTGCAGATGGTTGTTGTTTTGCAAACTTCCCCATCTGTTGACTCAAGGATCGAGACTTGAATGTACGATCCGTTACAGCCATGCGGATAAGATGCCTGTCAACTCGACTGCTAGTGATTACGAGGCCGTTGGGATCCAGCACTGCGTTGCGTATTACCCTCCTGAACCCACCGATCCCATATTCTGCCAACATTCATTGGATCTCGACCAACGCGAGCAGCAATGTCGCGATACGATAAACCGCAATCACGGTAGGCTACAATCCTACCTTTATCAAAGTCGTAAACGTGATGGTATGCATTTCTCCTCCTTACACGAGGCATCACAACAACGTTTCACCAGGCATCGCCGGTCAACTGCAGTTTGTGTATGAGAAATCGGTTGGAAACTTTCCTCATGTCAACAGGTTTTAGGTGTCGCCACCGGCGCCAACCTTGTGTGAATGCTCTGAAAAGCTAATCATTTGCATATCACAGCATCTTCTTCCTGTAGGTTAAATTTCGCGTCTGTAGCACGTCATCTTCGTGGTGTAGCAATTTTAATTGCCAGTAGTGTACTACTGAGAGGGAAAAATAAGTTGAAACTTCCTAGAAGATTAAAGCTGTGTGTGACACCGGAACTCGAACCTAGGACCTTTCCATCCCGTCGGCAATTGCTCCTTCGCCCAAACCCTTTCATGACAGGTATACGCATTTCACCTCATTCAAGACCAAAAATAAATCATGTATTAAGACAAGTTACACCACAGCGTCCGCAAAGTATCGTGTACTTGATAAAACAAGAAAATTTGTGAGTGTTTTTTTTTTTTTTAATTCATACTTCCAGTGGAGAGAAACAAGGGTTCGTACGGAAGCATACTGATAGTCGTTTTTCCTCTCCCTTGATTTGCGAGTGGAACAGGAAATGAAATGACCATCAATGGTACCAGGTACCCTCCGCCGCGTACGGTGGCTTGCGGAGTCTGTATGTGGAGGTAGAAATCGTCGTCATGTCACCATCCTTGAGAGATGGGAGCTGGATTACAGGGGTTGGACCGACATGTGTACTACACAGCGTACATCCCGGTTATTATACGCACGCTTTGCTATGCTGCGCTGCCCGTCTCGGTACAGAGGCGGAATAAATGGTAGGGAGGCGACAGGTGTGCTCGCGTGCCTCGTCCACGCCAAGGCCGGCCAGACCCTGCACCGTCACCTCACGTCACGTCACGGCCTCACGGAAGAGAGCTCGTAACGGCTTTACCAGCGGAGGACGGTGCGCTAGCCGAGCGACAGCGCCGTTCTGGCGTTTCTGCAGCCTCCACTCGCTGAAAAATGGTCGCGGCTCTTCCGCGGGAGTCACGAAATCAATAGACAGCCATTTTGTCCTTCAGATCAGACAAACCAGTATACAACACGCCAAGAAGTAATATAGCCGGATGATAACTGGTTTTCATGCTAACTGAGAGGATGCACAGTGTCGCATTAAGAAACTCTCACATTGAAACAAAATATTCGGGGAGGGGAATAATCATCTCAGGTTTACCACAGGTTTCGATACTGTGTCCGCTTTGGCTCTTGTTACTTGTAAATAACGGTCCATCATAAATCAAAGATGCTGAAATGCGAGAGCGTTCCACATTGATTTACACTTCGTTTTTCCCATCTTTCATGGTACACCATTTGACTTCATATTTACAGCTGCAAGTTTCTGCAGTACTTGTGTCGAACCACCGGTGCCAGGACAAGTGCTAGAAGAGTAATCCTGCACAGTGCAGCGCTGCTTATGAAGTGCTCTCATTACGTGTTTTCAAAAGTATCGGGAATCCGATAAATCGATATTTAAAATATGTCATAGTGGGGTGTCGATAGATCGAGAAAAAGTATTCGTAAACTTATATATCGGCAGAAAATATATGGGTGTACTGGCCCATAAAAAATATTGGCTTCACTTTGTAAATGTACTGCCGGTTTTAAAGCTGTATACTTAGGTATTGATTTATTATTAGATATTCTGTACATCGACAAACTAGCATCCTGCCTATCCCCCGCAGAGCAAGAACTAAAAGGATGCACGTTCATGCTTGACAATAACCACTTTGCTAACAATGGTAAATCCATTGCGTGGTGAAGCTAAATGTTGGTAGTGGCGAGCGTCGATTTCCCCTCATACGCTCCAACCACCAACGATGGATCTGTCATTTACATTTTTGTTCATTTCCAGCAACTAGTTTTGAAGAATGCCGATGGGAAGAAACAGCACACTAGTTACGGTACAGATTGTTTTTTAACGCAGTTGGTGTGCTATTTCTTCACGTCGGAAATCTTGTTATTCCATTCACACCGCCAACCAGCCTGTGCAATCGGAATTATTCTTTTGTGGCACATTTATTCGCTTTACACAGTCAAAGAGAAAGACTGGACGTGATCAGAGCTCCAAAAGAAGTAAGACTCTTTCACACAGTGAAAGTAAAACTATGCTCTACTATAATTTCAAAAGAACATCATATATGTACCGAAAATTGTGAGCTATATCAACTTATCGAGAGGAAAAGATACCGCTGATATGTACCGATATATTTGGAAAAAATTTCGTTGCATCGATATTTCATCAACAGCACTACTGTCATCATGAAGGACAGCGATGGAGGACGTGGTTTTGTGGGAGGAGAGTGTCAGTACTGAGGATCTTCACAGGCGACTCGTGGCCGTGTGCGGAGAGAGTGCACCATCGCGAATAGTGCTCTTTTAACATGACAACGCTCGTCCCAAAAATGAGGAGGAAAACCACAGCGGCCATCGCTGAATTGGAATTCCAGGTGCTGTCACACCCACTGTATCCTCCTGAATTTCTCTCTTCTGATTACCACATATTTGGGGCTACGAAGAAACCTCTGCGAACATCGTTCCAGGAACTGCTAGCAGCTGTCCTGTGGGGAGTGCGACAGACACTAGAAAAGTAGTTCGAGGAGGGCCTACAGCAGTTTAAGTGGCCGAGTGAGGAGAATACGGTGGGTGTTGTAGTACCTGGCGGCACCTTTTCAGGGTTAGCAGTCGTGATTTTCCGACTCGTATGGGGAACGAGCGCTGTCGCGTTGAAAGAGCCCTTTTTGTAACAATGCACTCTCTCCACAAACTGCTGCCAAGCGGCTGTGAATATCCGCGGTGCATACATCTTCCTTCCACATAAACTACGTCGTCCAGGACTGTCCTTGACGATCACACACGGAACTGTACACTCACGTAATGACAGCAGCTGGGAATCTGCGCTGTACTGCGCAGGGGTTACACTTCCGGTGATTGGCCTGCCACCTACAGTTAGACCAAAGGACTACATAATTCCAACTGTAATGATGAGTCAAATGGCGCATCATCATAAATGATGGGGAAAAAAAAAGTAAATTAATATGGAAAGCTCCTCGTAATTTTCATTGCTGGAAGTGCAAGTATTACAATGAAGCTTAATATAGTAACTTCAACACATGAAAATGCAAAAATATTTTCTTGAAAAGTAAGAGCTGAATATGGACAGTCACCTAATTTGGAAAAAATCAGCGATCCACAAGGCAAATGACACATGAGGGTAAAGAGAGAGGAAAAAAAAAAAAAAAAAAAAAAAAAAAAGACAATAGTCTGATTTCCCAGTTATTTATGTTGGTAAGAAGCTGAAGTGGAAGCCACTGATAATCTTAAACATCGTTCCAAATCATCTTATAAACATCACCAATTGAGCTATACAGTTTGTGTGTTACGGATTATGTCAGATAATTTTAGTATTTTTATTCACTGTTATAAGGCATCAAATTTTACCTTGTCATTGAGGAAAGAAGTGTAAGGATAATACGGGTTGCCCACTCTAGAACTTCTGGTAGGCACTTTTTTTGAATCAGTCTCACGGTGCATTTACTCACTTGTGAAGTTTTTCAATAATCAATCGTAATTTCAAATAATAGTGCATAAATATGCTACTAGAAGGAGAAATGACACAGCCTGTTTAGTTCAAGTGACCATCATCAATTTATCGGTCAGCATCACAGCAAGTGTTAAATTCCTTGGCGTGAAATAGATAAATTAATTACTTTTGAATACATTATGGGAGTGGCAGTGATCAATGTGTTACAAAGATTTACTATTAAAAACAGTCTTGATCACGATTTATTTATCAAGGTGACCGCTTTCGACCACTACTGTGGTCATCTTCAGACCATTGAGAAGGAACCTCTTTCTGTTGGAGAATCACTACTCCAACAGAAAGAGGTTCCTACTCAATGGTCTGAAGATGACCACAGTAGTGGTCAAAACCGGTCTCCTTGATAAATAAATCGTGATCAAGACTGTTTTTAATAGTAAATAGACAAATGCTTCCCGTTGGGGGAAATAAAAGAAACAATTATCTATTTGATGGCAAACAACTTTCCTTAAACTTGATCTAATCTCTAATGCGTACTTGACGATACTTCTTTGTTAGAAACTAGTTGTCTGTGAGTAAATGCATATTAAAATATGCTTTTGTTGGTTCTGTGATGGTACTGTTTAATTATGTTGAATTTATTCAGCACTATCTACAGAAAATGAAAAATTAAGTTACTGTGATTTTACAGCATTAAGCATCAGTAAATGACTATTCTATATTAAATGTATTCGTAGTTAAGAGTATGGACAACAATCAGCTACATAGTGAAATTACGAAAATGAAAATTTGTACCGGACAGAGACTCGAACCCAGATTTCCCGCTTATCGCCAGCGCTTGCCTTTCTATTAGGCTGTCAGACAACGCTTCATGGACCAGACCCAAACTCCCATATGCCGTCAACCATTTAAGTACAGTATAAATACAGAAAACTGTAAACGTCACTTTTTTTAAATATTTATTCCATGAACCGATTTTCGAACTTTTTCAGGCTCATCTTCAGATGGTGCACAGCAGGTTACACAGCTGTTTGCAAAGCGCAATGCTCGTTGCCGGCTCGGGGTATTCTGTAAAAGTGAGTGATGTATCACTGACTGTGCGTCGCAATGGAAGCCGCCCACACTCTCGCATGGTAACACCCAGCATTACGCTTTGAAACAGCTTCTTAACCTCCTGTGCACCATCTGAAAATGTGCCTGAAAGGCATGAAAACCGGTTCATGAAATAAATAATTATTTCAAAGAAGTGACTGGTTGCAGTTTCTTGTAGTATTTAGATTGAATGAAGAATCACGGGTTCTTAAACATTCGTAATGATGAGCGCAATCATTTATGTACAACCTGCTACATCCATTATGCATATTCCCGTACAGGTGACACACTTCAATTGGAAGTCGCTTGCTCTGTATGGTTCGATAAATACGACATTGCAGTGCCTGTGTTCTTCAGAAGTACGATACAGTGTTCCTTCGCACATGCGGGGAATAGCCTATCTCTCATTTTTAGGTGAACACATACATCTTGTTGTGTCTAGACAAGACAGCCTAGACACAATGAGAGGAAGCCGAAAGGCACGCGCTTAAACCCACGCCGGCTGGCGTGAGGTCTGAAACAGGATACGTAATGAATGCTATAAAGAAAAGTACGTAGCTGCTGGAATACTTAACTTTAATCCATAATTGTAGAACATCGCTCTTGATGATACATGCTTCATAATATTAACTAGCAATTGAATACGGCGCCCTGCTAGGTCGTAGCAAATGTAGCTGAAGGCTAGGCTAACTATCGTCTCGGCAATTGAGAGCGTAATTGTCAGTGATCCCCTTCTGGCAAAGTCGTCTGTACAACTGGGGCGAGTGCTAGTAAGTCTCTCTAGACCTGCCGTGTGGTGGCGCTCGGTCTGCGATCACTGACAGTGGCGACACGCGGGTCCGACGATACAAGCAGCATGATGTTATTGAATTCTTGTGCGCAGAAAAAGAAACCGTGGTGAACATCCATAAACGTTTGTGTGTAGCGTATGGCGATGATGCAGTTGATAGGAGTACAGTTGGGACATGGAGAAAAAAAGCTATAGCATCAGGAAATGCAGAAACAGAGCCCCATGATCAGCCTCGGTCGGGACGTCCTGTCACAGCCACTGCTCTACACGTGCTGAGTCGCCGGATGCCATTATTCGTGCCGACCGGCGCATCCCAACTCGACGATTGGCTCTACACTTGTGCGTCAGTATTGGAAGTGCGTCTGCTATGATCGAGACTCTCCGATATTCCAGCGGTCCACAAGATTCAAAAAAAGGCCATTTAATATGAATTGTTGGAGCATGCTGAGACCGACGGAGAGGCCTCTCTGTCGCGGATCGTTACGGTGGACGAAAGCTGGGTGCACCACTTAGCGCCGGAAACAAAAAGGCAGTCAATGGAGAGGCATCATCCTGCACCAAAAAAGAAGATATTCAAGATAACCCCCGCTGCCGGAAAGTCATGGTGACAGTCTTCTGGAACTGTGATAGCGTCGCCGCGCGGTCTGAGGCGCCTTGTCAGGGACCGGACGGCTGCCCCCCTCGGAGGTTCGAGTCCTCCCCCGGGCATGGGTGTGTGTGTTGCCCGTAGCGTAAGTTATTTTAAGTTAGATTAAATAGTGCGTAAGCTTAGGGACCTATGACCTCAGCAGTTTGGTCCCATAAGACGTTACCACAAATGTCCAACGTGATGGCGTCATTCTCGTGGATGTGATGCCAAGAGGATCAACCATCAGTTCAGAGGCATGCGTGAAGACTCTCAATAAACTTAAGAACCGTTTCCGATGTGTTAGATTGGACAAGAATCCAGCAGAAATCTTGTTCCAACACGATAATGCGCGCCCACACACAAGTCTGAGAACTCGGGAACACGTCGCCAAATTGGGTTGGACATCATTGCCTCATCTACCCTACAGTCCAGACCTGGAACCCTCTGGCTTCCATCTCTTTGCGTCGCTGAAAGATTCTCTATGGGGAACACACTTTGAAGATGTCTGGAGTATCAGTCATGCAATGAAAACATGACTACGCTTACAGGACAAGAGCTTTTACCAGCAGGGAATACATGCTCTTCCACTACGTAGGGGTACGGCCATAGAACGTGATGGAGGCTACGTAGAAAAATAGGACATGGACAAGACATGTTGATGTATATTGTCACCAAATTCTGACTCAACAATAAATATGTTCTGAGGAAAATAAAGTAGGGCGTTGCTTATTGAACGACCCTCGCAGATATATATATATATATATATATATATATATATATATATATATATATATATATATATATATATATATATATAAAAAAGCAGAAGTTTGCATTTGTATCAAATACTCCGACGGCCAAACGCTGTAAGGGTGACGTAAATCTTCGGGGCAAAGGATCAACGTCCTCAAAAGCCATCTCGCGGAGACTTCATTGATGGAGCTGGAGAAAAAAAAAGGAAACTGACAGGTAGCTCTCGGGTGTTGGGTACCTGCGGCGGGCCGTAGAGCACGTAAGATACGAGCTGACAGCGGGGTGGAATCCGGGCGCCTCCGAGCTTGGCCGCTCTGTCGGCTGTCTCGCAGGGGATGATTTGAGGGTCGGGGGTGCGGGTGGTAACCGGAGAGGCCCTAACAGAGGGGCGAGGGTAGATTTACGTCGCCCGTTCCGCACAGCCCGCGGCGACGACTGGACAGGCGTGCAGACAAACAGCCGCGGCCGCCTCAACGTAATACGGGCTGAGTGAGGGGCTCGGGCACAGAGATAGCATCTGCAGCTGCCTTCCAAGGCAGAGGAACGTGGCGTCATGTGCGAAACGCAACCGCATTGTGTTCCGTGAAACGGGACAAGAGCCCTGCCTGAGACGGGGCGACCGGGTCTGTTGTCGTCGTCTGAGGTTTATCTCTACACTGTGGACTGGCGCAGGATTTGAGGAGAACAGTTCCAGATGTAAAAGTGGAAGTTTGGAAGTTAACGGTACTGCGGTTCCTCTGATGTCCGCCTCCCTCGCTCCCCCCTCACCCATACAGCACGTTTACGTAATCTCAAACCACTTGTACCCCACTCCCACCCTCTTTCTTGGGGTGGACGTACAACGACCATCTGCGTTAAGGCGACGTAATTAGTAGGGAAAAAAAGCGGTAGCGTTCTCGCTTTACGCGCACGGGATCCCGGGTTCGATTCCCGGCAGAGTCAGGGATTTTCTCTGCTTCGCGATGACGGTGTTGTGTGTCATTCATCATCATTGACTTGCAAGTCACCGAAGTGGCTTCAACTAAAAAGAACTTGTAATAAGGCGGCCGAACTGCCCCGTATGGGGCCTCCCGGCCAACAATGCCATACGGTCATTTCATTTCATTTCAGTAGGAGCTAAACTAAATTCAGATGAAAACCGAATACGATGCACGCTCAATGATTAGAAGGTCAACGGACCTTAGAGAAGTTCGCCGCCCGCTGTGGTCGAGCGGTTCTAGGCGCTTTAGTCCGGAACCACGTGGCTGCTACGGTCCTTAGGTTAGTTAGGTTTAAGTAGTTCCAAGTCTAGGGGACTGATGACCTCAGATGTTAAGTCGCATAGTGCGTAGAGCCATTTGAACCATTTTTAGAAAAGTTCGAATAATTGACAATCAGATTTAACGAAAGTTCGACAGGTAAAGGAAGAGACATGAAAAAGTCGAAAAAATGGCATTCCCTACAAAATTTGTGCTGTACCTCCAACATTTGTAACATCTGTATTTCATTACACAGCTTTATTTAATGTGTACACCTTTCGAGTGTCGGCTCGTGTCACGTCGCGAGTTTTCCACAACATTTCCTCAGACGGACTCGTTGCCAACTTCAGGTGGTCCCTGACGACTGCTGCTGTGCTCGGGACGGTTTCCTATGCAGGGTGTCCCAGGGGGAATGGTCAATACTCAGGGGCATAAGAGGAACGATTTGTTGTTGTTGTGGTCTTCAGTCCTGAGACTGGTTTGATGCAGCTCTCCATGCTACTCTATCCTGTGCAAGCTTCTTCATCTCCCAGTACCTACTGCAACCTACATCCTTCTGAATCTGCTTAGTGTATTCATCTCTTGGTCTCCCTCTACGATTTTTACTCTCCATGCTGCCCTCCAATGCTAAATTTGTGATCCCTTGATGCCTCAAAACATGTCCTACCAACCGATCCCTTCTTCTAGTCAAGTCGTGCCAAAAACTTCTCTTCTCCCCAATCCTATTCAATACCTCCTCATTAGTTACGTGATCTACCCACCTTGTCTTCAGCATTCTTCTGTAGCACCACATTTCGAAAGCTTCTATTCTCTTCTTGTCCAAACTAGTTATCGTCCATGTTTCACTTTCATACATGGCTACACTCCATACAAATACTTTCAGAAACGACTTCCTGACACTTAAATCTATACTCGATGTTAACAAATTTCTCTTCTTCAGAAACAATTTCCTTGCCATTGCCAGTCTACATTTTATATCCTCTCTACTTCGACCATCATCAGCTATTTTACTCCCTAAATAGCAAAACTCCTTTACTACTTTAAGTGTCTCATTTCCTAATCTAATTCCCTCAGCATCACCCGACTTAATTCGACTACATTCCATTATCCACGTTTTCTTTTGTTGATGTTCATCTTATATCCTCCTTTCAAGACACTGTCCATTCCGTTTAACTGCTCTTCCAAGTCCTTTGCTGTCTCTGACAGAATTACTATGTCATCGGCGAACCTCAAAGTTTTTACTTCTTCTCCATGAATTTTAATACCTACTCCGAATTTTTCTTTTGTTTCCTTTACTGCTTGCTCAATATACAGATTGAATAACATCGGGGAGAGGCTACAACCCTGTCTCACTCCTTTCCCAACCACTGCTTCCCTTTCATGCCCCTCGACTCTTATAACTGCCATCTGATTGCTGTACAAATTGTAAATAGCCTTTCGCTCCCTGTATTTTATACCTGCCATCTTCAGAATTTGGAAGAGAGTATTCCAGTTAACATTGTCAAAAGCTTTCTCTAAGTCTACAAATGCTAGAAACGTGGAACGATAGGAACGATAGTGGAAGAAAAAAAAAAAATGGAATCATGTGGACGCGAGGCCTATTCTCAATATTTCCCGAGACAACACAAGTCGCCCTTGGTTGTGACCAGCCCTACTTGCATGTACTTATTACCAGAATTACACACATACAAGAAAGATGGAGTACAAGTTACACCACCACCTTCAAAACTGTCTTCCCTACCTTCTGTTAACAGTGACACAAGGAGTCCCTCAAGGCTCTACTCTCAGACCTATTTTTCTGTTGGTTTATAATTATTTTCTGACCAGTATCAATAATCCATCAGTTCTTTTTTGCAGATGATGCATCTGTATTATTGGGTGGGAAAGATACATACGTGGACGCCACTGGCTCAAAAACGAATGTGCTTTAAATGTGTTTTATCTCGCCAACCATTCTTAATAGGGCGTATGTCCTTATGAGGGTTTTTTTTTTTTTTTGCTTCAAATGAGTATTCCCGCAATATCGCTCATTACTATCCATTCCTCTCGGGACACCCAGTATATGTTGGCCGTTAACCCTCCACCACACCGCTTGCGTCGCTACTGTGCAGCCACCGCGTTGATGAGTGGTGGTAGTGGTGGTGACGTCGACACCGGCTGAGAACTGTGGTCTCCACAGCGTCCCGCCGCTATTGTCATCGCACGCGGACCTCACAGTACGGAAAAACTTTTTCTCGCCTCAGTACAGGGTCCATGCCTGAATCGGTTGTAGCCTGCTATCTTTGTTAATTAGACCGTCTTAAACCCTAACTTCAGTGGCTTCTAATCGCAGAAAGAAGAATGTTGCCCTAGTTTCGTGGGTGTGTTGTACACTATGGAGCGGCAGCCCTTTGTATTATGGACAATCACAGGTGATTTGGTGGTTTGACGTAATTCATTATGATCTTTATGTTCACTGCACCTGTGTTCTACCATATACACCTATAGTGAGCACCATTTTGTGTTGCATTCAACTGGTCACTAAACACTGCTCCTCCTCTCACTCTTTCAAATTTTATGTCAGAGCGGGGTACTCTGCACAGATCATATGCAAGATGCATCGAAACCACGGTTTCCAGTATTTTCAGGGATGCGCAGTTCAAAAAAATGGTTCAAATGGCTCTGAGCACTATGGGACTTAACATCTATGGTCATCAGTCCCCTAGAACTTAGAACTACTTAAACCTAACTAACCTAAGGACATCACACAACACCCAGCTATCACGAGGCAGAGAAAATCCCTGACCCCGCCGGGAATCGAACCCGGGAACCCGGGCGTGGGAAGCGAGAACGCTACCGCACGACCACGAGATGCGGGCGATGGGCAGTTCTCCTGTTCGTTAACAAGCGCCATTTCCAGAGTTATAAATGTTTTCCGGGTCAGTTTTAGTTTTGCAACTCCCTGCAGGCGGAGCGGAGACGGTTCGGGAAATCCTTATAGTGACGATATGCGTCTCAGTTGGGAAGATCCACTGAGATAAGTGACATCCACGACGACGCTTGTTATGGTGCTGCGCCCAGGAACGAGCACCTGTGAAACGGCGATGCTAGTCGTCTGTTCGTGACCTGCTATCGTGAGCATCTGGGGTAAATAGATGAAGGACCGTGCAACCACGAGTCGGTGGCAAGGTATTGGAATCCACGCCTCATTACAGAACGTAGAGGTCGGAGGCTTGCCCGCACTGTTAAGGCCAGGTTCTGATTGAAAATGGTCGAAAATTCGTTTTTTGAAAGGTATACGAGTCTAGAATTTTGTGACGGCAAGTTTTTTTAATCCGTGCTTTACAAAAGTTTCGACAGCCCATTGCTCGAAGCAGTGACACAGCCGCCAAGAGACGCTCTCAGCCGGAGGCGCCCGGCTAAGGTAGAAAACATGTGCCGTGACGTTCAGAAAATGATTTATATTGAAGTATGCACGCAGACATATTAGCCGAAAAAGCTGGCGAACGACGTGTGCAGGCTGCCGAACGCAGCCTATCCAGCTAAGCCAGATCGGCTTTTCTCGCCGAGAAGAGCGAGGGAATTGCTCTCCAGGAACAATTCGAGTTAGAGGAATCGTCGATATACGACCTCGAATTGCAGAGTACACGTAAGTAACGAATATTTCTTTGGTTAGACTTTGGTCAAAATAGAATTTTTTGTCCGCAATGTTACATAACCCGTTATGAATTTTAAAATTCTAACTCCAAATTTGTGTTCAGTGACATCAAATATATATAACATGAAATTTTTATTCAGATCATATAAAATTAATTGTTGGTACAGTGGGTGCCAGGTTGAGATTCATTGGGAGAGTCCTTAGAAAATTTAGTCCATCAACAAAGGAGGTGGCTTACAAAACACTCGTTCGACCTATACTTGAGTATTGCTCATCAGTGTGGGATCCGTACCAGATCGGGTTGACGGAGGATATAGAGAAGATCCAAAGAAGAGCGGCGCGTTTCATCACAGGGTTATTTGGTGACCGTGATAGCGTTACGGAGATGTTTAGCAAACTCAAGTGGCAGACTCTGCAAGAGAGGCGCTCTGCATCGCGGTGTAGCTTGCTGTCCAGGTTTCGAGAGGGTGCGTTTCTGGATGAGGTATCGAATATATTGGTTCCCCCTATTTATACCTCCCGAGGAGATCATGAATGTAAAATTAGAGAGATTCGAGCGCGCACGGACGCTTTCCGTCAGTGGTTCTTCCCGCGAACCATACGCGACTGGAACAGGTAAGGGAGGTAATGACAGTTGCACGTTAAGTGCCCTCCGCCACACACCGTTGGGTGGCTTGCGAAGTATAAATGTAGATGTAGATGTAATAATATATACAAAAGTTTTCCCTAAACTTTGAACGGGTTTCTCTCGAGAAACTTTTTTTTAAAACTGCGTTGAGCATAAAATAAAAGCGATTCAACCTATTAAATTCTTCCTTTGACACCCGGAAAGTAAACACTTTTCTTGGGAGCTTATAATCTATTATATGAAATATGTTAATATCAATTATGTGTAAAGCCATAATGAGTGAATAAAGACCCAAAATCGAAGAAAAAGCTCGGATTAGAGCCATATCGTTAAATGTAATGTTATTTCTTTCTGGTTAGGTGTAAGCTCCCATAAATTTAATCTAGTATCGACTGATGTTATCATTTTTTATTTCAGGTAACTGCCGAGGGGCTACACTGCACGCAGTCTCAGTACTTCGAACTAGCAGGCCCTTGATTAAACCAGAATTACGGGTGCCATTTTATTTATTTTTTGTACTGAATATCTAAACTAAAGATCAAAGCATGATCACACATAATCCCCAAACAGATCGTTCGTAATATTTCCATTACGTCACAAAAAATTTCCAACTTTGCCTATGTTTTGTCCATTCGAACGAGTACAGGCGGCGATTTGTGCCTTATCAGACGAGAGAGTACAATTCTGGTGAATCCACGTGTTCATCGGAATGCACACTTCGGCCCTCATTGTCGAGCACAGGGCTCCGCAGTACGTTGGGTTGTGTTGTTAGGGGGAAGAGAACAAACAGCGAGGTCATCGATCTCATCGGATTATGGAAGGATGGGGAAGGACGTCGGCCGTGCCCTTTCAAAGGAACCATCCCGGCATTGTGCCTGGAGTGATTTAGGGAAATCACGGAAATCCTAAATCAGGATGGCCGGACGCGGGATTGAACCGTCGCCCTCCCGAATGCGAGTCCAGTGTACTAACCACTGCGCCACCTCACCCGTCGCTCCGCAGTAGACGATGCCTACGCGTTCCCAAGCTGACCCAACGACATCGTGAAATGAGATAGCAGTGGACACTGGTTTGGGTCGTAGGTCTATAGTACCATGTTGGCTAGTCCGATAAAACATTTCTGCTTACACCAGGTCGATGATCATGCAACCAGAATCTTCTTCGCGATTTTCTCCACGCTCATTCAACAGTCGCTAACAAACTCAGCTATTTTACGGACATCCAATTTCGTGAAGGAACAGTGTGTCGTACCAACAGCGACTCAAAGGAAGGACTCGGCGCTTGTTGGTGACGTCACGTCAGCTAGGCACGGCGAACGCCAGGTCTCTCGCAGGCACAAACGCCTGATCGTGCTTATCACTATAAATCTCTTATTTTTGGACAAAATACGTATTTAGATGAAAGATTTTCTTACTATCGTAAAGCTACAAATGAAGATCATAGTTCTGCGTTACTGAATCCTGTCGAAACAAACGCAGCTCAATATGAGAAGATGCTTTGCCCCATTGCAACCTTCGGAAATTTTACGTTCAAATAACTATGTGTACTAGATCCACTTTCTTATCGAAACTTACCCCAAACCACTTACAATGTACTAGATTCTTTTATTTATTTATTTTCGTTTGATATCGTCACTGGAAATGTGAACTAATTTACATGTGTAAATGTCCAACTGTTGCCAGTCATTAGATTACAGTCGTTTTCAGCGAAAGGAATTCTAAACAGGAAACAAAATAGTTTCATACATCGAAAATACTGCTGAACTTAAAAAAAGTTTAACATGCACATTAGAAAAGATAAATATCCCCCTCTTGCAACTGAACGGAGAAAATTTATAAGATAAAAAAATTTTATTTGATAAAACATATCTCTCTTTTGCCTCTTCTGTCCCCCACCCCCTCCCCCAACGTGTACAATCGTAAGATATTTCATTAACATTCAGTGCTCCTCACCCCATAGTCAACCAAGATACCTAAAGAAGAGCACCAATATGTTCAATATGTTCACAGTTTCTTGTAAAAGCAACCCAGTACAAACGTAACTTCCTCAGATTAACAAATAAGGTAAAGAAGCACGAATTCTGTTGCTGCTGGACGATGAAGTTGTTTTTGTATGTCAGTCCTTAAAACAGGTGGAAATTTAAGTTCAGGAGTACACTATTTGTTAAGAAGTGTAATGAATTGCACAATTAATTGATTGCAGAAATCTCTCAGAACAATATGTGTTGATCAACTAGCGCCAATAGTTTCACATTTTCCTGTGTCAGAGAGTAAGACACCACCATTATGAGTATGCCTGCAACAGACCTGGCGTTTGCCGTGCCTAGCTGACGTGACGTCACGAACAAGCGCCGAGGCCTTCCTTTGAGTCGGTGTTGGTCGTACTACCCAAATAAAGCCGACAACTGCCGCTAGAGAGCGCAAATCAAGTAAACGAGCTCGTCTTGCATTCCGACGACGTTGCCCTCTCGCGAGATCGGATATCCTGTCCGCACGACGTCGAAGTTAGCTGCCTCTATCTGAAGATGTTTACTAGCAACCGGTACAGGTCGTTATCTAATCGTTACTGCACTATATCGCGATCGTGACCATTAAAATATATAACTAAGTTCGTCGTACTGCCAAGACAGCCGCTTGTTGCTCGTACCCTCGTCTCACGTAACAAGTGCGAACTGCAGCTCGGCTGGCCGCTTGGCGCCTGCGGAGCGTCGCCCCCTCGTTGAGAGTCTGGCAGCAAAAGTGAAACCGAGCGGCGCGAACCGCCGGCGGCTGCCGGCTGCCAAGGCACGCAGGCCGGCCAACCTCCCACACCACACCACACCACGACGCTTCCCGGAACCTCCGTGACTGCCATACCCGCGCTCCGCTTTGGATGCAGCCACCGGCCGGCCCCTCTTAGCAGGCAGTGCACCCGCACCACCCACGCCTGCTGAACATTCCGTGGCCGCGCCGAACTTCGAAGAAGAATGTAGTTTCACTGTGCGATGCCACACGTGTAAATCCTACAAACACGCTTCTTATCCGACCGCTGCTCGCTTCCTGCAGAGCTACTTTTGCTCGGCCTGCGTTACGTGTAGACGGAAACAACTCCTTCACTCACAAGGAAAGCTTCCGATCGCAGCCCCTCATATTTAGTGGTAAGATGGCACAGTGGATAGCCCGTCAGAAGCGGAACACAGGTGAAGCACGAAAACAGGAATGTGTACTGAACTGTGGGGAAAGAAGAAAAATAGAAACAGTGAACGGTCCAAGCTTAACAACGAATGTATTTACAGATTACAGCGTCGTAGTTGTGCCAAGTAAAGCCGACAACTGCCGCTAGAGAGCGCAAATCACGTTAACCAGCTCGTCTTGCACCCCGACGACGTTGCCCTCTCGTAAGGTCAGATGTCCTGTCCGCGTCCACGTCGAAGTTAGCTGCCTCGTTCTGAAGATGTTTACTAGCAACCGGTACAGGTTATTATCTAATCGTTACTGCACTATATCGCGATCATGACCATTAAAATGTATAAAGTAGTCCGTTGTACTGGCTAGAAAGCCGCTTGTTGCGTCCACCCTCGTGTTCAAATCCGTCTGTGTCGTCGTGTAACGTCCATTTGCAACAGAGAGATGTACGGAAGGGGCCTCCAAAAATACATACTTTCAATTTGTTTTACACAAGTACCACTTGTTATGACTCTAGCGTTCCGCTTTGGAAGTTTTGAATCTTGAATTTCTTTGTCGTAACACAGTTGCTGTTTTCATTTCTGTGAGCTGCGCGGAGTGGCCGTGTGGTTCGAGGCGCCATTTCACTGACTGCGCGGCCCTTCCTGGCGGTGGTTCGAGTCCTCCCTCGGGCGTGTGTGTGTGTGTGTGTGTGTGTGTGTGTGTGTATGTGTGTGTGTGTGTGTGTGCGTTTTGTTCTTAGCATTTAGTTCAAGTAGTGTGTAAGTCTAGGGACCGACGACCTCAGCAGTTTGGTCCCTTAGAAATTCACACACATTTTAAGCAAGCATTTCTGTGAGACGTCTATGCCTGATCCCGCGCCGGCTGGGTTGGCCGAGCGGTTCTAGGCGCTACAGTCTGGTTCAAATGGCTCTGAGCACTATGGGACTTAACATAGGAGGTCATCAGTCCCATAGAACTTGGAAGTACTTAAATCTAACCTAAGGACATCACACACACCCATGCCCGAGGCAGGATTCGAACCTGCGACCGTAGCAGTCACGCGGTTCCGGACTGAAGCGCCTAGAACCGCTCGGCCACCGGGGCCGGCGCTACAGTCTGGAACCGCGCGACTGCTACGGTCGCAGGTTCGAATCCTGCCTCGGGAATGGATGTGTGTGATGTCCTTAGGTTAGTTAGATTTAAGTAGTTCTAAGTTCTAGGGGACTGATGACCTCAGATGTTAAGTCCCATAGTGCTTAGCGCCATTTGAACCATTTTGAACCTGATCCCCCCTGCTTTCACTGTTCATCGCATTTACCTGCGACGGCAATAATACATTCTCACCACTTGACTCATATTCTGCCACCAGTGTATACTATGACAGCTGCCAAGACTACAGAAGCAGATCACACACGTCAATGACGGAACGGAAAATTCATAATTTTGGAAGAAAAAAAAAAGCGAGAGGGAGATTTTGACACGCGTGTCCCGCTTTGCGGTTCAAGCCTGTGACCATGCAACCACGACAGCACGGGTCTCAAGACTCGCTCGATTTTACGTATCTTGAAATTGGAGAGCGTACTGTTTCTATTTTGCTTATTTTTTCACAGTTCAGTACACATTCTCCGTTTTAGTGCTTGCTCTATGTTCAGTTATTGACGGGCAATCCACTTGGCTATTTTACCACTAAATCGAAGGGGTATGGGATGGGGCGTTTTCCTAATGACAGGATGACCTCCCTATAGTGTGTAGTAATTGTTAATTATGGTCTTTTCAACAGTGAAAGCAAGCCGTTAACAGTTACAGGGATAATATTGGAACATAGGTTTTAAAAATGCTACATTTTACTATTTCTAGGTTTGCTACGAGATTGCGTTATCACAGCATGGCAGTGTTTCAAATCCTGGGGTAATTACCCCTGAGGGGCGAAATGTAATTTTGTGTGAGGTAAAAACAAAAGGGCTCGACTGTGTTTTCGTCAGGAAATCAAATTATTTTTAAAACGTCGTTACTGTCACTACTATTAGTGATTACATAAGTCGCCAATAATTAAATTCCTCTTCAAAGGCTTGCTCTAACTCGCGTTTTGGTGTAGGTTACTGCTTACTAAGCGAGTGTATGGACATGATCTTCCTTACTTTGTCCACGTACTATACAAATACTTTATACTGTATACCATGCATCTATGACAGTAAAACTGGGACATATACCTCATTTATGTTCAGATGTCTCACGAAAATGTCTTTTCAGAGTTGTTGATGGTTCTTACAATGAACTAGAAATTGTCTCATCATTCACTTTGCAACAGATAAACGAACAAATTCACGGCACAACACAACAGTAACTATGTAATGGCTACTACGTTGCTCTAGGACCAACATATTATAATTATTATTGTTATTGTTATTGTTGTTATCGGCAGTGGTGAGGCACGCAGTAATGACAACTTGAAGTTTCCAATTTCTGCCACTTCAAAAGTAAGCAGTCCAGCAATCGAGTGATTTAAAACCAGTAGGCCTAAGTATAGTGTCCACATTTAAACTTCGTTGATTCTAGATGGGAGTGGAGGGTATGTGGGTGAAGCAAGTGTCTGTTGCTAGGGGAAGCAGTGGTGTAGACGGAGGATGTCTTCCACCAAGCGTTTGCGCTCAATGTAGGTAGATACTTTCTTTTATGAGAAGGAGTTTTAGGTAAAACTCTTGATCCACTGAGAACTACACCGTAATTCTATTAATGACCTTAGAAATAGGCAGTAGCCATTTTCTCAGTGACTCACTAGTTCGTGGTCTGATAAAAAACCTATAAAACCTGAATATATTTCTGTCGCATCATTTTAAAAATGAGAGTGTTAATAAAAATAATTCTGTTTCATGCTGCAGTGAAGGCAACTGCTGTATAGTGAAGGTCTGAGATCGAGATTTATCTTTATCGACTTTTTTGCACCGCAAACTGACATATACCTATATGCGTTCAAGAATGGAACGCTGGAAGCGGTTTGTAAGTCTACTTTCACCTTGTCTTTCTTTCTCTCTTTAAGGACGCAACGTGTCTGAAGTCGAAAAATATGTTTCCTGTAAAATGGCTCTCTAAGTACTACGCAGTTCTTGCGAGCCACACAGTCATGCAAGTAAAAAAGCCTTCATTCACTTGCGGTGGCCTTCGTTGTAAACAGTTCATACCCTTATTAATCATAACTGATACAAATTTCAAAGAAATACTACTCGAAAACTGAAATCTTTGCAAGAAAGGTGACCCTTCTCACCAAACCCTGTCGAGTAAAATTGGAGAAGCTTTTATTGTAAGAAGAAGTCACAAATTTGCTACCACCATGGTATTTTCGCGTGGGTATCACGAGAAAGGGAGAGACTGAGGTGGGCATACTTTTCCCTTGCTGCGTACACTAATAGGACACGACTGATATCAAATATTGGTACGCATTATCCACCTATGCACATTGTGCAATGGCTATATGTAAAAGTAGAATATAGAGTAAATCTCAGTTTCCCATTATCTTCCCACTGAAATGTGCATTTGCCTGCTTTTCAGTTGAGCCTGTACGGCCCATTCCTTCATACTTCCACACATTGTTACTTCCAAGCATTTCTGTGGTCTGAAGACTCCAGGTGACTCACGTCTAGTGTAGTCAAATAACCCATATTCTCTCTTTATAACTCGCGCACATCATATTTTCCTCCATGAACTGTTTTTTGATGGTCTTCATTTCAAGCTGGGTTTTTTTCACGGTCCTACTCGATTTTGCATCTGTGAAAAAATCTGAGAACGCGGGTAATGGTATCGGATAAATTATCAACGCGACCTGAACAGCTGCAACTTTATCAAATGGTTCAAATGGCTCTGAGCACTATGGGACTTAATTGCTGTGGTCATCAGTCCCCTAGAACTTAGAACTACTTAAACCTAACTAACCTAAGGACATCACACACACCGTGGCGGTCGCGCGGTTCCAGACTGCAGCGCCCAGAACCGCCACTCCGGCCGGCGCAACTTTATCAAACGTTCCTTGAAAGCATCGCAAATTATCTTGTTCCGATATGGATGACTTTCCGTTCTGCCTCAGTGCAGTCGCAGAACACAATACATTATATTAGTAGATGTTGAAGCGGCACTAATCGAATGCTTTACGGAATTATGAAAACACCGAATACATATTTTCTGTATCCATGGTTCTGACGAAGTTTTGTACGAAAAACTTGAATGTGATTGCTGGTTGTATTTGTAATTTACCTTGGCTGCCGCGAAGAGGTTTTTATTCCACGCAGGAAGTTATGTCCTAACTCAAAAGTGTGCTAGAATTGTGGTACAAATAGTGAAGTTTGTAATATGACTGTTGGCATTCAATCAGTTCAGCTGCTTGTTTGTTCAAGGATATGACGTATCTCCTTTGCTAGAATTTCCTCCTGTCAGAGAGGTCACAGTTCGTAGTAACTGACGGAAAGTCATCGAGTAAAACAGAAGTGATTTCTGGCGTTCCCCAAGGTAGTGTTTTAGGCCCTTTGCTGTTCCTTATCGATATAAACGATTTGGGAGAATCTGAGCAGCCGTCTTCGGCTCTTTGCAGATGACGCTGTCGTTGACTAATAAAGTCATCAGAAGATCAAAACAAACTGCGAAACGATTTAGAAAAGATACCTGAATGGTGTGAAAAGTGGCAGTTGACTCTGAATAACGAAAAGTGTCAGGTCATCCACATGAGTGCTACAAGGTTACACGATAAATCAGTCTAATCTAAAAGCCGTAAATTCAACTTAAATTGGAAGGAACACACAGATAATGTTGTGTGGAAGGCTAACCAAAGACTGCGTTTTATTGGCAGGACACTTAGAACATGTAACAGACCTACTAAGGAGACTGCCTACACTACGCTTGACCGTCCTCTTTTAGAATACTGCTGCGTGGTGTGGGATCCTTACCAGATAGGACTGACGGAGTACATCGAAAAAGTTCAAAGAAAAGCAGCTCGTTTTATTATTGCGAAATATGGGAGAGTGTAACAGAAATGATACAGGATTGGGGCTGGAAATCATTAAAAGAAAGGCGTTTTTCGTTGCGACGGAATCTTCTCACGAAATTACAATCACCAGCTTTCTCCTCCGAATGCGAAAATATTTTGTTGACACCGACCTACATAGGGCGGAACGATCACCAAGATAAAATAAGGGAAATCAGAGCTCGTACGGAAAGATGTGTGTGTTCATTCTTTCCTCGCGCTGTACGAGATTGGAATAATAGAGAATTGTGAAGGTGGTTGGATGAACCCTCTGCCAGGCACGTAAGTGTGATTTGCAAAGTATCGATGTAGATGTAGATGAAGTACCCTCTGCCATGCACTTCACAGTGGTCTGCAGAGTATGGATGTGGATGTAGATCCTTGGAGGCTATAATGACTTTGTTATTTTATTTTCAAACTTTGCTCCATAGCACTCGGCGATGTTTGGTAATATACGAGTAACATCAAATAACCGCTTCGTGAGGGCGTATCAACAGATCGGGTTGCTTAATTTTGTTAGTTTCTAAGATGGGCCAAGGGCGAGCAGGTCTCGCGCACTGTTTCCGTATACACTTAATTTTGTATATAGCTAGTTCATAGATCCTGGGAATCGAGAATCTCAACGATTTTTGTCTATTCCCGACAGCGATACTAGCAAGGTATTGATCCTGGGAATTCGAAAATTGGATCAAAATTTCTACAGTATTTCCTCAGACTAGCTCGGACATACAAAAAGAAGCGATCAGGGACTTCTGTTTACGTATGTAGAGGGGAAAGACTTAATAAAACGTTTTTTCTTTGCTTACTGAAAGATTACTTATGTTTGCATGCAGTAATGTTCGACCATTACGCTTTTTACGGATGTTGAGTGTAATGTATGTTAAATTGGCAAAAAAAGTGTGATATAATTCCAATTAATAAGTTTTAGATTTTTTTTACTTTACTTGTTCCGCGAAACGTTGCTTCTTGCAGAATTTCATATTCTAGGTCACAGCGAAGTAACCTGTAATTTTTTATGCGAGAGTTTGCCAGTATCAAAGCATGTGACATAAATGACCGAATCTTTCGATGCACAGACTTACTACAATTCTTTTCACCGCCAAGGAACGGTAGATCTTAGTATGCGAAACAAATTTTTAACTTGATATTTCTACCCATACCCAAGGAAAAGGATTCTTAACGGTCTAACACACACACACACACACACACACACACACACACACACACACACACACGCACACAAAGCGATCCTATAAGCGTGCCGTTTTTACTGATGGAGGCTACGAATTAACTAGATGCGTGTTTATAGCCTCTGTGAAGGTCTCTTGCATTACGGTACCGACATGTCATTGTTCCTAGATGTTGAAGAACGAAATACCGATCGTGAACGCCGGCATTGTACGCTGAGCGGAACTATGGACACCTGCAACAAGCGACGCTATTTGGGCACAGCTGAGTGACGCCGCTTACCTCTTTGAGTCCGTCCAGCCGGCCGAGGCTCTTGGAGCCTTGCAGGACGCCGAGGCCTGCGGAGGCGGCGTCGCGACGCCTCGCCGCCCCCGCCTTGTGGCGGCGCGAGTCGGGCAGCAGCTGGGCGCCGCCCCCCGCTCCCGCCCCCGGCGTCTTCTTGTCGTCGTCCGCCTCCGGTTCCGACTGCACCTCTCGCCGGTACTCCTCTGCGCTGTGCCGCCCCGGCCGACGCCGGCGTCGCGACGCCTTCGGAGAGCTCAGCGGGGAAGTCGTCGGCGACAGCGACTGCAGCCGCTGCACCAGGCTGCCCAGCATAGCCGCCATCTCTCTCACTGCCTGTCTGCTGTCACTCTCTGGCTACACCAGCTCTCGCACAAATAATCACTCTGCACTTCTTACTCATCTGCGACTGCCTCGTCTTCAATTTATTCAGTTTCGAACGACTCCCTTACCTCAAAGCAATCCACGCTCCATCGACGTAACGTTACTGCCAAAAATACACAACTGAGCCTCGTGCTTAATATCGTTAGATTACGATTCAGTTACTACTTTTCTTTTCTCACACTTCTATGCCTCAAAACACAATGCACAAATTAACGCACCTCTGTATAGAAGCTAGTGTACAGTAAAGTTTCATTGGTATGGTAGGTTTCTTCGATGACAACAGCGTAAAAATTGCCACTGTAAACTTTCAGACAGCACCTCTTGTACTTCACATCATTAGCCCTAATTTCCCTCCACAATTCAACACCTGAACAATTTCTTAAATACACCAAAACACGTCCGTCACTGGCGACTTGGCACAAGGCAGAGCTTAGAACGTTAACGTGATAATTCTTCACTAGCCACTCCCGGAGTCTAATGTCACACACAGAATTCCCTTTTCTCTAGAAGTGTTACGAGCAGCGAAGGCGAATCCGGCTGTAATCTCGATTCCTGCGGCGTTGCCGTGCCTGAGGAATTCTACCTTCGTTTAGTCGCCGTTTTTTGTCGCCACTCGGCGCTCAAGGTCAAGGGTGCGCACCGACACAAAATCACCTGGTCAGTCTGAGGTCACCGCGGCGGGTAACACTGCCCGAAATGGAAAATGCCTAAGCGTGTTAATTCACTGGCTGTTTCACTATTGGTCTGCAACACCAGCTACACGTTACAGGATGTATGAAGTTTGCACTGGCGCACAGGTGAGAAATATTCTAGTACACTGCAAGTAAACACTGACACAGACGACGAATTGTATGCCCTCAAATCTTCCGAGTATCTACACAGCACACACCGACGCCACGGTAGCACGACGGTCACAAACAAAAGCGAGTATGCAAATGCCAGCACTCCAGAGCAATAAACGCGAAACCCGCCGCTGCTGTGTTGAGACAACTGAATGTGCCGGTGACGTCACGAGGACGCCGCGTGCCGTCGGAACACAATGGCTGACACTAGCGAGCGGTTGCACAGATTCACAGGGGCGACGCACCGGAACACACGGCCGCCGAGGGAGCACGTGCGTCGCGGCGACGCAAGCGCGTGTGTCGCACGCACGGTGTGGTCGGCTGGCGGCCGTTCGCGAACTGCAGCCGCGGCCGCGCGCTGGGCGACAGCTGAAGCGAGGCGGCGCGACTGCGCAGGCGCGGGCGGGCAGGCCACGCTGTAACCCACTGTGCGCGGCGCGCCAACCCGCCAGACGAGTTTGGAGCCTCGTCGCTCGGCCGGCTCCACAACAACCAGCCGCTCGCCCGTGCCCCACCACGCCGGCCGCCGCACTCGGCCGTCTCCGGCGCGGCTCGGCATCACTCGGGCGGGTAAGAGGAGGAGGTGGGGCAGGGTTCCTTCTGGCACGCCAGCAATGTCCGCTGCCAGGTGGAAGAGAATGCACCGCGGACGCTGTGAGATTACGCAGGTTTGCCTCGCGGTAAGGTGACTCGTACGGAGGGCATTTAACTCCAATACCTAACAACGTACACCGGAAGAATCGCACTATCGTAAATAAAACCTACAATCGGAGCAGATGACGCTGAGATAAGTACACTCCTGGAAATGGAAAAAAGAACACATTGACACCGGTGTGTCAGACCCACCATACTTGCTCCGGACACTGCGAGAGGGCTGTACAAGCAATGATCACACGCACGGCACAGCGGTCACATAGGAACCGCGGTGTTGGCCGTCGAATGGCGCTAGCTGCGCAGCATTTGTGCACCGCCGCCGTCAGTGTCAGCCAGTTTGCCGTGGCATACGGAGCTCCATCGCAGTCTTTAACACGGGTAGCATGCCGCGACAGCGTGGACGTGAACCGTATGTGCAGTTGACGGACTTTGAGCGAGGGCGTATAGTGGGCATGCGGGAGGCCGGGTGGACGTACCGCCGAATTGCTCAACACGTGGGGCGTGAGGTCTCCACAGTACATCGATGTTGTCGCCAGTGCACGTGCCCGTCGACCTGGGACCGGACCGCAGCGACGCACGGATGCACGCCAAGACCGTAGGATCCTACGCAGTGCCGTAGGGGGCCGCACCGCCACTTCCCAGCAAATTAGGGACACTGTTGCTCCTGGGGTATCGGCGAGGACCATTCGCAACCGTCTCCATGAAGCTGGGCTACGGTCCCGCACACCGTTAGGCCGTCTTCCGTTCACGCCCCAACATCGTGCAGCCCGCCTCCAGTGGTGTCGCGACAGGCGTGAATGGAGGGACGAATGGAGACGTGTCGTCTTCAGCGATGAGAGTCGCTTCTGCCTTGGTGCCAATGATGGTCGTATGCGTGTTTGGCGCCGTACAGGTGAGCGCCACAATCAGGACTGCATACGACCGAGGCACACAGGGCCAACACCCGGCATCATGGTGTGGGGAGCGATCTCCTACACTGGCCGTACACCACTGGTGATCGTCGAGGGGACACTGAATAGTGCACGGTACATCCAAACCATCATCGAACCCATCGTTCTACCATTCCTAGACCGGCAAGGGAACTTGCTGTTCCAACAGGACAATGCACGTCCGCATGTATCCCGTGCCACCCAACGTGCTCTAGAAGGTGTAAGTCAACTACCCTGGCCAGCAAGATCTCCGGATCTGTCCCCCATTGAGCATGTTTGGGACTGGATGAAGCGTCGTCTCACGCGGTCTGCACGTCCAGCACGAACGCTGGTCCAACTGAGGCGCCAGGTGGAAATGGCATGGCAAGCCGTTCCACAGGACTACATCCAGCATCTCTACGATCGTCTCCATGGGAGAATAGCAGCCTGCATTCCTGCGAAAGGTGGATATACACTGTACTAGTGCCGACATTGTGCATGCTCTGTTGCCTGTGTCTATGTGCCTGTGGTTCTGTCAGTGTGATCATGTGATGTATCTGACCCCAGGAATGTGTTAATAAAGTTTCCCCTTCCTGGGACAATGAATTCACGGTGTTCTTATTTCAATTTCCAGGAGTGTAGTTTAATGTAAGACACACTGGGCGACAAATGTCGGTAATTACCCCATAAGTGCATGACGAATATGTGTCTTCACCAGCTGACGTAGCTCATCGCATATGCAGCGGCTGGGCTTGTCTATCCTACTCTTTCCTGTAGGTGGTCGTGCTACGTATGGTTCCGCTAGAGTCTTGCATTAACGGCCTTGCCGCAGTGGATACACCGGTTCCCGTGAGATCACCGAAGTTAAGGGCAGTCGGGCGTGGTCGGCACTTGGATGGATGACCATCCAGGCCGACATGCGCTGTTGCCATTTTCCGGGGTGCACTCAGCCTCGTGATGCCAATTGAGGAGCTACTCGACCGAAGAGTAGCGGCTTCGCTCAAGAATACCATCATAACGGCAGGGAGAGCGGTGTGCTGACCCCACGCCCAACCTCCACTGAGGATGACTCGGCGGTCGGATGGTTCCGGTAGGCCACTCGTGGCCTGAAGACGGACTGGTTTTTTAGGTTCTTACATTATCCGATGTGGTACGGCAGTGCTAATGGTAGTGATAATACAAGACTATGATGACTGTGTGTACATCTAGGAAAACATAATAGGCGAACGAATCGATGTGTAGCATTGCCCTATACCAGCGAGGTTAGGACTGAGAAGCTCAACAACTGAACAAGCGACAAGGTATGTCATCTGGCGAGTCACGTGCTTTTACATTTGCCATCCACTGTTGGGGTATTTCCCGACATTGGCGGCCTCATCAGTCTTGTATTAAAGCACTTGTCTCAATTTCATCTACGTCACTTCGAGGGTGCAAAAGCGGTGGTCAGAAACACCCCCTATACTTAGGCCAATTGTGGCCAGTTACGATTTCCATCTTACCCTTGAACTAACATAAACCAGTGCGGTATGCTGAACGGCGGATGTTGCACAATCACGAGAGCATGGTTGGGTGCACCCCAAGGAAGCGTAACAGGACCTACAATATTTTCAATATATGTATACCATTTACCAAATAGGATTAGCTGCGGCGCGGCTGCTACTGTCGCAGGTTCGAATCCTGCCTCGGGCAAGGATGTGTGTGATGTCCTTAGGCTAGTTAGGTTTAAGTAGTTCTAAGTCTAGGGGACTGATGGTCTCAGTCCCACAGTGCTTGGAGCGATTTGAACCATTTTCATTAGCAGCGGTATGAGATTATCCGTTGCAAAGTTGTGCACAGGAAAGTAGCGTCGCCGGGCGATCATAAAGAACTGTAGTCAGACTTGGAGACACCTCTATTTGGTGTGATGAATAACATAAAGAAACGGGAAGTTCCGCGTTCTGGTCCTGTGGACCGTTCGGGCTCGAGCGACCGCCGTGTCTTCCTCTGTCAACGGCTGCGGTATGGAGGGGTGTGGGATGAACACAGTACTATCCTAGCCGTTGTCGGCTTTCTTGACCTTGGTGCCGCTACATATCTTTGAAGCAGCTTTACAATTTGCCTCACGACGCTGACTGCACCCCCTTACCAGTCCCTCCACCGAGAAAAGATCTGTCAGTGCCAGAAATCGGACCCGGATCCTCCACGTAACAGCCACGCAAGCTGATCGTTGAACGCCGGAGGCCGGCGTGATGAACAAACAGACATCATCACAGATAAATTTAGGAGAAGACGCCTACAGTTCTGTGGACATCTACGTAGGACGGATGAAAACAAATAAATTCTTTGTTTTCATCGTCCTATATAGCTGTCCATAGAACTGTAGGCATCTTTTCCTAAATTTATCTGTGGTGATGTCTGTGTGTTCGTAGAGTTCCTCTGTAAGTTGTTTGATCCAAGCTCCGTCTCTGACACCCAAACATCCAGATGACAGACACTCAGATCTGTATCAGATGATGTGTGTCGATTGAGTATCAACCAAAACATCTATTTAGTTTGTGTCCGGTAGAACACGTGTAAATGGTAATTAAAAGCAACATCATAACTACGGAGTGTAGCAAAAGCGCGTCTGTGAGGTGTGAACATCAAGATTTCTGGTGGATGAGTTGGCAGAGGGTCACATCGCCATACTTGAGATTTGAGATTCTCTACCCACCTCCCCCCCCCCCCCCCCCCCCCCCCCCGCATAAAAAGGTTGAAACCCAGTGACGGTGACTTTTTTTTCACAGTTTACGCGTGGAACATTGGGAAATATTGGGAGAACATTTTTATGACATGTAAAAGGACGTTTGGGAGTTTGTAGCATTTTGGCAGTCTGCTTTCGCTTTGTTAGATTAAATTAGCAAACCGATAGTCTACATTTGTATAGATAGGTGTGGTGTGGCCGATACAAATGATGATGAGGTCCCATACTCCGAGGAGCGTAGGGGACGATGCGGGAGACCCGCACTGCTGTACTAAGTCCTAGTGGTTTGCCGCGGGACGATTGATGGTGATGAAGACGACACAACACCCAGTCATCTCGAGGCAGGAAAAATCCCTGACCCCGCCGGGAATCGAACCCGGGACCCCGCTCGCGGGAAGCGAGAACGCTACCGCAGGACTACGAGCTGCGGACTGCATGTACAAATATACGTTAAAAGTTTGCTACTTTCAACTAACGGAGTGAAAGCAGACTATCAAAATTATATTGCTACAAACTCCGAAACGTCCTTTTACATGTCAGAAAAATGTTCTCCCATATAAAGATTCCACGCGTGGGTTTCGAACTTGGGACCTTTAGTATGACGATCTGACACACCACCAACTCACCTACCTGAGATCTTCACACCTCACATATATGCTTTTGCTACACTCCGTAATTCTGGTGTTACTTTTAATTAACATTTACACATGTTCTTCTGGACGACAGCACACAGCACGAACCAAATCGGTGTTTTGGTTCATACTCTATCGACACACAACATTTGGTACCGATCTGAGTGTCTCGCGTCTGGAGGTTTGGGTGTGAGAATAGCGCCGTAGATTTTCCTTAGTTCTTGTATGTCATATCATCCCTCTAGCAACTGTGGTTTCTGCCGCTTTCAAGGCTTCTGGTAAAACAACCAAGTTATTGTGCCGTAGTTTTGCAATACCAGGTTGTACTCTTTTATTGTAATAATCCCACGTCAGTTTGTACACCTTTTACATTTTGAATAATCTTACTGTGTTGAAGATCGTCTTCAGTCCTGTGGGTTGGATGGTTTCTCGTAAGTACCTGAAGTGAATAACTTGTGAGGTTCTTCAGTGGAACTTTTCCAGTTAATACGGTGTCCATATACAGAGTTTTCTTCATGGAAAATTTGGAACCCGGTTTTACAGGAGATTTCACTTAGTTTATCTAACGTTAGTGAAGCTTCATCTCTGTTCGTTGTTAATATAGCCAGGTCATCAGCAAGTTCAAAAATGTATGTGAAATCTTATGGGACTTACCTGCTAAGGTTATCAGTCCCTAAGCTTACACACTACTTAACCTAAATTATCCTAAGGACAAACACACACACACACACACACACACACACACACACACACACACACACACACACACACGCACCCATGCCCGAGGGAGGACTCGAACCTCCGCCGGGATCAGCCGCACAGTCCATGACTGCAGCGCCCTAGACCGCCTGGCTAATCCCGCGCGGCGGTCATCAGCAAGGGCCAGACATTTCACAGTGACCCTTTTTCCTGTCTCTTTTCCACTTTGGAAACATTTGAGATGCTTTTACCATTCTGTGATTATTTTCTACAATACGCTGTTGAACAAGAATAGCCATCGACTCTTAAGTCTTCTAGGCTATTTTAAAGCGTTTACCTGCTAACAGCATCGTAACCTTTTTTGGAATTCAGAATTGTGGCTGTACTGTTCCGACCTCCGTCTGACTTGTAGTATGGTTTTGAGGCCCAAGATGTCTTCAATACAGGGTCTCCGTTTCTTGGATCCCGCCTTACACTCGCCAGTTCTTGGGTGCACTTGCAGCTCAAGTCGGTTCAGCAAAACTTTGGAGACGATCTTATAAGTTACTGGAAAAAGTGCGGGTCCTCTACAATTGTTCGGATTTGTTTTGTCTCCTTTCTTATGGAGTGGGTGCATCAAGGTGCTCTTCCATCATTTCGGGATTTTCTTTGTTTCTCAGACTTCTGACAATATGATCTAAATTTCTGGTGTTATGTTTTTGTGGTCTTCAATTTGCACAATTCTGCAATAATTTGATCATCGCCATGTGGTCTACTGTTTTTTAATTATGTGGTTACTTTCACTGTTCCTTCGCGTAAAGGCGGAAACGAATCAGGGTATGGTGCTGGTTATCAGCGCCTTGTATATGTATTTCGCCCAGTTAAGAACGACATGTTGAGGTCCGTCTCTTAGGCAGTTTCTGGCTGTACAGCCATCATATTCAGGTACTAGAAGCCCTTGTTAGAGCGGTTGAGAAGGCAGCAGTGGGAAGATGACGTAATGTGGTGTGAGGTACTGCTGACAGGTGGTTCGTTCGGTACTGTTATCGTGAGACACACGCCTAAATTGAGGTCCTTCTCCGCGATTGGCTGCTGCATTCAGAAGTTGCGCACCAAAATGATAATTTTCTGTTATTAATATTTGAAAAACTAAACAGCATATTTACTCGCATTTCATGTTAAAGTATCTCTCAATAGCGCACTGTGATTCCATTATTTCACACGTATTAATAACCACCAGAGTAATAAACAACTGCTACACGAAAAGGCAGAAGAAGCACTACGGAGATCTTCGGATCACTCCTAACTTGGATGGCGGGAGAGGTAGTTCGGCTGTAAGATGTAGTTAGTTCGGCAGTATCGGATGACAGACATGCTGTCTGCTGCAGTCGGTGTGAGTTAAGACTTTATGAGTTATTTGGACATGAAGTTGAGAGCAGTGTGATAATATTTACGGAAATAAGCAATTAATTATTTTTCTGAAGAATGGAATGTTCTGCTAATAAAAAGTGAGTGGCATCTCGTAGAAACAAAAATAATTGAAAATTTAATTATTCACATATAATCAGTTCCTCGCCAAGAGATTGTTACAGCCCCAAGATAACGGATTCACGACCTACGTGCTTTTCTTTGCGCAGGAGACAACAACGATAAAAGACTGCAGGTTGCTGAACTTTTGTTATTACTTATGCATTCCACTCAGGCCGGTGGAAGCAAATAGACACCTTGCGTGTACTGCAATCTTAGTACAAATGAGATCAGTGATACGTAATCTGTGGTAACGCAGAGGAGGTGTGAAGAAGAGAAGTTTTCGAGGGAAGGGGTTTACCATACGTACATATATATACATCGCCGTCTGTATCCCTGTCTCTTTCAACTTTGAAATGAGTGTACTGCGGTAGAGTTGTATGTGGCACTGGAATATGATAAGAATATTAATATGAATTAAAATGAAACTAGTATACTATAAACGATGTATGTCTCTGATAGGCTTTACAATGCGGATCGCTGACTGTGCACGACCGCAGAGACAAAGTTACTGCCTCTGGTCTGAGATCGTAGTGCTGGAATAAGAGAGCGCTTGGCGCACAGTCGTAGGTAGCTGTCTGTGAGCGAAAGACGATGGAATAGGCAGGTTCTGTGGTGTGCTGTGTGAAGCCACCAAGTGTTACATTAATGTAAGTATGTCAATATTGTTGAACATGGTAGCAGAAGTCTTCATGCAAGCAAGGTACAGATGTTAAATAATTATGATTTTTATTTTGCCAGCGCGTTAATATAGATGAGTTGGCTGATAATTTGTAATTGTTGAGTAACCACAGAATGTATGTAAAATGATTGGATCAAAAGGTTGGTTAGATATTTATTTCACTTTTGTAATGTTTCTAAGCTGTGTTAACGGAGCTACACTCCTGGAAATTGAAATAAGAACACCGTGAATTCATTGTCCCAGGAAGGGGAAACTTTATTGACACATTCCTGGGGTCAGATACATCACATGATCACACTGACAGAACCACAGGCACATAGACACAGGCAACAGAGCATGCACAATGTCGGCACTAGTACAGTGTATATCCACCTTTCGCAGCAATGCAGGCTGCTATTCTCCCATGGAGACGATCGTAGAGATGCTGGATGTAGTCCTGTGGAACGGCTTGCCATGCCATTTCCACCTGGCGCCTCAGTTGGACCAGCGTTCGCGCTGGACGTGCAGACCGCGTGAGACGACGCTTCATCCAGTCCCAAACATGCTCAATGGGGGACAGATCCGGAGATCTTGCTGGCCGGGGTAGTTGACTTCTAGAGCACGTTGGGTGGCACGGGATACATGCGGACGTGCATTGTCCTGTTGGAACAGCAAGTTCCCTTGCCGGTCTAGGAATGGTAGAACGATGGGTTCGATGACGGTTTGGATGTACCGTGCACTATTCAGTGTCCCCTCGACGATCACCAGTGGTGTACGGCCAGTGTAGGAGATCGCTCCCCAACCATGATGCCGGGTGTTGGCCCTGTGTGCCTCGGTCGTATGCAGTCCTGATTGTGGCGCTCACCTGCACGGCGCCAAACACGCATACGACCATCATTGGCACCAAGGCAGAAGCGACTCTCATCGCTGAAGACGACACGTCTCCATTCGTCCCTCCATTCACGCCTGTCGCGACACCACTGGAGGCGGGCTGCACGATGTTGGGGCGTGAGCGGAAGACGGCCTAACGGTGTGCGGGACCGTAGCCAAGCTTCATGGAGACGGTTGCGAATGGTCCTCGCCGATACCCCAGGAGCAACAGTGTCCCTAATTTGCTGGGAAGTGGCGGTGCGGTCCCCTACGGCACTGCGTAGGATCCTACGGTCTTGGCGTGCATCCGTGCGTCGCTGCGGTCCGGTCCCAGGTCGACGGGCACGTGCACCTTCCGCCGGCCACTGGCGACAACATCGATGTACTGTGGAGACCTCACGCCCCACGTGTTGAGCAATTCGGCGGTACGTCCACCCGGCCTCCCGCATGCCCACTATACGCCCTCACTCAAAGTCCGTCAACTGCACATACGGTTCACGTCCACGCTGTCGCGGCATGCTACCAGTGTTAAAGACTGCGATGGAGCTCCGTATGCCACGGCAAACTGGCTGACACTGACGGCGGCGGTGCACAAATGCTGCGCAGCTAGCGCCATTCGACGGCCAACACCGAGGTTCCTGGTGTGTCCGCTGTGCCGTGCGTGTGATCATTGCTTGTACAGCCCTCTCGCAGTGTCCGGAGCAAGTATGGTGGGTCTGACACACCGGTGTCAATGTGTTCTTTTTTCCATTTCCAGGAGTGTATATGCAATTTGATGATTTGCATTCATACTGGTTTAGTGAGGTTAGATAATACTTGCTGTATGAATCTCATTGTTCGTGAATCAATTAGTACATATGATGTATTTTTCTGACCAAATTCAATTGACAAACGCTTTGAAAGGACGAACTTGCAATATAATTTTGCTAAAATCTCAGTGTTAATAATTTACCACCATCAGTAGCGCCTCCCTGTCCATGTCATATATTTATCAAAGAAGTTGGATTTTGCATATTTGTTTTCATTTATCAGCCAAAAGAATTTCATGTACATTTCAAAGTAGTGGCGCCAGCATTGCACACTGCTGTGCCTGTAGCTAGCATATGATATTTTTTCCGTGGGAGACCAGAATATATTGCGTTCCGCTGTTGCTGCTTTAGAGATAAGACAATTCAGTTAATTTGTTATGTGCGCAGGGACCAAAGTTATCACTTTTGAACGGGGCCAGATGATTCGGTGCCTAAAAGGCTGAACGTATTTTTCAGTTACTGTGTTTCTTTATTGGTACTGGAAGTTGCATTGCCAAATCAATTCGTTTAAAATTTTTGCTAACTATAACAAAATGCTTCAAATGGATCTGAGCACTATGGGACTTAACATCTGAGGTCATCAGTCCCCTAGAACTTAGAACTACTTAAACCTAACTAACCTAAGGACATCACACACATCCACGCCCGAGGCAGGGTTCGAACCCTCGACCGTAGCGGTCGCGCGGTTCCAGACTGTAACTCCTAGAACCGCTAGGCCACTTCGGCCGGCCTAACTATAACACAGAGTAAGCACACCACTTGCAGTTACAACACGCTACACGATAATTCGAGTTTTGTATCCATTACACAGTTTAGACCTACATTCAACGTAATTCAAACATCATGATCAGTTATCTGCTATATCAGCAGGTCCTTTGCCCCTCTGTTTTCTGCGATCCATTGCTTCCTTCTTAAGGCTGCTGTATGTTCTACCGTTCATCATGTCATCCAGTATCTGGAATCTCTTCCTTCCTCGCTTCCTTTTCCCTTCTAAATAACCTTCTAAAACTGTTTTTATCAGTCCGTCATTCTTTCTTAAAATATGCTCAATCGAATTTCTTTTTCTTCTCTTTATTACATCTAGTAACTGTCTTTTCTCTCCCGCTCTTCTCAATACCTCTTCATTTTTTTTCTCTGTCCATCCAACTTATCCTTTCCATCCTCCGCAATGTCCAGATCTCAAAAGCCACCAGCCTTCCTCTGTCTTTCTTCCTCACAGTCCATGTCTCGGCTCCATATAGGAGAACACTCCATACAAGACATTTTCTGAGTCTCTTCCTGAGTTCTCTGTCCAGACCGCTGCAGAATAATTTTAATAAGTATCCAAAAGATTTATTTATTTTTAAAGGACGTTACACTGTACAATGCTTAACCTACACTTGAATCTCATAGCTCGTAGTTAACAATAGGGAAATATTATCCTAAACTAACAGATTGTGGATTACAATTTACAGTAAACGCCGATGAAATTTTTTACGAGAAGTCGTCACGGTAGTTGATTACTGAAATTTTGACACGTGCTGAAACGAAATTTTCGTAGTCTTTCACCTGAAAATGGCTAAATATTGATGTTAATTTCGCGGATTCCGTAAATAAACAATTTTAAGAATCAAATTTATGTAAAAAGTTTTGTATCCTTGAGAACGCCACCAAAGATAAAGTATGCAATGAAACGATCTGTTCCAGGTAGGGAAGCGCTTCGTCGTGCTTTTTTATAGATCAACGTTTCAGTAACAGTAGCAAACAGCTTTCATCAGGGTTTGTGTAGCCCACGCCGGCATAATTCAGATTAAGCTTTTTGTGTAAAAGAAAACGTCGCTGACGTGAAATAGTGCCGCAAAGCTTAAGTGTGTTAATTTTTTTTTTTCCTTTGAGGACCAAGTTTCCTTGTGGGACTGGGCTTTGTAGCTCTGGATAGGGTTCTTTTCCTCGCAGCATTCATCATTCACTTTATTGGACTGAATTACCTGACAAGTTCTTTACATTAACAAGCGTGCCCTGCTGTAAGTTTCTCGTTGTGGGACAGAGGAGACGGTGGGCGCCAACTTTTCGGCAGTAGCTGCCAGCAGCCCATAAATCGGGCAGCGCTTACCCTCTTCTTCCCTCCCCCTACGACCTCACCGCCTGGAGAGGTCAGGTCGGGCCTACCTGGGCAACCGCGCATTCCAGCACCGGCCCAGGGCTTTCGTCTCCCCCTCCGTTTCCAAGCTTCCCTCAGCAATAGTCTGCGCAATGCGCTGCCAAGTCATTTCAGTTCTCATGTTGTTGTTGTTGTGGTCTTCAGTCCTGAGACTGGTTTGATGCAGCTCTCCATGCTACTCTATCCTGTGCAAGCTTCTTCCTTCTGAATCTGCTTAGTGTATTCATCCCTTGGTCTCCCTCTACGATTTTTACCCTCCACGCTGCCCTCCAATACTAAATTGGTGATCCCTTGATGCCTCAGAACATGTCCTACCAACCGGTCCCTTCTTCTGGTCAAGCTGTGCCACAAACTTCTCTTCTCCCCAATTCTATTCAATACCTCCTCATTAGTTATGTGATCTACCCACCTTATCTTCAGCATTCATCTGTAGCACCACATTTCGAAAGCTTCTGTTCTCTTCTTGTCTAAACTACTTATCGTCCATGTTTCACTTCCATACATGGCTACACTCCATACAAATACTTTCAGAAATGACTTCCTGACACTTAAATCTATACTCGATGTTAACAAATTTCTCTTCTTCACAAACGCTTTCCTTGCCATTTCCAGTTTACATTTGATATCCTCTCTACTTCGACCATCATCAGTTATTTTGCTCCCCAAATAGCAAAACTCCTTTACTACTTGAAGTGTCTCATTTCCTAATCTAATTCCCGCAGCATCACCCGAGTTAACTCGACTACATTCCATTATCCTCGTTCTGCTTTTGCTTTTGTTGATGTTCATCTTATATCCTCCTTTCAAGACACTGTCCATTCCGTTCAACTGCTCTTCCAAGTCTTTGCTGTCTCTGATAGAATTACAATGTCATCGGCGAACCTCAAAGTTTTTATTTCTTCTCCATGGATTTTAATACCTACTCCGAATTTTTCTTTTGTTTCCTTTACTGCTTGCTCAATATACAGATTGAATAACATCGGGGAGAGGCTACAACCCTGTCTCACTCCCTTCCCAACCACTGCTTCCCTTTCATGCCCCTCTACTCTTATAACTGCCATCTGGTTTCTGTACAAATTGTAAATAGCCTTTCGCTCCCTGTATTTTACCCCTGCCACCTTTAAAATTTGAACGAGAGTATTCCAGACAACATTGTCAAAAGCTTTCTCTAAGTCTACAAATGCTAGAAACGTAGGGTTGCCTTTCCTTAATCTTTCTTCTAAGATAAATCGTAGGGTCAGTACTGCCTCACGCGTTCCAATATTTCTACGGAATCCAAATTGATCTTCCCCAAGGTCGGCTTCTACCAGTTTTTCCATTCGTCTGTAAAGAATTCGCGTTGGTGTTTTGCAGCTGTGGCTTATTAAACTGATAGTTCGGTAATTATCACATCTGTCAACACCTGCTTTCTTTGGGATTGGATTTATTATATTCTTCCAGAGATACGAAAGGGAGTCGTCCTTCACGTCTCGTGTAGGGTGTTCGAAAATTCCCGTTGCAATACATAATATTTTGAACAGCAACCCGTGTCCGGAAGAACGGTTTCAGTTCAGATGTTAAACTCATGCACTTCTGCTAGAGGAACTGAATTAGGCGTGACGCAGTACAATTAGCAGGCTATCAGTTCGAAATGAATCATAACGAAACAACCATTTATAACTTAAGCAGATTTGTCTGTTATTTATTTATTTCTAATTTCAGCTACCAGTCACTTTTTTATTTTATGTTTAATCTAACATAATACAACGCGTTTCGAACATGTTCTGTTCATCTTCAGGCGTTTATACATACATACATGTTCTACCGTATCTTCCTTCGTCGTCGGCGCTGTCGTTGTTACCGTGAGGGACCGTTATACCAAGTCGAAAGGCGCGTCGATCTTAGAGCAAGAGATATGGTAACCTTAACACACAACACACAACGGTCACGGTAGCAACTGATTCCAGAATAGCTGCAGTAGTTAGGATCTACGAACTGCCCTCTCTTGACCAGGTCCCCAAAACTTACCTCGTAACGAGATCCCTTCGAAGCAAATTGTCATAAAGATCATCTATAAAGGCTTCGTACAACGATAAGAAATGTTGCAGTTTATGGAATAGTAACAGATACGACCAAACTGTTTTATTTCTTCTGTTTTATTTAACGTAACTTTGTTCACAGTTTTATTTCGTATTCACCACTCATTCACACTCTGATGTGGAGTATATGCCAGTGTGTGAACCTTAACTTCCAAGTTCCATCGAAACCCTTTGATAAACAGTTTTGGTTGCTCGACACCAACAGTCAATGATAATGATACAGTATTTTGTAATTGGCTCTTCTAGTTTAGCCACCGCCCTCCACGAATGTTTGTTAGGCGTAAGACAATTACACACTTTTCTCTCCGTATCGTCATTATTAAGAATTCGCCTAAAAGTTAACGTTTTCCTCCTTTTCATAAATTGGAGTCCGCTCTCCGCGACATAATTTTAAAAAAAAATGGTCTCAATACCGCGTCCCTCGTGAGATGCGTATAGATTTATCCCGGAATTGACCGCCCTGTAGGTGTACTCAATTTAATGACCACACTTCGCTATGCGCGATTTCGTGTAACTAAAGGACCTTTTGTTACTCTGATCGTATACCGTAGTTATTTAAAACTCGTCCCTATATTTTTTCACAGCGCACAATTAGCACATCTTTACTTGTTTATTTCTAAGAGTAAACGAAACAATGACGTCGTATCATCGGCTTCGTAGATATAAAGCAAAACACCTCAATATGCCCAATTTTACCTCTTCTTATAGGATCGGCTACCTTACTCATTAATTTACTACGTATTATTTCCAATAACTTAACAGGTATCGCCGTTATATTTTAATTGTATTCAAAAGCGTATTATTATTATGACCGACCAAATCGTAACAAATCGCGCGGTGTGCGTTTTTAACGATAGCTTTACAATCGCCCAGCCTTTATTCATGCAATATTATATATAAATATACAGACAGGACTGAAAGATCGATCTCTCTACCGTAACCAATTGAGGCAAATACGCTATTCAAGTTCCGTTACATCTACCTTGACTCGTATTGTTACAATATATACAGAGAAATGGTACTTAAAAATAAACAGTCCTAAACTAGATTAATCTAGAACTCTTTGTCCATTGTTTGTTACTGTAGCGGCTGGTGTGGCATTTGGGGGGGGGGGGGCAGTGGATGGCTAGAAATCGAAATCAGTGATGTCTTCTGCTGGTTTTCTTCCTTGTGGTTGACTATGTATGATATCACAGCCTGTATAGGATGGAGACAGATTTGCATGTTACGAAAATAGTGTGAACGGCTTTTATATAACAGTTAATCACTTACGATTTCATCATCTTGCTGCTTCACTTGCATTACTGGTGTAATGGCGGAGCTGTTGATTAACATTACACTATTGCACATTGTATTTTGTCACTGATGGCCAACGTAATTCACTGCACAAATTGCTTCGACATACGTGTAAACATTATGCACACAACACAAGATGGCGGACTGTAGCATTATCGATTATCGAGATTTTGTAGTGATATTCTTGGTACTGACAGATTTGTGGTAAATTATTTACATTGACACATCTTGAATCTATCGAGTTAGAACTGGCTTAATACTGTTGAAGAGTTTTGAGTTTTTGAATTCGATTATCTCATTAAGAATGTTATCTCCATGCTTTGTATTATGTATGAAAATTTCCATTTCTTCCATGATATCCATTCTTTTACTTATTCCTATTTTGTGTAAAATTGCGAGGTTGTCTTCGATTTTCAAAGGGTGGCCTGTGTCTTTAATGTGAGTTGATACTGCTGATTTGTTACATTTATAAAGCCTATAGCAGTCTAAATGTTCTTTGAATCGGTTTCTGAAATTTCTGCCTGTTCAGCCGATATAATATTTATTACACTGGCTGCAGGTAATTTTGTAAATGCCAGATGCATCTTGTATCTGGTGGTTTTACATTGTGAATAAGAATTCCTACTTGGGTTGTTGTTGGTGCTGAAGCTGATTTTTACTTCTGTGTTTTTGAATAGTCTTGCTGATTTGTCAGATACTATTCCAAGATATGGCATATTTACATATTTGACTGCTGGGGCAATGTCAGTTGTGAGTGTAGTTTGATGTATGTATGTATGTATGTATAAACACTTGACGATAATACAACATGTTCGAAATGCGTTGTATTATGTTAGGTTAAACAGAAAATAAAGATGTGACTGGTAGCAGAAATTAGAAATAAATAATTATCCCACACAGTCACGGTTCACAAACATAGCCATTATGGCCGAGAATAGATTTGTCTGTCGCAAATTAAACTTTGCATACGGCTCCACAAGCAGTAGTTCGCGTGATCCTGCCTACCCTGCAGCATACCAGGACAAGCGACTCTCAAACTTTTGTCTTTCCCTCAGCAGATGTGGACTGAAATCGTCGTAGAACGGAAACTATACGTTTCCGGACATGGGCACCTATTCAAAACATTAATTACTCGCTCGCTTCTGTAATTCCTAGAAGTGAACACCCTGTTTAAATTTATTTGCACCACATGTCCTTAGAATTACGAAACTTAGGCAACGATCGAATAAGAAAAGGTTCTCTATTCAGGAACGAGGTAGCACTATTAAAGAATGAAGGACTAAAGGATAGGCCAGCCGTCGTGGCCGAGCGGTTCTAGGGGCTTCAGTATGGAAGCACGCTGCTGCTACGGTCGCAGGTTCGAATCCTGCCTCGGGCATGTGTGTGTGTGTGATGTCCTTAGGTTAGTTAGGTTCAAGTATTTCTAAGCCTAGGGGACTAATGACTTCAGATGTTAAGTCCCATAGTGCTTGGAGCCATTTGAACCAAAGGATACGGATTGGCGCAGAAAAAAATGGTTCAAATGGCTCTGAGCACTACGGGACTTAACATCTGAGGTCATCAGTCCCCTAGAACTTAGAACTACTTAAACCTAACTAACCTAATGACATCACACACATCCATGCCCGAGGCAGGATTCGAACATGCGACCGTAGCAGTCCCGCGGTTCCGGACTGTAGCGCCCAGAGCCGCTCGGCCACCCCGGCCGGCAGTCGTTGAGTGTGTTGAGTTTTTTAATGAGACCAGTAGCGCATCAGATGTCATTCCACTTTTGGGCGAAGAGAGATTTAATGTATACCCGCTTATCTGCAGGGGAGACATAAACCTTAAAACTCTGGAACAGGTCGGTCTTAATCCGTAGTCGTGGCACCACCCAAGGGTGGGGGGGGGGGGGGGGGGAGGGAGGGGGTGAAGGGAATGGGGGAGAGGGGGGGGGGGGAATTTACGCCCGCCGGGCACTCTGTATAAAAGAGTGTTCTCGGCGAGAATGGGTTGACGTCCGGTGTTAGTAGATGACGCCATAGTCCACCGCTTCTGAGCATGCAAAATCTGCACTGTACTCAAAATCTGACAACTCCACATTCGGCACAGTCAATTGACTGTCGACGTCACGGGGCCACTCACGACGTGGTTGGAGGTCACTTCGCATGCAACCACTTGCGAGTAGTCGTGTAGAATGGGCTTAATGGATCATTCATTGCGCCACGAGAACACGAAGGCACACAGTTCCTTACTTGTTTCCTACGGGACGTGTCGATGTACTCTAGCACAGATGTAAACAGGAGCGCCAGCGGCCGTCGGCATTCACAGGAGGATGCTGAGTTCACCCAACCTGGATATGATGTGACGTCATTATGACGTAACACGCTTTAGTCGATTAACACACCTATCGACTTTTACGAACGTTCGAGATTCTAAACTGTCGTCAGCTAGTGGTTTGTTTTGACACGTGCGATTCTGATAACAGCTCAGTGTGGCAGCGTATATGTATTTCGCAAAAATAGAAGTAAAAGAGCTGGATATTAATAGAAATATTCCTGACCGTGGCCTTGAAAACACCACGGACAACACGTTTCGTAAAAAAGTGAAGTCTTCTTGTGTCCTGACCAGATTAGATTGTGTGATTGTTGTATTGAACGCTTACGCCGAAAATAATATTTATTTATTATCAATATTTTAGTATGGTTTCACACAATTGGTCTTGTCAGTACATAATAGATTGTAGCAGCATACTCTTGCTGACTTTTTTTTCTTAATTTATATAGCTGAAAGAGAACTCGTGCAAGTTTGTTAGTTAAGTACTTTATATGTCCATCCTAAGATAGTCTTTTATCAACCATAATTCCAAGTAATTTTACACTCGGACCGCAGAGACAGGTACCTTAGTGTCCAGTAATGACTGGTGTGTAGAATGATTGAATTTCGAACTTAAAAAGAAAAATATGAGGCATTGTTGAAGAAAAATCGTCGACCGGAGATGAAATACGAGGGGAAGTGGATTTCTCAATGTAATCTTAACGAAAGGTTAGTGTCTTGACGCATCTAAAGATTTTGGCTGCTGAGTGCTTCTTCTCTCCGAGTACAAATAACCGACGCACTTCAGCTGGGTCAGAAGTACATCAATTTCTGCTTGAGATTCACAATAACCACGCAATTGCCTGTCGTCATCGATGCTGAACTCTTTCAGATTTTCTCTCGTTAGTCTCTCGAATGCTGAACACATAATTAGAGACGAGCAAACGAAAAACAACGCACAGGACATAAACACAGTACAATACACGATTTAAACGCAAGGAATGCAAAACACATGTCAACGAATGGTGCAGAGCACAGCGCTACCCTGTCACAACCTCTCGAAAGTTCACAAAAGTCGAATAGTCGATATACGGTTTCTATCGTTTTCGATGTAGCGTGTAAACGTCATAATGACGTCACATCGTATCCAAGTCCGGTGAACTTAGCATCCTCCGCATTCACACGGCCTGGTTAGCAATCCGCCGGCGTCCCGGCGCTGCGGCTGCGTGGCGGGCCGCGATGGCGCGCCCAGCCAACACCCTTTGTCCCGCAGGGGGCTGGAGTGACCGCCGCCGCCGCCGCCGCCGCCGCCGCCGGTACATTGTTCCGACACGGCGCCTGTCGCCCCCGCACTCAGCCCTCATTAGGTTGTTTGTCCGTGACGTCGGCCACTGTTATCAGGACTCTCCGCTTTATAACACGCCCACTGCTGAATATTCAACGCGTCGGCGGGATGATGCATGCAGGAATTTTACTTCAGTTCCCCCGTCGTTGTTTGTGTAACGTGACAGTTATTAATCGGCTTTCACGGTCCGAGAAAGCGCGTCTCTTGCAGCAACGGGGAGGCAGCGGCGAGGATAATGTCTACAAAACCGTTCGGTCCGTGAGAACGGCGGACCACGCTGTTCAGGCGACGCGTGACGGGGGCGAGAAAGTTCTGACACTGCTCACTGCAGTGCTCGGTAGCAGCACTTGGAAGACAAAAGGCGCCCAGGCTCTCTTACCGACACGAGTAACGCCGAAAACGCAGATAAAATACCTTCTGCACCATCCAAAAATTTTCGCCGTTTAATATTACTTGTACTGTACTTCTAATTCCGAATCTGAAATAGTCATTATAGAAACTATAGTTAATATGTAATGGATGTAATAGCGTATTTATTTCTAACTATACATAAGTTCACATAACTGATTGTAACTGTAATGTAAATATTGTGAATTGCTGGGTAAGAGCCAAGGGAACTTTATTTTAATGAACCGATAGCAATGGCAGTAGCTGCGTCGTTGTTTATTTCCGATTATGGAGAGTCCCTGTCGCGCTGCGAGCAGAGAGGAGGCAGAGCAGTTTCAGTCATGAAAGAGTGAGGAAGTGCTTGCTGAGCGCTGCCGCACACGCGATGTTCAGCTATGACCGTGCCAGTGTAGGCGCGCCTAATTTCTTAGCCCGCCAGTATTGAACAGGCGCAGGAAGCTGCAATTCTACCTACTGCCTATCCTATAATTATCCGTGGCTCTGGAAACGACTCGTGGTTCTCAACCAGCACCAGCTCACCATTATCGTCGGCTACATTCTTCGTCGTCCGCACAGCTACAACATGGTAACTCTGTTTTAACTGACAGACTATCACTAACATTCACAGGCATTACGCGGCGGCATTTCCTTCACAACGTTTGACTAACTTCCTTGAATAATAATGTGCAATAGCTAAAACTTATAGGCTACCTATATTGACATTGTCCTCAGACATTATTACCAAGCATGGTCCCTTTCAGAATGAAATTTTCACTGTGTGCGCTGATATGAAATTTCCTGGCAGATTGAAACCGTCTACCGGACCGAGACTCGAACTCGGGACCTTTGCCTTTCGCGGGAAAGTGCTCTACCGACTGAGCTACCCAAGCACGACTCACGACCCTTCCTCATACCTTTAAGTCCACCAGTATCCCGTCTTCTACCTTCCAGACCTCAGGCTGTGGCTAAACCATGTCTCCACAATATATTTTCTTCCACGAGTGGTAGTTCTACAAGATTCGCAGGCGAGCGTCTGTGAAATTTTCAAGGTAGGAGATGAGATACTGGCAGAACTGAGGCTATGAGGATGACTCGTGAGTGGTAGTTAGGTAGCTCAGTCGATAGAGAACTTGCCCGCGAAAGGCAAAGATCCCGAGTTCGAGTCTCGGTCCGACACATGGTTTTAATCTGCCAGGAAGTTTCATATCAGCGCACACTCCGCTGCAGAGTGAAAATTCATTCTGGATACGCGAAATGTGTCAGGAATTTGATTCGTTTGTTTACAAGACCAGCAATTGTACGAAGATCAAAAGTAGCCAAACTTAAATGTTTGAGGAACTCTGTAATGTGTTTCTTCAGTATGCTAGATCTAAAAATTTGAAAACCCTACCATTTTTACTGACTTCTGCTAATGCGTTAAATCGATTAATGGTATGGCTGTATACTGTGTAGAAATGAATATAGTGTGTTCTCTCAAAATTTAGGGTGAGTCCATTTTCAGCGATGCACTTAATTATTTGAAAAAAAATCAATAAGAACTTCTTCCTTTGCTTTCTCTGACGGGATTCATTGAAACACTAATGGCTCCAGTAAGTACAAATTGTGCTCGATAATTAGCAAACTATTAGCAATGGTAAAATTTCATTGCAACAGATGGTGGTAGAGCATGATTTTCGATAAATTTTTGGAAAATAGTGGGGCAAAAAAAAGAGTTGAAAATATTTCGTTGTATCGAAATGTCTACCATTCCCGCGAAGTTCCATCACGAAGGCAGCACGTGTCTATGCAGTTAACCGGTAACCCACAGTCGGAACACGTTGCAGCGACACAGCCTCTAGCATAATCACGGAACCGACGCTTGAAGGCAATAGAATCAGCGAACATGTGGGCAAAGGCGATAACGTTATAGTCCGGTATCCGCCATTGAAACAAGACGTGACGTTCGTAGTTTAACTGCCCGCGCCATATGTAACGGTATGCGAAAAACGTTTATTACGCTTCGCAGAAAATGCGAATGCGTGAAATGGAACGCAAAAGCGGCCTTCAGCCGTACAAAAGCGCAGTCAGACGTTTGTTCCGGCCGGGCGGACGCTAGCTGTGTGCGGTGACTAGGCGAAGAGCGAAGAATAGCTGATCACAATTCCGCCCTTTTCCGCGGACAATACGAGGTTCGCGCTGAAGGGGGGCCGTGTCGTGACCGCGGCGGCTGCTGCTGCTGCAAGAACCGACAACTGTCCACTGACACAGTTCCCCACTCTCGCCGGCCGCATAGACACGCCGGACGTCGTCACAGGATACTCGCCCCGGGCTCCAATCGTCAAAGTGGGTCACTAGAGTCCGGAAGGTTCTGCCTCGGGTCATTAGCCACCACGGCGCCCCGATACGAGAGCAGAAATCCGCGAAATATGCGCTCTGGCGCCGAGATACGTTCCCCGCGATTCTGTCGAGTTATGAGTGACGCCCGGGAAACGCCAGGGGCCGCCGCAATCGATTTCTGCCAGCGAAATCGGAATCGGACACGGCGATTGGTCACATCTCGGCTGGCGAACGTGATCCGCCGGGATGTGGGGCAGTGGAACCACGTCGGAGCGGGGGAGCGACTCGTAGTAAAGGCTGAGCGCCGATCTCTTCCCCCCCTGACCTCCGACCCCAGCCGCCTCTTAATGTCATTACCCGCGAAAGCGTGGCCCGGCCGCCGCTTTACGTCGCACACGGCCTGGCCCCCGTAAACGTTCCGTTCTGAGCGGCTGAGTCACGGCTCGAAAGAATCCAGAACTCTCCGCTTCCCTCTCTGAACTTAACGGGCGTTTCGCTCCCCGGTTTTTATGGCTCGTGTTCTGCGCCAGAAATACGGCGATACGGTTCGCTAACAATAGTCTTGTGCCGATGGCGTTGCGTTCCTGGGGAAACAAATCGGAATGTCCGGTGGCCCACATTTCGAAGCATGAAAAATTTTCGCGCTCGCCGTTGTTCCGTTTAGCGGAGTTGTAACCTGAGACTATAACCAATACAAAAAAACTGGCCAGGTGCAAATAAGTACTGGAGGGTTCCGTACAAGCCTGATTATTTATACAGACATTTTATCCATTCCGTTAATCTAGAATCTCGACCACTTTTGCCTGTTATCGATGTTAATACTGCAAGATATCGAATAAATTTCCTTTACTTCAAGTCTATGGTCACAATTTTTTTCTCATCAGACCACCTGTTTCGGTCTATAATGACCACCTTCAGAACAGTTTAATAAAAACATGTCCTAATATACTGCAGGCATAGTGGCATCGTCAAACGCTAAACACAGTGGTTCCAGTGTATTAGGACATGTTCTTATAAAACAGATCTGAAGATGGTCATTATAGACCGAAACCGGTAGTCTGATGACAAAAAATTTGTGATCACAGACATGAAGTAAAGGAAATTTATTCTATATTCGTGTCACTGTTCAATCCGCGACCATGTCGCAGCTGATGGAAGATATCGGACGCAGGGACTCCAAGATTTCCGATAATGTTTTAAACTCAATAATGTAAATGTGACAAAGTTACGCAGTAGGCAGGCGACCACTATTATAAAAATCAGCACTTCTTCATTCGGGCTGACTGGGTCGCAATATTAAAAGTCAAACATCAGGCATGGAATAGCTTTATTGCTCTCATGACGCGTTTCGCAATTTATCCGTCATGATGTATCAAAAATGTTCAAATGGCTCTGAGCACTGTGGGACTATCAGTAATACGATTCGCTGACGATATTCCTATTCTCAGTGAAAACGAAGAAGAATTACATGACGTGCTGAATGGAATGAACAATCTTGTGAGTGGAGAATACGGATTGAGAGTAAATCGAAGAAAGACGAAAGAAATGAGAAGTATCAGAAATGAGAACAGCGAGAGTCTTAACATAAGGTCTAGTGATCACGAAGCAGACGAAGCTACGGAATTCCACCACCTAGGCAGCAAAATAACCCATGACGGTCGGAACAAGGAGGACTTCAAAACCGATAACCCTGGAGAAAGGCCATTCCTGGCCAAGCGAAGTCTACTAGTATCAAACACAGGCCTTAATTTGAGGAACAAATGTCTGAGAATGTACGTTTGGAGCACAGTATTATATGGTAGTGAAACGCAGACTGTGGCAAAACAGGAACTGAAGAGAATCGAAGCATTTGAGATGTGGTGCTACAGACGAATGTTAACAATCAGGTGGACTGAGGAGGTAAGGAATGCGGAGGTTCTTCTGAGAATCGCCGAGGAAAGGCATATATGGAAATCACTGACTAGAAGAAGGGACAAAATGATAGGACATCTGTTAAGACTTTACGGGATGACTTCCATAAAAGTAGAGATGGTTCTACAGGGTGAAAACTGTAGAGGAAGACAGAGATTGGAATAAATCTAGCAAATAACTGAGGACATAGCTTGCAAGCGCTACTCTGAGATGAAGAGGTTGGAACGGGAGACGAATTCTAGGCGACGCATCAAACCAGTCAGAAGACTGATGGAAAAAACCTAGTAAAATTAAGATTTTTGTAAATAAAAGAGGTAAGCGAAGCCTGTAAACAGTGGCTACAATATCCAGGTTGTCTTGCTTAGACCTGTCTTGTCGCTCTTCCACGAGGACAGCGATCCTGCGCTGCACTTGGACAGTGAACGAGAACAGCACCGCCAGTAACTCGCGCCTAACGACAGTCGCCGCGTCATCTCTCAGGCCTTTCCGCAGCAGCACACCACCACGCACCACATCGATGACAAATATCCGGCTACGGTGTCCTCGTGGGCCGCGCACATTAATGCAGCGCTCCGGAAATTCGTCACCAAGTGGGCTGCAAGAACATTGACAACACTGCATAATTAAGCACGTAAGGCGTACGAAGAATGAAGCCACACAACCTTGAAGTCTTGTCTACCAATGAAGATCACGTACAGGAAGTAACACAACCGGAGTAAATTATCAGCAGCGGGTTTAGATTCTGAACACGTGCAGAACTTTCATCATCCGGGATCTAATACTAGTAGTACTCCATGGGAAGTGAAATATTACTGCACATCTTAAACTGTAATATGTGTTTCTATACTTTTAGGAAGTTATTGGCCTTTACGACTTTAAACTGATAGATCAAACTGCCAAAATTCAAGATCAGGTGCAGATCAATCGTAGCCAGACGGAAGCGGCTCAGAATGTTTGAATACAGTGTCTATGGGGAAGCTCCAGATGATAATGGTACCTACAGTCGCAGGTTGGAATCCTCCCTCGGGCATGAATGTGTGTGATGTCCTTAGGTTAGTTAGGTTTAAGTAGTTCTAAGTTCTAGGGAACTGATGACCTCAGAACTTAAGTCCCATAGTGCTCAGAGCCATTTGAACCATTTGATATGGTACACGGAGATGTGGAACAAAATGCTGATTTGAACACCTTAAAGATGTGATATTGTAAGATTAATAAAAATTGGAGTAATGCCTCTCTTTGACGTGTTCTTAGTGTGGCTGCTGAAGAATGACAAAGAATGTACAGAGGATAAATGGAAGGAAACATAGAGGCAGACCAAGAAAGTGGTGGATAAACGATGTGGAAGAAAACAAAAAAGCTCTTAGATAGTGGAGAACCACAGTGAACGGGATAGACTAGTCGAAGATTGCTGAAGAGAGAGAGAGACTATGCTATGGGGAGAAGAAGAATATGAAGAAGAAGAAGGAGGAGGAAAGGCATTAAGAAATTCAAAAATAAGATGACCTCAATAGTGCGATGTATTCTAGCATAGCACGTGAGGAATAAACTTCAAGCTCACAGAACCAGATTCGCTTCGTGTGGTTAATGGATATATTTTTGCCCGAAATATCTGTACCGAGGGACGCAACGGAACAAACCGCGCGATCTATCAAGACAGGGGAGAATACTCCGGCAAGCTATCTGCGTGGCCCGTAAATGGTAACTGGCCCTACATATTAAAAAGAGGGAAGTTCTCCAAATGAGCAGCATACTAAAATTTTCCTTTTAATTTTTGTTTCACGACAAACCACACGAATTTAAAGGTACTGAATCACCAAAATACCAGGGATTACGATTATGGATGGAAAATTTGAGGAAGGCGAACCGAAAACTGCTTTTTATTGGCAAAACGCTTAGAAGATGCAACAAATCTACTGAAGAGACTGCCTACATTGCGCTTGTCCATCCTCTTCTGGAGTACTGCTGAGCGGTATGGAATCGTTACCAGATAAGATTCAAGGAAGAGCATGTCTTTTGTTTTTTACCTGAATTATTGCAAAATAGAGAAAAGAGTGTGATGCATTTGATAAACGAGTTGGCGTGGCAGTCAGTAAACCAAAGGCCTTTTTCGTTGGTGCAAAATTTCAGTCACAAACGTTCTCCTCTTAACGCGAAAATATTTTGTTGACTCCCGTCTAGCTATAAAGGGAGAAATCACCATCGTAGCAAAGTGGTACAATCCAGAGTAAAAGATTGGTATACACTTGGAGTGACACACCCTCAAATGCTTATGATATAGTTTAGAATTAACTAGACTAAAGAAAATGAAGCATTTTAAGCTAAAAATTACTTGAGAAACTGCAGTAACTGAGGAGTCGGGAGACTAGCATATCAGTTTAATTTGTGATCTGAGATGGTTCAAATGGCTCTGAGGACTATGAGACTTAACATCTGAGGTCATCAGTCCCCAAGGACGTAGAACTACTTAAACCTAACTAACCTAAGGACATCAAACACATCCATGCCCGAGGCAGGATTCGAACCAGCGACCGTAGCAGCAGCGCGGTTCCGGACTGAAGCGCCTAGAACCGCTCTGCCACAGCAAGCCAGGTTTGAATTGCAGAGTAGTCATGTAGATACAGATGCTAATAGAATGCTGTTAAGGTAAATAAATCCCACCCCATGTAAACAGTGGACGGTTAAAATGATCAAATCTGTGTGAAATCTTACGGGACTTAACTGCTAAGGTCATCAGTCCGTAAGCTTACACACTACTTAACCTAAATTATCCTAAGGACAAACACACACACACCCATGCCCGAGGGAGGACTCAAACCTCCGCCGGGACCAGCCGCACAGTCCACAGTGGACGGTACGTTAAAGTGAAAGTTGTCATCTCTATTGCTCTGAGCACGATGGGACTCAACTGCTGAGGTCATTAGTCCCCTAGAACTTAGACCTAGTTAAACCTAACTAACCTGAGGACATCACAAACATCCATGCCCGAGGCAGGATTCGAACCTGCGACCGTAGCGGTCTGGCGGTTCCAGACTGCAGCGCCTTTAACCGCACGGCCACTTCGGCCGGCCATCTCTATTGCGATTACTTCCGTACCACTACTACATAAATCCAATTTAACTGATTTGGAAAGCAGTTAAATAAAAAATTATCAGCAAGAGATATTGACAATATTTCATTGTAAACTTTAAGGGACTGTACCAAAGTTGTATGAAAGTCGTGGCCGCAAATAATTGGGCGAAACTGAGCACACACGTTAAAAATATATAAAGCGGCATTGGCGTGTGATGTTTTGATGTATCGGGGATTGACAATATTGCCACAGGGTTTGGACACGCTTGTATTGATGGAGAGCGTGATCAGCTGCTACCTGGATTGTCAGAAACACTGTATGGGAATTGCATTAGTCGGCGGGCGAGCAGACAGCACATTTTCTCGCGATGAAAAGATGGAACATCGTTAACGTGGGCCGTTGCGGTGTAAGGAAAGTAGTGTTGCTGGCGGCGCAACATGACTTTCTCTTGCCTTGATGTTTCAGGAAGTAAAGGAAGGGTAGGGATACCGTAGCGTAGACAACTTCATTATGCTCTGTGTAGTATTTAAGACAAGCCGGAAAACAACACGGGGTTGCAAAATGAATCTTTCATATCTCAGTGAAATGGTCGTTCGCCGGCCGTTGTGGCCGAGCGGTTCTAGGCGCTTCAGTCTGGAACCGCGCGACCGCTACGGTCGCAGGTTCGAATCTTGCCTCGGGCATGGATTTGTGTGATGTCATTAGGTTAGTTAGGTTTAAGTAGTTCTAAGTTCTAGGGGACTGATGACCTCAGATGTTAAGTCCCATAGCGCTCAGAGCCATCTGAAATGGTCGTTCTTACAGTTCCTTTCCATAAATGTAAATGGTAAGTCGAATCGGAAATCGAAAACTGAATTTTGTGTTTCCGGGTCAGTACACCTAGTGAGCTTTATCTCATTAACGGAAGTATCGTCAACGTGTATGAGGAATATTGTCATTATGAGTGGCACTTCCAATTTCTGTTTATCATCATGACGATGTGATAAGTGGAATGGAAACTTCAAAATCTTGAACTCCTACATGAAGTTCAGCCACATTTGCTCTTCCAATAATTGCAAATCCTAGGGAGAGACAGATCTGTAATTTAATAGTTTTTGCTTTTTTTTGATTCAATAACGTAGTCAGGAATACTTTGGTGATTCATCTTTAAGAAAGGAAGTACTCATTAAAAAATTAAATCTGCGGCATTCATGTTCCATAATAATATTTTATAGTTCATTATGAAATGGCTTTCGGCCTCCTAGGACATTATCAGACAACTTAATATTAACCGCGTAGTCCAAACAATGTTAGCGAGAGTGTATAGACCGAGCGAGGTGGCGCCACTGGACTCGCATTCGGGAGGACGACGGTTCAATCCCGTCTCCGGCCATCCTGATTTAGGTTTTCCGTGATTTCCCTAAATCGCTTCAGGCAAATGCCGGGATGGTTCCTTTGAAAGGGCACGGCCGATTTCCCTCCCCATCCTTCCCTCACCCGAGCTTGCGCTCCGTCTCTAATGACCTCGTTGTCGACGGGACGTTAAACACTAATCTCCTCCTCCTCCGAGAGTGTATAGCTATACAAAGATTGTTTTTCCGTGGATATGAGACCTTTTACAGCTGTTCAGAAAGACAACCAAAAGGACATAGCTACGTTTTGTAAAAACAACCTTTTTGCAGCTATAGACTCTCTGCTGATGTGAGGGCTATTTGTTTATTCCTAAATTGTATGAGGACGGCCTTGGAAGCAGAAAGCCATTTCATAACGAACTATAAATTAAATAGTATTATGGAACATCTATGCTGTATATTTAAGTTTCCAATATATGTACGTCTACGTTCCTCAATATATATATATATATATATATATATATATATATATATATATATATTCGAACAGAAACAACAGGTCTCATCCGTATCACGACTGTGAGCTCATACCCCTCCCACAGGAGCAGACATATTGGCAGAAACATTTTCTTTTGCGCCTCTGCACGACAGTCGTATTTAAGGGAACAGTATCGGCCTGCCTTGTCGACATGCTTTGCAGGACAGCTTAAAGGTCGCAGGCAAGAAACAGTTTTCCAGCTCCCCACAAAGTAGGCTGCTCTGTACGACAGGTGTGCTGTGGGAGTTTTCGTAGTACTGGCATGCTTCAGTAATCAGATAGTCACCCATGCAGATGGGCAACGCTGGAGTGGACATTATGACCACCTGCTTAATACGTTGTTTGTCCGTCTTTGTAAATAAATGCGTCACTGGTTCTGCTTAACATGGAACCAACAGTTTCTTAGTAGTTCTATGGAGCTATGTGGCACAACTCACGCAATTCACGTAAATAACGTGCCGCTAATTTGCGTGCGCGGTGATGGCGCCGACAGCGATCCAGACAGGATTTACATCTGGCGAAATTGGTCGCCGAGACATAAACGCGAGTTCACTATATTGCGTCTGCAGCACAGTTCTGCCTCTGAGACACGAACAACTATACTGCCGCAAGATGACATCGTCGTCGGTGTAGATATCAAGCCTGAAGCGATGCAAGTGGTTCGCAGCTTGTTAGCGAGTCTTGAATTACTGCAATAGGTCCCATGTGAGTGTAGGAGAATGTCTCCCACAGCATAATACTGCTCCCACCAGCCTGCGTCCGTGACGAACTGCACGTTTCGAGAAGTCGTTCATCTAAATGTCGGGGTTTGTGGAGTCGAGCATCGATCTACTGTAGCAAAAGTATGATTCACCAGAAGAGCCGACACGTTTCCATTGATCGACGGTCTAATCCCGATGGCGTCGTGCCCACTGCAGTCGGTAGTGACAATGTCGTTGGGTCAACATGTGATCACGTAGGGGTGGTCTGCTGCGGAGTTCCATAGTCAACAATGTACGGAAAGGTGTGCACCCAAACACTTGTGCATGCGCCAGAATTGTGCTCTTCCGGCAGAGATGCCACAGACCACCACCATCTATTCTTCACAAAGCAGACAAGGCTCCGAACCCCACGTTCTGTGAAGAATCTTTGACGTCCAACCATTTAGCGCATAGTGGTAGTTTCACTATCCTTCTACTTCTGCCCATAGACGCTCACGACAGTAGCACGTGAACATTCAACCAGCTTCGCCTTTTCGAGATACTCGTTCACAGGTTCTGTGTAATAATAATCTGTCCTTTGCCGAAGTCACTTATCTCAATGGATTTCCCAATTTGCAACTCATATTTTCGCTAGAATGTTCTCCCCTCCACGCCTGCTTCGCTTACATACTTTTCTTACTGCTTAACGTACCCGGAACGCCACCAGGCAGCATCCAACGTCACGGTGGGCAGTGGTCATAATGTTTTGGCTTATCGTTGTATGTGACGATGTCTCATGCGGGCGAAGCTGCCGGGAAAAGGCTAGCATTCCGTAACAGTTTTCAACAGTGCTCAAAAACGTGCTGGAAAAATAGTCTTTAGTGCTCACGCGTCATCGTCTTTCTGAGACCTATTCAAGGAAATAGGCATTTTGACCACTGGTTCACTGTATATTTATTTCCTCATGCATTTTGTAAGAGGCAGATAACGGATCGTGCAGTCAGTTCCAAAGCTACAGTAAAGTATGCCAATTTAGTAGGCGGCTAATCTTACTGTCTGCCACTGCAGGACAGAACACGTATAATCTCTGATTCTCATTTACTAATATTTTTCAAAAAATAGCTCCGATTTAATTGTTTATCATGCTAATTACCCTCTCAGTACTATACTGTTATTCACTTATTTCATCATCATTTTTATAACAACTTTCAGTAACAATAGACTACTGTTATTCAGCCGAATCACTTCGTTGTGTCATCGGCTCCCGCCAAAAATGCGAAACGAGTGAAGTGTTCCGTGCGGATTACTTGTGTTCGGTATGAGTAGTGACACAGTACAGTATGGATGGGCCGTCCGATTAAAGTACGTGCTGCGTGCCATGTAGAATGATCTTAATGTATTTGCGTTTCTGCGTGCAATGCAGAGAAGATCAGAGTAGACAACGAGTAATTTCTAGAACGTATTCAATGTGCCAGAATTGTAAGTGTTCTATACAGGAATTGGGATAGCTTCACTCTGTAGGTGTATGATTGTGAAGTCTTTTGTTTTCAATTTGTGGCTTTGGCTTTGACAGTTACGCAATTCGCGTGGTAGTTAAAGCAGGACTTCCGACATCCCTAATCGAAATTTGATTATTTCGCTGCGTTGAAAGCCAAAGTCATCTGATGGTAAATTCTGCAGCCTCACCCCCGGAACACCATGGTCGTGATCTGAGTGCTGCCCCTGTACAGGGATATCTTTAGGAGACATCGGGAGTAGGGGGATAAGGCCGTTTGTGGTGCAATTTGTTAGTGAGGGTTGCCTACATCAGGGGCAGGTATGCACTCAGAGGCAAAAATATTGTTTTCTTTTGACAGGTACTGAATGTATTGTCCTGTTAAGTGGCTTTTGAAGTCACTGCACTTAACCTATTGTCCCCCCCCCTCTAACTCCCCTCCCCCCCTCACTGCTACAGGTACACTTTCAGGTCTGAGTTATTAGAATAGCCCCTGTCACTCTTATCCATTTGACTGACTACTTCATTAAGTAGTAAGTTAGGAGGGTGTGGGGGACAATAGGTTAAGTGCAGTGACATGGAAAAGCACTTAGCAGAACAATAGGTTAAGTACCTGTCAATCAAAGGAGAACAATGGGTTGACATGGAAAAGCACTTAACAGGACAATAGGTCTTCCCCTGAGTGCATACCTACCCCTGATGTAGGCAACCCACACTGACAAAATGCACCATAAACGGTCTTGTCCCCCTACTATCGAGTGGGTGGGCACTTGCAGTGTATCAGTGTTCTGCCTTGATGTGGAGGAGAACAAGTAGGACCCTCGATTGTCCTGCATTTCGTGTGCAAATGGGAACTGTTAAATTTATATGTATTAACACAGAGGACAGACAGAACGATCGAGTGTTCGGAGCACAGTTGCACTGGACAGTGACTGCAGTTGTTGCGTTCGGCTGCGACATGTATTTGGTTCTTTCTGTGATCGCCTTCATTTTCTCTGTATCGCCATAGTAATCACAATATCGTAGTAAAATGTGACGATCATTACTCCACACTTAAGCTCTCTTTAGCAAAAAAAGAAGTGTACACAACGCTGCCAACAAAGTTTTTGATTATCTATCCAGTCAAACAAAATGTCTGACAGACAGCAAAGTTGAACTTGAAAAGAAGCTGAAGTAGTTCCTACTTGATAGTTCCTTCTATTTCGTGGAATAATTTCTGTTTATGTCATACATATTCTATACAAAAGGCCCGCTCCACGTTATTACTATTAATCGTATACATGATCCATGAAATATTCAAGGTGTCTCAGGGGGAATGGTTTATATTCAGGGACATGACAGAAATGATCATTTGAAGCGAAAGTGCTGAAAACGTGGGATCTAAAATGCATGCCTTAAGAGATACGAGAACGTGTTCATCTCTGCTAATGTGAAACGTATCTCTTCTGTTGGAGAAGTGGTCATGGCTCTTAAGATATGCATTTTAGAGCCGATGTTTACCAGACAATTTTTTGTGGTTTTGGTCCGTATTACCCGCTCCCAAAGTACAGAAAGAAAAGAGCCTGCATCATAAAAGATTTGTTTCATGCTATCGAAGATGAAAACGCTCACAGCTGCTAACGTATGCAATTTAGAGCTTAGGTCTACTTGACTTTTTGCTTCAATAATCGTCTCTGTCATATTCCTGAATATTGATAAACCGTCCTCGGACACCCTGTAAAAGTAACTAATAGGCGAACACACCATTTCGTGGAGGAGTAGTTGCTCCAATTAATATCATCATAAACGAGCACTACATGGGCGCTGGGGATACATGGTAAAGAAGTCAATAGCGCTCGTTATGAAGAAGCTATCACAGCACACATTTGAAGTAATTCATGGAAGGCGCGAACAGTGTAGATCAGGATACGAAACGCGCTTCTGCCGGACATTAGTCTACTGTCCCCTTGTACACTAGGTTCTACACATTAACCAGGGGAATCTGCGCGATTAAGGCGCCTGTCCGGGACAGCGCGTAACGGCGAGGAAAGGCTATACGTCTGCGAAATGGCTTCTCAGTCAGAGTGCGAGGCAGCTAACTGTGTGGAAATTCCAGACTGGCTGCTGTAATGGCCGTGAACCCTGAGTTGGAATGACCCTGCGGTGGACAGCAGTTGTAGAATCGGCTGCAGCCATCAGCTTTGCTTTGCTCAATACAACTACTCACTTCCAGTACATTCTACGCATATCTCCTGTTATGCCACAGGGCATTCACTAAAAATAGCGAGCATTAAGTAAAGCAAATTAACTATGCAAATACTGGCGCAATAAGCAGTGGAACTATCTGCAGAACCGACTATGCGTCACATCCAGTCAGTGGTACTCAACGAAGGGTTCACTACAAAGTAACAACGAGAAATAAAATCTCGACGACAACAGTGGAAATTTATTGAAATACTGATGAAGCTCCCGGCCTGGAGCAGCTACAATCAGTAATTACTTAAACTATAACTCAAGGTTTCGTACGCATCTCTTTATTTACTAATTCAAGCCTACTCTAGGTACTACGCAGAAACGGCGTCTTTCATAAAGATGAGAGGTTGGCAGCAGAATAACACAAATAGATAAGAAAATATATATCCACAGTTAAATAAATAGATGAGTCCGCTATCCTGTGGGCGAATGGCACTGCAAGAGGAAAGTGGACTGTGCTCGTGCGCAATACGAGTAGCAAACCCTGCGGCTAAACATCAGCAGTCTCATAGTTAGTGTGGTAGGAGGGCAATGTCGGTAGTTCAGGCTGTATCGTCAGCGCCAGCGGAAAATTCCTGCCAGATTAACGCTGCGTGCCCGTCTCACAGTAAAGCCATACATGGGCTGCCTTTTAAATTCCTCGTCTACGTAAAATATAATTTAAGAAATGGTTCAAATGGCTCTGAGCACTATAGGACCTAACATCTGAGGTCATAATTCCCCTAGAACTTAGAATTATTTAAACAACCTAAGGACATCACACACATCCATGCCCGAGGCAGGATTCGAACCTGCGACCGTAGCGGTCGCGCTTTTACAGACTGAAGCGCCTAGAACCGCTCGGCCACACCGGCCGGCATCTAATTTAAAGTAGTAAAGAAATGCCACTACTGTTCAATGCCGAATCATTCCAATTTTCTGTTGTGCGCCTTGGTAGCTGCGCGGTCAGTGCGGCGGATTGCTAAGCGAAGGGGCCCAGGTTCGATTGTCGACGCCGGATCGGAGATTTTCTCCGCTCAGGGACTACATGTTGTGTTGTCCTTACTTTAGTGTCGTAACTGACGTTACTATAGAGATGGCTGAATAGGCAGGGACTGAAAGCCAATAAACTGAAAAAATTGGTTCAATTACTATATTGTGTGTTGTACAAGAACGATGAAAATTAGGTGGAAAAGTAAGGTAAGGAATGAGGGGGTTCTGCGCAGAATCGGCCACGGAATGAATATATGGAAAACACTGACAAGGAGAAGGGACAGGACATCTGTTAAGACGTCAAGGAATGACTGCCACTATATCGTACTAGAGGGAGCTGTAGAGGGTAAGACAGAGATTGTAATACATCCAGCAAGTAACTGAGGATGTAGGTTTTTAACTGCTACTCTGAGATGAAAAGGTTGGCACAGGAGAGGAATTAATAGTGGGCTGCATCCCAGCAGAAGGCTGATGACTCAAAAAAGTGTGGTCGAATCAAAGTCAACAAGAACTACACCGACAAACTTTCGGCAGTGGACTAAAAAGAAACTAAAAAGGAAAAAAAGACTGAAAAGGGGAAAAAAAGACTGAAAAGGGGAAAAAAAGACTGAAAAGGGGAAAAAAAGACTGAAAAGGGGAAAAAAGGGGGAAAAAAGACTGAAAAGGGGAAAAAAAGACTGAAAAGGGGAAAAAAAGACTGAAAAGGGGAAAAAAGACGGAAAAGGGGAAAAAAAGACGGAAATGGGGAAAAAAAGACGGAAATGGGGAAAAAAAGACGGAAATGGGGAAAAAAGACGGAAATGGGTAAAAAAGACGGAAATGGGTAAAAAAGACGGAAATGGGTAAAAAAGACGGAAATGTGAACAACCGCCCATACGTGACGCATGCATTTCAGAGTCCACATTTACTAGACTTTTTTCCTTGCTTTGGTCCATACTAGCACCTTTAAAAGTTTGTCTATGGAGTTCTAGTTCACACTGTACATGTAGAAACTTTGTCAAATGTACTGGCTAAATACAGTTGTAAGGTAGGCATTATCACTGCAAAAGTGCGTCACTGATTCGTCAAAGCGAGTTGTATGCGGCACGGTGTTTAGCACGGTCCTCACACATCTCTGCAACTGAAAAGACGTGCTACAACGTGCCGGAAGCTATGTCATGTTGAACGACGCGAAGAGGCCTCGACCAGAAAGACTTGCACCAGGCGACGCTACAACCCCATACACGGTCTGCGGGCCAGTAATGTCGTACCAACATTTAATTTCATTTCCAAAAACAGAAAAACTTTTTCATTAAGGAGATTACGAGCACGAACGGAAATGGTGCAAATAACGTAAATGAGCGTTTGTTCGCGAAAGAGGAAAGATGACCACTGCAACTCATTCATCACGTATGGTAACACGTCTATTTTACTGCTAGTACCTCTAGGGCACCGTCCCCAACTGCAAAATACAGGAAACTGACGTAAATTGTATCTTGAAAGGGCATTGTAAGTAAGGTTCCAGCATCACAGCTTAAAACATTTATTGATTATTACGACAGATGTTTCGGAAGATTTCCATTTTATTTCGAATTTAGAAATAATATATTTATAATGACTGCCCGGCACAAATTGTGTTTACTATTTTCATATTAAGTCCCGATTCACAATCCCTGTTGTTCTGCACTAATGTGTAATTTCAGTTATAAAGTTTACGACATATTAATTTTGAGCCCTGAAAAATTATTTTAGTATGTTTCAGAAATAAACCGCTTTCAGTTGTGTATGAACTTTCCTTTTTATTTACAGGAGCACGACCGGTTTCGTGATATCTAATCACATCTTCAGGTGTACGTAGTCCCCTTCCTTCCCTTGGATGTACATGCGTACACCTGAAGATCTGATTTGGTATCACGAAACCGGTAGCGTTCCTGAAAACAAAAGGAAAAGTCATCTACAGTTGAGAGCGGTTTATTTCTGAAACATGGATTAGTTCAGCTGCGGTTGCCCTCAACAATGAATTTTAAAACACCAATTTAAAATCAATAAACTGTTGAGCACTAAACTGGGCGGAGCATTTTTGGGTGTTCGTGTGAAAACGACATTGTACTATTACAGGCAGTGATTCATTTCTCTGTGTAATAATGATTCATGTGGACGAATAGATAGCTGAGAACGTGCACAGCGACAGGGCTGCGTGAGTGAGTGTGCTGAATTTGACATTACTGTTGTTGTTTGTTTGGAGGGAAGAGACCAAACAGCGAGGTCATCGGTCTCATCGGATGAGGGAAGGATGGGGAAGGAAGTCGGCCGTGCCCTTTCAAAGGTACCATCCCAGCATTTGCTTGGATCGATTTAGGAAAATCACGGAAAACCTAAATCAGGATGGCCGGACGCGGGATTGAACCGTCGTCCTCCCGAATGCGAGTCCAGTGTGCTAACCACTGCGCCACCTCGCTCGGTTTTGACATTACTGACTCCAGCTGTACTACATATAAGGTGTTAAGGTAAGACAGCATTGTGACTTTTGAACAATTTTTACTGCCTGTGGGTGCGTTTTACAAAAGTTACGTAAATTAGTACCTGTCTTGAAGTAAAAATTCAACTGTATCACGATAGCATTATGAACATTATGACGCCCAGTTGTTCAAATGTGTGATTTATTTAATTTAAAAGATTTAGAGTCGACCTCTGCATCGTTGATTGGCGCTGAGGTACACATCTTCATGATAGTCTTTAGATTTGTGCGATTTATCATGTAACCAAAATTTGAGGGATTTCTTTTAGTGCTCACGAGGCTGACCTCATACATTTCTTTATTCAGAGTCAACTGGCACTTTTCGTACCGTACAGATAGTGTGTATAAGTCATTTTTCAATCGCTTTTGATCTTCTGATGACTTTGCTAGATGGTAAATGACAGCATCATCTGCGAACAATCTAAGGGGGATGCTCAGTTTGTCTCCTAAATCAGTTATTTTGATTAGGAACAGCAGAGGGCTTGTGAACCTTCCCTGGGGAACAGCAGGTATCACTTTTGTTTTACTCTGTGACTAAGAACTGTGACCTTTCTGATAGGAAATCACGAGCTCAGTCGTACAATTGCAACGATATTCCGTAGACACATAATTTTGTTATAAGTAACTTGTGGGGAACGGTGACAAAAGCCTTCTGGAAATTAAAAACATGAAATCAATTTGAGATGTCCTGACGATAGCATTAATCACTTCGTGAAAATAAAGAACTAGTTGTGTTTCACAAGAACGATACTTTTTGAATCCGTGACGACTGTGTGTCAATAGACCGTTACCCTCGAGGTAATACACGGTGTTCTAACGCGCGAGTGTGTCCCAAATTCCTACTGCAGATGGACCTTAGTGAGATGAGTCTGTAATTCAGCGAATTACTCCTTTCAAGGGGATTGGTGTAACTTGTGCAAGTTTCCGATCTTTTGGTACGAACCTTTCATGGAGTGAGGTGTAGTATATGATCGCTAAGTACGGGACTACTTTGTCAGCATACTCTGAAAGGAAACTAAATGGTATACGATCTCGAGCGGAAGACATGTTCTAATGTTTTTAGCTGCTTCTCTACATACTACTTAATTAGTTGCTTATGTTTGCAGCTGTTCTTGATTCGAATTCTGGAATATTTACTTGTGCAACATATCACAATCTTCCGCAGGCGAAAAGAAGGTAGCTATTGTTAGTGAACTGAATGTGTCACGTACCAACAATAATTACAACCTCTTCAAAGTACTGGGGATTTTAAGTACACCAATCGTTTACAGTAACATTTATAATTACTGCACAAGCAGTCCTGTACATTGCCGTGGAACAAGATCTAAAATGAACATATATTTGACAAGAAAGAATAAACATCTAGCTCGAAACAGAGTTTTCTATCAAGGTATAAAACTTTAAAATAAATATCCATGGTCCAGAATGAGATTTTCACTCTGCAGCGGAGTGTGCGCTGATATGAAACTTCCTGGCAGATTAAAACTGTGTGCCCGACCGAGACTCGAACTCGGGACCTTTGCCTGTTGCGGGCAAGTGTTCTACCATCTGAGCTACCGAAGCACGACTCACGCCCGGTCCTCACAGCCTTACTTCTGCCAGTATCTCATCTCCTACCTTCCAAACTTTACAGAAGCTCTCCTACGAACCTTGCAGGACTAGCACTTCTGAAAGAAAGGATACAGCGGAGACATGGCTTAGCCACAGCGTGGAGATGTTTCCAGAATAAGATTTTCACTCCGCAGTGGAGTGTGCGCTGATATGAAACTTCCTGGCAGATTAAAACTGAGTGCCCGACCGAGACTCGAACTCGGGACCTTTGCCTTTCGCGGGCAAGTGCTCTACCAACTGAGCTACCGAAGCACGACTCACGCCCGGTACTCACAGCTTTACTTCTGCCAGTACCTCGTCTCCTACCTTCCAAACTTTACAGAAGCTCTCCTGCGAACCTTGCAGAACTAGCACTCCTGAAAGAAAGGATATTGCGGAGACATGGCTTAGCCACAGCCTGGGGGATGTTTCCAGAATGAGATTTTCACTCTGCAGCGGAGTGTGCGCTGATATGAAACTTCCTGGCAGATTAAAACTGTGTGCCCGACCGAGACTCGAACTCGGGACCTTTGCCTTTCGCGGGCAAGTGCTTTACCAACTGAGCTACCGAAGCACGACTCACGCCCGGTTCTCACAGCTTTACTTCTGCCAGTACCGGGCGTGAGTAGTGCTTCGGTAGCTCAGTTGGTAGAGCACTTGCCCGCAAAAGGCAAAGGTCCCGAGTTCGAGTCTCGGTCGGGCACACAGTTTTAATCTGCCAGGAAGTTTCAATATCCATGGTGATTAGAGAGGGCACTAAAACTAATTTACTTAAAAAGGCGCTTCAGAAGTACCTGTTAAACAACATTCTGTACAGTGGATTATTACTTCGATAACACAGAGTAAGGGTTTAGTACAACTTGAATACAAACAACAAAAACAATAATAAAACATCTATCATTTCACATAACACTTCTACATTATGTTTTTCTTCTTTTTTTCTTTTCTAGAAAAAAACTTAAACAGTGCATGATACATCTTACCTTTCTATGCTAAGCGTATCGCATGTGTTTAGTGTTACATTGCGAAATTGTGTGTATGTAGTGTGTGCAGTGACTGGGAGTAAGAAATTAATAAACAGCGTAGCACTAGCCCTTTAAATTTTTACACTAGAGATATTCCGAATGAGGTAGCACTGTTTTAAGCAGAGTGGCCTCGTATTTGGCAGGATGGAGGTTCCAATGTTCATTGTCTATTCCGACGGACTTGGGCAATCCTGATTTAGGTTTTCCGTGATTTTCCTGAATTGCATCAGGTAAATACCAGGATGGTTCCTGGCCTTATATGCCACCGCCGACTACCCGTCTTATTCTTTTCAAACTAGACCTCTAAGTATGTAAATGCACGCATGTAGGGACTTACCATACATGTCCAGTATCAATGTAAAAGTGGTCCAAGGGTGAACAGAATTACATGGAAAACGGAGAGTGTTATGTAATTGACGATGCATTTTTGCAGCTTGCACAATTTTAACGACACCTAATGGTATAATATTTTTAAGATACATAATATTACATGGACAACCATCCATTACATGTAAGTTACACTGAAGCATCAAAGAAACTGGTATATGCGTGCCTAATCAAACAGAGAGATATTCAAACAGGTAATACGATGCTGCGGCCCGCAAAGCCTGTATAAGACGACAATCTTCTGGCGCAGTTAGATGTTGTGTCCTATCGCTCGTGCGCCGACTGTAACACCTCGTTCAAACTCACTTAAATCGTGATCACCTGAATGAAATTTTCACTCTGCAGCGGAGTGTGCGCTGATATGAAACTTCCTGGCAGATTAAAACTGTGTGCCGGACCGAGACTCGAACTCGGGACGTCTCCCTTTGGTAGAGCACTTACCCCGAAAGGCAAAGGTCCCGAGTTCGAGTCTCGGTCCGGCACACAGTTTTAATCTGCCAGGAAGTTTCATATCAGCACACACTCCGCTGCAGAGTGAAAATTCCATTCAGGTGATCACGATTTAAGTGAGTTTGAAAGAGGTGTTATAGTCGGCGCACGAGCGATGGGACACAACATCACCGAGGCAACGATGAAGTGGGGATTTTCCCGCACGACCATTTCACGAGGGTACCGTGAATGTCAGGAATCCAGTAAAACATCAAAGATCCTGGAGGAACGGGACTAACGACGACTGACGAGAATCGTTCAACGTGACAGAAGCCCAACCCTTCCTCAAATTGCTGCAGCTTTCAATGCCGGGCCATCAACAAGTGTCATCATCGATATGGGCTCTCAGAGACGAATGCCCACACGTGTACCCTTTATGACTGTACGAAACAAAGCTTTTACGCTCCGCCTGGCTCCGTCAACACCCACATTGGACTGTTGATGACTGGAAACATGTCGCCCGGTCGGACGAATCTCGGTTCAAATTGTATCGAGTGGACGGACGTGTACGGGTTTGGTGACAACCTCACGAATCCATGGACCCTGCATGTCAGCATGGGACTGTTCAAGCTGGTGGAAGCTCGGTAATGGTGTGGGGCGCGTGCAGTTCGAGTGATATGGGACCCCTGATATGTCTAGATACGACTCTGACAGGTGACACGTACGTAAGCATCCTGTCGGATCACCTGCATCCATTAATGTCCACTGTGTTTTCCGACGGACTTCAGCAGGACAATGTGACTCCCCACACGTCCAGAATTGCTACAGAGTGGCTCCGCGAACACTCTTATGTGTTTAAACACTTCCACCAAATTCACCAGACGTGAACATTATTGAGCATATCAGGGATGCCTTGCAACGTGCTGTTCAGAAGGGATCTCCGGCCCCTCGTACTCTTACGGATTTATGGACAGCCCTTAGGATTCATGCTGTCAGTTCCCTTCAGCACTACTTCAGACATTAGTCGGTGTGTAGCGGCACTTCTGCGTGCTCGCGGGGCCCCCACAAAGTATTAGGCAGGCGTACCAGTTTCTTTGGCTCTTCAGTGTAGATGTGATATAAATTTACAGAACTTGATAATGGCTTCGTTTCTTCTTGAAACATTGTGATTTTAAATTAAATAAATCATATGTTTGGATAGCTGGTGTGTCATTATCTCTATAGAGGTAGAGAGATGAGTATTATTTAGATACGGTAGGAAAGGTTCGTAAATAACGTAGATACTGTAGTTGTGTAGCTACTTTATCGCTGGTGTGTGACTGATTTAAGAACTTGTTAAGTCAAGTCATAATCGTGAGAGAAAAACTTCCTAGACATCTGCAGTGCCCACATTTCTATGCTGCGAGTGCGAATGAATTGCATTAGCAGTGTCCCGAGCGCGCCAGAAGTAGCCAAGGTCGGCGAGGTGTCGGGTTCCGCACAAATCTCTGTCCCGGCGGCAGATCCGGCGCATGAATTAAGCGGCCCGCTCCGCTGCCACGCGCCGGTAGTTCTGCTCACCGCGCTCGACTGACTGCGACCGACCTCTGCGGTCAGCAGTCAGCGGCGGCAGCAGCAGACTGCTTTACGGGACAGCCGGAGGACGCAGCACACCTCTCGCAACCGCCGCGTCTCCCGAGAACCGTGGCTACACCCCACACCACCTACGCAACTGGCGCAGGCTGAGCAGGTAACGTGCATGGTAGAAGTGCTGGTACTAATTTCTGTAGCAGCAGATCAAGGAGGGTGCGATAGATTACATTTACTATTTAATTATTCATGTTCTTGAAAAAGAAGTGCCTTAGAACGTACGTGTGCAGTAAAGCAGTGCATGGAGGTGAATCATGAATTGGAAGAAAAAAGGAAAACGACCGCTAACATTTCCAAATTCAATACTGTGCTGGCGTTAGCTGTCGCCAGCACATCGGTCGGCAAAGAGGCTGCAAGAAAATCGATAATAGGTGCCGAATCAAGAGGCCTAACAGGAGAGAACCCACAGACAGACTCACAAGCAACGTGCCGCCAACGCCCTGTCGACAGCCATTATTTAGATCGCCGCTGGGGACCGGAGGTCCAGTCAGTCACAGATAGTCAGCCCAGTCGCAGATAAGGTCAGATGCTATCGCAGTCAGCTCAGTTACTACTGTAGTTGCGTCCGTCAATTCACGTCACCAGTTACGGGAATGTGGTGTTTATAGTGGGACTTGTACTTCGCCGCAGTGAGGCTTATGTGGATCAGTACAGAAGAGCTTGTACCACAATAACTTGCTTACAGGTAAGTAGCTTCTTGTTCATATGAATAAAGAACCCTGTTAATACATGTTTACAGCTTTGTTGTGGAAAGAGGATAACAATTGCGCTGAGCACTATGGGACTTAACTTCTAAGATCATCAGTCCCCTAGAACTTAGAACTACTCAAATCTAACTAACCTAAGGACATCACACACATCTATGCCCCAGGCAGGATTCGAACCTGCGACTGTAGCGGTCGCGCGGTTCCAGACTGAAGCTCCTAGAACCGCTCGGCCACAAGGGCCGGCGGAAAGAGGATACTAGCCACCAAACAACATCCTCTCTTTGCTTCCCATGGTGCAAGATTCTACAGTGTCAACGACGACACAAAAAATACTTCACGGAATAACGTGGTTATAGAGGTAAAAATTGACAAACGCAAGCTGTAAGTGACATGAGGTTTTACCGGAAAAAAATAATACATAAAAAACTGAAACAAAGGTGTACAATATGACCAACAAATTGCGCTTCATTTGATACAAAAGCAATATCAGTAACAAGCATAACAATAGAATTGTATCAAACATGATGATATTCATAAAACTGCTCAACATGTCGTCTAAACAATCAATTGCTTGAACTAAGTGATCATTTTAGTGACAGCGGCTACAGCCACAGAACCTTTCATCATTCAGATATGCTTCTTATACCACATGACCGCAAAAGCTGGCATAGCGAATCCTCCATTCTGACAGTAAAGTTCCACTAACAGTGCATTTCCAGGTTAAGTCGACATGTCACGACTGTTGTCGCGTCTGACTCGCTCTCTCACTACAGCTCATTTCATACACGATTCTCATCTGGCATTACTGACGTGCTACTGTCCAGACCCACCTAATAGCCGGTTCTTGCACTCCTGTTTGGTTCCAGTAAAACCTCACCTCATTTCAGGCATGTGTGTCAACTTTTATCTATCTATGTACATTATTTCGCGAATTAGTGCATTTTGAAATGTTAACGGGCTAATGGGTCACCCTGAACGTCTACATTTTCACTCGTACTGTACGAACCACTGCGAAGTGCACTGGCAGAGTGTACTTCCCATTGTAACAGCTATTAGGGCTTCTTTCCATTCCATTCACGTATGGAGCACGGAAAATTTGTTTACATGCTTCTGTGGGGGATGTAATTTGTCTAAGCCAGTCCTCACGATCCTTACAGGAACGAAACCTACGGCTTTGTGATATATTCCTAATCGTTTAGACCCTGTTCTTGACCAACCGAGGCTGCGCTGTGGTTAGCACACTGGATTTGCATTCGGCAGGACGACGTTCGAGCCCGCACCCGACCACCCTGATTTAGATTTTCCCTGATTTTCCTAAATAGCTTCACGCAAAATCCCGGTATGCTTCCTTTGAAAGGGCATGACCAACTTCCTTCTCCATTCTTCCCTCATCCGATGGGACCGATGACCATGCTGTTTGTCCCTTCCCCCAAACCAACCAAGCCTGTTCTTGAAACTATCTGAGTAGGTTTTCTCGGGATTGTTTCCTAGTTCAATTTTTCCAATATCTCCGTGACGCTTTCCTGTGAGTCAGATAAACCTGTAACCATTCGTGGTGGCCTCCAGTTAGTCCCACACATCTGAGTAATATTCTAGGATTGGTCACCAGATGTGTTCAGCAGGCAGTCTTCTCTGACTGCATTACCTTATACTGTACCAATGAAGCGAAGTCTGCCATCTGCGTTATCTACGACGGAATATGGTTAATCGTTTCATTTCATAACCCCCTAGAAACTGTTACAGCCGGGTATTTGAATGCTTCCGCCCGGCCAGATGTCCGTGCAGGTGTACTGGCCAGCCTGGAGGTGCTTTTTAGGCGCCTTACCGCAACCTACTAGGTTACACGACTCGCAAGCACTTGGAAAATGTACTCAGACTCGTACAACGAATAAAACTAGACGCATCAGACGGTTTTCACAAATTCCATACTGGGGAGGAAGGGTGGCGATGGGTGCTACGGGGAGGTAAGGGTCGGAGGGACAGTGGAGGTTGGAGAGGGGAGGGTGGCGAAAGGAGGGAAGCGTAGGGAGGTAGAAATCGTAGAGGGAGCCCGAGAGATGTATACAGTAAGCAGACTAAGAAGGATGTAGGTTGCTGTAGTTATTCGAAGATGAAGAGGCTTGCACAGGATAGAGTAGCGAGGAGAGCTCCATCAAACCAGTCTTCGGCTTGAACACCAGACAATAATAATAATAATAATAATAATAATAATAATAATAATAATAATAATAAATCAAAAATAACAGGATACCCTAGTCAGAATTAGAAAACATCAAACAACAAGTACAACAAATACTGGAACAAAATAATGTGCAATCAGAAGAAGAAGAAAATACAGTAATGGACTCAAACATCCCAGAGCAAACAAATAAAGAACAACACGCATCAATTAAACAGTCAGAGGAAAACGAAATCTTAAGACAGCCACCAGAACAAGCACAAATAGAAGACGAAGTGACACACATGTTAGATATAGAAGAAAAATTTCAGCTGACATATATAGAATACAAAGACACAAATACAGACATTAGACCATTCGGCCATAGACCGCCAAATAACCCACAAGTCGAAACAACAATAAAAACTATCAACACAATCATACACAACAAAATAAATGAAAACACAACTATGGAAGAGTCACAACTACTGGTTTATACAGGACTACTCACTACACTAAATATACACACTAGGCAGAGATCAGAACCAACCAGCACACAGAAGAAACCCACAAAACTAGCATGGCAACACTGGCTACAGATCAGGATAGAAAAACTGAGAAAAGACATCGGACAGCTAACACAATTTATAAGAAATGAAATATCAGACAAAAAACGAAAAAGGTAAGGTAAAATATCACAACAAGATACGATAGAGCAATTAGATGAAAAGAAGCAGAAATTACAAGCATTGGCCAAACGACTTAGAAGATACAAAAAAGGGGAAAATAGAAGGAAACAAAACCAAACATTCATCACAAATCAAAAGGAATTTTACCAGACAATAGATAACACACACATTAAAATAGACAATCCACCAAACATAAGACATGGAACACTTCTGGAGCAACATATGGTCAAACCCGGCACAACATAACAGGCATGCACAGTGGATACAAGCAGAAACAGATACGTACAAGATGATACCACAAATGCCTGAAGTGATAATTTTGCAACATGAAGTCACCCAAGCAATTAATTCTACTCACAATTGGAAAGCCCCTGGAAAAGATAAAATAGCAAATTTCTGGCTAAAGAAATTCACCTCAACACATTCACATCTAACTAAATTATTTAACAGTTACATTGCAGACCCATACACATTCCCTGATACACTTACACATGGAATAACTTATCTGAAACCTAAAGATCAAGCAGACACAGCAAACCCAGCTAAATATCGCCCCATAACATGCCTACCAACAATATACAAAATATTAACTTCAGTCATTACACAGAAATTAATGACACATACAACACAGAACAAAATTATAAATGAAGAACAAAAAGGCTGTTGCAAAGGAGCACGAGGATGTAAAGAGCAACTGATAATAGATGCCGAGGTGACATATCAAGCTAAAACTAAACAAAGGTCGCTATATTATGCATACATTGATTACCAAAAAGCTTTTGATAGTGTACCCCACTCATGGTTACTACAAATATTGGAAATATACAAAGTAGATCCTAAATTGATACAGTTCCTAAACATAGTAATGAAAAATTGGAAAACCACACTTAATATCCAAACAAATTCAAATAATATCACATCACAGCCAATACAGATTAAGCGTGGAATATATCAAGGAGACTCATTAAGTCCTTTCTGGTTCTGCCTTGCTCTGAACCCACTATCCAACAAGCTAAATAATACAAATTATGGATACAATATTACTGGAACATACCCACACAAAATCACACATCTGCTATACATGGATGATCTAAAACTACTGGCAGCAACAAAACAACAACTCAACCAATTACTAAAGATAACAGAAGTATTTAGCAATGATATAAATATGGCTTTTGGAACAGACAAATGTAAGAAAAATAGCATAGTCAAGGGAAAACACACTAAACAAGAAGATTACATACTGGATAACCACAGCGACTACATAGAAGCGATGGAAAAAACAGATGCCTATAAATATCTAGGATACAGACAAAAAATAGGAATAAATAATACAAATATTAAAGAAGAACTAAAAGAAAAATATAGACAAAGACTAACAAAAATACTGAAAACAGAATTGACAGCAAGAAACAAGACAAAGGCTATAAATACTTATGCTATACCAATATTGACCTACTCATTTGGAGTAGTGAAATGGAGTAACACAGACCTAGAAGCACTCAATACACTTACACGATCACAATGCCACAAATATAGAATACATCACATACATTCAGCAACAGAAAGATTCACATTAAGCAGAAAGGAAGGAAGCAGGGGATTTATCGACAAAAAAAAAAAAAACCTACATTGTGGACAGATAGACAATTTAAGAAAATTCTTTATAGAACGAGCAGAAACTAGCAAAATACACAAAGCAATCACTCATATAAATACATCGGCTACGCCACTGCAATTTCATAACCACTTCTACAACCCTTTAGATCACATAACATCAACAGATACGAAGAAAGTAAATTGGAAAAAGAAAGCACTACATGGCAAGCACCCGTATCATTTAATACAGCCACACATCGATCAAGACGCATCCAACACATGGCTAAGAAAAGGCAATATATACAGTGAGACGGAAGGATTCATGATTGCAATACAGGATCAAACAATAAACACCAGATATTACAGCAAGCATATTATTAAAGATCCCAATACCACAACAGATAAATGCAGACTTTGCAAACAACAAATAGAAACAGTAGATCACATCACAAGCGGATGTACAATACTAGCAAATACAGAATACGCCAGAAGACTTGACAATGTAGCAAAAATAATACATCAACAACTTGCCATACAACATAAACTAATAAAACAACACGTTGCCACATACAAGTATGCACGGCAAAATGTACTGGAGAATGATGAATACAAATTATACTGGAACAGAACCATTATAACAGATAAAACAACACCACATAACAAACCTGACATCATACTCACCAATAAAAAGAAGAAATTAATACAACTAATCGAAATATCCATACCCAATACAACAAATATACAGAAGAAAACAGGATAAAAAATTGAAAAATACATCCAACTGGCTGAGGAAGTCAAAGACATTTGGCATCAGGATAAAGTTGACATCATACCAATTATACTATCAACTACAGGAGTCATACCACACAATATCCACAAGTACATCAACGCAATACAGCTACATCCAAACGTATATATACAACTACAGAAATCTGTAATTATTGATACATGTTCAATTACCCGGAAGTTCCTAAATGCAATGTAACATATACCGTACAGTTAAAAGGAAGTCACGCTTGATCAAGGTCCGCGTCACTTTCCATTTGTAACCAGACATAATGTCTGAGACAGGAGAGAGAAATAATAACAATAATAATAATAATAATAATAATAACAGAATACTGCGTATTTTCGTTTTCCAATTCCTGAACATTTAAAGTCCGTTTCCAGTCTCTTCACCACTTTGAAATTTTATCGGGATTCTAGTGAGTATTTGTGTAGGTCTTTTTGAGTCAATATTTCGTAACAGTAACCACAGCATCGCGAAAATTTAGAGGGTACTGTTTACATTGCGTGGGAGGTCATGAACATACAACATAAACACCAAGGGCCATCACATTTCGGTCTGACACAGATGATGTCACTTCTACATTTGTTGGTGACTCTTTCTGTCTAAGACGTGTTACAAAAAGATACTGAAAACAAAGTGGATCAAAATCATGAAGTCCTCTGCACTGGCAAGTAAAAAGATGTAAGTAAAAGACTAACAGAAGAGGGGATATGATGGTACTGATACGTGTTAAGACATCGGGAAATAACTTCCTCGGTGCCAGAGTGTGCTGGAGAAGGCAAAAAATGTTGAGGAAGACAAAGACTACAACAGTTACATAAATGATTGAGGACGTATTGCATAGACAGTAGATGCTACTATGAGGTGGGAGATTAGCCCAGGAAAGGAAGTTTTTACGGGTTACTTAACACCAGATGTCTAATTACAAAAGAAACAAAAAGTCAAGGTTCTACACTTATGTGGGAATAGAAGGTTCCAGAGATTCTTCAGTGAGCAACTGTCATTACGGTTTCTTAACGAGCTAGTACCTCATTACGAACCACAAACACGTATGAACGAGCTGCAATCTCCACGAACAGGTTAGAATGTTTCCCCCGGCGCTGCTACACCTGTTCACCTAAAACACGCTTAAAGGTCACACAGCAACTGATACAGAGGACTTCGATGAATGTAAGTGACTTATTTGCTGTACCATCAATTGTTAACAGGAGTTCCAATTTTATGAGGCATGAATGTGCAGATACCAACGTCATTACTTTGGTTCATCACACTGTTAATAGCGACGACATAAGCGACGTGTCGTAGCTTAAGCTGACGGTGGAGCATCTCAGAATGGAACAAATGACAGTATATGCTTTTGAACATTTTCCGTAAACAACATATCTCCTGTAGCCAGATAAAAAAAGGACTTCGAAGGTGCTTTGGAAGGAACTGATAGCACATTCAGCACAGAATGTGGCTTAAGCATAAACGAAGACGAGGGTGATGGATTGTAAACCTCATCGTCACTGAGAGTTACACAACATCCACATTTATATACTGATTACCCCTGTTACGTAATTGGATAATAGCAGTAATGTTAAAGGCAAACTTCTTTAGCCATGTTCTGAGAAACTACTATGTCACTGATATTGGGCATGTGTGCCTGATACTAGGCTGGCAATAAATAAATAAACGCGTTTTTCGGTTGGTAGCTTACGGTATTTGTATATGAGTCTTTCAAACTGGGAATGACACAGCACTGATAACAAGGGTTCTTCTGTCTGGGTAGCAAGATTACACAGGAGGGTCGAAGCAAAGAAGATATCAGGAGCAGATTGGCAGTGGCGAAGATAGCTTTCTTCAACATAGGAGCTTTAGTGGTATCATATGAAATGGAAAGGAAGTCCCATGCTTCTTTCCAGAGCGTAGGCAAGGTCCTAGTGGAGGTGGTTTGCCATTGCCTTCCTCCGACCGCAAAGGGGAAGACGACACAACAACACCCAGTCATCTCGAGGAAGGGAAATCCCCTACCCCGCCGGGAATCGAACCCGGGACCCGGTGCTCAGGAAGCGAGAACGCTACCGCGAGACCACGAGCAGCGGACACTGGTATCATATACTGTCATGAAATTGAGGAAAAAGTACCCGACGGCGTACGGCTGGAGCATGTCATTGAAACGAGGACCTCCAGAAATACGGAAAAGAGATAATTGGACTTATCGAAGAAAGTGAAATATTTCAGTCAACTTAAAGTATGACAGGAAGTAGTAATGAAAGGAGATGGTGAGGAGAGAAGTCTATGAAAGGCTTACCACAAGGAACATATTGTTGGGCCATCTGCTAAAGAATGTAGGATCTGACATGGAAAGCAGTAGTCGTGTGACATGTTTGTTTGGCTGGGAGACCCGAAGAGCAGGTTCAGCCGCCTGAACTGAAATGGCATTTTCTATCCCATGCACCCGCAGGCACCTTTCCTTCGCAAAGTATTTTTACAATGTAGCTGTTACGTGTATGTCACTGTAATTTTGTGTGTGTGTGTGTGTGTGTGTGTGTGTCATGTAGGTGTTAGATGTGGTGATGATGATGATGGTGGTGATGATGATGATGATGATGATGATGATGATGATGATGATGATGATGATGATAGAAGGGAGAGGATGAAACGCGGTCCCGGCACATAGCCTACTAGCCTAAGAGCACCAACGGTACTGCCTAGCTTTATGTCCCCATCCGTCAGACCCAACTGCGTCAACTCTTTATGAGATACTGGAATGAGACTTGGAATTTAATGCAGGACATTGGAACTAAGACAACTGGTGATGGACTTTATGCCACCACCCTCCTGTCCCTTCTGCAGTGAAGGCGAAAGGAGAACTGTTACCAGCGCGCGGCGTACCCGAACGATCATCCAGCCAAGTAGCGGCCACTCCCGACGGTGGTTAACTCCGGTGATCTGACGGGAACCGGCGTATCCATCGCGGCACAGACGTTGACAGTAGAATTTAGAACCGACATGCAAAGAATAGAACACGCATAATAGGGACGTTGGGTGTAGTAGTTAAATACAAAGATTAGAACAAGATAGGGAAAGATAGAGGCCGTGGGCGAGCGGGGGCGGGAGGGAGGGGACGGGGCGCAGGATCAAACGTTTAGCAAGAAAGTTCATTCAAGAAAAAGTACAGGTTGCGTGGATCGGTAAGTCGAGTGTCGCTTAAGATGACTCACTGCAAGCTTCGAAGCTCGATAGTTTCACTCTTGCGCCGTGGTGATATGTTCCGCACATAAGATTTGCTAAACAGTATCATCTTTGGTTACCATCTTTTAAATTCAGAATCTGTGGAACCAAACTAATGTGTAGCAGTACTACAAGAAACGGAAAGAACCGGTGGAACACAATAGTGTACAAGTAATACAACAGCGAACCATCAACAAATATAAGACTCAATTTGCAGTGATATGGCGCATATATCTGAAAAGATGTAGGGGTAACAATATCCTTAAAGACAACTACCGCGCATGACATTTGCAACTGAAGGCAGATTAACAAAAGTATGTGTCATACACTGTGATGTGTTCGTAAGATTTTGTGAGGCGTACTATAAAAGTAACTCCCTTTTTGTATCCATAACTAAACATAAAACATGAAAAATACCACTATTTTACGGACATAACGGGTGAGGAAGTAGCCGTCGAAAACGTAATCTTCTGACTTCCTCAAATAGTTCACATACTAAATAAGATATTTCCTCCCTGTGAGTAAAAGGTACTTCTCATTGTTAAAATCTGTTTGTAATGCTAGGCAGATTTTATGAAAAAGGAAAAAAAAAACGAATCGATCAGAGGTGGTAAATACAAATAAAAGGCTGGTATGAAGAGAAACAGGAAATTTCAAGCAATCTTACGTTTTAGTCGAAGGTTTATATTAAGTGACATCGAAACAATCGTTCAGTCTGGCACAATTTAAGTAAGACAACCAAAGGACTTTCAGTCAGAAGCGACTGCGTTTCGGCCGAGTGGTATCTACAGATTTTTTTACGTGTGCAGAGAGAGGATTTCACGAGAATTACATCACACACTCTTTTGATTACCAACCATAAAGCGTTCTGCTGTGGTAAGGCTTCTCATGTCAAAATGGTTTCAGACAGACCATAGCGTGAGGGCGATAGCCTCTTGTTGAACGACTCTGCATATTTTCCTCCAGCTCCTACCTTATTCCACAAAGATTCCACCGACGTGAAATCACGCTCTGAGGCTTGCCACGAGCATTGAAGTTTTCTGCGATGATTCATCTGCTTTTGTCCTTCCAGCACTTCGCCACGCACTAGATTCTAAGAAACGATTCTCCGCCCTATCACCAAGTGCACGCTTTTAAGATGAATGACTTGTTGACGCACAATACTCTCAGTATTGTCCCCCTCCGAAGTGACTGCAAGTATGACGACTTCGCGAAAGAATAAAATAAGCGTGTCGCCCCAGTCTCTCCCAGCAGTAATACTCTTCTGTGCATTGGTTGATTATTCCTAAGTAATTTGCATTCTTTCCTCCTACACCCAATTCTGCATCTCCAACTCTTCCTCGCCCGCCCCATACGTAACACAGTTTCTCCAAACAAATGCACGACAAAAATTCAGAGAAAACGTTCAGAATTAGCGCCACACTGGCCGAACACAGTGGATGTAATTAGAACCAACAAGGAATCACTCCCAAGATGTATAATACGACGGAAAACTCAAGCACAGGACTAGACAAATACTACCCTCGGTTGGTTGCTTGATTTGGGGGAGGGGACCATACAGCGAGGTCATCGCCCCCAGGGAACGATGGGGGAAGGAAGTCGGCCGTGCCCTTTCAAATGAACCATACCGCCATTTGCCTGAAACGATTTAGAGAAATCACGTTGATCCTAAACCTGGATGGCCAGACGCAAATTTGAGCAGTCATCCTTCCGAATGAGAGTGTAGTGTGCTAACCACTGCGCCATCTCGCTCGGTACAACCTTCGGAAGAAGTAATCTTTAAGCAAATTTAAGCGACAAAGAGGGATTAAAGCAATTCAGCCTGTGCGAGTCCATCTTCACACGGAATGTAGTTTCAGGTGGGGAATCAGAACCTAGTAAAAACGTACATGTTACAGTTGAGCTTTGCATAATAGTTTACAGAACTAAATCGAGACCGACTGAAGATGACAAAAAGGTGTTGAAACATGTTTGGGTAAATATAAAAAAGAAGCACATTGTGTTTTACTGAAGGCGGATTTGTAAAACCCAAATGTAGTTCGCAAACAGGGACAGCAAAACTTAAACAGGAGGTTCAAATCACAGCAAGAAGTAGTTCATACTCCATTACCTTAAAAAAGTTAAAAATCACATTACTTTAATACTCGAGTAGACAATTTATCTCGTCTCCTTGTATGCTTCATTGTGAAGCGTGAGGTACATCCTTTTCAACCAGTCTCCAAGCAAGCTAAATGACGACAGCGAGCTGCCCAAGTAAGACATGTAAAACAATACTTCCTGTTTCTGAATTAGTTTAACGCCCAATGAAATATCTCAAAGAACAGTGAATATGACCCCGGGATTTGATCATCTGTATGTGTTGTGGAATGTTGCAGTGAATTCAGTTTCTAACAGCATTCAGTAAGGTGAGACCTTTTTGAACTATACGGAAAGACATAGAGAATATGGATAATCTTTCGACAGTCTTGATCAGGTACGTCTTGAGTGAACACCCACTCTTTTACTTGCCACTCTGAAGATGACAATAAATTGGCCTCAACCGAAAGATCGTTTTGGATCCCATACTACTTTACATCTACCGGAGATGATATGCTATTGTCCTCTTTGTGCACAAGCAGCTGTTCACCCAGCCAGGTAGGGAGTTTCACAGTTCACTCATTATAGTATTCGTGGACTTTAATTTGAAAATAAAGATAGAAAAACGAACGACATAGTACGACCAAGAAATCTCGAAGCTGTATCACTAACGACAAAAACTCTGAGAATATAGGTTACAAGTCAATCCTCCGATTAGATTGCGTAAGAAATATTTGAAACCGCCAGTGTCGAATGTAATTCCATTGCTCTACGTTTCAAGAATGGGTACGGAAGGGGTAGTTAATACAGTTAAATCTAAATATCGCAGCAGGAAGAGAGGTTTGCGTACTCTTCAGTACATAGGAAAAATGCGCATTAGATACTTTAAATGTTCTTGAAAGCTTTGTACAACCTTTGAGACTAAAATTTAACCACGGTTACGACAAGAAGCATTAGTTCCGAAAATGGTGTGATGGATACGAAAAACCGATCGTTCGGCGAAGGGGAAGATAAAATTCATATCCTATATAAATATCAACGGCAATCAGTTCATTCATTACGGTATTCGTGGACTTTAATTGCGAATTGCTGTCTTGCCTGAGGACTATTTTCAGAGATGGAGAAATTGACAAAGCGCTATATAATCCTCTAAAACACAAAGAGTTATTGAATGATTGAGAATATTCTATATTGTACCTGATGAATGAGCGTAATAATATGAGTGAAATCTACAACAAAATAATTTACGGCCTACTGCAAGATGTAGTTTGACGTCAACTAGCTTGTCTATGATGCTTCTTTTGAAGATTTTAGTCATTGCCGTTCCAATTCTTTTCCAATGCTAACGTTCTTGTTTTCGTCACGAATTTAATAGTTTTTGATTTGTATAGAATTTTATGCAGTGTTTGATGCGAACTTTTTTTCTTTTATTTTATGGGCGGTTATAATCTATACGAAAATAATAACATATGTTTTTCGCAGGCCTTATCATGGGCCTATCATGTTGCTGATTTTCATGTAGATCGAACTGGTAATAAATTAAAAGAAAAAATTGCAATCTGAGACTTTTAAAATTCTTCAAATTTTTTACATTGGCTAGCTGTGTCCTCCCCTATGATTATGTCACATTACCATTTTTTTCTGTTCCCTTTTCAAATCCTGAACCTTTGGATCTGTAATGTGACGATCAGCGAGCTACCACGCCTGAATAAAACACTTGGCGTTATCCTGCACTGCATGTTCGAATCTGCTAAGTCTCGTTCTTGCATTCGGAAGCCCTTCCCGGAGCGACGTCACCATCTAAAGTCTGGCATGCGATGCAAGAAACCTGCCTACAAATATCATGGAGGACCGTTTCTGCACTTGCCTAAAAACCATCACGCGGCTACTCGATATTGCAAACCAAAGGGTGAGTAGTGAACCGTGACGCTGTATCTACGGCTTCCCGCTCATTTTTCTGCCCCTGTAGTCGGCATTCTATGCGCTCCACTGTCTGAGCACGTAACGTTTCCCGGCTGTGTGTAAATACAGCACTCTTTGTCTGTGACTATGAGGTGTTCCTTGTCATGCGTGACCTTGAAATTCTGTTCGCTTCTCGCGCCAGGTTTCTGGGAGAGGCAGAATGTGTCGGCCGAGATTGGCGAAGGCAAATGGAAGGAGTTTCAAAACTGAATAACTTAAATTATTGTAAAAAGAAATCAATCCTCCGATTAGATTGTGTACGTAATATTTAAAACCGCCAGTGTCGAATGCAATTCCATTTCTGTACGTTTCAAGAATGGATACAGAAGGGGGTAGTTAATACAGTTAAATCTAAATATCGCAGCAGGAAGAGAGGTTAGCGTACTCTTCAGTTCAGCACACCATACCAATAAAACTGTGGTCCTGCCGGAAGTAACTTACATGGAGAAAAGTTACATGACTTACCCGATTAAGGCGTATACATGTTTTTATGATCTATAGGACTCTTCCACATGCTGTGAACACTACGGGACAAAGATCAGAAACACTTCTTTATTACAATGTACACTCTAAGATGAAAAGAATGACACACTACGAAGGAATTATCCGAAGGGGAAATCGGTAGGTGTGATGTACGTATACACACAAACACTTCATTATAATTTCAGAAAAACTGGATGATTTATCGAAGAGAAAGAGCTTCACAAATTGACCCTTATGGAAGCAGTTACTCAGCTTGGCACTGATTGATACAGTTGTTGGACGTCCTCCTAAGGTACATCGTCCCAAAATTCTGTCTAACTGGCGTGTTAGAGCGTCAAAATCCCGAGCTGGCCAGGTTAGGGTTTTTCATACACGAAGACAAGCAACAGGAATTCTCGCCATTTGTGGGCCGACATTATCTTGCTGAAACTAAAGTCCAGGATGCCTTGCCATGAAAAGCAAGGAAACGGCACGTAGAATATCGCCCACGTAACACTGTGCATAAGGGTGGCGCGGATGCTAACCAAAGGGGTCCTGCTGTGAAAACAAATGACACCGCGGACCATGGCTCCTGGTTGTCGGCCTGTATGGCGGGCGACCATCAGGTTGACAACCCACCGCTGTCTGGGCCTTTCGCCTGGAATCTCATTGAATTGTCTTCAGTGGTGAGTACCGTTTCTAACCGAGCTCCGATGACGAGCGAAGATATCCTTGAGGAGGACGTTCAACAACTACGTCAGTCAATCCCAAGCCGAATAACTGCTTGGGTAAAGGCCAGAGGTGGACCAATGCGTTATTGATTTGCCCAATTTGTAAAGCTCTTTCTCTTTAATAAATCATCCAATTTTTCTGAAATTCTGATCATTTGTTTGTCTGTACATGTGAAGCACATCTACTGATTTCTGTCCCATTCGGATAATTACTTCGTGGTGCATCTTTTCTTTTTTTGTCTTAGATTGTATTAAAATAAACTCCACACTGATAAGATATCGAAAAAGGGATGTTCTACTGGCGACAAACACTGGAACACTGAGTCAGAAAAGTTGAAATTATCAATACAGTAGCATGTTACAGACCAGAAGCAGTCATCAAACATTAATTTCTGTAAATTCATATACGTAAAAGTTAGTGTGTTCTTTAGATTTAACTGTATTAACTAACTTTATGAAGCAGTTGTCAATGGCAATATTATTTTCAGCGAAACATGAACAAACATAAGACAATGTTTGCTATGTGATAGCTTCATTTCATTTATGGACAAAACGATTATTTAACCTCTGTTGCTTGAATAATCTGCATGGATTTAATTAGAACGTGAACAGTTCGCATTACCATTTATGACATTAACTATTATTTTGTTTCAGTTTAGGGGTAATGACATGTGTTGTTGTTGTCGTCTTCAGTCCAGAGACTAGTTTGATGTAGCTCTCCATGCATCTCTATCCTGTACAAGCTTCTTCATCTCCCAGTACCTACTGCAACCTACATCCTTCTGAATCTACTTAGTGTATTCATCTCTTTGTCTCCCTCAACGATTTTAACCCTCCATGCTGTCCTCCAATACTAAATTGACGATCCCTTGATGCCTTAGAACATTTCCTACCAACCGATCCCTTCTTCTAGTCAAGTTGTGCCACAAACCCCTCTTCTCCCCAATTCTATTCAATACCCCCTCATTAATTATGTGAGCTACCCATCTAATCTTCAGCATTCTTCTGTAGCACCACATTTTGAAAGCTTCTATTCTCTTCTTGTCCAAACTATTTATCGTCCATGTTTCACTTCCATACATGGAATGCAGTACAGTTAAATTATGCTGAGGAAATGAGATTAGTAAATGAGACACTAAAACTAGTTGGTATGTTCTTGGGCAACAAAAAACTGATGCTAGCCGAAGTAGAGAGGATATAAAATGAAGACTGACAACAGCAAGAAAAGTGATATAAAAAAAGAGAAATTGTTAGAATGTAAATTTCAGTGTTAGAAAGACTCTGATAGTATTTGTGTGGTGTGTGGTCTTGTAAGGAAGTGAATCATGGATCATAAGCAGTTTGACACTGAAGCTTTAGAAATGCTGTGCTACAGAAAAATGCTGAAGATTAAATGGATAGCTCAAGTATCTAATTAATAGATGCTGAATAGAATCGGATAAAATGGCTTGACTACAGCTGCATCAACGTGCTGAACAGCACAACTGTGATTGCTTCAAATGTTATTTATAGCTGCAACTAAATTTGCGAGGATAATAATTACAGTTCGAAAAAAAAGGTTCAAATGGCTCTGAGCACTATGGGACTTAGCTTCTAAGGTCATAAGTCCCCTAGAACTACTTAAACCTAACTAACCTAAGGACATCACACACATCCATACCCGAATCAGGATTCGAACCTACGACCGTAGCCGTCGCGCAGTTCCAGAATATAGCGCCTAGAACCGCTCGGCCACCCCGGCTGGCAATTACAGTTCCACTGACGAAATATGCTACAGTCTGCGTAGGTCGAGAATCATTTCTTGATGTCGGTAATGCCATTGTATTTCATTGTGTACTGTAACTGCGAATTCCTGTACGAATTATCTAGTTTCTGGCGATACTCAAAGTGAACCAATGTGTAGTGTTTACGATAAACAGGTAACGATGAGTGACGCCAGGCATGTATAAATAGTTGTTATAATGTTGTGTTATAGATTTTGTATGAGTTGATGCAGTAAAAAATATTTGTTTGTTAATTCTTTCACGACCTATAGTCGAGTCCAGAAAAGATGTTCCAGTGCTGTTCTGGCAACGCGGCAGTGGGCATACCGAACGCTGAGTCCACCCATCGGTTAGCGGGCGGGCGACGACCTGGAAGATATTGTAGAGACTAAATTTTAATTATTAAAACTGTATTTCTAAAATATGAAATGTACTCACTGCTGTATCTGATGTCCGACTGTAAACATCAAAAGTTGTGGTCTATCAGACGTGTGTCTGTTGGTGATTCATTGTACGTAAAAAGTACGCAGAAGATATACTAAGAAATCACAGCTAGAAGAAATGCTTAAATATTTAATTTTGAAGGTTTAGAGTTGCAGGAAGATGTGCTAAGCAACTTTAACGGGAATTTTCGTAGCTCAGAGTAAGATAAGCAAAGTTTAAACTGAAGTTTAAAGAGCAGTAAATGTTCTTACGATAGTCTATTACCGGAAGTATAACAGTATCGCTGACGGTTAATAATGAGAAGAATTTAATTATTTTTCACTTCATTATTCAGGCACATACTGAATTCTGATGGAGCCTTAAGAACTGTTAGTGATCGTTTAACCAGCATAAATATTGATTTAATAGTCAAATGGGAATCAACAAGCTATACCACGAGAGTTGCGAATTCAGTGCAAGTGGGCTAGGCAAAATGAGTTAAATAGATCTGTTAACATCATTTACGCATTGTTTAACAACTTACACGATCGCTGTGTTATATATTTACTGATATTTTACAAACCAACTATAAGGAATATCAGTGTGATATTTTGGTCACGCCTTATTCCGATTCTTGGTGAGAGTGATATCTCTGACTGTTGATTAATAGCGGACTTGAACACTGACATTTACGCTACATTAACGAAGTGCAGCTAGTGATATCAATTAAGGCAGCTATTCAAAAGCTTAAGAACTCGACAATGACATATCGTAAGATACTTTTACCACAAAGGCATATGAAAGAAGACACAGACACCACAGATTATCGAACTGTTGGAACATCGATTGATTCGTACTTCATTTGTTTCGCTAGATAGCAACTTTTTCCCATGAACGGAATTCAACATTCTACACCCAAATTATCTCTGGGTCTCTTTCCTGATGGCGAAAAGGATCTGCTACTGAAGGATAGTATTTAACAGAAGATTATAATCGGATGAAGATTGATATATGTTTCTCTCCTTCCGATTTGCACCTGCGGCGTGGCACCACACGGTCACAACAGCAACCATACGAAAAATGTAAAGACCTTTTCCATTAATTGATTCGTCACAGGCAGTCTACAGCTGACATCATGAGAGGCGGTCTAGCATAAATTCTACACTACAGATGCTGTGAACTTCATACAGACAAAATAGCTGAAATTGTGTCTTCGGTGTAATAAAACAAACAGCTCCTGACCTCAGTAGTGAGCATTCATCGGATTCAAAGCAGTAATTTCCACTCTGATAGAAATTTATTTTAACACTGAAGAAATACGTACCGTCTGGAGTCCAAAAGTGAACGTAGCCCACAAACACCGTTTTTAACACTGTTCATTAATTATCACAGAAAGCAGAGCGGTCTGTTCGGAGTTCTCACCCACTGCAGAGACGGGATCACGCCAGCCAATTACCAGGCTAACTGGGAATGGGGCAGACAGAGTCCTAATTGAGCACGCATGGGTGGAAGAGGGCGAGGGGGGAAGATTTGTAGTCCCAGCGCTTGCCTTAAAACCAAGTAAAAGTTCCCGATAACCATAGTTAGAAATTACAGTGTCTCCCACGTAGAACATGAAATGTACGAAGATGGTATCTGTTCCCGAAAGAACAGATACCTTTGATGACCGTGCAGCTTCTCTAGAATTAAATGATAATTAAATCGAAACCCTTAGCTGCCGACAGGTGTTGTTGATATGCATCAGTGAGGACAGCTGAAAATGTGTGCCCCGACCGGGACTCGAACTCGGGATCTCCTGCTTACATGGCAGACGCTCTATCCATCTGAGCCACCGAGGGCGCAGAGGATAGTGCGACACTTATCCCTTGCACGCTTACCGTGAGATCCACATTCCCAACTGACCACAACCTACATTCGTTGTGTTCGTAATAGATATTTGCCCATTCACTCGTTACTCGCGCCAGACTAAGCTGACGAGTCCCGTAAGAGTTCGGGAAAAGTGTGCGCATTCGCACAGGAGGAGGTCGATGGCCGGCAAGCCTTTCACTATATGAAGCGTGCAAGGGGTAAGTCCATGCAGTCGCACTATCCTCTCTGCCCTCGGTGGCTCGGATGAATAGAGCGTCTGCCGTGTAAAAAGGAAATCCTGAGTTCGAGTCCCGGTCGGGGCACACATTTTCAGCTGTCCCCATTGATATATATCATCAACACCTGTCGGTAGCTAAGGGTTTCGATTTAATCGTCATTTAATTCTAGAGAAGCTGCACGGTCATCAATGGTATCTGTTCTTTGGGAACACATACATTCTTCATATAGTTAAAGGCTACCCGGACATTGACCTCCTCCTGTGCGAATGCGCACACTTTTCCCGAACTCTAACGGGACTCATCAGCTTAGTCTGGCGCGAGTAATGAGTGGATGGGCAAATATCTGTTAGGTACACTACGAATGTAGGTTATGGACAGTTGGGAATGTGGGTCTCACTGTAAGCGTGCAAGGGATACGTCCCTGCAGTCGCATTATCCTCTGTGCCCTCGGTGGCTCAAATGGATAGAGCGTCTGCCATGTAAGAAGGAAATCCCGGGTTCGAGTCCCGATCGCGGCACACATTTTCAGCTGTCCCCATTGATGGATATCAACAGCACCTGTTGGCAGCTAAGGGTTTCGATTTAATTATTATTATGACAATATGAAAGCCTGGGGTATGAGTAAGGGTACATGGTTGTCCAGTTGTGAGTGCATTTTGTCGGAGCTAAGTTAATTCGAACGTGGGCAAATTGCTAATGCTCGCATAATGCGTGACTCCATAACCAAGGCAGCAGAAATGTTTGGTGCTTTAAGAGACACCATATCAAACATATATACCGCATAAAGGGAAAGCGGAAAAATATCATTCGCTACGTCACAACGCGGACGAAAGCGTGTGCTGAGTGGTCGTGACAGACGGCCATTCAAGAGGATTGTGACGAAACATTAGAGGGCGACAGCTGCAAAAGTCACTGCAGAACTGAATGCCACATTGGCGATGCGTGTCGGCACCACGACAACGCGAAGGGAGCTCCACAAACAGGGAATTACAGGGCCAGATGGAATTCGAAAACCTCTCATCAATGATGCAAATGCCCGTAAGATGAAAACGTGATGCCGAAGCCACAAGACCTGGACTATTGAGCAATGGAAGAAAGTACTGTAGATGGATGAGTCTTGTTTCATACTGTTTCCGACGTCTGGCCGAATTTACGTCACAGGAGTGAAACACGCCAGGGTTCAGTGGTGATTTGTGCACCAACATCGGGGTATTACATCGGCCCCATGGGCGCTATGCAAGGTTCCAATATTGCCAGGGATTATGTAACGACTTTTGCTGATCAGGTCCCTCCAGTCATGCAGTACTTGTTCCCAAACGTTGAAGCTATCTAGCTATGTCCAAGACGACTGAGCCCCTGTTCCCACAGCTAGCATACGTCCAGGGCTGGTTTTACGAGCAAGAGGATGAACTGTCTCATCTCTACTGATCGCCACAGTCTCCAGATCTCTGTATTATTGAGCCTTTGTGATCTGCTTTTGAGAGAAGGGTACCTGATCGCTATCCACCTCCATCGTCGTTGTCTAAACTTGCCATTATTTTGCAGGAAGAGTGGTATAAGATTACCTTAAAAACCATAAACAACCTGTGAATTTATCCAAGACGACTGGAAGCTGTTTTGAGTCCCGACTGTTCTCCTACACCAAGTTAGGCGTGGTACTGGGTTTGTGGTATTTTATTATTTCGTCCACCATCTGTCTATGATATTCGAAATTCTCAGAAGCAATGTCCCCATCAGCAATGTTTTGGCTGATCCCAATGCAGCAGCAAATGATGGAATGATGTTGTTCGCTATGGAAAATATCTTTCACCACGAGAATAGTTCACGGATATGAGGAGCCATGTACAACATCCGTGTACAACTACTTTCACTTCTACACTCATAAGGAAAAATACTGCAACTTTGGTACCTCTGCCGAAATTATATCCCTCTGTACAGGCGCGTACGAAGTTAGGAGTGCAATAAGTAGCATAACAGCTTCTAGGGGCTTGTATACACATTTAGGGGAGTAAAACGTGTTGGGGCGCATCCAGCTAAAACAGATGTCATATGATTGGAGCGCGCACCAGGTTACGTTGTGCGTGGCTTGCAGACTAATGCTGTAACGCGAGGAGCCTAACATGAGACGGCTCGGATAGATGTATATAATCAGAGACCTGGAGACGACTGTACATGGAACGGACGGGAAAACTGGCAACTGCAGACGCCGCAGATGTACGGTACGACCTGCAGTTGTAGTGCTAGATTGTGGGTACGTCGGCAAGACGATGTCTTTGCGCGGATTATGGGGTGCTGGAGCTGGAGAACAAGGCTACCTGCAGATGTAATAATTATCTAAACCGGTTGTACTAGTTGGCTCGGTGGTCTAAAAATTATGTCAGTCGTCACTTGTGCCCCTAACCTACGGTGTGTAGCTGTGGAAATAAAGTTTTGCAGCTAGGTCGTTCTTTTGTAGCCGACACTTTCACGTTCAGCGATGAGGGGTAACTGTCTTCGTGTTTGTCTCAATTCTGGACTCTCCAGTGAGGCATAGCCTGCAGACGTATCAGGGTTACTGCCTTGGCTATGCGTTTATGTATCTACGTAAATAAACCGCAGATACTATGTACTACATGGCTGAGGGTACATCTTACCACTTTTTTTATTACTTTCACATATTGATCCTGGGGAAAATGACTGTCTTATACGTCTCTATATGGGCCCTAACCTCTCCTCTCTTTATCTGATGCTGAAGATGACGGCATAGCGGTCTTACAGTAGCCTTCGAATACTGGTTCTCTATATTTACCCCACAAGGTATCATGAGAACTAAGTCTTCTTCCAAGGATTCCCAAAAATGGTTCCAATGGCTCTGAGCACTATGCGACTTAACTTCTGAGGTCATCAGTCGCCTAGAACTCAGAACTAATTAAACCTAACTAACCTAAGGACATCACACACATCCATGCCCGAGGCAGGATTCGAACCTGCGACCGTAGCGGTCGCTCGGCTCCAGACTGCAGCGCCCAGAACCGCACGGCCACTCCGGCCGGCGCGAATTCCCATTTAAGTTCTCTGAACAGTTGTGTTACACTTTGGTGTGGGCTATACCCAACTGTTACGATATTGGCAGCACTTGTCTGAATTGTTACCATGTATGTTGTCATGCCTTCATGATAAGGAGTCCTAATCGCATAAGCATATTGTATGCGATTTCCTTTACAAATGCACATCACTTTTCCAGAATCCTTCCAGAAATCAGATCATCAATTTAGTTTCCCTACTACTGATTTTACCTGATCGTCCCATGTCGTATCGCTTGTTACAAGGAAGCGCCGCCAACTTCACCTCGTGTTTTAAGGAGAAAAAGATACATTTCCAAGTTATCAGCCCCAGCAATGGACCCGCGCAGATATTTGAACCGTAACTCGGAGGAGTCAATGAGATTCCAGGCGAAAGGCCCAGACAGCGTTGGGTTGTCAACCTGACGGTCACCCGCCATACAGGCCGACAACCAAGAGTCATGGTCCGCGGTGTCATTTGTTTTCACAGCAGGACCGCTTTGGTTGGCATCCCATACGCACAGTGGTACGTCGGCGCTATTCTACGTGCCGTTTTCTTGCTCTTCATGGGAAGCCATCCTGGACTTTAGTTTCAGCAAGATAATGTCGGCCCGCAAATGGCGAGAGTTCCTACTGCTTGTCTTCGTGTTTGCCAAACCCTAACCTGGCCAGCTCGGAATTTTGACGATCCAACACGCCAGTTGGACAGAATTTGGCACGATATCCCTTAGGAGGACGTCTAACAACTGTAGGTTTGCCTTTCCTTAACCTACCTTCTATTAAAAGTAATAGGGGCAGTGCTGCGTAAAATTTTCCAACAAATTAGTGTTAGTATTTTGAAGCCGTCACTTATTAAACTGACAGTTCGGTAATTTTCACGCCTGTCAGCACCTGCTTATTTTGAATTATCATGTCCTTCTTGAAGTCTGAGGGTATATCGCCTACCTCATACATCATGCCCACCAGATGGAAGAGTTTCTCTCCAAAGGGTATCAGTAGTTATAACTGAATACTGTCTACTGGTTCAAATGGCTCTGAGCACTATGGGACTTAACAGCTGTGGTCATCAGTCCCCTAGAACTTAAAACTACTTAAACCTAACCAACCTAAGGACATGACACACATCCATGCCCGAGGCAGGATTCGAACCTGTGACCGTAGCAGTCGCGCGGTTCCGGACTGCGCGCCTAGAACCGCGAGACCACCGCGGCCGGCTACTGTCTACTCCCGGGGCCTTGTTTCGACTTAGATCTTTCAGTGCTCTGTCACATTCTTCACAGAGTATCGTATCCCCCATCTCATTTTAATCAATGTCCATTTCCATAATATTGCCCTCATCTACCTTCGAATCGACTCAGTTCTGACTCGTTTATACTGTAGTTAGACGCAGTATCCTATGACTGCAGTATGAACTAATCAGAATTAGATTCGGTCGCCTCGACTTCTTTATTTTCCTGTGTTTATCACGTATTTCAGCGGACTCGGCATGTTAATCTGGATTTGACAGTTACAATGACAATGACAGTACCTGTAGTGATTGCCCTAGTTATTGCATATGTCAGACAGGTAGAGAGCTTTATCGGCTAGATACAAAGAGCATTTATCCACAAAGCGTGGAGATGGCACCCGTGGCTCGACGTTTGCAGAACATCTAATCCAAATGGCCCATGCCCCTAACCCACTTACAAACACAGAGCTCTTAAACCAAGAAGCTAAAGGACGCAGGCTAGATACACTAGAAGAAATGCAAATTTTGAAACACCTCCTTTATGATAAAGACAACTTGCTTAATGATCAATCGCAGTTGAAAAACAAGAACTTCTTCGAAGGATTTCAGTCTTTTCTTCGTCTACCATGACGATTCGGGACTTTCTATGTCGTCCGATGCCATTACTCTCTTCTCTTTATGTTTACATACGCATTTCACGTAATCGTCGTTATTTTCTATAAGTTTAAGGCTGTTCCACTGGCTATATTGTTCTCATAACGTTTTGTAGCGTTGCACGCACCTATTAACCGATAAATTCCTTACTTTGTATGTCTTCGATCTACGTCAATAGCTGTCTATGACATACAGCCTACTGGTTTCCGTACTAATTGCTGATCACATACTGTACATCTAACCGCTAACTTTTATGAGACAATTGTCCTTATTATCATTCCCAAGTGTTATTTCTTAACCAAGTGCCTCATCGTGTGGGACTGACGGATGACATTGAAAAAGTACAAAGAAGGGCAGCTCGTTTTTGTATAATCGCGAAATAGGGGAGATAGTGTCTCAGACATGATACGTGAATTGGAGTGGCAATCATTAAAACAAAGGCGCTTTCGTTGCGACGGGATCTTCTCATGTAATTTCAATCACTAGTTTTCTCCTCCGATTGCGAAAACATTCTGTTGGCACCCACCTACATAGGGAGAAATGATCATCACGATAAAATAAGAGAAATCAGGGCTCACACAGAAAAATTTAAGTGCTCGTTTCTCCCGCGAGCCGTTCGAGAGTGGAACGGTAGAGAGACAGCTTGAAGGTGGTTCACTGAACCCTCTGCAAGGCACTTTATTGTAAATAGCAGAGCAATCACGTAGATGTAGATATTTCAGACACTGTTAACCTTTACTTATGGCCTTTTTATTAAAAGGATCCTTTGCGCTATATAATGTCAATGCCTCTCATAGAACTGCAATTTCAGTTATTATGGCTTATTTGCCAGTAACATTTTTAGCTGTTATAACACCTAATGTTATCAATTAATGTTTATTCATACTTATGTACAGTACACTTTTATGTCTTTTGCCTTTTATGGTACGGTAATTTCAGTGGCTTATGGTTTTAATGCCATTAATAGTCCGAACTATTGTAATAAACTATTTTCCATGTTAATCTCAGTTAACATTTTCTGGTTTTAAGTCAGTATTACTCGGCACGCGCATGCGCGCGACCACCAGCTGAGCTCGCTTTGTCGCTGCCCGAAGCGCCCAGTAACGACTCAGCGCTCGCCTGTCTGGCCCGTTGGTGTGGCCTATCGACAAATCATCAATAGAAGCGACGCAGTCGTATGACTATGTACTGTAGCACCAACATTTTAAGTTTGACAAAGCCAATATCGGGCATCTTTTAATTTGAATTTTATACTATGATATTTCTGAAGAAGACTACATTATTATAGCCGCAACCTTTTAATAAAATTACATTTTACAGTTGCTGACTCTGCTGCACCATGCTAAAAATATTCAGATCTCAATAACTTGCAGGCGTCACGGAACTGGCTCTCTCTTCAAAGAAGACGAGTCCGAGAGTAATGGTACTTATGAAACCACACCACACTGCCACTTACGGCTATTGCAGTGGCTCTTGGTGCACAGAACGCTGTTTAACAGTACACCAAATTAGGCAATTCTCTGGATTGGCTGCATCCTGTAGTATAGAATGTGCCTCGTCATTTCATAACATACTGTACCGGCTACATGGCATCAACTTCGATCTTTGGCAGAAACCGAAGACCAAATTAAGAATGTTGCAGCGGGCAATGAGGTTTCAGTCGCTCACCGTCTGGATCTTGCACGAGTACAACTGTAAAATGGGCCGCAAAACTCTGCGTACTGTTGACCACGGGAGGGACAATTCTCGTGACACTGCACGAAGACTAGCAGTACCCGGGGAACGTGCTCTGTGGTCAGTTTCAGCAACACCAAACTCATCAGTAACTTGAACTGGAATATGACGCCTTCCTGTTCCACGTGCCACATTAAACTCATCTCTGTTTTCGGATGTCACTACTGTCAGCGTTAAATCATTTACCAGGTGTACCGGTATGAAATGGGCGTTAAGATACAAATGCGTCGATACGGAACGTTTTTTGTGAACGAGCCTTAATTTCTTTTGTTTGGTTGGTATGACGTCTGTCAAAGACATTTAGTATACATCAAGTCATGGAACAACAATATCATATGTTTTCATAGTGTTAACAATGTCGAATTTTGTACCAGAAAGTGACGATGTGCGGAAAGCATTAATTTTTTGTTTTCATTTGAAAAAAAGTGCTGCAGAGTCGCATCTAATGCTTGTCGAGGCATATGGTGATCATGCTCTATCAGAAGCAACATGCAAAAGATGGTTTCAACGGTTCAGAAATAATGAAATAATGATTTTGATGTAAGAAATGAGGAACGTGGAAGACCACCAAGAAAGTTCGATGATGCCGAATTGCAAGCAATATTGGATGAAGATGATACTTCGAGTCAGAAGCAAATGGTAGCAATGCTAAATGTTGCACAACAAACAATTTCTGACCGTTTGAAAGCTATGGGAAAGATCCGAAAGTGTGGAAAATGGGTGCCACATGAATTGAATGAAGGACAGATGGGAAACCGAAAAACCATTTGTCAAATTTTGCTTCAAAGACATGAAAGAAAATCAATTTTGCATCGAATTGTTACTGGCGATGAAAAATGGATTTATTTTAAGAATTCTAAACCGGAAAAATCATGGGTTAATCCGGGACAACCTTCAACATGGACCGCAAAACCAGATCGATTCGGCAAGAAGACAATGCTGTATGTTTGGTGGGATCAGAAAGGTGTGGTGTATCATGAGCTTCTAAAACCCGGTGAAACTGTGAATACTAATCGCTACAGACAACAAATGATCAGTTTGAACTATGAACTGGTCGAAAAAACACCAGAATGGGCCAGAAGACATGGCAAAGTCAAAGTAATTTTTTTTACACGACAATGCACCTGCACGCAAAGCAAAACTGGTTCAGGATACAATCAAAAAACTTGGCTGGTAGCTGCTACCCCACCCGCCGTATACACCAGACTTCGCCCCTTCCGACTACCGTTTGTTTTCATCAATGGGACACGCATTGGCTGAGGAACACTTCGATTCCTACGAAGAAGTCGAAAATTGGGTGTCTGATTGGTTTGCTTCAAAAGACGAACATTTCTATTGGCGTGGTGTCCACAAATTGCCAGAAAGGTGGTCAAAATGTATAGAAAGCAATGGTAAGTACTTTGAATAATTTTTTTTTACTTTTCAATTCAAAATTAGTGTTTCATTATCACAAAAAACGCTCATTTCATACCAGTACACCTGGTAATGACATCGGGCCTTCCCTCTGACCTTTCAGTCTGCGATACACACTTCGTGCAGGACTGTAATTGCTGCCGATCACATAAAAGAATTTCAATAGAGCACACGGTCTGTTTTCTATAGCTGTACTGTTCCCTCACGTTATGGCTTGTCAAATGACAGCGCGGATGTCTTACAGTCTTACATTTTACATCATCAGGTTTGCTTTGCACCTGTTGGCCGTCATTACGACTAATTTGTTTTCCAGTGTAAATGAGTTCCGCATTAACACATTAGCATATCTACCAGGTTTCGCTGCCGTACCGTAATTACAGCCCACACTGGACCTCCAAGGGTAGCTGCACTTCAATTTTAACACCCGGTACCTCTCTCTGGCTTCCAAACTGGAACAGCTCATTTCTTGCGGGACTTCTACTCCTGGAAGAATGTATGTTGTGGGGAAATGTCTTAGCCACAACCTACGGGATTGTTTCCAGTATGAATGTTCGCGCTGACTCGTCCCAAATCTTTGAAAGCTCACATAAGTAGTGGGATTTACCGAACACTGTGTGTGGTTGAAGGCACGAAAATGGATAAGTAGTGCATAGCGATAAATATCGGCTCTGAGGACAACAACTTCCGCCTTTTTACACAAAAGAGCACAGGCCAACGCCCTGGACTCGGCTCCGACAACCGCGTGGGCAGATGTGGTCCGCTGCGTAGCGAACGCAGTGATTAATATCGCCACTTTTCTTGCGGGTCCCAGTGGACTGGATAGGTAACGGTGTGTGTTTGTGCCGGCCTAGCGCCTTTATGCACAGCTATCAGTGCAGAACGTTTGTTTGGCGCCCGTCAGCCAGCGCTGCCCCTTGCTCCCTGGTTCGCGGTCCCGTTGTCGCCATACAAGAAGAGCGACGCGCTGTTTTTCGGCTGCGGCTGCTGCTGCCTTCGCAGAACGGACCGCGCGGGTGTGTAGCCTGCCCCGCGTGGGTCGACCATCTACTAACGGGAACGCAGCGGCGACTAAGGAGCACCGGACACCCGCCGAGGTGGCAACATTCACGCACGTCTCCTCTGCTACACAACCGGTTTCCAGTTACGTCAGCACTGCGATATGTAAGGATGCTGAGTTTTACGGGTGGTAACATTGAACTGAATGTTCTCGTGCTTCCGGTCACTGGTTAAAATGCCACGAGCTTTCGACCAGGTACTCCCTGGTCACTATCAGGTGGAATGACTACTGACGGGTTGCTGGTGAACACGGTGTTCGCTTTAACTTGAGGTAGAAAAAAACTCTCGAGGCGTCGTACGAAAATAATGTTCTAGGTGAAAAGTTGGCATTAGCAAAGAGGGAATCTGTGTGTGGTACAACTGGCCGCCTCCTAACCCGCCTCCTGTGTGGGCGGGGTCAACACTGTATTTTGAAATAGGAACACCCCCTCCCCTTTTTACTGCATATTCGGATTCTACGCAAACCATTGTTTTCCATTCGAGATATGTTGCGCTGTAATCGACAAATATCAAAACTCCTGGCAGATTAAAACTGTGTCCCAGACAGAGGCTCCAACTTGGGACCTTTGCCTTTCGCGGACAAGTGCTCTACCAACTGAGCCACCAAAGCACGACTCACACCTTTACTTCCGTCAGTTCCTCTTCTCCTACCTTCCAAACTTCACAGAAGTTGAAACTTCCTGGCAGATTAAAACTGTGTGCCGGACCGAGACACGAACTCGGGACCTTCGCCTTTCGCGGGCAAGTGCTCTACCAACTGAGCTACCCAAGCACAACTCACGCCCCGTCCTCACAGCTTTACTTCTGCCAGTACCTCGTCTCCTACTTTCCAAACTTTACAGAAGCTCTCCTGCGAACCTTGCAGAACTAGCACTCCTGAAAGAAAGGATATTGCGGAGACATGGCTTTGCCACAGGTACTTGCCCGCGAAAGTCAAAGGCCCCGAGTTCGAGTCTCGGTCCGGCACACAGTTTTAATCTGTCAGGAAGTTTCATATGAGCGCACCCTCCGCTGCCGAGTGAAAATCTCATTCTGGTTCACAGAAGTTCTCCTTCTAAACATCCCCTAGGCTGTGGCTAAGCAACGTCTCCGCGATATCCTCTTTGCTAGTCTTGCAAGATTCGCAGGAGAACTTCTGTAGGAGACGAAGTACTGGCGGCGGCAGTAAAGCTCTGACGACGGGTCGTGAGTCGTGTTTGGGAGGGGGGGGCCTCAGTCGCACAGCACTTGCCCGCCAAAGGCAAAGACCCCGAGTTCGAGTCTCGATCAGGCACACAGTTTTAATCTGCCACGAAGTTTCGTATCAGCGCCCACTCCACTGCAGAGTGAATTTCATTCTGAACAAATATCAAGTTTGTCTGTTTTTGCAATTAAGAACCGACGCGTCTGATTCTACATTTCATTTACGATGTAAATGTAAACGTTTGTATTCCAAAGGTTGATATTTACGTTCGAAATTTACTTTAGTGTTGCAAATTTGGTTGCACTGTACACTATGGTTAGATGTTTCAATGTCTGGTTAGAAACCACGTAACTTGATCTAGAAACAAGGACGTCAATGTAATAGTTTTGTGTTCCCATCGGAATGCTTGATATCGGTGAGTCCTCTTGCCTCTCACCGTTGGGGTCTGATTTCGGTCAGTATCCATGGTAGGTGCGCCTGTCACTATCACTTAATGGACATTGTACCTTAATAAAGTGGTTGTGGCTTGTAGCATAGAGTAGCGCCCAGTGCGAGGGTTACGGCTCTTGTATGGAACATACATCGAAATCAGTCACTATGATGTCAGCGTTCGTGGGCTGTCACCGAAATCTTTCCGATGGTTTGGAGATTCACCACTATCAACCACGTAGGGAACAGAAAACTATGTTAACATACAGGTAGCTTATTTGCCAGAAATGTCAATGTCTAGCCATATTATATGTACTGTACAATGACATTTGCAACACACAGGTAACGTTTGAACACAAATATCAACCGTTACAACACAAAGGTTTACATTTCCATCTTAAATGTAATGTAGAATCAGACGCGTTGGTTCTTCTTTGCAAAAACAGGCACCCCAGATATTCGTCTATTACAGCGCACATCTACCCCGAATGGGAAACAACGGTTTGAGTAACCCGTAATATATTTGGTGTAGAAACCGAATTTGCAGTAAAAATGGTGGGTTCCCATATGAAAATACAAAATTGATCCCGCTCATGAAGCAGGGATGGTTTGGAAGTGGTCAGCTGTAGCACAGACATATGTCCCCTTTACTAATTTTAACTTTTCATCTAGATTTTTTTTTTTTGGTGCGATGGACGTTTTCGAGATTTTTATCTGCCTCAACTTAAACCAAACACGCCAGCTACTGTGATATCTTTGGTGACCACGGTGTCACCTTACATGGCCGTAAGTTGGCTCCGCTTTCCACTCGCCCGCTTCCACGCCACGATCGCTTGCAGCATCCCACTGCTCGCTGATGTGTAGGCTGCCGCCTTTATTAAGGCTATTTCACCAGTTCCGTGCTTAAATACGCACTCGAAAGCGTGGTATAATCTCTTTGTCGGTGAAGTTGAGCAGCCACCTCATTCGCGTCCCGCTAGGAGACACGTACGCTCTGCACCTAACGGCGTTGCGCATGTGCTCGCCATAAGTTATTTACCACCGACAAGTGCAGAATGCCATTCAAGGACAGGTACCGTCAGTCATGTGTGGCACGTGGATGCCTTCAGCATTTGCTGGAGTTGGATATGATTTTAGGCCCGTGTTTGATGATCTGATCTTACAGATTACATGCCCGAGAAGCGCGTTGTTCAGATTTGTTGGAGGACTGCCTTAGAACTTTGTCTGCTATTTGTAGCTTCAGAATCTACAGGCAAAGTAGGGTTGGTGAACACTTTACTGTATGTACCGTAGAAGCAGATATTCCGAGCTACCTGCTCAGCCTTAGGATTCTCTGAACTGTGAGTTGTATCCAAGGAGGTTACCGTGTAACTTTTCCGAATAAAAATGGTTATTTGTTATGAAGTAAACCTGTACTAGATCGGTTTCCTGTCTTATGACTCCGCGCGTCCGTGTTGTTAGCATTAACATTGCAAGTATTGTAATTGCGGAAAGGCTATCTTATTAGACCAGTCGCCAAAATTATCTGAATTTGTATAGCTGTAGTGGAATAAACTTTTACCAAAATGTAAAATTGTATAATAAAAAAGGCTGTCCTATGAACTTTTATATTGTGCAGCACAGTGAACAATGCTACAATGCGTGACGTCACCCTTCGTGATTTACGGTTTCAGCACGCAAGACTAACATAATAGAAATGCTACATTAAATTACGAAACGAATTTAGAAGGAATAAATAAACTAAAATGTCCTGTAATTTTACGAACGCTAAATGACTAGACAAATTTCCAAGCTGCATGATGCACGCATAAATGTAACTCTGCACTGTGAAAATAAAACTGTGTGCATAAGAAATGATATCGAAAATGAACTTTACTTAATCTGACGCTGACAGTAGTTTTGAAATGCACCACCTAACTATGAATGGTTCTACTGTTTCCTGACTGGTCCTAATAAATTTTCATGGCTTATCTGTGGCAATGGAAACTCAGTACTGCTCAAAGTTATGAACATGCACATGTAGCGCAGGAACAGATCAGCTAAATAAAAGCAATGCCTTGGGCAGTGCAATGCAAGGACATGTAACTATGCCAAGTAGATCATGCTTCCTTTCTGGGCAACTGGGTTCCGCTCAGTGCAACGCGGCGTCACAAACAACCACAAAAATAAAATTTCGTAAGGAGAGGGTGGTGGAATTTGAGTCTGCTGAATAACTAAAAGGAGGCTAACCTTTTTTTAAATAATATATGGTAAATAATGTAGCTCATTCATTAGCTATTTCAATCATCTTTACAAAAATTACTTCTTATTAAAAAATATAACTGTCGTGAAATTAAGTATTGTAATTGTAAAGAAGCTATGAATCTGTAACTTCTGAGCGCAAGTCAATTGAACTAGTAAGCCAAAACAAGTAAGCCAAACCAATAAAGAAAAATCCTACCAAGACTTTCCATTTTCCAAACACTTCAAGAGGTTACGTACACGCAAGCAGTGTAGCAACAACAGCATCTGGAAATCTTCACGTATGAAATTAATCTCTACCAAACCATATTTCCAAAATTCAACATCCTCTGTATCTTTATCTCTGTGCTCTGCAGCGTATCTCCAAACCGTTTAGTAGCATGACGAACTCCCAACTCACTCACTTTCTCTTAGAATGCTCCAGCAACGACAATGCTACTCGCAACCGAAGATATCATTGTTTGCACTCAGAACATGTGGCGTGACGTATCTGCCATTGAAAACCTTTGTTTGAAAAATATCCAGTAATCAGATATAAAAAGTATGACACATCGAATGAGAACAGAGCTCACATTGCTTTCCTTGGACAGACCCTACCGAAATTAAGCTAGAAACCTTACAACCAGCTCAAACTTGGCTAAGTTACATTCCAAACACGCCACCGTGTTCAAAATGGTTCAAATGGCTCTGAGCACTATGTGACTTAACTTCTGAGGTCATCAGTCCCGTAGAACTTAGAACTACTTAAACCTAACTAACCTAAGGACATCACACACATCCATGCCCGAGGCAGGATTCGAACCTGCGACCGTAGCAGCAGCGCGGTTCCGGACTGAAGAGCCTAGAACCGCTCGGCCACAGCGGCCGGCGTTTCGGGGCAGGTTGGCTAGTTCTTGTCTATTGAGTTTGAGTCCTGTTGGTAATTTTTGGATACTGTGTGTGCCGGTTGCATGTAATTTGTTCGGTACTCAGAATTTATGTAGGTTCAGTTTTACTATCTGCTGTTTTAGCATGAACCATGTGGGCGTCATTGTTTAAATCTGATTTATGCAGTCTTGTATAAAATTAGCTTGACTTGTCACAAACCGAAACAAGCTGCGTACGGTGGTTCTTTCTCTCTTGGCTGAGATTTGCTTTATACCTAATTTTAGTTTTAGCTACTTGTTCCTGATCTCGGGCACTTTAATGAGACAGCCTCTACCTGTTTATGAGAGAACGAATAGTCTTCCTGTGATTTATGTAAGTTCTGAATTTCAAACGCACAGCAATCATCTGATTTAATATTTCAGCCGGCCGCGGTGGCCGGGCGGTTCTAGGTGCTTCAGTCCGGAACCGCGCGACTGCTACGGTCGCAGGCATGGATGAATGTGATGTCGTTAGGTTAGTTAGATTTAAGTAGTTCTAAGTTCTAGGGGACTGATGACCTCAGATGTTAAGACCCATAGTGCTCAGAGCCATTTGAACCATTTAATGTTTCAAATTATCGCTGAAGGATAACAGTTCTCTCACACGCTTATGTAAGCAGCACAAATCACAGTTTCTGCGGATGACTGACTCGCTTCTGTAGCGCAAGTACTTCTACTTTCTGACAGAATCGTTTCAGCATGTCACATTTTGGCAAAAATTTTCACGAAACTTAAGTAAGAAACAATCGCTCTGTACGTACAATTTAAAAAAATGTGCAGAGTTCTGTGCAGTGATGTGTCTTTTCCTTACTATTTTTCCCTCCTCAATGTTTGTTTCAATGTATCATATGACATAGAAGCGATATTTTCCACATTGTATCACAATAGCTCTATAATGAAGCAAGTCATTACCTTGAAGGTATGTTTTTTTTTTAACGTAAAATTGCTAAAAGATGTATGTCGTTTGTTCTACATCTTGTCAGTTACTCTGCAAGGCAATGTAATTTAATCTGCGTGAAGTGCTTAGTGCGTAACGGTTTGTGAGCTTGCGCCAATATTTCATAATGGAAGTCTCACTGTGAGTTACTAGCTCTGTCCCGTCAGTGCCCCGGCGAAACACTCGCACTATGAAGTCACAAGAAACATTCCGGGGCCCAAGAGAAATACACCCCTCACCCCCCCCCCCCCCCCCCCCCCCTGCGTAACAAACTTGTGACGCCACAGTAGTCGGCTTCTCCGCCACATTTCGCGAACGCTCGGCTGCGTGCAGGGCCTACGGGAAATTGTAATTGAAATGGTACCCACTATAATTCCAATCCTAAAAAAAGCAGGTGTTGACAGATGTGAAAATTACCGAACTATCAGTTTAATAAGTCACAGCTGCAAAATACTAACGCGAATTCTTTACAGGCGAATGGAAAAACTGATAGAAGCCGACCTCGGGGAAGATCAGTTTGGATTCCGTAGTAATGTTGGAACATGTGAGGCAATACTGACCCTACGACTTATCTTAGAAGAAAGATTAAGGGAAGGCAAACCTACGTTTCTACCATTTGTAGACTTAGAGAAAGCTTTTGACGATGTTGATTGGAATACTCTCTTTCAAATTCTGAAGATGGCAGGGGTAAAATACAGGGAGCGAAAGGCTATTTACAGTTTGTACAGAAACCAGATGGCAGTCATACGAGTGGAGGGGTATGAAAGGGAAGCAGTGGTTGGGAAGGGAGTGAGACAGGGTTGTAGCCTGTCCCCGATGTTATTCAATCTGTATATTGAGCAAGTAATACAGGAAACAAAAGAAAAATTCGGGAGTAGGAATTAAAATCTATGGAGAAGAAATAAAAACTTTGAGGTTCACCGATAACATTGTAATTCTGTCAGAGACAGCAAAGGACTTGGAAGAGCAGTTGAAAGGAGGTTATAAGATGAACATCAACAAAAGCAAAACGAGGATAATGGAATGTAGTCGAATTAAGTCGGGTGATGCTGAGGGAATTAGATTAGGAAATGAGACACTTAAAGTAGTAAAGGAGTTTTGCTGTTTAGGGTGCAAAATAACTCATGATGGTCGAAGTAGAGAGGATATACAATGCAGACTGGCAATGGCAAGGAAAGCGTTTCTGAACAAGAGAAATTTGTTAACATCAAGTATTGATTTAAGTGTCAGGAAGTCGCTTCTGAAAGTATTTGTATGGAGTGTAGCCATGTATGGAAGTGAAACATGGACGATAAATAGTTTGGACAAGAAGAGAATAGAAGCTTTCGAAATGTGGTGCTACAGAAGAATGCTGAAGATTAGATGGGTAGATCACATAACTAATGAGGGGGTATTGAATAGAATTGGGGAGAAGAGGAGCTTGTGCACAACTTGATTAGAAGAAGGGATCGGTTGGTAGGACATGTTCTGAGGCGTCGAGGGATCACCAGTTTAGTATTGGAGGGCAGCGTGGAGGGAAAAAAATCGTAGAGGGAGACCAAGAGATCAATACACTAAGCAGATACAAAAGGATGTAGGCTGCAGTAGGTACTGGGAGATGAAGAAGCTTGTACAGGATAGAGTAGCATGGAGACCTGCATCAAACCAGTCTCAGGACTGAAGACCACAACAACAACAACAACAACCCACTATACGTCTTAACTTCGTCGTATGCTAAATCGACGTTTCGACCCCTCTGCTGGGATCTTCTTCAGGATCTTCCGGTGTCCGCTATTGCTAGAGTGTTCCAGATCCTGAAGAAGATCCCAGTAAAGGGCTCGTAACCTCGAGCGGTCTAACACCCCGAAGATTTTAACTTTAAGAGTATTTATACTCGGCTGATATAGTTACTCACTCGCCGCCGGAGACAGCTGCTGGCATCCTTAAGGACCTGCAGTGCCACGTGCTGTGAAGTACGCGCCACAGCCTATCTTTCTCGTGGGCTTCACATAGGCCTAGTTGCCGTCCCGTTTTTCGCGGCACCTGCCGACACGACTTTTGGACCCGGGGGATAGCAGGTAGGGCCGCCCCGTGTCGTCTCACAGCGTGTCGTGTCCAGGGACAGACGCGCCGACATTACTGGCCATAATTGCCGGCTCGGCCGCCATTACAGCCCTGCTTTTGTCTAGATTACCGCCGCGCTCGACAAACGACTTCTCGGAGGACGCTCAAAAAAAGCTGTCATTTCACTCCTGCCGACTCCTTCCGCTCCACACACACACACACACACACACACACACACACACATCTCCTCGTTATGAAACATCTTCAAGACTAAGCTATTGTTGTAAGCTTGTTTACGCGACGAAGTTGCGCTGCACCTTCTCCCGTCATTTCCGCCATCATCTTACGGCACTTACGTTCATCACACAGGATACTCAAGGTGGAGTAAAATAATTTCTTTTCAATCCATTTGAGTGCTATAAATCTTTATAGATGTGGTCCTATTAAAATTGACGTATGTGTGTATTTTTACTCTTTCTTTTCAGAACAGTCAACGCCACGCTTACTTGCGTTGGAGAGGGTATTGTAATACTTTTTTGTTACCATTTCAATTCATTTATTCCTGTATTTTTGAGTCCTCAGTCTTCTGACTGCTGGAACCGCGCGACCGCTACGGTCGCAGTTTCAAACCCTGCCTCGGGCATGGATGTGTGTGATGTCCTTAGGTTGGTTAGGTTTACGTAGTTCTAAGTTCTAGGGGACTGATGACATCAGCAGTTAAGTCCCATAGTGCTCAGAGCCATTTGAATCATTTTCTTCTGACTGGTTTGGTATGGCATGCCACCAATTTCTCTCCTGTGCCAAGCTCTTCACCTCAGAACGACACTTTCACCCAAATATATTCTAACCTCTTTCTTCCCACACAATTTTTACCCTATACGTCTCTATCAAGTACCATGGAAGATACTCCTTAAGGTCGTAACAAATGTCCCATCACCCTGCCCACCCTGTCAATATTTTTCAAATGTTCCTTCTAGCCGATTCTAAGGAGACCCCTGATCGTCATTTCTTATCAGTGCACCTAATTTTTAGCATACATTCACGGGAGTAGATCGTAAGCTCTTAGATTCTCTTCTTTCCAAGGCTTCCAACAGTTCACGATTCAATTTTCTCATTCTGATAAGACCGAAAGAGCGATCTGTTTTACTTGCTAAAAACATTCAACAGCGAAGATAGCATAAATATTTCCTTATTTAAATCAACCGACTTCGACAGTCTTTGCGAAAGATTATTTAAGACTTGAAGATGGCGGCAATGTCTGTCGAAACCGGTTATCTCACATAAAGAAATATTTAAGCGATCTTCGCTGTTGAATGTTTCTATCAAGTCCATGATTCACTTCCAAACAACGCCACGCCCTAAATGTATAATCTCAGAAATTTCTTGTTCAAATTAAGTCCTGTGTTTAGAACTGGCAGCTTTCTTCCTGTGAGGAGTGCCCTCTTTGCATATGGTAGTCTCCTTCATACATCCTCCTTGCTACTTCCGTCATGTGAAATTTTGCTTCCAAGGTTGCAGGTTCCCTTCACTTCGTCTACTTCCTGGTCCGATAACTGAAAATGTGACAAGTATTCACCACATGAAATACGTACTATGACCCATTACAACAGTCGCGTAGCTGTCACTGCGGGAACACATGAAGCCACCACAGTTGTCTTATACGCAGCCTTCTTGACGACGCCACTACGTATGTTAGGGGCGAAGGATTCTATAAGCAGCACTGCTTTGTGAGTAACATTGTGATACACAGTCCTAAGCCAAAACATTATGACCACTGCCCACCGCGACGTTGGAAGCCGCCTGGTGGCGTTGCGGGCACGTGACATGGCAACTAGAATGAGAGGTGCCTGGGTGGAGAAGAGTTTGTACCTCTTTAATTCTAGCGAATTTTGCATGATAACTGGACATGCACTCGACCCCCTCCTTACATACCACCTAATTGATTATGTGCATAACGATAAGGATAGTAATTGATGGTGGACCCTGCTAGTTGGTAAAATAAGGGGTGCACACTCATAAAAATTTGATAAAAATCATTATCCACTCAGTATACAAAAAGGGAATTTTATCATAATGAACGACAAGAAATGGGATTCTACATCTATCTATGAAATTATATTATTATTATTATTATTATTAAGCATTACAATCCATGAAGGCTTTTTGCTGCAGAATGGACAATGTTGAACCACTTTGCTCTGTCTTTACAAGTAATTTGCCACTGTCTGTCATGTCCTAGTTTTCTGAGATCGTCTTGAATATTGTCCAAGTATCTCATGCGTGGGCGTCCAAGAGGTCGTCTTCCGGTGGGAATCTCTTCAGTCACTTTCTTGATGGTCCTGTTTGGTGGTGCTCTGATGACATGCCCTATCCATTTCAGTCTTTTGGCTTTAATTTTGGCCACTATATCGGAGTCTTTATATAATTTGTAAATTTCATTGTTATTTAGCAATCTCCATTCATCACTGATCCTATCTCTTATGGGTCCAAATATTTTTCTCAAAATTTTTCGTTCAAATACTCTTAATCTGTTTTCCTCTTTTTTTGTGAGAGTCCAGGTTTCAGATCCATAGGTGAGTACTGGTATAATCAATGATTTGTATACTTGTAGTTTGGTGTTCCTAGAAATTATATGTCGATTAAAAATTACGAAGCGATTTATTATAAATCAGAACACAAAGGTACTTGATTCACAATACAAACTTTAGGCTAAAGGGTAGGTCATACTGAACTATTATGAGAATAAGAGTTTGCTCGACCACAAGGGGCTCCTACTCTCTGTGATGCCATAGACTGACAATAATGACCGGAGGTCCTAATGAATCATATATTACTCCCCCGCTTATAATGCAGCAGTGCGATTAGCTGCGAGAGTTCGAATGGGATCACATGACGAAACAAGTAAGGTGGACTTTTAGTAAAGCGAGCACACGTGCCGCTGAGGAGTTCAGTATAAAAATGATAGGTCCTACAATGCCAGTGCCGCAAAATACTTTACTAGTCCTGAAACGTGCAGCACATTGTCGGTAGGCAGCGTTCTGATTATGTAGGCGCGGACTTATGCTGTGCAGCAACTCTGTTTCAACCAATGGCTCGAAGGCTGTCCAGTTCTGCCGAAAAAGTATGACTAAGTCGCAAGACTGCCCGACTCCAACAAAGATCAGATCCCGAATGTCCTGCGCCCACGCAACGCAAGAACGAAGCCAACATTACTCAGTTCCCCACTACTCTCTAAAAGCGCGAATCAGCATTCAGTGCTGATTCAAAAATTCCCCAACACTATCTCAAAACTTCATTCGTGCCCTTTCCCTCCAATTTCGAGCAGGGCTTTATGGCGTCAGGTTGAAGTTGACCGATCAGGCCTCTGTTATTTAGCTTGGGGCACTGAACTTGCCATTTGACCGGCTATGAAAGCAACATGCCTAGACCACCGGCCATGTGGCGCTAGACAGTCGCGCCCAGCAGGGCACAGTCCACAAATATTCTCAGAATCATGAGGACGATGCAGTCAGTCGGCGCCAGCAGTCTTCGTTCCAGACGCGCCGGAATGGTAAACACAGACTGCAACGACTCTCAGACGGCTCGCAAGTCGTTTCGCCCTGCCTACAACGTGCGAAACCCGACCAAGGTCAGTCGTCCCACCAGTCGCTCAAGCCCATAGATGTACGACCCTTTCAGTATTCACTGAAGTACAGCCCAACACCGGAAATGCAGTGTGCTGCGTCCTCCGGTGCTCGCCTTGCACAGGCCACGCAGGGAACTAACAGAGAAAACTAAAAGCAAGACCACATACAGTTCCCAACATGCATAGCAATCATGTGAAAAGTATTTTGGGCTCTCAGTGCAAATACTCTCACTAGAATAACCTTATTCGGCCTGTTACCACCGTGCAATGACAAAAAACATTAATAAAATTGATAAAAATGGGAGGCGACATGCAAAAGAGGGCATGGAACCTCTCAAAAGTACGCCGAGGAGCAGACCCGGACGGCCGATTAGCCTAGCATAGATATGGGCTACAAACAGGGATATCCATCGAGATAAGCGACTTTGACAAAAGGCAGATTATTATTATGCAGAACCTGTGAAAGAGTATCCCGATAACGGCGAAGGTGGTAGGATGTTCACGTGCTACTGACGTGAGGATCTACGGAAAAACTTAGGACAGTGAAACTACCCCTAGGCGCTAAATGGTTGGACGTCTACGACTCTTCACAGAACGCGGGCTTCGGAGGCTCTTCTTCTCTGTAAAGTACTACAGATGGTGATCTGTGGCATCTGTACTGAAAGAGCAGAATGCTGGTGCACGCTCAAATTTTTCGGAGCACACCCTCATCGTACATTGTTGAACATGGAGCTCCGCAGCAAATCACCTCTACGTGTTCACATGTTGACCCAACGACATCGTCAATTACGACTGCAGTGGACACGGGACTATAGCGATTCGACCGTCAGGACTATCGCGATTCGACCGTCGATCAATGGAAACGTGTCGGCTCTTCCGGTGAACACATTTTTGCTGCAGTACGTCGCTGGTCGTCTCCACAAACGTCGTCATCGAGGTGAACGGCGGCTCGAAACGTGCGGCGTGCCACAGACGCAGGCTGGTGGGAGCAATATTGTGCTAGAGGAGACATCCTCCTCCGATTGCATGAGAGCTGTGGTAGTAATCGAAGACACGCTTACAGTTGGAACCACCTGCATCCCTTCATGCTCGATCCATCTTTCAGCAGCATACTTGTCTGTGTCTCAGAGCTAGAACCACGAGCATAATAAGATGAATGAGGGGTGTTTCCTCTGTTGGCTTTGCCGTTTGCCATCGGGCTTCGGAATGCCTCCTGAAGGAATCATTTTATTCCACGATAATGACCCTTCCTCCCCCCCTCCCCCCCTCTGCCAATAGGAGGAAGGCGACACATTTAGGGAATTGGCTGGTGGGAAACTCTGCAACATCCTTCTTCCAGCCTGGATCTTTCACAGTTTGATTTTCACATCTTTGGCGAGCTCAAAAAAAAAAAAAAAATAGGGCAAGGAAGTATGTCGGTTTCACTCGGACGAGGAAGTGCAAGAGTGGGTGCGGTTGTGGTCCGTCAGTGGCCAACCTCGTTCCACGAACGACGTATTGATAGTTTCTTCTCCGAGCGGGATAAAAGTCTTAAAACGTGTGGTGATCACTTTTGAATTGAATCATTTCATAATCATGTTATGACGGCTGTTCGGTTTTCATTTGAATGCCCCTCATACATAGTCGATGTGCGTTAACCAGTAGTGTTCATATTTTGATCTTACCTGAAAATTTTTGTGACAGTGTGGTAGTTCACCATTATTTATGGCGTATCTATAGTATCCGATTCCTTTTTTTCGTCGAAAAGAACTCCCTTACCAACCTGCAGATGACCCGGTAAGTGTGCGACCCAGCCTTAACAAAAATGCTTCGTATTGTAATTGTGAGAGCGGGCCGCACAATCTTACTCTAAGTCCTGCTAAATTTGCTTAAAGCCAAAAATTTCTTCAGAGAAATTTTATGAATTTAATAATGACTTTTAGTTGACAAATGCGACAACGATTTATTGAACGAAATATAATCTGGAATTTAACAGCGGTTACCGTTTCTTCAGTAAACATGGGGATTAACCAATGGCGTCCAGAAAAAGTTTACAAGTTTGTATGAGAATGGTCCGACACTTTTAGAACTGAACTGGCCTTCGGAGAAGTTTGTATTTGCGGAACACGTGCAGAATCTCTAAACTTCATCGCGTGATATGTGGGTAAATATCAAGTCTTGATGTGCTCAACATGCTGCTTCGTAAATTACGTCCTGACGCCACACAATCGAATGAAATAAAAGTTCAGGTTCCGCTAGTTCCCTGTACATTTTACCTTACACAGCATGTCCCAGGACGAATGGTCAGTATTCTGGGAATCCAAAATCAGATAGCCTCGGAACAGATTTAATATACATCACTATTTATTTTCATAACTAACAATTTACATAAAATGTTTTATAACTCGCTAACCATTCGACCTGCTTCAAATTATGAAACTTCCTGGCAGATTAAAACTGTGTGCCAGACCGAGGCTCGAACTCGGGACCGAGTTAGAGTCTCGGTCCGGCACACAGTTTTAATCTTCCAGGAAGTTTCATATGAGCGCACACTCCGCTGCAGAGTGAAAATCTCATTCTGCTTCAAATTATAGTGTCTGTCATACCCTTGAATATTGACCATTCCTGCCAGGACACCCTGTATAAGGGTTACTCGTAGTAATCGTAGTTCAACTTCCAATATGCTTCGCAAAATTTATTAAAGGGATTTGTTACGTATTATCCAACTTCGACCAAAAACAGCGAATTCGATACGGAATCTACCTTACAATACTTGTTTCCTTAAGTGTGTGTACGTATTGTGGCGTGCTTTCGATTCCAAAACCACGTAGCCACAAGGAAAGTTTGCAAGCATTTAGCGGTATTAAGGATCGCAATATTTAGCGCGTCGGATGACATATTTCGCTTCATATATAAATGAAATCGACAAATGAACTTCTTGGAAGATATTTTAAACTCAAGAAACTTAATTATTCCTTCGGAGACGATATTCATTTGGAGGATTTCCTTGAAATGTTTATAATAAGAAGTCTGATTATATATACACATTACTTTTTAATCAGACTGCGTAAGTATTTCCGTACTTTCTTAACGATATAGTTTTGCTTCTCATTTCATGGTGAAACCGTTTTCGAAAGGCTATCTCTGACCTTCGTTTTATTACGAAAAGGACAGCTTATTAATTGAGGAAATGCTAAACGTTAGGTGGGTAGACAACAAATGAAGAAATGCTGACTCGAACTGGAAAAAAATGAAAACTTGGCTTAAAGAAGGGATCAGTTAACAGGACCCATCACGAGACATGAAGAACTCGTCGGTCTAGAAATGAGGGAAATGTTGGTGAGGAGGGGTGGGGTGGGAAGTATAAATAGGAGGGATGTATCAAGAGTTGACTATAGCGAGCAGGTTCTAATGAATGTGGGCTGCCGTAGGTATGCAGAAATGAAGAGGCTTGCACAGGATACAATGGCGTGGAGAGCTGTATCAATCCAGTCCTCCACCACCACCACCACCACCACCACCACCACCACATTATACATTTGCTTCCTATGAATTACATGATTGGTTTTATCCACTACGCGCTTGCGGCTTTCCGTATGGGCTAAGGTACCTAGAAACCACGCAACACGCTGAACACTATCGTCACGCGGGTTGTCGCTACAAGCGCCTCACTGAATGGAATAATATTGTTAATACCGACAAGCTGGTTGCTTCGCTATTTTGAATAGGAAGAAAGATATGTGTATGCATCCTACACCATCTTCATTGTGTGGAATGCGTAATTTGTGCGACAGCTACACGCATTCCGCCAAATTAATACTTTGGCTACTTATTTTTATTTAGACATTTGCCTGTGCTACAGAAACAGTTGTCGGAAATAATAAGCTTTAATCTCTGCTATCAAAAGTTTCTGCTGCCATACAAACTATGGTAATGGTTGAATCAGTTAAGACCTCTATAATTGTGCATTTTAATTCTCCCAAGAAAAATTCAGCTTGGCTAGTAGTATATATAATGTTTCCCCTTCTGTTATATTTGTAAAAGTCGTTGTTAATGTCAAACAGTAACAGATGTTATCCTTCCCACTGCTTAAACAAATAAGTAGATCATGTACGTTTGTGTATCCCTACATTTTTACAGTGAATTCTTTCCTACTAAGTGAAGGATAAACGCAAAATATTGTTCCATGCATCATAAGTATTCCAATGGAACTGATTTTTTCGTTTCTGTAGTTAGAAATTTCACTTGAGGAATGAATCTGAAACTAATCGTTTCACAGTGAGATTTTTTTTCCTGGATTAAGATTTCGTGATTACGAACTCCTAAGGTTGATTACATGCTACCATTAAAAATTCAGTCTTTTAATTTACATTAAGAAATACAGAACACGATATGCTACGAGGGCTATTCGGAAAGTAAAGAACGATACGTCGCGAAATGGAAACCACAGTGAAAATCAAAACTGATTTATTTGCAGCAGTTGGCTACAACTTCAGCTACTTATTTCCATAGTTGCCGATCCGACTTAGACGTTTGTCGTAGCGTTGTACCAACTTAACAATACCCTCGTTATAGAAGGCAGCCGCCAGTGTTTCCCGCCAGTTCTCTACGCTGGCCTACAGCTCGTTGTCTGTGCCAAAATGTTGTCTTCATAGCCAGCTGTTCACGTGAGCAGAGATGAAACTCAGAGAGAGACCATTACGGGCTGCATTGTGGGTAATCAAACATTCCCAACTGAAAACGATACAGGAGCATCTTCATTGCCCCTGCAGAATGCGGCTGAGAACTGTCTTGAAGAAGAAAACGCACGACCGTTATGTAATGTTGGCTGCATAGCTTCAGGCGAAATACTTCACCAGGCCCTCGTACTTGACGGGAAACACTATTGTTCTAAGTATCTTTATATGCTCCCTGTGTGCTCAGAACTAAAAAGAATGACGTAACGCGATCGTCGGGCATGCTAGAGACACTGCCCAACACACCTGTGCAAAACTTCATCGGATTTTCACTGTGGTTTCCATTTCGCGACCGATCGTTCCTTACTTTCTGAATAACCCTCGTAAAATATGACATCGTCGTCGTCGTCGTGTGATGAAGGTTTTGTCCATTATAAATATGTGAAACAGCTTTTATTGTTTCAATGCAAATATATACAAATCCTAAATTGTATCATAAATATAAATGAATCCAATATAATGTAATATCTAAATATACGATATGTTATTTTCATGTACATTCAGATATAATTTCTATGTAATACTATCATAGTGGGAAGTGCTATCACCCGACAGATAAAAAAATTCGCCCCTGCAACTTCATCGAGGAGGACAGGAATCTCAGGTGGACAGAGAGGAGATGGCAGGTTTGTTGGCGGAGAAATGAGCGTAATTTCGTGGAAGGTAAGTTGTTTTCTACGTGGTAATGTTTGGATAGCAAAGTGCCGAGTGGAGTGTCGGAGTGTAGAGAGATTGGAAAGCAATTTTAGAAGTTTAGCGAAGAACGGTATGAAGGTGTTGCCAGAATGGGTGATTACGTCATTGTTCTAATGAGTCATTGAATTTTAAGTCAAAACATCGAGGTCTACGTGGAAAGGGAGAAGATGAGAAGAGCGGAAGATTTTCAAGATAATCGACGCGGAATATCATTGAGAAGGCAGAAATAAAGGTAACGAAAAAAGAAGTGAATTGCGTGGAGTTTCGTCACAAAAGTGCTAATGTACGGAATAACAGCTGTGACGGAGCACGGAGAAGATAACTATTTACTAAAACAGAGAGAAAAGTGAACCGCATAATCAAAAAGTGACTGCTGCAAGAAACCTCCTGCACTGGGAAACATACATTGGGAACAGTGCACAGAAGTCAAAATTATTTATTGTGAGGTTGAAGCACCGATTAGCTGGACAGTGAAGTTTGAATAAACCGACACCACGCCACACGCCACTTAAATATGTTACTAAGTGAGTGTCCCTGTTGAAATAAAAAAAGTCTTTGTATTCGTAATATGATACAGAGAATTCTCAGCGCTGTACCTCATCTGAAGTGATTCCGCACTTTCATGTTACCAATTTATTGTTTTGAAGTGGCTATTTTGCAGGAGAACTCCGTCTAGTGTCAGCTGCCTTGCAACTGCCTCCACTAGTAAAAAGTCCTGATAAAGGAAGGGGGTTTGGCATTGGGCTCACGACCCAGTCCCGTAAAAAGCTATTTGTTACGAAACGCAAAGCTGCCTCGGACTTGGATGTACAAAAGGCGTTCAAAAAGTTTTGCACAGTCGTCTCTAATTTTTTTTATTTTTTGCAGGAGGTGAATGAAATTTTTTGTGCACATACTCTGAACATTTAGCTATAAGTTGATATATAGAAATATTCACAGGAAGTTGCTTCCTGCCTATGGGGAGGACGCAGTGGATCGCAGCAGTATCCACCGGTGGTTACAGAGGTTTCAAGAAGGTGATTTATCTCTACTAGACAATCCACAGTGCGGTAGACCTTCGACGCAGTGAGTGATGGGAATAAGGAGACCATTGATCAAATCATCCAAAATGACAGATGTGTGACGACACGACAGCTTGCTGAAATGACTCGTTTATCATTGGGTAGTGTGGTATCACTGGTACAATCACTAGGGTACAGAAAAATCTGTACACGTTGGGTGCCTAGCTTACTGACAAGAGAAATGAAAACAATGAGGAAGAACGTGTGCGAGGGTCTCGGGAAAACCTTTACTGAAGTGTTTTGACGGCGTCATTACCCACGATGAAACATGGTTGGTTTTGTCCGAACCTGAGAGCAAAACCCAATCGATGGAGTGGCGTCATCCGGGTTCCCCTCGGAAGAAGAAACCAAGAGCCGAACAGCAGGCTGAAAGGTGATGGCCTCCTTCTTCTGGGATCAGTGTGGTGTCATTTTCATTGACTTTCTTGAACCTGGGTCCACAATTAACCGGGACCGATACCGTTTGTCAGTGGACTAGCTGCGACGTGCCATCAAGACCCACAGACCACAGCTTCAGGGTCAGCTCATCAATGCCAAACCCAAAACAGCCCTTATGACGTAAGAGAAAATCAGGAAAATGGGTTGGAAAATTGTCCCTCATTCTCTCTACAGTCCGAACTTAGCTCCGTCTGATTTTTACCTCTTTGGTCGTCTGAAGGCCCACCTGCGCGGTAAAACATTTGATAGTGAGAAAGACTTTATTTTCTGTGTCAAGCGATGGTGTAAAAGCCAATCCCCAGAATTTTACCAAAGTGAATTTACATCATGGAAAGAATGTTGGGTCAGATGCGTCACAGCTGATAGAGCTACATTCAGTAGGCTCAATGTGTAGCTAAATGTTCCAAGTATGTTCACAAAAAATTTCGTTCTCCTCCTGCAAAAAATAAAAGAATTAGAGGCGACAGTGCAAGACTTTTTGAACGCCCTTTGTATACAATGGAATACGACAGGTACAAAGGAAAAACGGTGTACCATTTGGAAATTTTAATTTTGTACCTTGGAATGCTCAAAGCCTATATATACCACACAACACTCGGACTATGGTCTCAGAAATTAAGCGATATGAACTAGACCTTGTGACAGTACAAGAGACAAGATGGTTGGGTGAGGGTACTCACAAACAAAATGAATACTTACTATTTTAAGATTTTATTAATTCGGCACTGGTTTTGTAATACAAGACGGAACAGCAAATTCTGTTAAACAATTAAAAACTGTTAACAAAAGAGTATACTACATACCACTAGAAAACCAAGTGCTAGGTATCACGCCGCGACAGAGGGTAAAACAGATGAGGAAACGTAAGAGTTCTGTGACCAAGTAGAACAAACATTTGAAAGCACACTAACCAGAAATATCGAGATAGTTCTGGGAGATTTTAACGGAAAAGCAAGAAAAGAAGAATTCTATATACGGCTGTAGGACGGCACGGTCTGCACGACGAGACCAATGAGATTAGTCAGAGGATGATCAGCTTAGCTGTCTCAAAGAACCAGGGAGTAGGTTCGACACAGAATTCACAAGGAGACCTGGCATTACCGGATGGAACAACTACGAGCCAGACACATTACATTTTGGTGGGACTGTGCTATAGCCATCTAGTCATGGACCACAGGTCGTATACAGGAGCCGACTGCGCAGCAGACCACTTCATCCTTGCGTATGGACTTGAACTGAAGATCACCTAGATGCACGAGACTATGAAGGAGACACTACAACCCGCTTTGAATATGATGAGACTGCAAGAAAGTGTGACTAAAGAAAATATGGTACTGAAATCAATAACTGTTTTGAAACCCTGGATGTAAGAGAGAACGCGGCGGAAAAGTGGAAATAAATTAAGCCCACGGCACGAACTGTAGCAGAGAATACGTTGAGAAGAAAAAAAAAAAGAATGAAGAAGACAAAAGAGTTCAACGAGACCTACCAGAAGGCTACAGAAAAGAGAAGAAAAGTGAGGGAGAAGTGGATACACATGACGCAATATTGCGATTAACTTGTATAAATTCCAGTAATCGTGCGTATGTTCGAACAGGCTAACCCGTAAAGATCCTTAAATGCAGTCGAAGTAATTGAAAGACCGAAGGTGCACGTCGTCGGACACTCGAGAACAGTTGAAAGTCTATCCTAGATAAAGTGTTCGTGCTTCCTCCGCCGCTCCCGCTCCCCCTCCCACCCCCCTCCGCCCCCACCAATGGCGCTGAGGACCATAGTGACAGCAGCTGATATGGATCACATTACCTCTAAATTTTATCGCCTTCCATAAAAGGTTTCAATGGCCGTGTTTTGATACCTGGAAGATTCGGCATTTCGGCAGAGAGGATTGAGCTTGAGACCAGCACCAGTTGGGATCGTCTCGCTGCTCCCGTACTATCCCAGCTAAAAAGCGGAGGTCGGCAGCTTGGTCCCAGAGGAGCGGACCTCCCCGGATAGGTAGGTGGGTACCCAGTGACCCGGTTGCTTACTATGGTAATGAGGCCCGGACAGGGGCAGCCTTTTACAAATGATGGCCTGTCCAGTCTCGGCGGGACACCGTCCTTCTGGCCTGCGGAACACGTGGCCTGTGGGGGCACGTGTCATCTGCCCCCCCTCCGCATTACTTCCTTCCCCCCCCCCCCTCTCTCTCTCTCTCTCTCTCTCTCTCTCTCTCTCTCTCTCTCTCCCCCCCCCCCCCAACGTGTGCACGCCGCACAGACACACACACACACACACACACACACACACACACACACACACGTGTGTGACTAAAAATAAAAATGGCGGAAACTTCTGTGAAAAATGGGCATCGGAGCAGGTACACTAGATATGGTGGTGACAATTTTGATATGTACGTCCATAGTGTTTCACATGAACGCCAACTGAACGGTAGAAAGGTGCCGAATGCCTTGGTGTGTCTTTCCTAGACATAACAGTTATTTCATAGGCGCAATTCCAGACAAAGTTTTCTCTTGTCACATTCGACCCCATGCTCGGACCGTTTACGACAGAGAATGGGGCTGGCAGTGACAAACATAGACAATGTTCAAATAAAGAATTGAGTGGTATTTTTATTTCGATTGCTAAGGCATTTTGGCAACAAATTTTTAATTACGACACAAAGGAATTTACTGCATTTAGCTGGTAATGTGCATTGATTTACGTGAATGGGGAAGGTTGAAAATTTGTGACAGACGAGTATTCGAACCCACCAGCAACTAAATGCCATAAATTCCTCTATATCGTGATCAAAATGGCGTCCATTACATATTTTTAACTCTCCAAAAATACAAATTGTCCATAATTAATCAGAATTAGAAACTAAGCAAAATAATCACAAAATTAAAATTAGTTGAAGATCAAATACGGCCTCATTATGGAGGTGAATCAGTAATATATGAAAATTATGTTTTAGTACAAAATTGGAATTTAACGTAACAAAAAATGGAAAGGTCAGGTCTCCTCCTTCACGAATACAAAATAAACAATTAAATGTGAACAAGTCGCTCATCAGTCTCATGGCAGTTATGTCAAATACTATAGCAACCGACATCCGTGCGGTCTGAGTGAGACCAGAGTACACACTTTCCGTCACATTTCTCCAGGCCTGCTTTCAGTATATTGTGTAAGACAAACAAGACAGAAAACTTTCTCATTTTCTGATGATGATGGAGGCGTCTTCCTTTCCTTTCTTTTTCCTTTGCCTTCTTTGTTAAGTGAGTACTTTGATGAATTCTTTTTATTCATATGTTTCGCCTTTTCCCGTTGTTTGGCTTCGAATTCTTGCCTGATCACTTCCTTATCACGAGTATCTGTGTAAAGTATGGTTTCTTTTTAGTTTTGTAACCTCGGGTTCTCATTTTTTCTCTGAGAAGCCTTTGGGTGAGGCCGTTGGAGTAGTCACAGGATCACTCAGCAAAAATGAGAGAGAGAGAGAGAGAGAGAGAGAGAGAGAGAGAGAGAGAGAGAGAGAGGGGGGGGGGGGAGGTATGTTTCTTAATCATTCTTCATGCCTTGAGTAACTCTGTTGCTGCGTGTCTGTACAGAACGCTCATTAGGAAAGACTTCATTTTGCTGTCGACATTTGCTGAACTGCAAAGGGCGCAGTTTGCGTTGCACCTGCGTAAAAATTAACGTTAGTGGGGAGAGAGAGAGTGCGTGATTTCACGAGTATCAAAGCAAAATATTTCAGAATTATGTGTTATTTATTTATTATTCTGTAATATGCGAGTATGAAGTGTGACGTAAAATTAAATGAAGCGAAGACAATTTATAAAATCTGTTGTTCATCGAAATGGGACTGAAGGGGAAAAAGTAACGGAGTAGTGAGTGAGTGAGGAAGTTCTTTATTTACAGCAGCTCGCTTTACCACAACGTCGAAGAAAGAGAAAAAAAAGTGTGAACTGGCTTATTGCGTCGAAATGAATAAACATGAGGACAGCATAATTAGTGAGTCCCTGGGCGTTCTTGCAACCCACGAACGTATCGCTATTTTGTGCGACCATGAATACAAATTTTTTGCATGAAAATTCACTCAACGGAGGAGGAAATTATCTCCACTAACTTAACGAAATTTTTCGGTCGAAAACACAAGCTTATTCATTAAGCTGTAGCACTTATACAGGGAGAAACTCACATAAATACATTTGCTTAGTATTTATCGTCTATGTCATACTAACATTTCACACTAATAATATGTGACAAACAAAAATAAGAACATCACTTTTCCACATTCTTAATTCTCTTAACTTTTACCTGTGTTACTTATTGAATAGGTTCCTTACGACTTTTTGGCGCTGTTCAATAGGTTACTTGTGAGTGATTTGTCGCTTTTAATGATTTCATTTTTTTAAAATTTGAAATCGGCCATTGATGTTTTATCTCTTATTATCAGTCTTGTATCTGCCTCGATTAACACAAGTAAAATTTTGAGGCCACATGTGCCACTTTTGTACTTAGCGTGAGCACAACCCTAAATTAATGACGATATTGTAGTGTCTGTGTTATTCTGATTACGATGCAGAGTTCCTTTAGACACATACGCATGCATGTCTAAAGGAACCTTGCATCGTGAGCAGAATAACACAGGCACTGCAAAATTGTATTTACTTGCCGATGCCGGGCAAGCGACTTTCTTGTACAACGTCTGACCTGTACGAGAATATACATAATGGACGTACGAGAACAGGTCGCAGACGCATGGTTAACGACATAAGGAAGTTTGGATCGGGCCGTTAGTTGTGCACGGATAGCCGAATGGTGAGGCGACCGCTAGCGATAAGCGGGAAAGCCGGCTTCGAATCCCGGTGCGGAACAAATTTTCGTTGTCATTCCATTCTACAGCTGATGGTAGTCCCCATTTATAATTGCTAATTCATTTAATGTGCTAAATTAATGAAGCGAGCTGAGGCGTTCTAAATGGAATTAGGGAAATAAATTTTGGTAGCTGCTCGCTAGAAAAAGAATGAACTGGAGAGAATCATCTTGTGTAAATATTTAGGGGTAACAGTGAAAAGGGATATGACAGGGATCACTTAAAATCAGCATCAGAAAGGGAGAATGTAAGGGTTCTGACAAGGAGCAGTGCATATCGAATACAAGGCGCCAGTGCGACCACTTGTATTACTCCAGCGTTTGGAGTCCTCACAAAGGAGGCACGGCAACAGACGCCGAACGAATTCAGCGGCGCACTGGTAGGATCAGAAGAAATCAGTCTAAACTACCCCGTCCGTGCAAACAGTTTCTGGGCCGGATTAAGAAAAAAATAGAAAAAACTCAAAATGTTGAGTTCAATGATCCAAGCGTTCTACATAGTCTCTCCCCCCACCCCCAACCCCTCCTATCACCCCCACCCCCCACCCCAACCACCATCCCTGGACTTCTTGATGAAAACGCACAATGCTTCATACGATCACGTTAAACAGTAAAGTCCTCCTTTGGAATGATGATGATCAACTCGGATTGAGTGACGGTTATGTCGTCAGAGCGTCGACCCTTCCTGCCGATTTCTGTACTTCGTCGTTCCGTCGCAGATTCTTATTGGTAACACCAAGCCATGACGTTCGGATGTCTAGGTGTGCGAGTCAAACTTTGTACACATTTTTCTCTCCTTCGGAAGATTGCGGAGAAAGTCTTGAACACTTGATTCAGAGATGTAGCTCTATTGTGATTTGTGACACAACAACTTTGGCGCAATACGGCCGCGTATGTACTACTTAACACTGTCTACTCACAACTGAATGGACGAATGAACAGTTGTTGTTTACAGTTGTTATTTCAAGCTTCCACCGTGGTTACTGCGCTGGCGTCGCCTAGACGTTAGGAATAACATTAATCTCGGAACGTTATGGACGGGCGGTGTATACGAATGTGTAAAAGAAGTGCTCTGGCATTCCTTGGAAAAATGACTACTTAGTTCTCGCGACATCCAGCCCGATAAGTGTCGGTAGTCTCTATATTATACCTCGTTTGGGATCGTGAATTTAAGAGAGATTAGAGCGCATGCAGAGGTATATAAGGAAGTCCCGCTCTCGGAGTACGACTGTAGTAGGCAAAATACAAATATCAGTACGAGGTGCCCACCGTCATGTATTGTAAAATATGTTGCGGCGTATATGGAATAAACCCGAACGCCGTCAGAATTTAGGGTTTGTTCAGGAATATTTTCTGAATACTTTGGTACAATGGAGCCGTGGTGTCTTGTGGTTCCTTACAGGTGTGTTGCATTTCGTTTGATTTTTTTGCATTATTTATCTTTCGACCTTTTTCGCAGTGAAAGTACCTGTACGTTCAAGAAATCGAACAAACATACAGTCATTTGCCCATCGGGCAGACTCTTGTATGGACGACGTATAATATGCATCACTGGCATAGACAAACCAATGAAAGATTTGACAGCAAATAAGTCACCAGGGACGGATTAAGTCCTAAGTCGGCTTTACGAAGAGTACTCCTTGGCATCAACTCCTTATCCAGCCTGTATTTATCGTGAATGTCTCGCCCAGCACAAAGTCTCAAGCGACTGGAAAAAAGGGCAGATGACTGCGGTATGTAAGAAGGATAGAAGAACGGACCTGCAGAATTACAGATCAATATCCCTGATTTCTGTTTGCTGCAGAATCCTTGGACATGTTCTCAGTTCGAATATAATAAACTTTCTTGAGATTGAGAAGCTTATATGCACGAATCAGCATTGTTCTACAAAGCACCGCTCGCGTGAAACTCAGCTTGCCATTTTCTCACATGATGTACGGCGAACTATGGATGAAGGGTAAAAGGCAGAGTCCACATTTCTACATTCCCGGAAAGCATTTGACAGGGTGCCTCACTGCAGCATGTTAACGAAGGTACGAGAATACGATATAATTTCGGAGGTTTGTGAGTGGTTCGAAGAATTCTTAAAAAATAGAACCCAGAATTTGTACTCGACGGCGAGTGTTCATCAGAGACAAGGGCATTGTCAGGAGTGCCCCAGAAAAGTGTGATAAGACAGCTGTTGTCCTCTATGTACATAAATGATTTGGTGGACAGGTTTGGCAGCAGTCTCCGATTGTTTGGTGATGCTGCTATGGTGAACGATAAGTTACCCAAACTGAGTTACTGGAAAGATACAAGGAGACTTAGACAAAATTTCTAGCTGGTGTGACGAATGGCATTTAGCTCTAAATGCGCAAAAATGTACGTTAATGAGGCTGAGTAGGAAGAACAAACATGTAATTGTTTGCCTTCTTGAGGTTCAGGGCAGGTGGGTGGGGAATTTCTGTTCGTGCAAAAAAAACGAAGTGCCCCACGCGCTCGCCCTAAATCTCTAGAAGGCAAACAATTTCAGACGAACATGCTGCTGCTGCTGCTGCTGCTGCTGCTGCTGCACGCACGGTGCACGCGAAATGCCTTCTGATGTTCCTTGCAGGATGTATGTACCAAGGGCTGGAATGTTTTTAATTTTTGACTTGAGCATGTCTGCTCTAAACATTGACTACACCCTTCTCGCAGTGTAACTTTACGGCTTTTCAATTTTCATTCTGATCAAGACAATCTTGGAGTTGTCGAAATCTAAGTAAATGTATTGAAAAATTATTTGTAATCAGTTTGTGTGTTATTTCTCCTTTGGAATATATCCACTGCTAAAAGTAATTTGTTTCACTAATTACTGCTTGTGTATACTGTAAAGAGCCATCTGTTGGTCATTTTGTGCACTTTTTTTGTTTTCAATAAAACCCCATGTCAGTTCAAATGTGCGTGTCAAGTTTTACTTCTCTACCTACATTATTCCTTGAAGTAATGAATTTTCAAATGTTAACGGACACTCGAGTCACCCTATATTCTCACAGAAACAAAAGCAATTGGAAAGTAACTAATCTAATAAATGATAATTACGTTGTTAATTTGTAAAGAGTGAATCACAAACTGAGGGAAAATCGAAAAATGTGGGGGGTTTGAACGTTTCAGATATGATTCTATAAAATAACATTGAAAATTAAGTGAACTGTTAATGAATGAGGTTCTATGCACAATCGGCGAGTAGAGGAACACGTCGAAAACATTGAAAAGGAGAAGGGAGATGATGATAGGACATGTGTCAAGATATTAGGGCATGAATTTCGCAGTGCCTGATGGAGCTGTAAACGGTAAAAGATGTAGTGGAAGACAGAGATTGGAATGCAACCAATTTTTCAGTTAATGACAAGAGAGAAGGGAATAGAATAAAATGGAAGGATCATGCTGATAGGACGACAGACTGCGAGAAAAGATAACGAATTATCAGCCGACTGGAAAGAAAAAAAAACTAGGTGGTCTTTGTAATAGATGGGTAGATGGATGGGTGGATGAATGACAAAGATCGGAACAAATGGTTCAAATGGCTCTGAGCACTATTGGACTTAACATCTGAGGTCATCAGTCCCCTAGAAGTTAGAACTAATTGAACCTAACTAACCTAAGGACATCACACACGTCCATGCCCGAGACAGGATTCGAACCTGCGACCGTAGCAGTCGCACGGTTCCCGACTGAAGCGCCTAGAACCGCTCGGCCACCGCGGCCGGCAGATCGGAACAGTGACCACAACTTTCAATCCTTGAAACGACATGAGATGATGATAGCTAAAGACGATGGACTCAAGTGCTTTTCTGAGATAAGGGGGTTATGGGTATAGGCGGGAAATTCGTGACGTGTCACATTAAAGCAGTCGGAAGACTTATGAAGGAAAAAAAAGGTTCCCCTGGATTTTGCAGTGTAGCATTGGTTATTTGTGAGAATGACCCTGTCCCACCAAAGACGCTCACGTTGGCGAAAGATGGTCGTGCCTTTTACATACATTTTACATACTGGAAAAATCCACTGTGCTTTCCCCGATCTGTGATCCGTGCACATCTTGCGTATGCAGTGGCGGAACACAGCAGGGGCAAGGCGTAGCGTGGTGAGCGCAGCAGCGGTTACTGGACGTGGACATACATGCCTTGGTGGTGCCACTGGAAGATGTCGTGAACTCCTAGAGAAAACAGACATACTACAGTGTAAACGCTCAAGACAAATGAAGACTGTAAATGTTAGATCTTAAGTCGATTTTGGTGTGGTCAGACATTACACTTCGACCTCCAAATGGATGGACTTCCTGAACGCAACAGAGTTCCTTGTGTCGTCTGGCACTTCTCCAAACCCTAACGTCTAATGTCCGGTAGCAGATCAGTCCTGGTCTCTTCAGCAAGCATGACATTACTCCATTCCGCAGTGGTCCAATGTTGATGTACAGGAACCCAGGTCCTTCGCTTGCGTCGGTTAAGTGCAAAACGCCTCATTGGTCTTCTGGAATGAAGGCCACCCTGATGCAATCTTCTGCGCACTGTTTGGTCTGAGATACGAATCCCTGTTGCCCGGGAGAAGACATTTCCAATAATTCTGCAGTTGATGTTAGGCGCCTGCGATCCAACCGTTGGAGGACAACGACCAGTGCGAGGTCCATCGTTCACATTCCCCGCCTCTCTGTACTTTCTTCACACCTTAGACACACAACTTTGAGTGACATGTATCCGATCGGAAACATATTTCTGTGTGTGACCTGATGAAAGTAAAGTCACTATCCTGACTCTATCAGAGTGTTGTATGCCTCTAGGCGGCATGTTACTGCAGTGCTGAACACAAACTGAATGAAGCTGTTGCTGATAGTGGACTTCCAGCGGTGTGCTGCTGCGGCAGTGGTGTGTTTACATGACTGGGAAACTGATACAAAGCATGCCAGCAGTAAACGCCATGCAGTAGGTAAGCTTGAGAGATTGCAGGTCACTCTCACTTCTGATTAGGTGTTATGCCGCTTCATGTTCTTAGGGAATATGATCTTTATTGCACTTTAACTTCATACATTTGATGAAATGGTAGGCAGTAGTTAATGCTCTTGCTTGCATGCTCTAGGGAAGGAATAACGGTAAGCTTTACCAGTGTTCAAAGAAATAAGGCGCCGATTTAAACGACTGCATTAAAAGCACGGCGACGGTGGGCCGAGGGAAGCTCATTTTCCCTGCGGAACCCGGGGGGAAACATTTCCGGATGGCCCAGTTCTGCGGTCTCATTGTGCAGACACGTTGGTTGGCGCCAGTCAGCCAGCATCCACGTCCAGGTACACTGACTAGCCCCGGGAAGTCGCTGCTGCAATGGTAAGCGCATTGTATACAGGCAATAAAGCAGAGGATGGGGCCTTGTTAGGCATGAAGCCAATGGGACATCTGTGTGCTTTCTGCGAATTTCCGTGGGACAGGTCACTGGCGCCCAGACGTCCAGACTCTGTTACAAAACACATTTGTGAAAGCACGAGGCTTTTAGGGAGTTTATGGCCGTTCTTTGGAAACTTCGAAATGGACGAAACAGGAGAGACAACAAGCTTTTTATGGAGGGCTGTGGTTCCATCCTGGCCATGTTGTTAGCAAAAGGCACGGCGTAAACGAGTGGGAAAGAGGTCACCAACCTGAATCTTTTTTCCTTTTCTCCCAATTAACTTTAAAGTCTCTGATTGGTCAAATCGGTGAATGCAGAGAAAAGGGCGCTCTCCCAGATTCGAAAGACGCGCTCCAGCCCGTGATTGGCTTGTGCTAAAGTGGGGGAAGTCTAAGATGTAAATGTGCTTTGCTACCGAGCTGAGGAGGAAGCTGACAGAAAGAGAAGAGAACTCTAGTAAAGAACTGCAGGTCTCTACCCTAAACGATTAGACTTGTGTCCTTTGCTAGTGTGTCACTTAGAGCCTGTGCAAGTCACCTTCTGAGACGTCATAGGTACTGCTTCTAGCATCACGCACACGAGTGATGCGTGGGTGTACTTATTTGTCCTGAGTCGGCCGTCTAAACATTTGACATATTACGTCACGCATAGTTGTGGGACGGAGTCAGCAAACGGCTCCACCTGCACGTTGGAATCCACCGAGGTTTCAGAGGCTCATAGGAAAGTACCTGCGTTCCGAATTAACCGAACTAGAGACCGCGTGCTTGAATTTTTCGGGCGCGTGTCATTAATAACAGATTGCGGCCGTCTACTACTTCAGTCGCCGGACGCATCGTGGTTTGCCGCCCTGACTAGGAGAAGGTTCAAATGGTTCAAATGGCTCTGAGCACTATGGGACTTAACATCTGCGGTCATCAGTCCCCTAGAACTTAGAACTACTTAAACCTAACTAACCTAAGGACATCACACACATCCATGCCCGAGGCAGGATTCGAACCTGCGACCGTAGCAGTCGCACGGTTCCGGACTGAGAGCCTAGAACCGCTAGACCACCGCGACCGGCGACTAGGAGAAGGGTAAAGCATTCGCTACTACAGCGTAGGGCTCCAATATATGTTTCTCAGCACCCTGTTCTTTCGAACTATATTTTTCTTTTTGGAATGGTAGAGTACAGATGATTGTGGGGTAGTTTTTGTGCCATAACCCGTGTATGAATTCAGATAATGCGATTAGAGATCTGGTTAGTGTCGTGTGTCGATTCCCAGCTGATCACTTAGTCCACCATAGACCCCATGTTAGTGAAAGCGTTTGTCAAATGAAAATGTTTGTGAGACGGTTCTTTAGTAATTTTTTTGTCTTGCGATGTTAAGAGTGAATAAATCTATTGTCATTTAGATTAGAACTTATCCCTGTGTTCTGATTAACACTACCTTGCCATTTTATTGAAGTCTATATTCTAAAGGAGAGTAGCAAGCTGTAACTGGATAATGCAGAGGTCATAGGAACCTCTAGTACTGTAGATTTTACCCATAGTATTCCAAACTTTTGTTAAGTAGTGTAGACCCACCTTATATCCTACATATCCTGTTCCCTGCCCTTCCATCAATTACGTTCCTCTTTCCACCTCTACCTTATCGTGCCACTGCCTTCTGGTTAGTGTTGGGAGAGATGATGATTAAGGGAGAAAACCCTAAAAGAGAATCTGGAGTGGGGCTCCAATGGTAGGTGTAAGGCGCAGTGTGCCCTCAGCCGACAGCTCCTGCAACCGAAGTTATACCCTATGTATTGGCTTGCCTTTCCTCTGGGCACTATCATTTAGGTCGAGTGGGGTGACCGTCGTGCTTGGATGATTCACGTGTCTTTATAATTATCGTTCAAGCGTGTATCACTTCAGCGACGTCCGGGGACTTCGGCGCAACAGGGCAAGAGGCAGTTGTTATCGGTTATAAGCTCTCTCTGATAGGCCTGAGACTCGAGCCAGATGTAGATACAAATGTGGAGGTCGGTTTGACGCTTTTCTTGGAACGGAGCCACACACGACGCACTCTGGAAGGAAGGAGGGGCAGGAAGCACGCCGCCGTTGACGTGTCACGCCGCCACACGTCAAGTCACGTCACGTCACGTCGGGTCAGAATGTGTGTCACGGGCGCGTGCTGGCTGGAGAACGACCTGAGCAGACGCGGCAGTGAGCCGCTGCGCCCTGTAATCCCGCCGCTCTCAACTACACCTGCCGCCATTGTTCGCCTAACGCATGTAATTTAGTCAAAGTATTGTTTCTCTCACATGTATCTCGCGGCGGGCGGCTGCCATTACCTCCCGACAATCCCACACCACCCGTACAGCCAGCAAGTAAATAATAACAGGCCCGTTCCTGCTCAACGACTTTCTAACTTGTTAGAGCGGCGGCGGCGGCCACAAAGAAACCGCTGGAAGACGCATTCCCAGCTAATCTCGCGCCGCGTGCGCGCCTCCAACTCCCTTTCTCTCACGTACGTACGCACGCTAGCGGCGCCGCCAGCATACTAAAACAGAATTTCCTCTTCTCCGATATAATAGATCTGGCTGCGAGATGTAAGTAGGAAGAAATTTCTACTACTGCCTATCGTGTATACCACGAAAACAATTTCAATCGCTCGCGTGTTCATGGTATAGCAACCAAATACGTTGAGAACTACTACGAACAACGGATATATTATGGTACGCAGCGCCAGAGTTATCCCTTATCACTTGCGGGACGTTGAGGATCATTGATGTTGTAAACATGAATTACAGCAGTCCTCGCATGAAACGCAAGTTACTCTGTTCGTTCACGAAATCTAGATCGCTTGAGATGGCGTTGGTCGGGTGGCGTCGGTGTTTCTTAGCTTTTCAGTCCCAGTGTTTGTACATATTAAAAGTTAATGTCACTTCTTTTCGTCAAGAAATGCGCTCAGAGCATTCAGATAATATACTTACATGGATATGGTGTCTGTTCTTTCGGACATCTCCGGAAGAACAGACACCATATCCATGTAAGTATATAGTTCTAACAATACCGGCAATGACCTCCTCCTGTGCGGATGCACACATATTACCCGAACTCTTACGGGAATTGGTAAGTATGTCTTCCACGAATGTGTTGGGTAGGGACGCTACGAACGTAGTGTGTGGACATATAAGGTGGGAATGTGGATCTCGCGGGAGGCGTGCGCGAGATAGTCCCTGCAGTCGCACTACCCTCTGTGCCCTCGGTGGTTCAGATGGATAGAGCGTTTGCCATGTAAGCAGGAGACCCCGGGTTCGAGTCCCGGTCGGGGCCCACATTTTCACCTGTCCCCGTTGGTCTAGATCAACGCCCGTCAGCAGCTGAAGATATTAATATATAATTCTAATTTCATTCAGGTAATGTCTGTCTGATCATGCTCGAACATAAAAACCATAGCTGTAAATAAACGATACTAGCTTAGCATAACAGTGCCTATTTCTTTAAAGTTAAACAGAGCAAGATTTCAGCTACAGATTGTGGCTCGATATGCACTTCTGCTAACTATTAGCGAGAGCCCCCATGTCGCCTGCGCTCTAAGAACCTGACACAGCTGGGACTAGCCGCAGTCTCAGAGCTTTGAAGACAGATTTTGAGTGAGGACAACGTTGGCCCCGTATTCAGTCTTTCCTGAGCCCAAAGAGATGTAAGTCTTAAGGTCCAGAATTTGAACCACAGTTGCGCGCTACCAAAACTATGGTTCGGTAGTTTTTGTACACTACATTAGTGACGTAGTAATGGTAGGACTGCCGTTAGTGCTGGTTAGCTCTGATAGGGAAAGAAACCTAAATGAATGTAAAAAGCTTCCAATGGTGCTGAGCCACATGTATACGGTATTTTTCGAAAGAAAATTCTGCCATTTGACTGCATATTACTGTATTTTTCTAATGTAAAATTTAGATTTCGGCTTTTACGCCATTATCGAGTACAATGCTGGAAGTTCTTAGACTAATAACATGCTATACGCGGTAAAGCCCAAAGCAGTCTTATTTACCTGCTCTGGACTGACTTTATCACGTATGACGTGTTAATGGTCTAAGAAATTTTAACATTGTACTCGATAATGGCGTAAAAGGCGACACCTAGGCTGTACAGAAAAAAAATTCAGTAATATGTAGTCAAATGCTGGTGCGTTCTTTCAAAAAAGAAAAAAATGAATGTGTGAGATAAACTGGGAGCTGACTTCTTCTCTTTCTTTTTTGTGTTTTTATTTGTTTTGCATATACTTAAAATCGCACATCGTTCAGTGTTAGTCCATCGCGTATTTTAATAAAAATCAGTTGATCGCGTAACTTCTGCTATTTTATGTAACCAAAGCAATTACTTTTGATGCAAGTAGACTTTACAGGAGCAAACCTAAAAAACATCTACGTAATAATTGTTGTTATCTACTGAACAGTGTGTTCCTCGCCATGATCAAAGGCAAGATTTTCCTGTTATTACTGACAACTGCAAAAACTGTTAATGAATAGCAGAAACATGTTTTCTACAAGCTCCATGAAGTACTGAAGAGACGTTTGATACTTTTTGGTTTTTTTTTTTACTTTATCTTCTTTGAGGAAATTGCGTTTTCTAGCTGCGTGATATATATATATATATATATATATATATATATATATATATATATATATATATATATATATATATATATATTACAACATCCCTCTGTTTGACGTTACAGATCAACAATTTCCGGATAAAACCTGGATTAAACACTGACAATTTCATTTTGCTAGAAATACTGTTTATTTTAAATAACAGTGAGGTGGGTAACTACGAAGAACAAAAATATTCCGAAGGTTATGCGGCACTTTATAAACCCTCACTCAGTTTCCAATCGGTTCAACGCTTCCGGTTACTAGTGGAGTCTAGTAAGACGTTGATACCATACGCAGACAATGCGATCGCAATGAGATAACGCCCAATAGGTATGCAACACATCTAACAAACAGGTAACGCGGGTGCAGCTGTAACTGACCAAAGCCACCGCGAAAACTCCCGCAGTCTACATTTACCTCTGGTAGCCTACAGTAGCTTTACAATAATATAGACTGTTCGCTGCATGTAAGGCAGTCCACCCAAATCTGACGAAGAATTTCACAGTAACAAAACTCTTGTGGGGCCTGGAGTTGTTATGCTGTAAGCGGAAGTTAGTACCCTTCTATGGCCTGACTGGAAATTCGGGTTTGCAGCCTAGTGAGTATTGCCTTGCAGCGTTTTGAATTGAAAGTTGCCTTAGGCTCCAAGACATCCAAAAGAACCATACCTTACCTGTTTCGGGAGTGTGTCCGTATCACCTTCCCTACGGATGGCTGTCTCGAATTAGTTCTTTTAGAAGAATTTTCATGTCGCCAATCTTTTCATTATCCTTTGGATTCCAACTTGTAGTGCTATACTGATTATGGCAAGTCTCATCTCCAGCGGTTGTAAAGTGTACTGCTATCTTGGACGTTATAACGTAGCGATTTGTACTTACTTATTACCGGCTTGTGGATTTTTCGAAGCTGAGTGCGCCTTTTCTCTGGCGGAATTGACCTGCTGTATAACGCAAGGGTCGCGCGCAGCCGCGTTGCGAACAAAAAGTATGAAGCCTTTGCTAGAAAGTGTAACTGAAAGTGGGAAGTATTGAGTCGGTTTGTAGGGAAAAATGTGTTTCAGTAATTCAATTAATTCGCGGAAAGGCACGCGGATTTAATTATGAGATTTTGTGATTGAAACAGTACTGTGTTTGTGTGAAAAGGTTTTCAAATTCCTCTACCAGTCACAACATTTGTTGGTAACTAAATAATTTATTTAGCGACATGTTTCGATGCGGTACCTCACATCAGGTTATATTGGCTTCACGAAAACACTCAACACTTTTTTTTAACAAATATTAAAGCTTCTTTACATGACTGCTGTGATCATCATGTGGAGGGGAGAGGAGGATAGCCTAGTAGGAGGCGATGTCACTTTACGTAGTGCTCTTCCGTTCACATGAAAATTTTGTTCAAATGGTTCAAATGGCTCTGAGCACTATGGGACTCAACTGCTGTGGTCATCAGTCCCCTAGAACTTAGAACTACTTAAACCTAACTAACCTAAGGACATCACATACACCCATGCCCGAGGCAGGATTCGAACCCGCGACCGTAGCAACAGCAGCGGCTCCGGACTGGAGCGCCTAGAACCGCACGGCCACCGCGGCCGGCGAAAATTTTGTAAAACAGTCACTTGATTCTTGTGGCGTGGCAGTTTTCTTGTGATGAGATAAGCCATCGCTATTTCCAAGGCTCTTTTTCGACTTTTTGATCGTTGCTCACAGAATTCACAACGGTGTCTTTAAAACGCGGAACACAAAAGCAGTGCAGAACACAAGCTGGCGGTCAAACCAAGGCTAGTTTCGATTTGACTGTCAACAGCTGTCAACAAATTTTGTGACAGGTAGCGGTATTTGGAAACCTTTTCATATTTTTGAAACAGTCACGGTCGATTAATAGTCAATACGACTTCAAATTATTCTGTTTCTGAATCAGTAATTTTCAAGGAGCAACATACTGACAGCAGAATGTAAAATGAAGTGATCAGTGATTACTTGTTTACTGAATGTGGTAACGTAACGTAGCAGTGCTTACTTTAGTATGAATGTGAAACGGGCATAAATTTTTACACAAGAGTTTAGGTATTGTTAGGGAAACGTGTTACATGCTTAACGGGCAATAAACTAAGTCACTTGACCTTTACTGTTATTATCTCAAAGCCACATTTTCCAGTTTTAAATTGAGCTTTAATATTTGGAAAGCACGTAAGGCGCTTATTCGTATTTGGCACATCGTCAGGATTATTTTGTAACGGAACGCGCTCTCTTAGTAGGGGTCCGATAGCTGCAACGTTAATTAAAATAACCGGAAGGAGAAGTTTTACATCTGTCGCCCTGTCAGGGATACAGGTACTACAATGGTGATACCTCGTACTCATCCAGCAACTCCCAACAACTTTTCATTCGATGATTTTTTGGTCTTGTGTAAGCATCCATAGCAACCATCTCCCACCCACTTTGTGTTAACCAAATATGCCTAACGTCTTGTCTAAGGCACTGCAGCTGACGTTCAACTGTACAAACAATTTCTTGGACGTAATCCACCTGCTCATTATGAGGGATGACAGCAAAGCAGGGTCGACCGAAGTGTGGCATGTACTGAAACGATGCACCCAGCGCTTCACATTACTCGTATTTACTGAATCGTGTCGAAGCACCTTTAGCAACGGTAGGTGGACTCCGCTTGGCTCGTTTGTTCAGTGTGACATTTCTTTTCTATGCCCATATCTACCTCTGCCTCAACATCAACACTTTTTGCAGCACTTTATGGTGTGTAACAGATGATACGTTTTGCACCACTGTCAGTTACCCACCTTAGCAGCCATTGAGCCACACGAAATTATCATTACACGGCAGAGTACATCCTGCTACACAACGCCTCTCGAGTAGCGTACCGAGCGAGGTAGCGCAGTTGTTAGCACAATGGACTCGCATTTGGGAGGATGGTGGTTCACAACCACGTCCGGCCATCCAGCTTAAGGTTTTCCGTGATTTTCCTAAATCGCTCAAGGCAAATGTTGGGATGGTTTCTTTGAAAATGCACGGCCGATTTTCTCCATCCTTGACACAATCCGAGATTTCCCTCCGTCTCTAAGACCCGACGTCGACGGGGCATGAAACCTAATTTTCTTTCCTTCCTTCCTTCGTGTAGTGTCCGCCAGTGGAACTAGCTGAAGATCTCTCTGACACTTTCACGCTTGCTAAATGTGACGAAACAGTCTTTGATGTTGCTGAGCAACAGTCATAAAATTTTTTTGAAGGAACGCACCGCAATCTGACTGTTTTATTGATTATTTAAATACAACCCAGGTTTCGGCGTTTTATCCCAGTTCCAAGTACTTGATTTTATGTCTTTAACTTATATTTCAGGACAGTTAACACGTTGTCAAGCTCAGCTATTAATCTTTAGATCACGGTTTCCTCTGCTATTCCTTTCTGGTATAGGTCCCAGACTGAAGTGCAATATTCAAGCGTTGGTCGAACAAGGGTTCTGTAACGTACCTCATCCGTGGGTGGACTTCAACTGCTGAGAATTCTCCCAATTAATCTATCATTCAACCGGCTTTTGCTTCGATGAGGATTATGTGGCCGTCTCACTTTTGAATCACTCCGTACGTCTCCCCCCAGGTATATAATGGATGTAACTGCTTGCAGTAACTGCTGTACAATGACGCGTTTCACGACGCATATAGTGAGAAGTTTTCCGGATCGTCTCAGTCCATCACACACAATTCGTCCGACTACAGTAACGGCTGCGATAAAAATGGCGTGTTCGCAATTAAGAGGATTGAGGTGCAATGATGGACAGACTGCTCGCTTCTCAGACGCTGGGGGGGGGGGGGGGGGGGGGATGGTATTTGCAACAAATGTTGTAAATATAGTAGCTTCTGAAATTTGTGGAGGTAAATGGAATTAATTATTACTGTACCGCAGATTTAGGATTTTGAGTCTCTCTGACATCAAGTAACGTGTGGCGCCATAGTCCATCAACAGCGGCATTTATCTGAGGGATTTGGGGGGAGGGGGCTATTCAGCGGGAATTCTGTGCGTCATGATCAAGGTTTGCAAGTTGGTGCCCTTATTTTGAGCACTGTGCGAGGCTAAAGCGGAACTTCGACTCGGTAGACTAGGGTTCCTTACCTCAAATTGGTACATAAATCCTTCTCTGTTATCCCCGAAAGCTTGTAACGTCAACTCGGAATCATCCTGGATGTTCCGAAATGTGGTAGTGTTTGGTATCACACACACCATTTGGGAACAATCACCTGCCACTATCCGTGGCAAGGCAATGAAACTAACATAAGCGGGAAGATTAAAAACAGTCTTGCTTGGGTCCTCAAGGACAATACGAAAAGAAAACGAGGCATTAATTTCCAAAAGATCCCCGTAGATGTGACGCAAGTTGTAGTGCACAGTGGTGATGAGAGTAGTGGTCGCCAAGGTGTTACCTCCCGGAACCCCTTCCCCCAGCAAACACGCCACACTCGGTTACGCAGCCGCCACCCCTGGAATGCGGGTTTTCACTTAGGGGCGCGCTGCCCGCTCCCCGCGGTGCTCACAAATCTACCCCGGCAGGGCCACCGGGTCAATTATGGCTCCTAATTTACTGGCAGGCCGAGCCGGACGGCGCTAATGGAATTAATACGGCCGTTCATCACGAGCGCCGTAATTGCGTTTCTCTCGGCCTCCCACGCACCTGCGGCCGAAACAAAAGACTGGCGACAGTGCTGTTCCCGCCTCGCCAAACGCTTTCCCCAATGGTAGCAGGCCGGTGGCTGTGGTCTGGCGTATTTATCGCTGCCCCGTTCTGCCGTGACAGCTCCGAAGAAGTGAGCAGGTGCGAACAATCTGTACAGGCAGCTTTCTACACGACCCTGCGAGGTGGCATCTGCCTCTTGTGTCGACTCTGATTCAGTATCTTAAGGCGGGAATCACACTGCAATACCCCGATTTCCCAGAAACTTCGCTCAGCTGAAGAGGGGCCAAAATAAGCGAGCCGCTGCCATTGCTATATCGTGTCTCGGCTTATCCGTGGATACTCGTCCGTTTATCAGACAACGATCGTCGAAGTTTTCGGCGTAATGTAGATGCCTTTTAGCGCGCGCTACACTCTTCCCGACTGGCGGCATAATGGGTAGCGATGCACTTTCGCGTCTCGTGTTCGAAACCCGATAACGGGTTTTATTTATTTTATTTGATTTTATTTTTATTTTCTTATTTATCTTCCTATGCCCGTAGAAGGCTACTACACGAATGTTTCTTATCAAGTTAGAGGATAAAAGGGCTTTATATTAATTGAGTTTCGCAGTAAATGTCATACATTTATTATATAATACACGTGTGTATGGAAGCGGTTACAAGCTTTTTAAACTGTCATTTTTTATACTTAATTCTTATGACATTTTTCAATTCTTGTATTTTATTCTTGTGGTTATTCTTTAGGAAAATTTGGTGCATTCCTTTCTTCGATGATCACGACCGTAGAATCCTTCGAAACTAAGTAATTCCGAACATCAGGAGTATCGTGCGAAGGTATGTTTGCCACAGTGATATTTCTTCGTACGAATTTCATGCAGGGAAAGAAACATCGTTAACATCGCTGAAGATTTCATGTGTCGGCAGTAAATTAGCCGCAAACCGCACGTAATGGATCATTTTTCCGAAAAATGGCGCTTACAGTGGATTGTGAATCAAGGTACACTACAGGAATTTCACCGAAAACAATTCCGAGTAATTTTTCCAATATTTTACTGTTTTTTTAACTTTTTAAAAATTCACTCGCCAGACACAAAACTAGTAGACAAATAAGGACAAAGTTATTTCAATATACATGGGAAAACATTCGTTTAGTAGTAGATAAATGAAAAACAAAAGTAAAAATAAAAATACTACTCCGTTCTCGACCACGAAGCGCGAAATCAATGACCAGTGATGAGTTGCTGTAGATAGTGAACTCTTCGTAGGGGTGAAGAAATGTGGGAAGTCCATGATGATAACAAAAATCCCAACTTTTTCTCTTGAGCTTCGTCCAGCTTCTCACTCTGAAGTAACGGGAATTTAGCTTTCAGATCTCTTTTAAGCCAGTCGCGAAGTTTCCTGAAATCAAGGAGCATACACTGAAACATGAAAACAGTCAGCAGCACAGGCTCATGTCTCCGAATGTCTTTCCGTTTCATTACGTTTTTCGTTTATATCTTCGGCTTGTATCGGCAGCATACGAAAAAGATAAGCACGAAGTAGCTTCGTATTCTGCCTAACAGGCGGCAAAAGCGTCGTCCAATGTATTACACACATTTTCTCGAGAATGGAAAGAGGTATCGCTCTCCTTCCACCGTTAAAAACAATTTTGTTATTTTAGCTACATTTCGTACCTAATACCCATCAAACTTAAACTGGCCAGCGACTGCATACTTCACTGCGATTTTTTCGGAATATGTCCGGTGGTTTACTTATTTGCAAAGTATCAGAACAACTGCTGGCAAGTAACTAAAAGAAAACTTGTTCATTATTAAATTGTGATGTCAGACTGTTTGCTCAAAATCGAACGAAAAAGACAGGAGAGAACATCCGCAACTTAAAAAAAAAGTTTTTATTTTTTACTTTACAAGGGAAAGTTCTACTGAGAAATTAACTACAGACACTGATGTAGCTTTGCTTCATCTACATGTTTTTTTTTTTCTGGGACTACATCAGATGACTTGAAATTTTCCTCGCAGTGTATTCTCGAAGTTGTGCGGAGCGATCAGCACACCGTGTTGCACCGGACGGTACGACAGAGGTAAGTGTTGATGTACCTCTGCGATCCCAGTGTGAACCAGGTAAGTCGCTTTAACTACGTTTCTAGGCGCTCCACTAATGGTGGTTGCTTCTGCGCCGTATCGCGAGTCGCATCGCGCATCGTGAATCGCCTGAGTGTGAAACGCGCCAAACGGGACAACCACAAGGTACGAAGACCAGTTTTAACGCCCCGTCGACAAGGTTAGACACGTAGCACAATCTCGAATACGGGAAGGCTGGGAAGGGCACCATTCCAGCATGTGCCTTAAGCCAGGGGTGGGCATTTGTTTTGGCTCGGTGGGCACATTGTGGAAGAGGAGGTTAGCGGGGGGCCGCATTCATTAGTTAACATTACGTTTCAGGAAAGTTATAAATTTTTCTTAAAAATCAATAAATATAGATTCAATAAAATAGTGGCAATTTTAATCACTTCGTTTACTGCGCTAATTTAATATCACCTATATCTGAAGGCACAATTAATTTTAAACTCATTTTAATTAGACAGTGTATCCTGCCACCCAGTTCTACATCAACCCTGACATTGCTTTGTTGAGAGTCTCGTTGCAGCCTGCAGGTTAATGTCTGTCGTAGAGCATCTAGAGCCCTATATTTATGCAGTTATGATACTACATTTATTAAATATTACGCTCATTTTTGCTTAGTATTTAGAACTATAATTTCTTTCAGGCATTACAAGTTCATCGAAGTTTTGAAATGTGATATTGCGGCTAAAAAAATGTGAATTTGCTTTCAGATATTTCAGATAAAATGCTGGATGTTTGCAAACTGTATGTCCTCGTGTGAGATTTTCACTCTGCAGCGGAGTGTGCGCTGATATGAAACTTCCTGGCAGATTAAAACTGTGTGCCCGACCGAGACTCGGACTCGGGACCTTTGCCTTTCGCGGGCAAGTACCAAAGCACGACTCACGCCCGGTCCTCACAGCCTTACTTATGCCAGTATCGTGCTTCGGTAGCTCAGATGGTAGAGCACTTGCCCGCGAAAGGCAAAGGTCCCGAGTTCGAGTCTCAGTCGGGCACACAGTTTTAATCTGCCAAGAAGTTTCATATCAGCGAACACTCCGCTGCAGAGTGAAAATCTTATTCTGGAAACATTCCCCAGGTTGTGGCTAAGCCATGTCTCCACTGTATCCTTTCTTTCAGGAGTGCTAGTCCTGCAAGGTTCGCAGGAGAGCTTCTGTAAAGTTTGGAAGGTAGGAGATGAGATACTGGCAGAAGTAAGGCTGTGAGGACCGGGCGTGAGTCGTGCTTCGGTAGCTCAGATGGTAGAGCTCTTCCCCGCGAAAGGCAAAGGTCCCGAGTTCGAGTCTCGGTCGGGCACATAGTTTTAACCTGCCAGGAAGTTTCTGTATGTCCTCGTGTTTCCAAAGTGAAACTGCCACCTTAAAACAGTTGACGGCTTTCTCTTTGAAAACTACTTCTTGTATTCTTTGCTTACTATAATCATAAAGGTTGCTTTTGTGGTCAGCTCCGCACCTCAAACTACTGGTCCTAATGAAGAGGAATTGCGTGACCTGTGCGTAGACATTTTGTGACACATACCTGCGGAAACGTAGCAAGGACTTGTCGAAACGATGCCAACCAGAATCGCTGTAGTCTTAGCTACAAAGTATGAAGTAGGTGGTCATAATGTTTCGATTCATCAGCATGCTTTGTAGCGGCTTACAATAGACGCAGTGCAGGCTGAATGTGGTAAATCTCAGGTACACGGTAAAATGAAAATCACCTCATCGACAACGAAGCCATTTCACTACCATAGTGAGCAGTGGCTATACTATGCGGGGTAGCACCGCAACAACATCGGACCATTACCTGGTAAGATGACCCTAAGCCGAGGCGGTGGTGACTCACGGGCGGCCTCGGACGCGGAAGCTGCGGCCGGTAAGCGACACCGCAGCTGAGAGCGGCACGCACCCGCGGTCACCGGGGCACGCAGCTGTTAGGTGGGGGCGTAACCCGAGGCATCTGGCCGTACTGCCTCTGACCACAGGACAGCCGTCGTACGCTCCAAGAGCGTTCAACAACGCCGCGTCAAGGCGAGTGATTAAAGACTGTCTAATTATCTGAATAACACTCTCCGAACAATAATATTTACTATACTGTCGGTAACCGGTTTCAGCCACTACAGGCCAGCTTCAGGTCTATGAATGAACGTTAAAAAATTGAAATTATCTCTGCATGGGCCGGCCGGAGTGGCCGTCTGGTTCTAGGCGCTACAGTCTGGAGCCGGACGACCGCTACGGTCGCAGGTTCGAATCCTGCCTCTGGCATGGATGTGTGTGATGTCCTTAGGTTAGTTAGGTTTAATTAGTTCTAAGTTCTAGGCGACTGATGACCTCAGAAGTTAAGGCGCATAGTGCTCAGAGCCATTTGAACCATTTAGCTACGCATGGTGATTCGGCTGCCCCTACCGGTGGCGTTTTATGCAACCCACAATGTCATACTTGCCCTTCTTAAACCACAAGCGACGTCTTCACATTCTAACGTTCGCTACACGCGTACCCCTAGTCCTACACAAAAAAATGAACTGCAACTTTTTGTAGGAAATTTGACCATAGTTACATTTTTTTTTACAAGGATATATTTTAGCTGGAAACTGTTTACCTCGAGTGACAGAAGTGAATACTTCATTCCGTGCTGCTTTAACTCTGTGCCAGGGTTCCTCAATTGTACACTACTGGCCATTAAAATTGCTACACCACAAAGACGACGAGCTACAGACGCGAAATTTAACCGACAGGAAGAAGATGCTGTGATATGCAAATGATTAGCTTTTCAGAGCATTCACACAATGTTGGCGTCGGTGGCGACACCTACAACGTGCTGACATGAGGAAACTTTCCAATCGTTCTCTCTTACACAAACAGCAGTTGACCGGCGTTGCCTGGTGAAACGTTGTTGTGATGCCTCGTTTAAGGAGGAGAAATGCGTACCATCACGTTTCCGACTTTGATAAAGGTCGGATTGTAGCCTATCGCGATTGCGGTTTATCGTATAGCGACATTGCTGCTCGCGTTGGTCGAGATCCAATGACTGTTAGCAGAATATGGAACCGGTGGGTTCAGGAGGGTAATTCGGAACGCCGTGCTGGATCCCAACGGCCTCGTATCACGAGCAGTCGAGATAACAGGTATCTTATCCACAAGGCGACAACCATCTGCACGAACAGTTCGACGACGTTTCCAGCAGCATGGACTATCAGCTCGGAGATCATGGCTGCGGTTACCCTTGACGCTGCATCACAGACAGGAGCTCCTGCGATGGTGTACTCAACGACGAACCTGGGTGCACGAATGGCAAAACGTCATTTTTTCGGATGAATCCAGGTTCTATTTACAGCATCATGATGGTCGCATCCGTGTTTGGCGACATCGCGGTGAACGCACATTGGAAGCGTGAATTCCTCATCGCCATACTGGCGTATCACCCGGCGTGATGGTATGGGGTGCCATTTATTACACGTCTCGGTCACCTCTTGTTCGCATTGCCGGCACTTTGAACAGTGAACGTTACGTTTCAGATGTGTTACGACCCGTGGCTCTAACCTTCATTCGATCCCTGCGAAACCCTACATTTCAGCAGGATACTGCACGACCGCATGTTGCACGTCCTGTACGGGCCTTTCTGGATACAGAAAATGTTCGACTGCTGTCCTGGCCAGCACATTCTCCAGATCTCTCACCAACTGAAAACGTCTGGTCAATGGTGGCCGAGCAACTGGCTCGTCACAATACGTCAGTCACTATTCTTGATGAACTGTGGTATCGTGTTGGAGCTGCATGGGCAGCTGTACCTGTACAGCCGGCCGGAGTGGCCGTGCGGTTCTAGGCGCTACAGTCTGGAGCCGAGCGACCGCAACGGTCGCAGGTTCGAATCCTGCCTCGGGCATGGATGTGTGTGATGTCCTTAGGTTAGTTAGGTTTAATTAGTTCTAAGTCCTAGGCGACTAATGACCTTAGCAGTTAAGTCGCATAGTGCTCAGAGCCATTTGAACCATTTTGTACCTGTACACGCCATCCAGGATCTGTTTGACTCAATGCCCAGGCGTATCAAGGCCGTTATTACGGCCAGGGGTGGTTGTTCTGGGTACTGGTTTCTCAGGATCTATGCACCCAAATTGTGTGAAAATGTAATCGCATGTCAGTTCTAGTATAATATAGCTGTTCAATGAATACCGGTTTATCATCTGCATTTCTTCTTGGTGCAGCAATTTTAATGTCCAGTAGTGTAGTTGGAGGCGATTGAAAGCAACTCGTGGCCCGGTTGTCATATCTGGAGAAGCTGCTGGCCTGGACAAGCGTCAAGCATCCTCGTACCGACTGGGTGACCAACTCTCCCGTATTTCCATCAAGTTCCCGTATCGTAGCCATTTGTTTTAACCCTCACGGGTCCCTTATTGACCGTCTGTTTCTGCAAGATATTTCATCACTGATTAAGTCACAAATATCAATCCCACGAAGTACTAATGAAAGTTCAAATTCCCTGACTGACAAATCGCTACAAGTTTTCGTATAATAACCGGTACCGTTGTCGATATACAGGGTGATTCAGCTGCCGCCATCGCTGCGTTTTATGCTATCTGTAAAGCCTTCGGATACCATGTACAGTATTTTCATATTCTCTCACTCACTACGAGTAAACTAAAGTCCTACAAAAAATGTAAACATGAGTTTTTTTCTAGAGAATTTTGTACTGGGACACGTTCCCGCTAAAGGCCACGGTTTTTTGGAGATATTCGAGAGAAACGAGCTTGAAGGCCACTTTCGTACGTTTTTCTTGAATAATTCTAAAAGCATGGTCTTTAGAAAAAAACATCCCAGTACAAAACTCAACTACTTTAAATTTTGTACTGAAAGGTACTGTTCACTTATTCTGTAGGACTAATAGTTTGTGTGTAGAGAGTGAGAGAACACGGAAATATACCATGTGGCACTTACAGGTTTTGCAGGTTGCATAAAAATGGTTCAAATGGCTCTGAGCACTATGGAGGTTGCATAAAACCCAGCGGTAGGGACAGCTGAATCGCGCTATATAATGTATTTGCTGTTCGCGTATCTGCAGAAAATAGATGATTTGGCTCATGGGAAAGCGAGAAGTGGAGGAATAATTACATAGCCTACGAATCTAGAGGAGTCGCAGTCGTGAGAGAAGGGAATGTTTACTTGCTTCTCGGCCAGAACTGCTGACTCTTGGATGCGCTCACATCGAACCGATCACCAGTTGTTGTATAAATTACACACAGAAATAACATGGACTGTCGGAATCGGGTTACACTTTTCTGAGGAAACGAAGGTCAAAGTTTGCGACGTAATTTAGATGCCTTTTACCGCTCGATAATCTCAGTCGAAATGGTGTCCAAGTGCCTTACATCTCGTGCTGTCTCTCTTGCGCCCCATGTTCGAAACCCAATTATTGTTTTTATTAATTTAATTTTTTTATTTATCTACCCATATCAGTAGAATATGAATATATCTTACCAAGGTATGGAATACAAGGATGTTATATTAACCGTACTGTTTCTCTTGGGTGGACTTGGGTTTTAAAAAAATGTATACTAAATATTACCACAAATTTTATAAATAATCGACAAGTACGCCAAAGAAGAAGAGATAGAACTACAATGGACATGTTATTCCATTGACTCTTGCGCTTCTATGCATGAAATATCTTTCCTTTGTCATTCGCTTGAATTCGGACCTAAGAGGACGTTCTTGTGTAAAGCTCATCTTGCTGTACCAGCTGATAATGTAAGTTGTACTTAAAACCCGAAAAATATAATGATTATTTAGTCAAAAGAATTTCTGTACGTGGCCAATCTATTGTAAATCTGATACCTTTATTGTCTTAAGTAGATATGGGCCCTAACAAAGAATTTTCATTGTTAGGCGCCATCTTAGAAAAATCTTTAACATTTTTCTTTTAGCTCATGTACGAGACGTGCCGTCGGTTAGGACAATTAACTTTATTTCAGATCCCATGAGACCGGAGGCAGCTACTAATAATTTGACAATTTTATTTACAGATTTTCTTTATATAGCGAGATAACATTCCAGGCAGAAAAGGTCTGGTCACAGGATTCCAGTTCCATTATAGGATTTCATTTGTAGATGCTACTCTTGTTGTCTTATATTGGGGAATCGAGACGAAACCACGATGTATCGACGATTACGTAACTACCCTGAGAACTGAGCTAGTTTACTGAGTGCTTCAGGGCTTCCCAACGTGTGGTCCGCCGGCTCTTTCTAGGGGGTCCGCGGCCACCCTTCACCAAATCGTGTGAAATATTGAATAAAATTATTGAATAAAAAGGTGAAAATCAAATTCATCACTTTTTTTTTCGTGTGAAAAAAATGTGTACTTTTACTTCAGGTCGTATTCCCAAGCAGCCATTGCGGTTCCTATGTGAGAACGCATACACAGTACAGTGCCGGAGAATGCGGATTCTCTGATCGACTGTTTCGCAACAATACGGGGGTCGTTTGTGCACCGGCTCACGGCGGTAGATGCGCTGAAACCTTTTACGCATGGGCGGAGCGAGCTTTGTCGATCAATCACAACACTTGCTTTGTCAGTGCACTACCTATTTCATAAGTCGATTTTTGACCTTCAAGTTGGTTTCATTCATCTCTAAACCAAAGTCTATTGATACTTCTGGGGGGGGGGGGGGGAGGTAACTGGGAACAGACTAGGGGTCCGCCACGGATTTTCGACTGAAGAAGCGGTCCACCAGCTGAAAAGGTTGGGAAGCCCTGGCCTATACACGTCGGGCTAAATTAAACAACGTATTACACTGTTAATAATATTCCTACATTAGTTATTTCTCTTTTATGCTGAGCCATTGCATTAATGTGTATTTCTTTTTTGTATAAGTCACGGCTTACATTACACTAATAGTCACAAAACAAATAAATTTATATTTTATTATATTACAGTGTTTATGTATATACATGTGTGCGTGTGCGCGATATTTTAACGGGTTACAAGCATTTTAAATTCTCATATTATTATATTTCATATTTATACTTATTCTTATATTTTATTCTTATGTTTATTCTTCAGCAAGATCTGGTGCATTTCCTCGGATGATACCGATCGCAGAAACATTTGAAACATGTAAATTCCTAACTCCACGGGCATCGCGCGAGGTCACGTTTGTCATAGTGACATTTCTTGTATGAATCTCACTCGGGAAAGAAACGTCGGTAACATTGCTGAAGATTTCGCGCCTTGGCAATAATTTCGCGTCAAACAACGCGTAACGGATCACTTTACCGAAAAATGTTACCTGAAATTGATTATGACTCAAGATACGGTACATTAATTTGACCGAAAACAATTTGAAACATTTTTCTCATTCATTTATTGCTTTTTTTAATTATTTCACCAGTCACACAATTAGCAGACGAACGAGAACACGTTATTTCAATATACATTGGAAAACATTCGTGTAGTAATCTTCTGTGAAGAGAGGTGGGTGAATGAAAAAACAATAATAAAAATAATAATCGGGTTTCGAACACAGGACGCGAAAGTGTGAAGTCGCTACGCTGGCCGCTGTGTCACGTCTTCGGTTGAACTTTTTCAAATGGTTCAAATGGCTCTGAGCACTCTTAACGTCTGAGGTCATCAGTCCCCTAGAACTTAGAACTACTTAAACCTAACTAACCTAAAGACAGCACACATATCCATGCCCGAGGCATGATTCGAACCTGCGATCGTAGCAGTCTCGCAGTTCTGGGCTGAAGCGCTTAGAACCGCTCGGCCACAGCGGCCGGCGGTTGAAATTTTTATTCTTTTATATTTATACATGCAGTACCTAAAAACTTCTGGCCATCATTTTCTCACAAATGGCCGAGTATCTACGGATAAGCCGAGGCACGCGTTGTCTGATTTTGACCCGTCTTCCATTGAGCGACATATCTGGGAAATCAGGTTATGGCGCTTGCCGTGTTCTCCGCGTCAATAACGGTTGCCGTTCCGACAGTCCATGTTGATCCAGTGATCGTCACACTGTCCGTATGGATACTTGTCTTGCTGCCGCTGCTGTGTGTGTGTGTGTGTGTGTGTGTGTGTGTGTGTGTGTGTGTCGCACAGGGGTGGGGGTGGGGTTAGAGAGAGAGAGAGAGAGAGAGAGAGAGAGAGAGAGAGAGAGAGAGAGAGTCACCGGGAAAACGAGAAATTCCTAAACTGGTGGGGATAGGTCGGACAAGGACTAGCCCATGTAAAAACGCTCAAGACTGAAGACGAAATTAAACGAACGTTAACATACGGCACGCGGAGGCTTTTATTTAAACTCGTCTTTCTGGAAGCGAAGGGCGTGACTGTCCAATATTCTAACGATACTTGAAGGGCCTTCTACCATGGTCGTCTTCCTGTATGGAATGGCAGTTTAACTGGGTACTGTATACGGTAATGAGCTCTTCGCTCAATTCCCGAGCCCTCGTAAAAAAGGAATTCAGTGTTGGAGAGTAGAATGGGAAATTAAATCTTAGTGTTTATGACTGTGCTTCCAGGGAGAGTGTGACTTACAAATCGGTGGAGAGAGAAAAAAAAGGGGTGGGCTAGAGTTTAACATCTCGTCGAATCCGAAGTCATTAGGAAGGAACACAAACTCGAAACGGGAGGAATCGGCCGAGTCCTTGTTGAAGAAAGCATCCCGGCATTCGCCTGAACGAATTTTGGAGAAAATATCTTTATGGTCGGAATGGAGTTTGAATAGCGCTGTACCTGAACGTGTGGCCATTGTGTTAACCATAGAGCTACCTTATTAGCAGTACCTTCAATTATTTCGTCCTTAAAGAGTGACATCATGAGCATTCCTAAAACCGGAGCCACCAATAAGTTATATCGGTGCAGTAATTTTGAGCTATTTACAGTTCATGCATTTCTAAGCCTCTTTTTTAAGAGAGAGTACTATATTTGCCCAGGCAGTACTTTTTCGTTTGACAGTGTGCTGACACGTGAGAAGGGACAGATCCCCCTCCTATGCAGTGTGCATGTTCGTATGAATTACCAGCAATAATACACACTGGATAACCTGTGCTAGATGTGAGGACCAGACTGCAACCATTTTATTTTCCTTCTGTCGTATCACGGAGGCGTTGTGCTTTTGTACTTACCTGAATACGCAGGAAAGTTTACCTATCCTTGTCCTCTGTCTAGTGGACGAATGTTGATACACATGAAGGACTTCGAAGCCAGGGGCTCATACCTCAATGTCGACCAGCAGGCGAAGATGAGAGTGGGTCATTCCCCCTAAATACGACCGGGATATTAGTACAAGGTCTGGAGGTAGAAGGAAGAGCGCTTACTAGGAGTCGCGCGATCTAGGCGCCTTACCACGGTTCGCGCGGCTCCCTCCTCCCTCCCCCTCTCGCTGTCTGAAGTGTGATGTGAACGTTCTAAAGGCTTGCTAAGACCCGCAGAATTCCTTACTCGTCCGTCTTGTAAGCGATTCTCTGTGTGACCTATGGGTGGTGGCTAAGTGACTATTCCCTCATCGCACTGTCCGTTTATGTTAGCTTTCATTCAACAACCCGCTTATTCTCTTCTATACACTCCTGATCTTCACGTTTGCTAGAAGATTGTTTGTTATAGACTGGTCATGAGCGATAGCGATGGCTACCAGGTACAAAAATCCTGTCAAACACTTTGTCGGGCGAAGTCCGGCTGCAGCCTTCATGCAAGCAATAGCTGCAGTACTTAACATTCTTGAAATTTTATATTTGCGTATAACAGACATACATAAACAGACCATTTTAAGAATGTTAATTATTGTAGTTGTAGAATGCACGCTCTGAATTTGACCGATGTCGTTAGACAAAGTAAAAGGAAGTACAAATTCCATATACTGTGCAGCAATTCTAAAATTTTTGAAAGCTATTCGACATCGCGTGCACAAAATACAATATTGAATAAATCGTTTTCCTATGTGCTCTTGACACAAGTTCAGCACATAGATCAGTTTCTCAACATGGAAGTAACTGAACTGCCTGCTCCACCCCACATAGTTCACCAAGAACCGGCTTCATTGGCCCTTCGAAGACTACGTCTACTTTCGGGGTGGGCAGTGCCCCTAAGATTCCTTAGGTTCCTCCTTTTCAGGACGTCTAGCTTTATAACGAACAACAATTTTCGTTCTTACCATGTTCTTGTAACGCTTTATTTTGGTGTCAACAAATTAATTTCTTGCCAAAGATGTTTTTTGTCAGCACACATAATCACGATAGATGAAAGGAAAGAAACGATAGTTTCAACAAAACAAGTAGTTGCTGCTACATGGCGACACATACATCAGCTGCAAAACTCTGGTACCACAAGTAAACGGTTGTTTAAGAAACGGGAAAGAGCAAATTGTACTTACCTCCTTACCGAAATGTGCGAGAGGAACAGGAAACTTACCTGAAAAATAAAAGACAAAATAATTATGAAGCCTGTTTATCTACGCATGCAACGTAGGGTAATACACGAAACAAAACAAGGTACCTTTGGCTACAGGATTAATGAGTCACAGATAGACCCAGCCACGTCATAAAAGTATGCGGAACAAACAACGCGTAGAGAAGTGGAGTCACCACATGGGTTCAGTTGTAGAAAAGGAGGAAAATTAAGGTTTAACGTCCAGTTGACGACCAGTCACCAGAGATGGGGCACAAATACAGTATGCGTTTCAATAGAACGATACCGGCATATGCCATAATAGATTTTGGAAAACCACTGCAAGCCTAAATCTAGAGTCTTACCACAATGCCATCTCATACGATGCTCTGTTGTAGATAAAACAAATCGCAGGGAGAATACTGGAAAACTGCAGTTTATATAGAAATTAAATGCATATGTATACTTTTAGGGATCATATTTCAGCAATACTCAAGTGTGCGGGCCCTATAGTGTCTGTAGAGGTACATTAGTTCATTTGATTGGTTATTTGTCTCTTCAAACTGTCCACGTGAAGCGTTGTCCACCGGTACATTGTCATTTTCGTACATAAAATCCTGTTGAATCAATCTAGATTACCTTTTAATGTTTCTGTAAATAACGCTTGTGCGTGTGGTCCTATCACATCCATTTCCAGCAATTAATATTTTTTAAAAAATTATTCTAATCACAATATAAAATTAACACGTTCGAAATAATTATTTCCTCTCGAAAAAGTAGTTTCTATACATTAGAATTATTCTGACAAGTACACACAAAATCTTTCTTTTATGTCATCTCAGTATACCTTTGTAATTCACTATTTTCGTATGTTGAACAGCTTCGAGTCGAGAGTGTTAGTATCCGTTATAGGAGTACAGATGTTATGTGACCAAAAACAGGGTGCCGTAAATAAACTGAAGTTTTTAACGGAAATATGTATTTAAATTAACTGATAAAGAATAACACAGGTACTAAGTCCACTTCCAGCACACAAAAGTCAAGATTCCGGGAATGCATGCAATGAAGTTTCGACAAGATTTTCAGTACAAAAGGTAAGTAACATTACGTTGCATTTCCTGTCCATAAATATATTTTGAAACGTTGCCGTGCTCCAATATATTAGTGTAAATTACAATTACCATTTATATATGAATCTATTTGATACTGAAGCAGAGAAGCGTTTCAGACAGCATACCAAGTAAGATTAACGAGAAACATCGTGCATGTACCAAGAAAGCCGTAAAATAATCAACGGAAGAAAGTAGCGACTACAACCTTCTTTAGACTAAGTTAGCCTTAGCTTATGAGAAAACATATCACGAAATAAACAGTTAAAAATAACAGAAAATAATGCAACAGTATGTCATTCCATGAAGGTTAATAAATCACAGTTAATAAAATATTCCGGGCTATAATGCCGTGGTCTAAGGGATTTCACTTCAGAACCCGACGTTTCGTCCCTATCTGCGGAGAAAATTATTTGGCACATTTAAAATTTATATTATTAATTTCACAGTCTAGTACTGTTTACTATGTTTATTTCTGGATTCATTATGAAATAATAATCGAAACTAATAGAAATTCATTTGTCAAGAAAAATTATAAGCCCTTTGGAATATTGTTATCACCTCAGAGTGAAGTGGTAATAAACATACCTCTGATGTGATCGGACGTATTTTTGTATTTCGGGCGTACAATGTTATTTCTGCTTTCTTAATGTGAAAATTCAGAAGACTGTATGATATATTAAAATGTGACAAAATACATTAACGTAGCAACAAAAATTCTGCAACAACAATCTTCAAATTTATTTACATCAATTCAACCGTGAGGACCTAAAATGCAATAAGTTCAGCTTCAAGAATCAGACCCCTAGGCAAGAAGAACTGGAGTCAACTGTACACGAGAAGCTAAGTGAACTAAAAAGTTTATTGTAATATTCGCTCCTCTCAAATTATTCATAAATGATTTTGCTTATTGTGCACAATAGCTGGAATTAGGAAGGGGGAGGAGATTACCACTTCATTCCTCTCCTCTAATTTAATTCAACTCCTTATTCCTGATATGGCAAGTGAATGTAGTTCCATGAAAACTTTTGACGTCAGTTCCTCCACTGAATACACGGTCAACCTATCAGAATGAAGAAAACCTGGCTGCTAGCCATTACTTCAACTTCAATTCGACGCAGCACAAAAACAGAAAACAAAAATCCCACCCAAAACGACACGGGCTATAAAAGGCATATTCCCACACAAGAGTGAAGGCAGTGAACACAGTACTATATTGCCACATTGTAGCTGTAATTCTTCATGAGGAAAATGTCGTCGACTCTGGTTTCAACGCTTTGTGTCCATTCAATGCTATGTTTCTAGTTGTTATCCAATTCACTACATTTTACGCACTGTAACGCGGACACTAAATCGCGCTCATACGAACATTCGATGGCCTGTTCTCCAGATCGAATAACGCTTCAATCACCAGAGATAAAAACGGCAACAGTGAGTATACGAGTATATATTAGAAAAGCGAGCGCGTAATTCTTTCTTCGCCGACTGGGAATGCGTTATCTTGAGGAATGAAGTGCCCGCGGACGCGCCGCTTCGCAGGAACCTGCCGGCCGTCGCTGCAACGTCCCTCCGTGCGCCGCATCTCAATGAGGCCCACGCAGACGAAACGAACATTGCGTACGTGGCCGCGTCGGCTGAGGGATGGCGTTGGGGGCCGAAGAGAACGCTCAAGTCGGATAAATGGCGTCAGAGCCAGGCCGAAGGGTCTGCTGCTAGTCGGCTTGACGAATAAGATTTCGGTGAGAATAATGTTTTAGGGAGCTATTTACCTCACATGAACTACTTACTGGAGATCATGCGAGAAGTATCACATCCAGGGTGATACCGAGGACGTGACGAGAAAGGCGCCAGCCAAGGGCAAAGGGACGAAAGGGGGGCACAGAAACTGACCAGGAAAAAAATAAAAAATAAAAACTGAGAAGACGAGGAGTGTATTTGTTGGGACCCAGGTTGTTAACAGTCGGTTAAGCCGCTCAATTGGAAGGTTCTTTCAGAACATTTCTACACTACTGGCCATTGTAATTGCTACACCAAGAAGAAATGCAGATGATAAACGGGTATTCATTCGACAAATACATTATACTAGAACTGACATGTGATTACATTTTTACGCAATTTCCGGAGAAATCAGTACCCAGAACAACCACCTCTGGCCGTAATAACGTCCTCGGTACGGCTGGGCAGTGAGTCAAACAGAGCTTGGATGGCGTGTACAGGTACAGCTGCCCATGCAGCTTCAACACGATACCACAGTTCATCAAGAGGCCTGGAGTATTGTGACGAGCCAGTTTCCCCGCCACCATTGACCAGACGTTTTCAATTGGTGAGAGATCTGGAGAATGTGCTGGCCAGGGCAGCAGTCGAACATTTTCTGTATCCAGAAAGGCCCGTACAGGACCTGCAGCATGCGGTCGTGCATTATCCTGCTGAAATGTAGGGTTTCGCAGGGATCGAATGAAGGGTAGAGCCACAGTTCGCAACACATCTGAAATATAACGTCCACTGTTCAAAGTGCTGTCAACGCGAACAAGAGGAGACCTAGACGTGTAACCAATGGCACCCCATACTATCTCGCCGGGTGAGACGTCAGTATGGCGATGACGAATACACGCTTCCAATGTGCGTTCACCGCGATGTCGCCAAACACGGATGCGACCATCATGGTGCTGTAAACTCAACCTGGATTCATCCGGAAAAAAAAAAAAAAAAAAAAAAAAAAAAAAAAAAAAAAAAAAAAACCGTTTTGCCATTCGTGCACCCAGGTTCGCCGTTGAGTACACCGTCGCAGGCGCTCCAGTTTGTGATGCAGCGTCAAGGGTAACCGCAGCCATGGTCTCCGAGTTGATAGTCCATGCTGCTGCAAACGTCGTCGAACTGTACGTGCAGATGGTTGTCGTCTTGCAAACGTCCCCATCTGTTGACTCAGGGATCGAGACGTGGCTGCACGATCCGTTACAGCAGTGCGGATAAGATGCCTGTCATCTCGACTGCTAGTGATACGAGGCCGTTGGGATCCAGCACAGCGTTCCTTATTACCCTCCTGAACCCACCGATTCCATATTCTGCTAACAGTCATCGGATCTCGACCAACGCGAGCAGCAATGTTGCGACACGATAAACCGCAATCGCGATAGGCTACAAACCGACCTTTATCAAAGTCGGAAACGTGATGGTACGCATTTATCGTCCTTACACGAGGCATCACAACAACGTTTCACCAGGCAACGCCGGTCAACTGCAGTTTGTGTATGAGAAATCGATTGGAAACTTTCCTCATGTCAGCACGCTGTAGGTGTCGTCACCGGCGCCAACCTTGAGTGAATGCTCTGAAAAGCTTATCATTTGCCTATCACAGCATCTTCTTCCTCTCGTTTAATGTTCGCCTCTGTACCACGTCATCTTCGTGGTGTAGCAATTTTAATGGCCAGTAATGTAACAGCCAGCTCACCGAACGCTGGCCCATGGTTTCATTTTACACGGACAACCCAAAAAAGTGTAGCTTTCGAAACACATTTTGTTGAACTCTGATGACGACAGTCGACATTAGAAGAAATAGATGTCACAAAAATAATGAAACAGAGTCAGTAGCACGACCGTATGTGAAGTTTGTCAAAAAAGTTCCAAAGCTGAATAAGCCTTATTTTTATAAATTTATTTCTTGTTTGTCCACTTGGAGGAGCAATTATTTCTAGCTTTTGCTGATATCCGATAGGATTTTTTTTTTCAGTACACTGACATGTGAATAAAAATTATTTCTTGAAAACCCTTCAAAAGCTGAGATCGCCCAAAATATTTTTTTATTCAATACAACCTGTTTCAACATTCTTATTTGTCATCTTCAGGTCTTAAACATTGTTTTGTAGTAAAAAATATTCATTTTACGCTGAACCTCATGCACAAGATGTCAAGTGGATAAAACTCAGCACATCCACTTAACATCTTGTGCACAAAGTTCAGCGTAAAATGAATATGTTTTAGTAGAAAAAAATGTTTAAGACCTGAAGATGGCAGCAAAGACTGTTGATCTTGAATAAAAAATATTTTGTGCGATCTTAGCTTTTGAAGGGTTTTTAACAATTAAAACAGATTGCCCTTCAGTACTGTCATAGTGAGAAAATTCAATCTTATTTCTTAATTTACTGAATGTAATAATGCTAAAACGTGTACATTGTAGATACTAAGGACATACCCTTACCTCCTAGATATGAATGTAACCTTATATTAAAATACATACTGAGTAGATAACCGTTAAACACGTCATGGAACACAAACATGTCATTTGACGAGAGTACTGTTGCTGAAACTTTTGAAGTCGTTATGTGATTTCATGTAACTTTTATTATTCTGATAAAGATAGTCTTAGAACTATCAAAACCTGGTTAACGAGTTTTTTTTTAAGTTGGCTGATAGTTACATTTTATATAATTGCATACGCGGTTACTGAGTTCGCAGCCAAAAAATGTTTAAAATATCATTTGATGTGGAATAGAACACCTTTTTGTTTTGTCTTTTTCAGTCCTGCATTGGACAATATGCAGCCATTTCCAAGTATATGGCGTAAACCAAAAGACTAACATATATTTCGGTTATAGTCAAATAAAGAAAGGTTTCTTGGACCTGCCAACCATGTGAAGTGTTTAAATATCAATGGTCTTTCTCATGAGTGCTACTCGGCCATTGTCAAGTGGTTGCCATGCGACAGTGGCCGACGACCATTCGTCCGAAAGCTATTGAATGTTTAACCACTTCATCAGTTTATATTGTTGCGAAATTATGCACTCTTACATACAAAATACGTCCGTCTGACGTGTTAAATCACAGCTACACTTTAACAATCAATGACTGTAAGCCATTTATGTTAATTTGACGAGTTGTATTATGCACTTGAAAATAACTACACAACAGAAACCATTCAATGAAATGAATACCCCTAGCTACATAAAGGCGTTGATATAAGTCAAGGGGAACAGTTGAAAATGTGTTCCACGACCGGGACTCGTACCCGTGATCTCCTGCTTACATGGCAGACACTCTATCCATCTGAGCTACCGAGGACACAGAAGACTGCGCGACTGCCGGAACTTATCTCTGGCACGTCTCCCGTGAGACACACATTCGCAACCTATTGTCGCGCACTATATTCCTAGTGTCCCTGCCCATTATACTCATTACTCGCGGCTTTACCGCCGATTCCCGTAAGAGTTCGGGCACTGTTTGTGCATCTGCACAAAAGAAGATGGTCAAATGGCCGGTGACCTTAACTATACATACAGGGTGTTACAAAAAGGTACGGCCAAATTTTCAGGAAACATTCCTCACACACAAAGAAAGAAGATATGTTATGTGGACATATGTCCGGAAGCGCTTACTTTCCACGTTAGAGCTCATTTTATCAATTCTCTTCAAATCACAATTATGATGGAATGGAAACACACAGCAACAGAACGTACCAGCGTGACTTCAAACACTTTGTTACAGGAAATGTTCAAAATGTCCTCCGTTAACGAGGATACATGCATCCACCCTCCGTCGCATGGAGCAGCCCTGGAGAATGGCGTATTGTATCACAGCCGTCCACAATACGAGCACGAAGAGTCTCTACATTTGGTACCGGGGTTGCGTAGACAAGAGCTTTCAAATGCCCCCATAACTGAAAGTCAAGAGGGTTAAGGTCAGGAGAGCGTGGAGGCCATGGAATTGGTCCGCCTCTACCAATCCATCGGTCACCGAATTTGTTGTTGAGAAGCGTACGAACACTTCGACTGAAATGTGCAGGAGCTCCATCGTGCATGAACCACATGTTGTGTCGTACATGTGAAGGCACATGTTCTAGCAGCACAGGTAGAGTATCCCGTATGAAATCATGATAACGTGCTCCATTGAGCGTAGGTGGAAGAACATGGGGCCCAATCAAGACATCACCAACAATGCCTGCCCAAACGTTCACAGAAAATCTGTATTGATGACGTGATTGCACAATTTCGTGCGGATTCTCGTCAGCCCACACATGTTGATTGTGAAAATTTACAATTTGATCACGTCGGAATGAAGCCTCATCCGTAAAGAGAATATTTGCACTGAAATGAGGATTGACACATTGTTGGATGAACCATTCGCAGAAGTGTACCCGTGGAGGCCAATCAGCTGCTGATAGTGCCTGCACACGCTGTACATGGTACGGAAAAAACTGGTTCTCCCGTAGCACTCTCCATACAGTGACGTGGTCAACGTTACCTTGTACAGCAGCAACTTCTCTGACGCTGACATTAGGGTTATCGTCAACTGCACGAAGAATTGCCTCGTCCATTGCAGGTGTCCTAGTCGTTCTAGGTCTTCCCCAGTCGCGAGTCATAGGCTGGAATGTTCCGTGCTCCCTAAGACGCCGATCAATTGCTTCGAACGTCTTCCTGTCGGGACACCTTCGTTCTGGAAATCTGTCTCGATACAAACGTACCGCGCCACGGCTATTGCCCCGTGTTAATCCATACATCAAATGGGCATCTGCCAACTCGGCATTTGTAAACATTGCACTGACTGCAAAACCACGTTCGTGATGAACACTAACCTGTTGATGCTACGTACTGATGTGCTTGATGCTAGTACTGTAGATCAATGAGTTGCATGTCAACACAAGCACCGAAGTCAACATTACCTTCCTTCAATTGGGCCAACTGGCGATGAATGGAGGAAGTACAGTACATACTGACGAAACTAAAATGAGCTCTGACATGGAAATTAAGCGTTTCCGGACACATTTCCACATAACATCTTTTCTTTATTTGTGTGTGAGGAATGTTTCCTGAAAGTTTGGCCGTACCTTTTTGTAACACCCTGTATAAACTATTCAGTCGCGAAAACAAAAGATATTCTAATCCAAGTTACAACAGCTAGTGTGCCAGATTGTTGCATTCAAATAAAAGTGACAATTTCCCTTTGTAGATGACAGAGCCAGTACTCTTGCGGGTGTCGAGGCCAACGAGGTATACGGGCCGTGCAACGAACCTGTGACGTCACACTAGTGGGCTTGTCCCCCCACACTTCGCGAACGTTCGTTCACTCCCAGGCCAATATCTAATTAGAAAGGTGCATACTAAAGGTCTCAATTTTTTCCTATGGTATCGAGAAGTTGCATACGCTTACACACAGTCAAAAATGATACAACTCCTCTGAATTAGTTACTCGCTCTTCGTCAGAGACGGTTGCTGATACTCGCTGATGTACTGCAGTGGCACTTGTTGTGACGTACGCGCCACGGCTTGTCTTTCTCTGGGCTTCGTGCGAGTGTTTGGTGACGGCATCAGACAGAAAGGTATCCCCGATACGTGTACGTGTGTACGTGAGCTGGGAGTGCCACGCTCGCTTCCTGCCGACGCGGCTGGCGCATGCCTGACACGGCACGGCTCTGGAATGGAATGCGTCCTCATCCGAGGCGGTTCCCCGTCCACTGGATAAACCCACCGATCATATACATAAGCCTCTAGGCACGATTGGCAGATCTGGGTCAGCTTAGTCTATCCCCTCGTAAATAAGATACGATACGTTTAGTGTATACTTGGTGAAAGCCTACTTCTTTTAAGAAATGGAAAGTGGTTGAACCATGAAGCACCAGTTCGATCTCTCTCAGATTTTGTGGATGACGTTCACCGCAAACTTTCATTCAGTTCGGAAATGATGTCCACTATCAGCAACATCAGTATGAGATGTGTCCTCCACAGGTACGAATGCACCCATGTATTCGATGCGGCTTAGAAGAAAAAATCCTCCGAGTCTCATCTGTTGCCATACCCGAAACGCATGCTGTGCTGGTCAGTTTATAGAAGATTGCTGATTAGAGGCCCGTGTGAAAGTATACACTCTTCTCGTCGCAGCCCACACATTACAGGTGGCGAATCAGTGGAACGGGTTGGCCAGTCAAGGACACGCACATTCCTCAGGGCGTATCAGTGCATTGTTTACGGCGTCTGTGTTATGCACTGCAGTGAAGGAGTTTGTATCATTCTGGTGGAAGAATCTGTCGGTAACTTGGCCGTGAAACGTAACACAACAAGTTTTACCACTCCTTCCACATAATGGCAAGCATTCAGCCTTCCTTCAACAACTGCTATTTTTTTGTGGATTCAGCTACGTAGCGAATATATACAGGATTTTTAGCTGAGCTGTATTTTTTATTTCATCTTACTGACTATCTCACACACGTACGATCGATTACAAGACGTTTTCTTCTAATACCTGTTACGCGTGTTTCATTAATTGAATGTCGTTAGCACAGTGGGTGTCGTTCCACCTCTAAGGCTTTCAGATGTTTTCTGCCATTGTAAATAATTCACATTTACTGTAATGGTAAAAAGACGCATGAGCGCGCTGCACGAGTGGGGGTAAGATCCTTGAATCTGAATTTAATGTAATCTGTGGTGTACTTGGTCACCTGGCAGTCGTGGAGAGCTGGGGAATTCTAATTAGAGGCATCTTAAGGGAGACAAAATAGCGAACTGTAGAGTATTCAGAGAAGGAGACTTGATATTTTTTGAATCTGGAAGAAATTATCTGGAATAATTTATTGTGGAAGCGAAAACTTGTTTGTAAACGTATGCTATTGATTCTATTGATGGAGAAGATATTTTGGAGAAATTTTTTGAAGGTAACTAATGTATGCACAAGAATTAAATGTTTGTTTCTCGAAACTATTAATTGACGGAAATCTTTGTCCCTTAGATAACTAATAATGTTCATAATTAGTGTTAATTTCATCTCTTTGTTTTCATTGCGTTACAAATTACACACTTGGTTGAAGTGTCTGTACCTGACGTGTCTGTAACTGACGTGTCTGTAACTGACGTGTCTGTAACTGACGTGTCTGTAACTGACGTGTCTGTAACTGACGTGTCTGTAACTGACGTGTCTGTAACTGACGTGTCTGTAACTGACGTGTCTGTAACTGACGTGTCTGTAACTGACGTGTCTGTAACTGACGTGTCTGTAACTGACGTGTCTGTAACTGACGTGTCTGTAACTGACGTGTCTGTAACTGACGTGTCTGTAACTGAAGTGGCTGTAACTGAAGTGGCTGTAACTGAAGTGGCTGTAACTGAAGTGGCTGTAATTTTCTTAATGACAGAATTTCGTTATTGTAAGAGTCGTATTATGCTGCAGACTCTTTTTGACCATAATAGGACTTTAATTGTTTAAGACCAATTATCATTAACTGAGACACTGCTCCAGCATTCTTGGTCGTTGTGCGTTGCATCTTACGCCACATGCGGCCACAGATCTTCTCTGGCAAGAAAAGAAAAATTTAGAAGAAAATTACTTTTCTTTAGCTGCATTTGCTGATTAAAATTTTCTTTTGAGAACGTCAGTACACCAGACAGAAAACAGTTTGCTGAGGAAGAGGTAAGTTCTATAATTTCAAGGCCGATCTCACTTTGCTTTCTCGAGAGTAAACCGTACACATTCAGAATTTCCAAATGCTTTGCTACGTAAGCAGATTAATCTACAGTGAACAGTGTAGGTTGTCTTAAACAGTTATTTTCTACCGTGTTGAGCTGTATTTTATTTGATGACTATTTCAAGTCAGTGATTGCACTTCATATTATGTCACTTTCTCAACATATTTCAGTGTTGAGTTTCAGTTAAATAATTTTCGCGGAGTACACAACTAGACTCTTCTGGAACATAATTAGATTCCTTATCATTATTTCAAATTCAATATTTCACTAAGACTGAAGTTTTGTTTTAAGACGCCGTTCACATGCGCAACCTAGAGGAAACAACAGTCAGTATTGCTCAGCAGTTGAATACGAATCTAAACCACACGTTACACTAAGAGAAAGTGTTTGAAAAAAGAATATTCGGTATCTCACATATATAGAGATAAATTATTTTTGAAGCTTACACATTACGGGAGGCGTCTGATAGAACGAGCTACGGTACTTACTGCTTCGTTTCATGAAGCACGCGTAACAGGTACCCGAGGACGAGACAAAGAGCAGAATAACGTAAAATATACAGTTGCAAGGAAATTAGCTTTGATTGGAATAAATTACGAAAGCAATCCTGTTCACACAGTCAATAGCTACCCACACCACAACTCCAGGAGCTGGAGAGGTACGGGTCTCGATAATTACTGGTTCCTGAGACCCTCCACCAGGCCGTATGCGGATACCTGGCATAAATCTGGCAGCCACAGGCAGAATCGAAACTCATCGCGGAACACCACAGACTGCCACTGACTGTCCCTGTTGACACTGGCTCTACATCGTATAACAATCTGTTGTTCGTGATATTTAAGCGATGTACGACTCTTGGCAACTCAGGACCTCAACCAGTTTCCACTAATCTGGTTTCGACGGTTCAGGGAGACATTCTGGTTGTAGCCTCTTCCTGGATTTCAGCTATTGGCGAATGGACGAATGACAAGTGCCTACGATCTTCTCGTGATGTAATCCTATGGTAAGCACCCATGCTGTTGTCTTGAATCCATCTCACCACCATTCTTACTTGCAGTCACTGGTGGTTTTTTATTCCATTATATTACAATTCGTCACCCTGAACACGTGTCTACCTTGTGCCAATGACAAACTGAAACATACTGCATACAACAAATTAGCTGTATCACAGTATTGCTGAAAATGCAGGAACAGTTTTAATACTTTCACAATAGCAGCTGGCGTAAGCTTGGCTGTAAAACTGAGGTCAGGCTAGTAGTTTCAATGGTCTGAAGAAACGAATAGCCGCAGAAGAAGAGAGAAAGGTGTCACATTGGGTACGATAATGGGGTGAGGTTCCAGCATTGGTTTAGAGACAATCGTGACACCAGATTGCGTAACGATTTCAACCTAACATTTTCGATACCCATGAATTTTTCCCTTCGCAGTCCGTGGCTCTGATTATATAGTTTATGTCTCCTCGTTAGTTCATGCCACTTTTAGCTAAAACGCTGAAAGATGACCGTTTAGAACAGGCACCTTCCCTGTATCGCAGGACCGTCCGACGGTCGATCGAACTCGTTTCAATCACACTAGAACTACAGTATATTTATTTTAAAAATGAAGAAATCCCTCCAGCTGTATTTAAAGTGTCGATTTTATTTTTACAACTAGTTTCAACGTTGTTACAACGTTGAAACTACTTGCAAAAATAAAATCTACACCTTAAATACTGGTGGAGGAATTTATTCATTTTTATAAATTTATACCACCTGACGTCCCACTGTCCTCCATTTCAACTATGGATGTACGAAAGAACAACATTAGGTGTCTCTGCCAAATGGAGGAAGTGCAGGTGTCTCTCAACGCGAGGTAAGGGCTTGACAACGTTGGTCGGCAGTTTTAGTTTTTGTTTGCGCCATGCTTCGTGAGACAACCCTTATTTCCTCCAGCTTCGTCGTGGGGGCAGTACGCTGTAGCAAGCAGTTTCCGTGTCTAGCGTGAATATGAACCCACGTGACCAGCAAACCTCGGTATAATGGCAAGATCGCAGGCTACAATTGCTTTCAGTTAGTTGGGAACTATGTTAAAAGTAATATAGTGCCGCTTCCACGTGTTTGCGTGTGCAACTCTCGCATCCAGAATATCGTGTCTTTCACGCATTACTTGATTCAGAACACTGTGATCTGAACCCATTTCCGAATTAGGCGTCTGTAAACCCAAGTAAAAGCAGCCTCTTACTCTCATTTCCAAGGAAGCTTTCAGAGTTTCTTTTATATTCCGTGATTACGTAACAAACTTTCAGGGATAATGGAGAAGGTAAAGCGTATCAATTTGAGGTAAGGGACACTGGCCCGGAAAACTCCGAATCGAAAGTTATAAGCGAAAATCGTTCTGGTACCTCTGATCGTGGAATATATGTGCGGGGTATAGTTGTTGCTAACATTGTAGCGTAGGCAACTTTCATAGATGGTAGTGTGGACCCAAAGAGAGATGCATTCATTAAGAGCTATGAGCACTTGTTCAGCGGAAGAGATGTGTTTGAAGATAAGCTGATGCACACAGATCTTAAGGTATCCATTTCAGAGCCCATATCTACTGGATTTTTACTTATTTTGGTCCATACTACGTTCTCCAAAAATATGGAAAACCAAGAGGTTCACAGTAACGAAGATGAAGAATTGCTCATAGTTCTAAGGTACGTACTCTAGAGCCCATGTTTACCACACACATTTCCTGGTTTTAGTCCATACTATCACTTCTGAAAGTTGCTGCCTTGCAGTCTCACTGAACCATGTTACATGGTTCGAGATTTCTGCTGGGATCGATTGACTGGTTTGTCTTCATAGAACGTCTTTGGTGGTATGGATGAGGCGTGCGAGGCCAGCAAGAGAGAGGGCGCGCGGACAAGAACGAGACGTTACTCTGCACGCGCAGGAAGAGTTTGCGAGCGTAACTGCTAACGAGTTGACGGCTTTGTTGGGGCTGTTGGGAACAGAGGAGCGTGCGTTTGCGAAGGAGGGCACATGCTCAGACTTTCGCTAGTTCGGAGGAAGAAGACTGCACGCCATGATAGCGATCTTGTGTAGAATGATGGTATGTCGCTTTTGGAACTTTTGGTCACTGAAACCAAGGGGGACTGGTTTCGGTTTCACATGATGAAGTGATCAGAACCTCATAGAACTGTATTGTGAAGCTGATCTTCTAAGGGGGGGGGGAATATGGACATTGCCGCTAACTAATAAGTTGATTTGGTTTGAAAGAACGAAGGCATCAACTGTAATCTGCTGTACTGGTCTAGAAGAACCTGTTGTTCTGGTGGTCCGGCGTGAAAAGTGAGGTACCAGTAGTACGAAGGCACGACCGGTCCAAGGGGTGGGTAGATGTTAAATAATTTTAAGTAAGGTTGGTCTGTACAAGGTGCTTTGATAAAATGTTGTCTTTTCTGTTATTGTAACATCTCAGTGTATACAGTTATATAGAGTGTTACAAAAAGGACTTTACAACTTTAAAAATTCATATAAATGTATTGAAAGAAGATATAGATCTGGGTTTAGTGATATTGTGTAGGAAAACGCATCAAGTTCTGTTTACCTTGAACTAAAGATGTTGTATGTAGCTTCCATTGTTTATCCTGTACACATACCATCGGAAGTCAGTTTCTTCTCAAACTCGTTGTAGCATTGCAAATGCAACTTTCTCAATGGCGGCGTAAATTCTTGCTCTAAGTTCACGTAGAGAAGCCGGCACAGGAGGTACAAACACGATATCCTTGATGATTCCCCATAAAAAAAATCGAGTGGCGTCAGGTATGGGAAACGTGGGGGCATGCAATTGGCGCAGCACGGCCAATCCATTGACCTGGAAGGTGGTCACTGAGAAAATCCCGGACGTCAGCCAGGTAGTGGCTTGGTGCACCATATTGCATGAAGTAAACATTTCGTTCTTGGTCATCCTCATCGATCTGTGGTATCAAAATTGTTGTAATATCCCGGTACACTATCCCTTGATGGTCCCGTCACGGAAAAAACGTGGCCGGTACACTTTGTTCTTGCTCAATGCAAAAAAAAAAAAAAAAAAAAAATATTCAGTTTAGGGCAATGTTGCAATGTGGATTTTCATTCACCCAAATCCTTCAGGCATGCGTGATTACCTTGCCACTTAAGTGAAAAGTCGACTTGTCAGCAAAGATGATTTTGTTCAAGAAATGTTCATCCTCATGTAATCGATTTAACATACCCACAAACATGTTCTTGCAAGCAATTTTTTCTCTTTATTTTATTGCTCGTACGATCGTCAATGTGTACGGTTTCAATTGCAAACGGTTTCTCAGCACACGCCAATCAGTCGCATGTGGGATTTGTAATTCGCGAGATGCACGCTTGGTCGATTTTGCAACGCTGTTGACGAAACGTTGTCTCTCTAGCTCAACTACGTTGTGAGATGTGCTTGGACGACCTGATGATTTCCCACGTCTTACTGAGCACCCTGTTTCTGCGAAACATTTATGCCACTCATAAATTGTAGGCCTACTTGGAGGATCTTTAGCGTACTTGGTACGGAAATTACTCTTAACTGCTGTCGCCGACCTCGATTCTTCAAACCGAAACACGCCCGGCTCCAGTGAAGGCAGCCGTATTTATCGCAATTGCCGCTAGCCCTCCTTACGGTAAAATTCGGCACTAGCGAACTATGCGAGAAAAAACTTGTCGTATTTCCCTACAAATTGACACTACTATAACTTCTGTAAGTACTATGAATTAATGCATATGAATTTTCAATGTTATGAAGTCCTTTTTGAAACATTCTAGTACTCTGGAATTTTTCTTGTTTGAGGATTGAGCGTATTGGCACAGTGTAGTAATTAGTAGTTTAAAAATCTGATATTAAAGGATTGAAATGCAGCTTTGTTCAGTGGAGGTTGTTTCCAAAAATTGTTTTAATATTGTTGTTTAAATTCTTTTGGATATTGCCTTTGCATAACCTCTTGTTAGAAAAAAAAACAAAAGGATTTCTGTGTAAGATGGAACTGATTAATTAATGCATTTGGATCTTAACTAATGGGAATGACTAACACTTGCCGGTATCAAAATAAATGTAATCGTAGGGCACGGTGTTGATTGTTCAACCGATGTATAAAACAGGTTGTTGGACTACTGAAAATTAACAAACTTTTGTGATAAGGAGTGGTCGACTTTCAGTGTACAACCAGTACGCTCCATTTGCCCCTAAATCCGTCTCTCTGTCTATCATTTATCAACAACAGCGCCGGTACATACAGGTTGACAATTGCTGAACTAAATGAAATAAGATCATCATAACTTCTGAACGGTTTGCGTTAGAACGCTCAAATTGCACGTCTGGTCGCATGGCATGATGGGAATTAGTATCCGCAGTATGGTTTGGTTTAACGATGAAGCCCACTTACATTTGGACGGGTACGTCAATAAGCAAAATTGGCGCATTTGGGGGACTGGGAATCCGCATTTCGCGATCAGAAAGTCTCTTCACCCTCAACGGGTGACTGTGGTGTACAACGTTCAATCATAGAATAATCAGTGCGATACTCCTTGATGGCACCGCGAATACCAAATGGTACATGAAGGTTTTGGAAGATGATTTCATCCCCATTATCAACAGTGACCCTGATTTCGATAAGAAGCAGGAGAGTGTTTGATGCCCTGGAGGAGCAATTTAGGGACCGCATTCTGGCTCTGGGGTACGCAAAGGTCACTGGCATGGGCAACGATTGGCCGCCATATTCTCCGGATCTGAACACACGCGACTACTTTTTGAGGACCTATATCAAAGACAACGTGTACAGCAAGAACACCAAATCCATTGCTGAGCTAGAAACAGCGATTCAGCCTCGATGTTCCGACACTTCGGCGGGTCATGCAGTATTGCGCCATTCGTCTGTTCCACACCTTCAACAATAATGGCAGGCATATCTCATAATCAAAATCCAAGTATCTGTAGTGACGTTTACTTATTGAATAAAGTTTGTAACTAATTTAAGTGTTTGTCGCTCTGTGTTTGTGACAGAGGTATCAGAATGATTTTCGATTACAGCTTTCGACTCTGTCGTTTCCGCAACAGGGTCCCTTACCTCAAACTGATACATTTTCCCTTTTCGACCCACCCTGAAAGTTTCTATCACCACCACCCCGTGACCCTGTATGACTTATCCATTCCACTTATATTTCGTGGATTCGTTAATTTGCACCATTTCCTGGTATTGCCAATTTCAGCGACTGGTACCAGCATCCATATTGGAGTTTTCATGTACTTTCATGTGGTGACCTACTTCTTACTTACTCTTTAACTTATATTCAGGGCTACATTGCTCTTGTATTCCCTGTGAAGCTTTTGCGTGACGAACAATTTGGGCATATTTGAAATAGACGCAGGCTCAAAAATGGTTCAAATGGCTGTGAGCACTATGGGACTTAACATCTATGGTCATCAGTCCCCTAGAACTTAGAACTACTTAAACCTAACTAACCTAAGGACAGCACACAACACCCAACCATCACGCGGCAGAGAAAATCCCTGACCCCGCCGGGAATCGAACCCGGGAACCCGGGCGTGGGAAGCGAGAACGCTACCGCACGACCACGAGGTGCGGGCAGAAGCAGGCACTCCGAGATCTACGGCCGTTGGGTTTACGTGGTTTGTGTACCATTGCATTCACCACACAGAGTAAAGGTTACAGACCGTTAGGCAAAGTAGGTAACGCACGACGAAGACATTTGACCTTGCACAGACTATACCTATAAGACCCGACTTCCAAGATTTCGAGCTTGTATATGTTTTACAGTTTTATGCACGTGCTCACTATTCAATTTCGTTAGTTCCAAATAAGCTTCCCCCATCTTGTTGAGCTTTTAGTGAGCTCGTTTTCTCCAATCGTTAATAAAAATGGTCAGATTCATGGGTCACATTCACTTTATTGGGGATAAATATCAGGGTATAAAATGTGTCCATCGTTTTGTATGAAAACTTGTAATTCGTCAAGACAGGAGGGCGGCTTCCAATAGGAAAATGATGCCTGTCAAATATCCAAGTGAATGCAGGAATGCAGTACGGCACCTTCGCGTTACGATACTTGCAATGTTTGTGCTCATTTACGTTCGCATAGTGTCATTCCTGGCCGTTCGGTTCACGAGTTACTGTGAAACGTATTCAGATTTTTTGATGACGATTTCTTAAAACCTCTACACCGCTAATTATGTCATTTGTGTCACCCGAGGCTGACTTTTACAATACAAGTATTTCATTAATAGGTCCTCCTCACGGTCAGTGTTTACATACCGTTACTACATGCTGGAGACTTCTAAACTCACTGTCCGCGTAATTTTTTAATAACTTCGTATTAAAGTTAAGGAATCTGTTAGTATCAGTCTTAATCTTGGGAAGAAATTTCTGAGAACGTAGATTTGGAGCACAGCATTGTATGGTAGTGAAACATGGACTGTAGGAAAACCAGAACAGAAGAGAATCCAAGCGTTTGAGATATGGTGCTACAGGAGAATGCTGAAAATTGATTGATAAGGTAAGGAATATATGGAAAACAGACAAGAAGAAGGGACAGGATGATAGGACATTTGTCAAGACTACAGGGAATAATTTCCATGGCACTAGAGGGAAGAGCAGAGGCTAAAAACCGTAGAGGCGAACAGAGATTTTAACACATCCAGCAAGTAACTGAGGACGTAGGTTGCAAGTGAAGTGCTGCTCTGAGAAGAAAAGGTTGGCACAGGAGAGGAATTAGTGGTGGTCCGCATCAATCCAGCCAGAAAACTGATGACTCAAAAATAAATAAATAAAGTAAATAACATAGCTTTCCAGCTGCCATCAGTACCAGTGAATAAAGGATTTTTGAGATCAACTGGAAGCCGTTAGATTTCTCAGGTGTGTATCGATTTAGCTTGACACATACCAGTACCTCGCGACCTTGGACGGCGACTTTGAGCGCTCGCATTGACCGCTGACTCACCGCTGTTCCAGTCCAACCGTGTGCGTGCATCTACAGAAGGCCTCATCTTTTTTAATGACAGTTCATCGTGAGACTCAACGAGTATCCTGGCACGCCTGAAGACTTTAATACACGGCCTACACGGCTGCATCATGGGCCCTTTCTGCGCTATAGGTCAGCGTAACAACAGGTACTGCGCAAATATTCCACGTACTCTACTCTTAAGCAAATACAAAAAACTCATCATGAGGAAGAATGATTTTCCAGACTTTCACGTAATTTTCGGCATACTGACGACACAACTCATGACCTAAAAAATTTTGTGGAATTTGCTCTTTCGACAGGCAAGGTAACTTCCAGAAGCGATATGGAGAAAACTTTGACTATGGTGATTACTAAATATGCACTGCTGTTGTTGAGCAAAAATTTGTGATTATGAACACTTCATAATCATCGCATCTAAAAATGCATTTCCAAAACCAAGCGAAAACCAAAAAAGTGGAAAATATGTTGTAGCTGAGCTAGAAAAAATGGATTTTGGCGGTGGTGAAGGAGAAGGTGTCATCAGTCTGAAAGACGTCCAGCAATACAGCACTCCGTTAGGCACGTCCTGTTGGGGGGGAGGGGGGGGTGGGGTGATCTGACCTTGCCTTCATCTGCCCTTTTAACTGGCTTATAAAGCCAGTTCTAGTGGGACCTACATTCAAATAATAAAATATCCGTTGTTAGTTTTTTTATCTGTCCAATCATTGTGTAGATCACGCTACTCTCTTATAAAGACTTTAATATAACTGATGGCGTAACTAACAACTGGTTTGAATCCCAGGAAACAAATTGAATGTGAAAGGCTGTACAGAATAATTAAAAAAATAAACTGGAAAAAATTAGAGTGACTGTGGGAGAAACCAGAGTTCCTTAGGGTTCGCTTTTGGATCCACTCCTATTCCTTACATGTATTAATGAACTTCCACTTAACATTCATCAAATAGAAATTGTACGTTTTGAAGCCATTTGTAGTTTTGTAACAAATCCCGTTAGAGAGAAACAAACACAAGAAACTGTTAATGATATTAAACAAATAATTATGAAGTGGTTCTCTGAAACAAAGTCTTCCTTAAGTGTGAGAAAACACAATATATTGAGTTCTATACAAGAGTCATATCAAAAATGGATGGAACGCAAACAAAGTAGAATTCTGTTAGTAGGCTAATATTTTTTGGTATAACTGGTACATTATGTTGCTGTTTTTGTGAAGGGGTCTACTTTTATCTTGATTAATTTTCCCCATTTCGCATATAATTGCTTTAACTTATTATTTACATTCCCGTTTTTTAGTGTACATATTGAGGAAAAGTCAACTGGGAAAAACGTATTACTGAGCTACTCGAACAGTTAAGTACAACTACATATGATTTCATAATTGCTATACTTAAAAAAAAATCAGCCTCCTGATATTTTGCATACTTCTACTCAATAATGCTTTGTGGAGCAAATTTCTGGGGTTGGTTATCGCTTGGAAAGGAAGTACTGATTGCACAAAAGCAAGCAGTAAGAATAATACGTGCTGTTTACTTGCAGTCAATACAAGAACTTCAACTGGTGTGTGGAGTGTGTGTGTGTGTGTGTGTGTGTGTGTGTGTGTGTGTGTGTGTGTGTGTGTGTGTTGTCATAAATAACCCATCATAATTTCAGAATAGAACATCGATAGCCAAACCTACAATATTAGAAGATGAATGACCTGTAGTACTCATTATCAGAGTTGTCTGTGGCGCAGAAAGTAGTCCATTACCAAAAAACATAGAAAGTCTGCCTGGTAGACTGACTAAAATAAAATGGTTTCTACAGGACAACTCTTCCTGTTCCATAGGCGAATTTTTGCTTAAAAACTAGGGCCTATGAAAGAAGCCGTTTCTGCAGTACATTTACAAAAGCTGCCGAAAATATCGATCCTATATAAAGTTCATAGCAAAATTAGTATTTGAGTAAGATTTTGTACTAATCTGTAGCACAGCTCCAGACGTAAGTCTCGTTTTTTCATCGTCTAGGAATGAAAAAGAGCTCCAGGTTTTTTTATTCGAAGTGAAGCAGCTTTTCTTCGATCAAAATATTTACTAGTTTATTTCACATATCAGATTCTTGTTAGCATATCAACACTTCACAAGGAAAATTATTTTCTTACTAAAGAGAAACACAGTTCGCCAACGCAAACATAAACATATAGACAAAAGCCGCAGTATTGTCACATCCATGTTACTCAAATTGTTGCAGGCAAAGAAATAGTGTTTCGCACACACGTTACATAGTATATGAGACTCCACATCGACTGCCGAATGTGGAGCGCAGTTTGTTCTGTATGTTAGGACAAAACTTTCTACAATATTCCAGAAACGGTAATGATTCCAATAACAGTTTTATATTCATTTCATCTTTGTCAGTGGTTAATAATTTTAACAAAGCTATATTTTTTAAATTAAGGAAAATCTAAGGATAAATTTAGTGGAATGGGTTGCTTTAAACAAGTGACAAATATAATTTTTAAGATTTATAAATTTGTCAGGTGCTTAACACACAATATTTTGCTTTGTGTACTGTGCGATTGTAAAAACGAAGTCTGCTTTTGATAAACAATAACAATTTCACATTTTCTAAATAAAGAAGTTTCTGGAGTAAGAGAACTGTTGATAATTATCTGAAAGACGTGGCTTGCTTGCTTGGAACTCACGTAAGGCAGAATCTCTAGGATAACAAATTTTCTTAACACAAGGTTAATTCACAGATACAAGGTGACAATTATTGAATTATATGAAAAAAACGACAATTAGTTACAAACTACGGCGAGCACACAATTTATTCAACCAACGTGACTACAGATATTCTGATTTGGGCTATGACATGTTCGATATGCCCGCCATCATTGGCGACGATGTGACGCAGATGAATAGCGAAATTCTTCATGGTCCGCTGACGTCTCGGAACATCGATGCTGTCGATGACCCCCTGAATGGCTGTTTTCTGCTCAGCAGTGGTTTTCGGGTCATTGCTGTACACCTTGCCTTTAACATAGCTCCACAAAAAAGGAGTCATATGTGTTCAGATCAGAGAATATGGCAGCCAATCGAGGCCCAAGCCAGTGGCCTCTAGGTATCCCCGAACCAGAATGCGGTCCCTAAAGTACTCCTCCATGAACCACATCAGGGTCGCTTTGGATAATGAGAATGATACCAACTTCCAAAATGTTCACGTATCTTTCGGTAGTCACCGTGCCATCAAGGAATACCGCACCGATTATTCCGTGAGTGGACTTTGCACACAGTCGCCCATTGAAGGTGAAGAGACTTCTAGAGCGCGAAATGCTGATTCTGTTCCCCAAGTGCGCCAGTTTTGCTTATCGACGAACCCATCAAAATAAAATTGGGCTTCGTCGCTAAACCAAACCGTATTGACCATACTAATTCCCATAATGCCCTGCGACCAACAGTGCAGCTTGAACTTCCTAACGCAAACCGTTCGGGAGCTATGACGATTTTATTTCATGTAGTTCAATAATTGTCACCCTGTATATACAATCTTACTATGTTGTGCACCGTTACTCAAAAAAGGTGGTATCGCAAATTTAAGTATTTCCAGGCTTTGCCATAAATCTCTGTTCGTCAGGAACTTTCAAGAGGTCAGAACGTTACTATCCAAATGAACAAATCACGCATACTTATTCTTAAACTGATTACTTTCATTTTGGGAAAAACGTCATTTTGTCCATGGAGTGCGTGATTCGTTCTTTTGTAATTTTGTTTGTTTGTTTATTTAAGACGCAATCACATGTTTACGACACAGTCATAACCGGTTTCGGCCATACAATGACCATCTTCAGATTCTAAAGGCGGAATACACTGAACACAGGTTCATGCGTTGATTAGTTTCATATCATTTCGATAAAAAGAAAATTATCTACGGAACATTAAGCAACTAAAATGGAATCCCAACTACGGCAAAACTGCATTTTTCACATTAACAAATATTGCCAAGTATGAAAAAAGTGATATTTGGCAGAAAGCATTCTACGGCTGATCTGGGATCGAAACCTAGATCTTTAGACTGAATAATGAAGGCCAGGTTTCTAAAACTGGAAGAATGCTAGAACTTCTGTATTTTACACGAGAAGATTCAGAACAGATGTAAAAAAAACTGAAGAGCTATCAGTGACATCACGATACTGTACAAGGTAATAATTAAAATTATCACTATCTACATACGAAACGCAAGGAATTTTAAGCAAGGAAATGGAGCAGATGATAACTAATTTTCAACATTAAATGACAAATAGCTCTGGAGAATCAAAGTATCGATTACAACTATGTTAGAGTACCGAAGAACACATATTTACAATGCTAGAGCTTCCAATATACTTAACATGGATAGAAATTCAGAACTGAGACAGGACGCTAGGCAGGAGATTCTAAGTCACTAAATTATCATCAGTCGTCCTACAGGAAGTTTCCAGACTCTTAGGGTGCAAAAACTAGTGGAGTGCGTCCACTCTACTTGTGTGTAATTTATCCATCTGACTTTCGACGCCGGCCGCAGTGGTCGTGCGGTTCTAGCGCTGCAGTCCGGAACCGCGGGACTGCTACGGTCGCAGGTTCGAATCCCGCCTTGGGCATGGATGTGTGTGATATCCTTAGGTTAGGTAGGTTTAAGTAGTTCTAAGTTCTAGGGGACTGATGACCTAAGATGTTAAGTCCCATAGTGCTCAGAGCCATTTGAACCATTTGACTTTCGACGTCTATGTTCAGCTGCTGGTGGATACATCCAAACTTTGTTACGCGCTGAAGGCCCTTTACTACACGAGTTTTTTCTTTCTTGATTTCAGGACTTCTCTGCAAGTGTTACACTCTAGCAGATAGCCTTGAATCAGCGTGTTAGTGTGGATAACAGCAGGAGAAGTGAAGTGCTTGTTCTGGAGGAGCGATCGTATCTCGAAGAAAACGATTTATTGACATATAGTCAGCACGGATTCAGAAAATATCGTTCTTGTGAAACACAACTAGCTCTTTATACTCATGAAGTAATAAGTGCTATCGACAGGGGATGTCAAATTGATTCCATATTTTTAGATTTCCAGAAGTCATCGAGTAAAACAGAAGTAATATCCGGCGTTCCCCAAGGAAGTGTTATAGGCCTTTTATTGTTCCTGATCCATATTAACGACATAGGAGACAATCTGAGTAGCCGTTTTAGATTGTTTGCAGATGATGATGTCATTTACCGTCTTCTAAAGTCATCAGATGATCAAAACGAGTTGCAAAATGATTTAGATAAGATATATGTATGGTGCGAAAAGTGGCAATTGACCCTGAGTAAAGAAAAGTGTGTAGTTACTCACATGACCACTAAAAGAAATCAGCTAAATTTCGATTACGCGATAAGTCACACAGATCTGAGGGCTCTAAATTCAACTAAATACTTAGGGATTACAATTACAAATAACCTAAATTGGAACGATCACATAGATAATATTGTGGGTAGAACAAACCAAAGACTGCGATTCATTGGCAGAACACTTAGAAGGTGCAACAGGTCTACCAAAGAGACTGCTTACACTACACTTGTTCGCCCTATTCTAGAGTACTGCTGTGCGATGTGGAATCCGCATCAGGTGGGACTGACGGACGACATCGAAAAAGTACAAAGAAGGGCAGCTCGTTTTGTATTATCGCGAAATAGAGGAGATAGTGTCACAGACATGATACGTTAATTGGAGTCGCAATCATTAAAACAAAGGCGTTTTTCGTTGTGATGGGATCTTCTCATGAAATTTCAATCACCAGTTTTCTCCTCCGATTGTGAAAACATTCTGTTGGCACCCACCTACATAGGGAGAAATGATCATCACGATAAAATAAGAGAAATCAGGGTTCGCACGGAAAAATTTAAGTGCTCGTTTTTCCCGCGTGCCGTTCGGGAGTGGAACGGCAGAGAGACAGCATAAAGGTGGTTCATTGAGCCCTCTGCCAGGCACTTTATTCTGGATAGCAGAGGAATCACGTAGATTTAGATGTAGATCATAGTCACCATCTCTTAGAGTATTAATTTTGTGAGCCTGTTGACTGGCAGATATGCGTAGTTCTTTTATGCACACACTTAAAAAAACACTCCACAAAGAAATTGTCCGAACTGGATAGTGGCAAATGTGATGTACACGTACTGACGAAAAATTGATTGCAAATTCAGAAAAAAAATTGGATCTTTTATTCAAGAGAAACAGCTTCACAAATTGAGAATGTTAATAACGCGTTGCGCCACCTCTGGCGCTTCTCCAGTCTGTTATTCGGCTTGGCATTGATTGACAGAATTGTCGGATCTCCTCCTGAGGAATACAGTACCACATTCTGTCTACTTGGCGCATTATATCTTTCAAACCCCCAGCTGGTTGGAGCGCCCTGCTCATATCGCTCCAAACGTTCTCAATTGCAGAGAGATACGGTTCGTTGCTGGTCAAGATTGGGTTTGGCAAGCACGAAAACAAGTAGCAGAAACTCTCGCCGCGTGCGGGCGGGCATTATCTCGCTGAAATGTAAGCCCAGAATGACTTGCCACGAACGGCAACAAAACAGGGCGTAGAATATCGTCGGCATACCGCTGTGCTGTGAGAGGTGCCGAGGATGGCAACCAAAGGGGTCTTGCTAAGAAAAGAAATGGCACCCGGACCATCACTTCTGGTTGTCGGGCAGTACGGTGAGCAACACTCAGGTTGGTATCCCACCGCTGTCCGTGGCGTCTCCAGACGCGTCTTCGGCCTGGAATCTCACTGACTGAAGTAGAAATGACTTCAGTGAAGAGTCCACATCGAAATGAGACGCGATGACCAGTTGCTGCAAATTGAACAGATTTGTCGTGAAACATTCCTTGAACCGTTTCGCCTTTGTGATTCAAGCTGCAACGAGAACCACCTGCATTTTCCCATTGTTGCAAAAATGATTGTTTCAGAAAAATCACTTTCAGTGTCAATGAAGCAGCAAAGGCAGCAATATGTTTACAGCGTTCCGACAGACTTGCTTTACACCCACATTCACGTTTGACCACTTTCTGCCACAGCCCCTCTAAAAAACAATGAACTACTGTACATGCCGCTTATTAATATTACACATATGAATTTCTCGTATTACATAATTGCAATAAACATATTCACTCGACAACTGAAAGAAAATCAGCCCTCGGTCACTATCTTTAACAAATTAACCTGGTTTCGACACTGCTAGGAGAGTCTTTCTCAGAATTTAAAACAAAGAAGGGTCTATATTCTATAACATGGTCACAGAATTATGACTAAACGTATGATAGAGTATAAGTACGGAATCGTCAAAGACTGGCAGTAGTTATATGTCATTTTGTTTTTTTTGGGGGGGGAGGGGGGGGGGAAGAGACCAGATAGAGAGGTCATCGGTCTCATCGGATTAGGGATGGACGGGGAACGAAGTCGGCCGTGCCCTTTCAAAGGAACCATCCCGGCATATGCCTGGATCTATTTAGGGAAATCACGGAAAACCTAAATCAGGATGGCCGGACGCGGGATTGAACCGTCGTCCTCCCGAATGCGAGTCCAGTGTGCTAGCCACTGTGCCACCTCGCTCGGTATATGTCATTCATAAAATAATAAATATGCCAAAAGGGCATTAGTCACAAAGGTATTTAAGATAAAGAAAACTGTGATGGCGAGCCACTAAGGGCTGTTCGTTACCTGCGTGGTGCAGGTTGCAAAACCTACCTGAGCCTCCATCTCATTCTGTTACTCGCTCCTGTGAACGGGAACGCGTTATGCAGATCTTGGTGTCACTCGCGTCCATCTAGAAAAGTTTTTACTGAGTTTAACGAAGGCGATGTTAGCCTGATATATTCGACGATGCCCTTTGGCTACACTGACTAAAGGATTCTTCTAAGAAATACCAAATTAAGATAACCTGAAGATGCCTAAATAAGGCGAAACGCGTAGTTGAAAAATAAAAAAACTAAAATTGCAACCAAGACTGTTTTTAACCAATACTGCAGAAAAAGTATCATACTGATCTTTAAGAATAACAAAATGCAGTCGCAGCGGAATCCTCCGGTGCTCTCGATCAGTCTTACGCGGAAATTCCGGAATTTCCGTGGCTGGGAGCGCCCCGGCCACGACGTGATGTGATCTGAGGCAGGTGGCCGCAGAGTGCGCGCCGCGGCTCCGGGTCGGCCTTTGTTCGCGCCAGCAGCAGCTGCTACTGGAATGTCAGCTGCCCCGCCCGCCTCAATAGGGCTGCCTGTCGGGACTTGCACTTTCCGAGGACTGGATTTACGATTACGCCGCATTCTGGTTGGGTAAGTTGCTATACTGCTGTGTAACACTGCTCTTCGTAATTGCTAATGCTGGTGGCAAAAACTGTATTGACCTTGTGTACAGTAAGTGTCTGTGTCATGACGTGTTAGCTTTATATGTTAGTACAGCACGAAGACTCATAACCTGAGCTACGGTAAAATGTGTGCGATACTATAGGAATAAGAGGAGAGGAATGGAAGGAGGAGTGGTTGGCGAGAGGCAGGGGTTCTGGAATACAGGGTGAGAGACAGGAATGGGTAAGAGGGGCAATCGAGGGAGAAGGAGCAAATCGAGAGAAAGTAGGATTCAGGTGTAAGAGGAAATCAAGGAATGGAATGAGATAGACAGGATTTGGAGTGAGAGATACAGAAGCAGAATGAGGGATAAAGAATCAGAATGAGGGATAGAGGGGTTAGAGAGGTAGAGGGACGGATAGAGAGCGATAGGAAGAGGGGGAGGAATTAGAGCGAAGTGAGTGAGGGAGGGAGGGTGAAAGGCAGAAGGAGGGAGGAAGGTGGAGGGAAAGAGGGTGGAACGAAGGAGAGTGGGAAGGGTGAAGAGGAGAATAAGGAGGTGGAGGAGAATGAAGGGAACTGGAAGGGGTGAGTAGGGAAATAACGATGAGAGGTAATGGGGAATGAAGGGAGGGAGGGAAAATGTAGCTTATTTGGGACTATTTCATTTGCCTGTCTGAAAGTGTAATATTGGGAGGAGAACGATGGAAGGCACAGGTGCATGAAATTAGTCGTCACAAACCATCTTTCTGCTACAGCTATGTTGAGCCAATCTTTCTTTGACACATCAGAATTCTCGTTTTCAGCAATATTTGTTGTTTTGGTTGGTTGGTTGATTCGGGGAAGGGGACGAAACAGCGAGACCATCGGTCTCGTCGGATTAGGGAAAGATAGGGAAGGAAGGCGGCCGAGCCCTTTCAAAGGAACCATCCCGGTATTTGCCTGAAGCGATTTGGAGAAACCACGGAAAACCTAAAACAGGATAGTCGGACGCGGGTTTGAACCGTAGTCCTCCCGAATGCGAGTCAAGTGTGCTAACCACTGCGCCACCTCGCTCAGTTGTTGTTTTGGTAAAATGAATGTGGCTGAGTAAAAGCTATGCAGATCCAGTTGAAGACTGATGCGGAATGCAAAACAACATTAAATTGTAAATTGTGGAACGAGCAGCGTGTAACAGTAATTCTTTTTGCCAGAGACATAATTCGATATTTAAAGGAAAGGAAAGGAAGCTAAATTACGTTCAAACATTCCCTCGCTGACAGGGGCATTCGAGACTAAGCGCATAGTTCAATGGGACAAAGACGCAGAAGAAAGTTACCAGGCTCCTTTCTAGTATGAGCATCTCAAAATTTACTTCTAGTGATTTAGGGGAACCAAAGAAGACTGCAGGACAAGACCGCAGAAACATGAATTGTATACTATTTGCTGATTGTAAGATATCAATTGATGAGGCTACAATGAAGAGTTTATTGGCGGCATTCAAAAGGTCTGATCAATATTCTACAAACGTGTATAAAGAAGAAGGCAACTGAGAATAAAACGGTAAAAAGAGTTATATTTAAGCAGAAACAAAGCTTCATTGTTTGTGAAGCACCATTACTATTCATAGGAGGTGCGATGTAGAAATTAAGAGAACAATATCAATGGGGAACGTCTTATTCTGGAAGAAACAAACATCGTTCATACTTGGTTACCCGGTTAGAAGAGATATGAAGATATAATAATTACGCTGCCAGTATCAAAGACCTGCCGCTCACGTCGCAGCGCATCGATTGCAAAAAGATAAGCTGCAACGCCAAACTCTCCTCTCCGTAAAGACAGAGCAATCCATGTAGTTTCACATGTTATTTCTTTCTGTGACGAACTTCGTAATTTTGCTTTCCTCACAAATATAAGTAATTTCAGTGAACTGTGTTTGCAATCTGCGTCAATACCATTTGCTATCTCCATTATTCTCTTTTGTTTTATTGTAGCTGTTATTGACACGTTTTCCGCATCTTTGGAGGTATGTGTTGCAACAAGTGTGTGCAGTTCGTTTATCACGCAAATTGATGAGTTTTGTTGTTGCGGTATTTGGTGGTTCTCTTAAGTTCCGAGCGTCGGCCAATCATTGTAAGGCTGTTCGTTCGCTATTGGTGCAAGGCACGCTGTAAGTGGGAATTTTGAATATAACAACAGTCAGCTACGTAAACCATGTCCACGTTTAGCAGACTGCTTGATTTGGGGGAGGGGACCAAACAGCGAGGTCATCGGTCCCATCAAGATGGGGAAGGAAATCGTCCGTGCCCTTTCAAAGGAACCATCCCGGATTTTGACTGGACGGATTTAGGGAAACCTCGAAAAACCTAAATCATGATAGCCAGACGCGGGTTTGAACCGTCGTCCTCCCGAATGCGAGTTCGATGTGATAACCACTGCGCCACCTCGCTCGGTACGTTTAGTAGAACGTCCTGTTGTTACAGACTGATGAATCATAACCAACTGCGGGCTTGTTTGGCTTTCCATAAAAATTAAGGGTAATTACAGTCATTTCTCTAAATATTTACAGAATTATTTACGAGATTCTTTGTGTTTTATACTGTTTCAGAGTTTGGTACAAAACTCTGAGGTGATTCTTTTGACAATCGTTTTATTTTGAAACTCTTTCACTGGTCCGTGTTTTCATAAAAACAACAATATGGGATTGTGCGTCCGCTTACATAAAAAAACACTTATTTATTTATTTACCCCCAAACTAGTTTCAGCGACAATATCACCATCATCAGTGGGTTGTTGAATTCTAAAACATGCAAAAAAATAGCATAAACTTCATGAAACACTTTTTTACGTTAGTACCTCTTTGTTACAGAGCCGTGGCGTGGTTGCTGGCGTAGTCTTTGGAGTTCCTGGCGCCACCAGCTCGATCCGTCGTGTGATGTCCCTCTGATATGAAGACGTTTATATCTTTGCTCGAAGTGGTTAATGGGGGACGAGGAGTGTGTTGTGGAGTGGTGGTGGTGGAGGTGGTAGGGGAGGGGGGGGGGGGCGGAGCGCGAGGAGGGACGGTGTGATAGGGCCGCCCGGCGCGTAAGGCAAGCACTTGTGCAAGCATCTTTGGGCACAGAGTCCGGCGACTCATTGAAGGGCATATTTGTGGGCCGATTTGAATTCGTGGCTGACTTCGAGTGCCGTCTTCGTGCGTAGCCTGGCCAGCCAGTTAGCCAGCTGTGGGACGTGGCACGCCGATAAGAGGGTTGAAGCCAGTTCCGCTGTGCTGAATTCTGGGCCGCCTTTGGGGCCGGCAGCTTCAGCATCGATTGGTGAACTTCAGTTAAGTATTGGATTTTGAGGTCTTAGCTGTTGTTACAGACTGGTGAATCATAACCAACTGCGGGCTTGTTTGGCTTTCCATAAAAATTAAGGGTAATTAAAGTCATTTCTTTAAATATTTACAGAATTACTTATGCCTGCTTTCTGTTTGGTAATTTTACTTAACTGAAGGTCCGTAGCTCGTGGTCTTGCGGTAGCGTTCTCGCTTCCCGCGCACGGGGTCCCGGGTTCGATTCCCGGCGGGGTCAGGGATTTTCTCTGCCTCGAGATGACTGGGTGTTGTGAATCTCGCAAGTCGCCGAAGTGGCGTCAGCTAAAAAGGACTTGTAATTTCGGCGGTCGAACACCCCGCATGGGGTCTCCCGGCCAACAATGCCGTACGATCATTTCACTCAACTGAAGCTGTTATTAAAGAAAGCCTGCCTGCTTTGTATTTGGCGTTTTCACTTAACTGAAGCTGTAACATTGGAGCCCCCCTGTTCCCTGTTTAGTAATATTACTCGTACTTAACTGAAGCTGCTGATATTGAAGTCCTGTCTATTAGTATTTGGTAATTTTACTTAACTGAAGCTGCTATTGAAGGCTTGCCTGTTGGTATTTGGTAACTTTACGTAACTGAAGCTGTTATTAGAGATGGCCTGCCTGTTTTCTATTTGGTGATTTCATTTAACTGAAGCTGTTATTAAAGAAGGCCGACTTGTTTTCTATTTGGTAATTTCACTTAGCTGAAGCTGTAATTACTGAAGGCCTACCTGTTTTCTACTTGGCAATTCTAGTAACTGAAGCTATTACCATTGAAGGCCCGCCTGTTTTCTGTTTGCTAATTCTGCTTAACTGAAGCTGTTGTCATTGAAGGCCTGCCTGTACCCTTTTAATTTAACTAACAGCTATTTCGTAATTTGAGTTAGCTGAAACTCTTTAAGGCCTATCTGTTTTTATTGCCCTATTATTGATATCTGGTTTCTTCCTCAATCTGTGTTGTAATTAACTGAAATTGCTGTTGCCGAAGGTCTACCTGTTTCAGACGTATTTATGTCAAAAAGGTAATAACAGGAAATGAAACATGAAGACATATGGGCCCTAACTTTTCGCTCTACGTCCCTTTATCCATTGTGTTATGTGAGTAGTTCCACAATATCTTATTCACTTTAAAAAATGTTCAAATGTATGTGAGTTCCTAAGGGACCAAACTGCTGAGATCATCGGTCCCTAGACTTACACACTATTTAAATGAACTTATACTAAGAACAACACACAGACCCAAGCCCGAGGGAGGACTCGAACCTCCGGCGGGAGTGGCCGCACAATCAGTGACGTGACGCTTCTAACCGTGCTGCCACTCCGCGCGGCTATTCACTTAAAGTCACAGTACGGTTTTACATTTGTTGCCATTATTTCCAGCCTGTTTTGTCCTTTTTTTACGATTCCTTCGGCGTACAGCATGTCATCTGCAACTATATGAATAAAAACTACCATCTCTTTAATGTCCAAAACCGTCTGAGGCAGTTTATACCGAAAACTAACAACAGAAGAAAATTATTACGCACAAAAGTCTATAGTGGAAGGGGAAAACGTAACAAACGAAAACTCAACATATCGCAACACCGCTGTAAGATAACTGACACAGGACAGGAACAAAACTAACTAACTCACTCTCTCTCTCTCTCTCTCTCTCTCTCTCTCTCTCTCTCACACACACACACACACACACACACACACACACACACACACACACACACACACACACACACACACACATGTGTATATATATATATATATATATATATATATATATATATATTCTCGCAAAATACCATACATTCTCGAGACACGAGTGAAGAAGATGACGTAAAGTTTTAGATTCCAACGAAGGTGTGACAGTTATGTTTCTCTATGTATAAAAGCAACTGCAAGCCGACCGACGAACATGAATGCATGACAAACTGCGTAACAAATCAGTGAACATCAAAACTGAGTCCACAACACTCTTGCAGTCCCAACAGTATATCGCTGACGTATGTAAGTTCACTTTTTGCTGCTTGTTTACCAACGGCCACTCAGAGTTGCAGATGACATGCGGTATACCGAAGAATCGGCAACAAAAACAGAAAATATGCTGTAAATGACGGCAACAAATGTAAGAGCCACGCTGTGACCTAAAGTAAATGCCGGCCCGTGTGGCCGAGCGGTTCTAGGCGCTTCAGTCTGGAACCGCGCCATTGCTAGGGTCGCAGGTTCGAATCCTACCTCGGGCATGGATGTGTGTGATGTCCTTAGGTTAGTTAGGTTCAAATAGTTCTAAGTCCTCGGGGACTGATGACCTCAGATGTTAAGTCCCACAGTGCTCAGAGCCATTTGAACTTAAAGTAAATAAAGTGTTATGAAACGATTCTCAGAACACAGTATTTGGAACAAAACAGAATAAATGTAAAAATACTTTAGAATGTTTATAATTATGCTATTTTTTGGCATGTTTTACGAAAAGAACCCACTGATGATGGTGATATTGTCGTTGAAGTTAGTTTAGGAATAATTAAAAAACAAGTGTTTTTCATCAAGACGGACGCACAATGCGACACTGGGTTCTACATCTACATCTACATGGATACTCTGCATATCACATTTAAGTGCCTGGCAGAGGGTTCATCTTCACATTCTCTATTATTGCAATCTCGTGTAGCACGCGGAAAGAATGAATAACTATATCTTTCCATGCGAGCTCTGATTTCCCTTATTTTATCATGGTGATCGTTCCTCCCTATGTACTCAGTCAGTCCTATCTGGAAAGGATCCCACACCGCTCAACAGTATTCTAAAAGAGGACGGACAAGCATAGTGTAGGCAGTCTCCTTAGTAGGTCTGTAAGATTTTCTGTGTGTCCTGCCAATATAACGCAGTCTTTGGTTAGCCTTCCCCATAACATTTTCTTTGTGTTCCTTCCAATTTAAGTTGTTCGTAATTGTAATACCTAGATATTTAGTTGAATTTACAGCTTTTAGATTAGACTGATTTATCGTGTAACCGAAGTTTAATGAGTTCCTTTTAGCACTCATGTGGATGACCTCACACTTTTCGTTATTTAGGGTCAACTGCCACTTTTCGCACCATTCAGATATCTTTTCTAAATCGTCTTGCAGTTTGTTTTGATCTTCTGATGATTTCATTAGTTGATAAACGACAGCGTCATCTGCAAACAACCGAAGACGACTGCTCAGATCGTCTCCCAAATCGTTTATATAGATAAGGAACACCTAAGGGCCTATAACACTACCTTGGGGAACGCCAGAAATCACTTCTGTTTTACTCGATGACTTTCCGTCAATTACAACGAACTGTGACCCCTCTGACAGGAAATCACATATCCAGTCACATAACTTAGACGATATTCCATAAGCACGCTATTTTACTACGAGCCGCTTGTGCGGTACAGTGTCAAAAGCCTTCCGGAAATCCAGAAATACGGAATCGATCTGAAATCCCTTGTCAATAGCTCTCAGCACTTCATGTAAGTAAAGAGCTAGTTGTGTTTCACAAGAACGATGTTTTCTAAACCCATGTTGACTGTGTGTCAATAGACCGCTTTTGAGTTTTCATAATTCAAGGTCAAAATTACACAAAATATAACTCCGAGGACCGTGTTCTTCCCAAGGGGAGCAAAACTGCATCGCCGCCTTTCGCACTTTTTATCCGAGCGCTTCTCTCTTTGTCTCCATTCCACTGCAGTTACGTGTCCGTTTTGCCCCCCAGAACTGCCACTAGCGCAGCCCCACCAGGCGGTGCCTTTCTGAGCTGCGGAACGGCAGCTGAGCGCGCCTCGCAGCCGGTCGCAGATTCCACGCTGACTTACGAGTCCTCCCGCGTCCCGCCTCACCTCGGCTTGCCGCGTCTGTTCACAGAACTCAGGAGTAACGGCAGTCTCTACCCGCTCTCCTCTGCATACGCCCGAATGGAAATTTATTGGTCGACCTGGCTGCAAAAAAAGTTCTTAGAAGCTAACAGCCTTCCCCACTCTGCACGCGACAGGGCAGAAACAGCGAACCCGCAAGAGGAGCCGCACTGCAGCAAACTCTGTTTACAGCTCCTCTCCTGTAAGGAAAGTAGCGAGAAGTGGATAGGACAGCTGCAGAGTGCCTTTGCAACGCAGTTAATCATAATTTCTTGCTCTGAGTGAAGAATAATACCAGGTTCCGTTTGCTCTTAGCTCAAGGGAGGTAAGGAAACGGAACTAACGAGTTCTGATTTCTGAAAGGCATCGTCGGCAATGTTTGGAGATTACGCACATCTTCACACGAAGTGGCAATACATATTAAGTTGGTTGGTTGGTTGATTGGTTTGAGGTACAAAGGGACCAAACTACAGGGCCATCAGTACCTCTTTCCTGACGAAGACTCAAGGTGTAAAATCACGGAACACCACACCTAAAAAGAGAACGAATGGAATGAACATAAAACGGGAATAACAGACACCACAAGGAAAAGTAGAAAAAGATATTAAAACCATAGAGCAGATGGTCTGGGCTGGCTGACCACAATAATAAAAGAGGATGAGCCAGCCACTCTGCAACACATTAAAATGTCCACCCCAAAAAGACAAGGCGAGGTGAACACATGTAGGCAAAAAACGACCACCAAGACGAACAAATGCAAAGAAAGTGCGACCGAGTTAAAATGGAGGGAGGGTGCCGACCTCAGACAGAAGGCTAAATGCTCACCCTTAGATGGTACGATAAGAAACCCCCTCGTAAATAAAACTTAAAACTAAATCTGCTGCTGAGACATTGTCGCCCAACATCGAAGGTAGGGCGCTGGAAAGGTTAAAAGTCCGCCGCAGAGCGGCTAAAAGTGGGCAGTCCAGCAAGATGTGGACGACAGTCATTTGTGAGCCACAGTGACACCGAGGTGGGTCCTCGCGACGGAGGAGGTAGCCATGTGTAAGCCACGTATGGCCAATGCGGAGCCGGCAGAGAACCGCAGAATCCCTGCGCGAGGCTCGCATGCAGGACTTCCACACATTCATAGTCTCCTCAAGGGCATGCAGCTTGTGCATACTAAGACTATGCCATTCCTTCTCCCAAAGCTAAAAAACCTTGCGGCGTAATAATGATTGCAGGTCAGTTACAGGAATGCCGATCACCAGAAGCGGTTTCCGTGTAGCCTGATTGGCCAGCCTGTCGGCAAGTTCATTTCATGGGATTCCGACGTGGTCTGGGGTTCACACAAACACCACGGAACTACTGGACCGTTCCAGGGCACAGATGGACTCCTGGATGGTCGCTACCAAAGGATGGCGGGGGTAGCACTGGTCCATAGCTTGTAAGCTGCTCAAGGCGTCAGTACAGAAGAGAAAAGACTCGCCAGGGCATGAGCGGATGTGCTCAAGAACACGAGAAATGGCCGCATGCTCTGCAGTGAAAACACTGCAGCCATCTGGCAACGAGTGCTGTTCAGTATGTCCTCCAGGAACATACGCGAAGCCAACGTGACCATCTGCCATCGAGCCGTCAGTGTAAACCACTTCATGGTCCCGGTCCTTGTCAAGAATCGAGAAGAAGTGACAGCTAAGTGCCGCGGGATGAACTGAGTCCTTAGGACCATGTGAAAGGTCCCGGAGAAGCTTCGGCCTAGGTGAACACCATGGAACTGTACGTGAATGGACCTCGAGTATAGGTGGTAAAAGCAAGGACACCACTTCAGACAGAAGAGATCGGACCTCCGATGTGGGAGGCTGAACCGCCGTGGATAGGAAAAAGAGACGGTAATTCGGATGCTCAGGAGAATTACGAATGTGTGCAACATAACTGGCGAGCAGTTGTGCACGCCTAACCTTCAATGGAAGGACTCCGGCCTCCATCAGGACGCTAGTCACCGGACTCGTCTTAAAAGCTCCTGTTGCCAGTCGAACGCCACAGTGGTGCACTGGGTCGAGTAAACGCAACGCTGAGGGCGCCGCCGAACCATAGACCAGACTCCCTTAGTCAAGGCGGAATTGAACAAGGGCTTTAGAGTTGCAGCAGGGTAGCGATCTGCAAACCCAGTTGGTGCTGCTCAGGCAGCGGAGGGCATTGAGGTGATACCAGCATTTTCGCTTCAGCTGACGAAGATGAGGAAGCCATGTCAATCGGGTGCCGAAAAACAGTCCTAAGAATCCATATGTCTGCACTACCGGATGCACGGTGCCACGTCGACAGAAGTGCATGACACACAACTTGGCACCTGAAAACTGGAAGCCGTGGGCTAGAGCCCCTGACTGCGCCCTGTGGATGGCTTCCTGTAGGCGCCGCTCGTCGACACCAGTACTGAAGGAGTAGTACCAAATGCAGGGAAGGTGAAACCGACGCCCCTACAGATGCTGCTGCTAGGCCGTTAATGGCCACTAAAAATAGAAATACACTCAATACGGAGCCCTGAGGAACGCCATTCTCCTGAATACCGAGGAAACTATGAGGCACCAACTTGTACATGGAAAGTACAGAGCGACAGGATGTTCTGGATAAGAGTCGGGAGCAGGCCCCCGAGACCCCACTCATGCAATGTGGCAAGGATATGATGTCGTCAGGTCGTGTCGTAAGCTTTTCGTAAATCAGAAAAGACGGCAAGCAGGTGTTGGCGTCTGGAAAAGGCTGTTCGGATGGCAGACTCGAGGGACTCTGGATTATCACTGGTAGAGAGACCCTGGAGGAAAACGCCCTGTCATGGAGCCAGTAGGCCATGTGACTCCAGGACCCAACCCAAACGCTGACTTTCCATAGGTTCTAACAGCTTACAAAGAACGTTGGTGAGGGTGAAAGGCCGATAGTTATCCACATCAAGCGGGTTTTTACCGTGTTGGGGCACTGGAATGATGGTGCTGTCTCGCCATTGCGATGGAAAGACGCCATCGCTCCAGATCCGGTTGAAGGTGACGGGGAAATGTTGCTTGTACTCGGACGAGAGATGTTTGATCCTCAGACTGTGGATCCGATATGGCCCAAGAGTTGTGTCAGGGCTATGTGCAAGGACACTGAGGAGCTCCTACTCTATAAATGGAGCATTATAGGGTTCACTGTGACGTTTAGTGAACGAGAGGACTTTCCTTTCCATTAGCTGTCTGAGGGTGCGAAATACTGGGGGATAATTCTCTGACGCGGGGGCACGAGCATAGTGCTCAGCAAAGTGTTCAGAAATTGTGTACCCGTCGGTAGATAACACGCAATTGATGTTAACGCCAGTAACACCTGTCGGTGTCTGGTACCCACAAACACGTCTGATCTTTGACCAGACTTGGGAAGGTGACGTATGGCACCCAATGGTTGAGACGTGCCTCTCCCAACACTCCTGTTTTCGTCTTCTTATAAGCTGGCGGAAGCGGGCACGGAGCCGTTTAAAAGCTATTAGGTGCTCTAGGGAAGGGTACCGCTCATGTCGCTGTAGCGCTCGCCGACGCTCTTTAATGGCCTCATCGATTTCCTGTAACCACCAAGCAGCCTAAAGATCAAGGGATCGTGTTTTCCGCCGCAGAAACGATCGTTCTAGTGACCTGGTGAACTACCACACCGAACCGATGGTACCGTGGGGGGGGGGGGGGGGGGGGGGGGAATTCAACCGTGACAGCAGAAGTGAAAGCGTCCCAGTCTGCCTTGTTTAAAAGCACATAGCACATCTTGGTAGACGTCCAGGGGAATAGCACTAAGGGAGTGACATGAAGATGGGAAAGTGGTCACTACCACACGAGTCATCGTGGACTCTCCAGTGGACAGATGGTAGAAGTCCTGGGCTGCAGAGGGTTAAATCAGTGGCTGCGTAAGTGCCATGAGCCACACTGAAATGTGTTGGGGCCCCAGTTTTTAAGAGACAGAGGTCGAGTTGAGACAGAAAAGTTTCGACATCCCTACCTCGGCCAGTAAGCACAGTGCCACCCCACAAGGGGTTATGGGCGTTAAAATCTGCCAAAAGTAAGAAAGGTTTAGAGAGTTGATGAATCAGTGCAGCCAATGCGTTCAGGGATACTGCACCGTCTGGAGGAAGATATACGTTGCAGACAGTTATTTCCTGCGTCGTCCTTATCCTGACAGCCACAGCTTGAAGAGGGGTTTGAAGGGGCACAGGTTCACTGAATACTGAGTTCAGGACAGAGAAACAAACTCCACCTGACACTCTATTATAGTCGCTACAGTTCCTGTAATATCTCCTATAGCTATGATGACTGATCACCCGTGGTCTAGGGGTAGCGTCTTTGATTCATAATCAAAAACGTCTTCGGTCCCGGGTTCGATCCCCGCCACTGCCTAAATTTTGATAAATAATCAGCATTGGCGGCCGAAGACTTCCGGCGTATGAAGTCAGCCTCATTCTGCCAACGGCCTTGTCAAAGAGGGCGGAGGAGCGGATAGAGGTTCAGGGTACTCTATTGTCCTAGGGGTGGGAAATTGCCCCTAAAGGCGGAAGAATCAGCAATGATCAACCACATGAGGATGCAGAAGGCAATGGAAACAACTGCATTAAAGACACGTAACGTGTATCCACAGGACATGTAGCCTGTAATTGAAGAAGTGTCATGATGATCTCTCCATTGGCAAAAGATTCCGGAATAGTCCCCCATTCGGATCTCCGGGAGAGGACTGCCAAGGGGGAGGTTACCATGAGAAAAAGATTGAATAATCAACGAAAGAATAACGTTCTACGAGTCGGGGCGTGGAATGTCAGAAGCTTGAACGTGGTAGGGAAACTAGAAAATCTGAAAAGGGAAATGCAAAGGCTCAATCTAGATATAGTAGGGGTCAGTGAAGTGAAGTGGAAGGAAGACAAGGATTTCTGGTCAGATGAGTATGGAGTAATATCAACAGCAGCAGAAAATGGTGTAACAGGTGTAGGATTCGTTATGAATAGGAAGGTAGGGCAGAGGGTGTGTTACTGTGAACAGTTCAGTGACCGGGTTGTTCTAATCAGAATCGACAGCAGACCAACACCGACAACGATAGTTCAGGTGTACATGCCGACGTCGCAAGCTGAAGATGAACAGATAGAGAAAGTGTATGAGGATATTGAAAGGGTAATGCAGTATGTAAAGTGGGACGAAAATCTAATAGTCATGGGCGACTGGAATGCAGTTGTAGGAGAAGGAGTAGAAGAAAAGGATACAGGAGAATATGGGCTTGGGACAAGGAATGAAAGAGAAGAAAGACTAATTGAGTTCTGTAACAAGTTTTAGCTAGTAATAGCGAATACCCTGTTCAAGAATCACAAGAGGAGGAAGTATACTTGGAAAAGGCCGGGAGATACGGGAAGATTTCAATTAGATTACATCATGGTCAGACAGAGATTCCGAAATCAGATACTGGATTGTAAGGCGTACCCAGGAGCAGATATAGACTCAGATCACAATATAGTAGTGATGAAGAGTAGGCTGAAGTTCAAGACATTAGTCAGGAAGAAGCAATACGCAAAGAAGTGGGATACGGAAGTACTAAGGAATGACGAGATACGTTTGAAGTTCTCTAACTCTATAGATACAGCAATAAGGAATAGCGCAGTAGGCAGTACAGTTGAAGAGGAATGGACATCTCCAAAAAGGGCCATCACAGAAGTTGGGAAGGAAAACATAGGTACAAAGAAGGTAGCTGCGAAGAAACCAAGGGTAACAGAAGAAATACTTCAGCTGATTGATGAAAGGAGGAAGTACAAACATGTTCCGGGAAAATCAGGAATATAGAAATAAAAGTCGCTGAGGAATGAAATAAATAGGAAGTGCAGGGAAGCTAAGACGAAATGGCTGCAGGAAAAATGTGAAGACATCGAAAAAGATATGATTGTCGGAAGGACATACTCAGCATACAGGAAAGTCAAAACAACCTTTGGTGACATTAAAAGCAACGGTGGTAACATTAAGAGTGCAACGGGAATTTCACTGTTAAATGCAGAGGAGAGAGCAGATAGGTGGAAAGAATACATTGAAAGCCTCTATGAGTGTGAAGATTTGGCGGATGTGATAGAAGAAGAAACAGGAGTCGATTTAGAAGAGATAGGGGATCCAGTATTAGACCCCGAATTTAAAAGAGCTTTGGAGGACTTACGGTCAAATAAGGCAGAAGGGATAGATAACATTCCATCAGAATTTCTAAAATCATTGGGGGAAGTGGCAACAAAACGACTATTCACGTTGGTGTGTAGAATATATGAGTCTGGCGGCATACCATCCGACTTTCGGAAAAGCATCATCCACACAATTCCGAAGACGGCAAGAGCTGACAAGTGCGAGAATTATCGCACAATCAGCTTAGCAGCTCGTGCATCGAAGCTGCTTACAAGAATAATATACAGAAGAATGGAAAAGAAAATTGAGAATGCGCTAGGTAACGATCAGTTTGGCTTTAGGAAAAGTAAAGGGACGAAGAGGCAATTCTGACGTTACAGCTAAAAATGGAAGCAAGGCTAAAGAAAAATCAAGACACTTTCATAGGATTTGCCGACCTGGAAAAAGCGTTCGACAATATAAAATGGTGCAAGCTGTTCAAGATTCTGAAAAATGTAGGAGGTAAGCTATAGGGAGAGACGGGTCATATACAATATGTACAACAACCAAGAGGGAATAATAAGAGTGGACGATCAAGAACGAAGTGCTCGTATTAAGAAGGGTGTAAGACAAGGCTGTAGCCTTTGGCCCCTATTCTTCAATCTGTACATCGAGGAAGCAATGATGGAAATAAAAGAAAGGTTCAGGAGTGGAATTAAAATACAAGGTGAAAGGATATCAATGATAAGATTCGCTGAGGACATTGCTATCCTGAGTGAAAGTGAAGAAGAGTTAAATGATCTGCTGAACGGAATGAACAGTCTAATGAGTACACAGTATGGTTTGAGAGTAAATCGGAGAAAGACGAAGGTAATGAGAAGTAGTAGAAATGAGAACAGCGAGAAACTTAACATCAGGATTCATGGTCACGAAGTCATTGAAGTTAAGGAATTCTGCTACCTAGGCAGTAAAATAACCAATGACGGACGGAGCAAGGAGAACCTCAAAAGCAGACTCGCTATGGCAAAAAAGGCATTTCTGGCCAAGAGAAGTCTACTAATATCAAATACCGGCCTTAATGTGAGGAAGAAATTTCTGAGGATGTACGTCTGGAGTACAGCATTGTATGGTAGTGAAACATGGACTGTGGGAAAACCGGAACAGAAGAGAATAGAAGCATTTGAGATGTGGTGCTATAGACCAATGTTGAAAATTAGGTGGACTGATAAGGTAAGGAATGAGGAGGTTCTACGCAGAATCGGAGAGGTAAGGAATATGTGGAAAACACTGATAAGGAGAAGGGACAGGATGATAGGACATCTGCTAAGACATGAGGGAATGACTTCCATGGTACTAGAGGGAGCTGTGGAGGGCAAAAACTGTAGAGGAAGACAGAGATTGGAATACGTCAAGCAAATAATTCAGGACGTAGGTTGCAAGTGCTAATCTGAGATGAAGAGGTTGGCACAGGAGAGGAATTCGTGGCAGGCCGCATCAAACCAGTCAGTAGACTGAAGAGAGAGAGAGAGAGAGAGAGAGAGAGAGAGAGAGAGAGAGAGAGAGAGAGAGAGAGAGAGAGCTATGATGGGCAGGGGTCCGTACTGTTGGGAACCAAGTTTCCTCTCGCGGTTCTAGGCGTTCAGTCCGAAACCGCGCGACTGCTACGGTCGCAGGTTCGAATCCTGCCTCGGGCATGGATGTGTGTGATGTCCTTAGGTTAGGTAGGTTTAAGTGGTTCTATGTTCTAGGGGACTGATGACCACAGATGTTAAGTCCCATAGTGCTCAGAGCCATTTCAACCAACCAAGTTTCCTGGAGGGCAATGCAGAAAGCAGGTGTAAAGCTTAACAGTTGCCTTAGTTCAACAAGGTGGTGAAAAAAACCGCAGCAATTCCACTGGAGGATGACGTTATTGTGAGGTTGGGAAGACATGAAGCATGCAAGGAGGCAGATTACGCCTCAGGGTCACCTGCTGCCACCGATTAAGTATTTGTATTCATTCCTATTGTGGATGAGGCATCAGTGAGATCCGGGTCCTCAAGGGATGTTGAGATCTCCACCTCATCCGCAGGTGCAGAATTGGTAAGGAGTGGTGGTGTTGGGTCCACCGGATTGTCTTTTTTCTTAGTAGACTTCTTTGTTTGCTTGCCCTCTCGCTTCTCTTTAGGAGCTTGCTCGGAGGACTTACCCGAAGCAGATGCAGGCATGGAGGAAGACCGTGGAGCTCTTCGTCCAGCAGCTTTTGGCTCCTTTAGCCACTGGCAAGTGTCCACAGTGGCATTAGTGGAGACGTTGGGAGAGAGTGGTACTTCAGGAGCAGCGGAAGCAGATTTTCCCCCTATCACTAAGGGGGCGGATGTATTGGTTCAAATGGCTCTGAGCACTATGGGACTCGACTTCTGAGGTCATTAGTCCCCTAGAACTTAGAACTAGTTAAACCTAACTAACCTAAGGACATCACACACATCCATGCCCGAGGCAGGATTCGAACCTGCGACCGTAGCGGTCTCGCGGTTCCAGACTGCAGCACCTAGAACCGCACGGCCACGTCGGCCGGCGCGGATGTATTCTGGAGGCCCAGAGGGTGCACTGTTCGTGGCACAGAGTGTGGTACGACTGGTACTTGTGATGGCGATGGTAATGTAGCTGCAGCGTATGTGAACGCCAACTGAATGGGGTGTAATCGTTCAAATTTACGTTTAGCCTCTGTAAGTCAGCCGGTCCAGGGTCTTGTACTCCACGATTTTCCGCTCCTTTTGGAGTACTGTGCAGTCTGGCGCGCAGAGGGAGTTCTGCTCTCGGCAGTTGATACAAGTGGGAGGAGGCGCACAGGGAGTATCTGGATGCAGTAGACGTCCATAGTCTCGACATGTGGCGTTGGAAGTGCAGCGAGAAGGCATGTGCCCAAATTTCCAGCATTAAACCACAGCATAGGGGGAGGGACACATGGTTTAACGTCACAGGCAATGAATCTCCCTCAAACGCCAAGATGCAGCCACCAGTAGCAACTCTATTGTCTTTCAGTCCCCTGTAAACGCTCCGGATGAAATGAACACCCCGCCATTCTAGACTGGCGCGGAGCTCGTCATCAGACTGCAAGAGGAGGTCGCGATCGAAAATAAACACGTGGGCCATGTTGAGGCTTTTATGGGGAGTGACGGAAACAGAAATATCACCCAGCCATTCACAAGCGAGTAAAGCCTGGGATTAGGCTGGGGATGCTGTCTGAATCAAGACTGCACCGCTTCTCATTTTGGACAGCGCTGTCACTTCCTTGAACTTATCCTCAAGATGTTCAACAAAAAATTGAGGCTTCGTAGGTAGAAAGGAGTCCCCGTCCATCCTGCTACAGATACCTCAACAGGTATGGGAAGGGGAGGTTGGCAAAACTTATAGGTGACAGCATAGGTGGGGGTGGTGGGATCACTCATGGGAAAATTCCGGTAGTTGTGGGTGTTAGAGCTGTACCTTTTTTAGATTGAAGTCAGCTGATAGGCATTCCTGCTTAAGGGAAGTCTCTCTAACAAAGAAACCACTTTCTACAAAGCTTGGGTATCCGATTAATGAGGGAATTAGTATATTTCATCAAAATATACAAGGTATTAGAGATAAAGTTAGTGAACTGCTTATAGATGTTGACTCTGAAATTATTGGTATATCTGAACACTTCTTAAATAAGGAGATAATTCAGAGGCTTCCTTTACCAGGATACAGGTTGGCTGGCAGCTTTTCTAGGAGCTCTTTGCGGTGTGGGGGAGTAGCCATGTATGTGAAAAACGGTATCCCATTTGAGTCAATTGATGTTTCAAAGTACTGCACTGAAAAGGTGTTTGAATGTTGTGCAGGTGTGGTTAAATTTAGTGGAGCTAAACTTCTTACTGTTGTTATTTATAGATCCCCAGACTCCGATTTCACAACATTTTTGCTAAAGCTAGAGGAGGTTGTTGGTTCACTTTATAGGAAATACAAAAAGTTAGTTATATGTGGTGACTTCAATATTAATTGTATAAGTGATTGTGCAAGGAAAAGGATGCTGGTAGACCTCCTTAATTCATATAATCTTATGCAAACCGTATTCTTTCCAACGAGAGTGCAAGGGAACAGTAGAACAACCATAGACAATATTTTTGTTCATTCGTCATTATTAGAAGGGCATTCTGTTAGCAAAAAGGTGAATGGCCTTTCAGATCATGATGCACAAATTTTAAGTCTAAAAGTTTTTTGTGCTGCAACACATGTTAAATATAGTTACCAACGTTTTAGGAAAGCTGATCCAGTTGCTGTACAGACTTTCGTAAACCTTATCAAGGAACAAGAGTGGCAAGATGTTTATAGTGCTGATACAGTAGACGATAAATATAATGCTTTCCTCAAGACTTTTCTCGTGCTCTTTGAAAGTTGCTTTCCGTTAAAACGTTCAAAACAGGGTACTAGCACAAACAGGCAGCCTGGGTGGCTGACTAAAGGGATAAGAATATCTTGTAGAACAAAGTGGCAATTATATCAAAACGTTAGAATCAGTAAAAATCTAAATGCAGCAGCCCATTACAAACAGTATTGTAAGGTGCTTAAAAAAGTTATTAGGAAGGCAAAAAGTATGTGGTATGCAGATAGAATAGCTAAGTCTCAGGATAAAATTAAAACCATATGGTCAGTCGTAAAGGAAGTGGCTGGTCTGCAGAGACAGGTCGAGAATATAGAATCAGTGCGTAGTGGAGATGTCCGTGTTACTGATAAGTCGCATATATGTACAGTATTTAATAATCACTTTCTGAATATAGCAGGTGAACTAAATAGAAACCTAGTCCCAACAGGGAATCATATAGCGCTCTTAGAAAAAAGTGTTCCGAGACTGTCACCAGAAATGCTCCTCCATGATACTGACAAGAGGGAGATTGAGTTAATAATTAAATCACTAAAGACCAAGAACTCTCATGGATATGACGGGGTATCTAGCAGAATACTGAAGTATTGTTCCACGTTTGTTAGCTCAGTACTTAGCCATATCTGTAACTTTTCCTTTAGGAGTGGTCGGTTTCCTGACCGATTAAAGTACTCGGTAGTGAAGCCACTTTATAAAAAGGGAGACAGGGATAATGTTGACAATTACAGACCTATTTCTATGCCATCGGTGTTTGCTAAAGTTATTGAGAGGGTTGTATATACAAGGTTACTGCAGCATTTAAATTCACATAATTTGCTGTCAAATGTACAGTTTGGTTTTAGAAATGGCTTAACAACTGAAAATGCTATAGTCTCTTTTCTCTGTGAGGTTTTGGACGGATTAAATAAAAGGTTGCGAACGTTAGGTGTTTTCTTTGATTTAACGAAGGCTTTTGACTGTGTTGACCACAAAATATTACTGCAGAAGTTGGAACATTATGGAGTAAGGGGAGTAGCTTACAATTGGTTCGCCTCTTACTTTAAGAACAGAAAGCAGAAGGTAATCCTCCGCAATATTGAGAGTGGTAATGATGTTCAGTCCCAATGGGGCACTGTTAAATGGGGCGTTCCCCAAGGGTCGGTGCTGGGGCCACTGCTGTTCCTTATTTATGTAAATGATATGCCTTCTAGTATTACAGGTGATTCAAAAATATTTCTGTTTGCTGATGACACCACCTTGGTAGTGAAGGATCTTGTGTGTAATATTGAAACATTATCAAATAATGTAGTTCATGATATAAGTTCGTGGCTTGTGGAAAATAATTTGATGCTAAATCACAGTAAGACTCAGTTTTTACAGTTTCTAACCCACAATTCAACAAGAACTGACATTTTAATCAGACAGGATGGGCATGTTATAAGCGAGACGGAACAGTTCAAGTTCCTAGGCGTACAGATAGATAGTAAGCTGTTGTGGAAAGCCCATGTTCAGGATCTTGTTCAGAAACTAAATGCCGCTTTATTTACCATTAGAACAGTATCTGAAATAAGTGACATTTCAACACGAAAAGTAGTATACTTCGCATATTTTCATACGCTTATGTCAGATGGTATTATTTTTTGGGGTAATTCTTCTGATTCAAAAAGGGTATTTTTGGCTCAAAAACGGGCTGTTCGAGCTATGTATGGTGTAAGTTCGAAAACCTCTTGTCGACCCCTATTCAATAGTCTGGGAATTTTGACATTGCCCTCACAGTATGTATTTTCTTTAATGTCGTTTGTTGTTAGCAATATTAGCTTATTCCCAAGAGTTAGCAGCTTTCACTCAGTTAATACTAGGCAGAAATCAAATCTGCATGTGGAATGCACTTCCTTGACTCTTGTGCAGAAAGGAGTGCAGTATTCTGCTGCATCCATTTTCAATAAGCTACCACAAGAACTCAAAAATCTTAGCAGTAGCCCAAACACTTTTAAGTCTAAACTGAAGAGTTTCCTCATGGCTCACTCCTTCTATTCTGTCGAGGAGCTCCTGGAAGAGATACAAAATTAAGCAAATTCTAGTGTACATTTTTGATTTTCTTTATTTAAACTAACGACTTGTCGCCTGAATATGTTTCTTATATTTCATTTAATCTGTTTCTACAATTGTGTTATAATTTCATGTATTGACTCGTTCCATGACCATGGAGACTTCTCCTAAATGTGGTCCCACGGAACAATAAATAAATAAATAAAAAAAAATAAAAAAATACCGAGGCGAATATGGCTCTCTTCTTTCTGTAGCTCTACGTTCCTCCCATGTTGCAGCGAAGGGGGGGAAACGATTTAGGGTCATATCAGAGATGACTTAGTCCGCTTCATTGCGGGTCATCCACCCTGATGCCACCCACTCCAATCAGGGGCTCTCCCCAAGGGCGCCACCCAGCCACAGCAAAGGCCAACCTGGCGGGAGTCCCGATGCCCCAGGAAGACAGTTATCTACTCCTTGGCATCAGGAGTGCGATCACTGTGTTGTCAGGGGGGTACCACCAAATTGGTACATGACGGCACCACCACATCGACTGGCTACTGTGCTGCATATTGGGTGCAGAGAAATCCAATATTGTAATGGGGGTGAAAGAGGACAGGAGCCGATGGAAGACGATGTCATACCCCAGAAAGCGTCCTCGCCCAAATAGTTGAATTGCAGATGGAGATGCAAAGCCATGACAAGAGGTTCAGGAGATCGATCTAAGGGCACTATGGATGAGTCATGCACCACGTAAGGAGTCCTTCCCCATATGGTCCGCACTTCTGTAGAATTTGGAAAGCGGCAGGTCAGACCATAAAATGGGACCTGAACTTACAGGGCCGAAAAGTGTGAGACTCCTTTTAGTCGCCTCTTGCGACAGGCTATTCTAAACCCCGGATCCGCAGGGGGAAAATATTAAGTCAGGTTTTGATTCAGAAATGGCTGCTAATCAAGTTTTCACTGACCTTAATAAATGATGTAAAGCTAATTAACTACGAAACTTTTAAGAGACGCACTGTATCGAGTAGAGAACATGTGAAAGATCTTCTTACGGCATAGGTATAGCATATACTGAAGCGCCAAAGAAACTGGTATAGGCATGCGTACTCAAATACAGAGATATGTGAACAGGCAGAATGCGGAGCTGCGGTCGGCGACGCCTATATAAGGCAAGTGTCTATCGCACTTGTTAGATCGGTTACTGCTGCTACAATGGCAGGGATCAGTGCGCGAACATTACCACATAGGTGATTTATTTTTACATAACACGCAAGCTGCATATATCGGATATACGTAAAGATACGCTGAGGTGACAAAAGTCATGGGATAGTGATATGCACATATACAAACGGCGGTGGTATCGGTACACAGCGTACAAAATAGCGGTGCATTGGTGGAGCTATCATCTGTACTCAGACAATTCATATGAAAATGTTTCTGACGTGATTACTGCGGCACGAAGAGAATTAGCAGAATTTGAACAGGGAATGTTAGTTGGAGCTAGACGCATGGGACATTCCTTTTCAAAAATCGTTAGGGAATTCAATATTCAGACATCCACAGTGTCAAAGCGAGCCGAGAATATGAAATTTCAGGCGTTATCTCTCACGACGGACAAAGCAATGGCTGACGGCCTTCACTTAACGGAACAACTCTGCAGCGTTTGCGTAGAGTTGCTAGTGCTGACAGACAAGTAACACTGCGTGAAATATCCGCAGAAATCAATGTGGGACGTAAGGCCAACCTTTCCGTTAGTACAGTGGGGCGAAATTTGACGGTAATGGGCAATGGCAGCAGACGGCCGATACGAGCGCCTTTGCTAACACCACGACATCGCCTGCAGCGCGTCTCCTGGGCTTGTGACCGTATCGGTTGGACCTTAGACGACTGGGAAACCGTGGTGGCCTAGTGAGCTGAGTCCCAATTTCACTTGGTAAGTACACATGGCAGGGTTCGAGTGTGGCGCAGATGCCACGGAGCCATGGACCCAAGTTGTCAACAAGACGCTGTGCAAGCTGGTGGTGGCTCCATATTGGGGTGAGCTGTGTTTACAAGTAATGGATTGAGTCCTCTGGTCCAACTGAACCGATCATTGAGTGCAAATTGTTATGTTCGGCTACTTGGTCACCATTTACAGCATTTCATAGGCTTCCACGTTCCCAAAGAACGATGTCTCCTCACTGGGCCACAATTGTTCGCGTGTTGTTTGAAGTAGCCTTTCTTGTGTGTGTGTGTGTGTGTGTGTGTGTGTGTGTGTGTGTGTGTGTGTGTGTGTGTGTGTGTGTGTAAATACAAACCTGGGAATGCTCAAAGCAAACACTTACATGAAATAGAAAAGAATCCTGTGTGTGCGAAAACCGATCTCATTTATAAGCAGATAAATAAGCAAACGAATTATTTCATGCGCAGTAGCCTTGGTCAGTGCGAACTGTTTGAAAAAAAAAAATTAACTATATTAAAAGAAACTTTAATGTCAATCTGTATAAGAATGTAACCTGAAACACACGAAAATTTCTGCAACAACATATGGCCGTGGTAAAATAAAGTAACAGACTGAACCTCCATTGCTCAAAGGAAACGAAACAATCACGTATTATGAATCTCACCTAAAATGAAGTACTAACAGAGACAGCAAGACTCTGCAACAGCAAAAAAATACTGCTAAAAACTAACTGTAGCGGGTCCAGGGAAATTGGGTTCATAATCTCGACACGAAGTGCCAATGAAACACATGACTCAATCTTTAAGGACTGAAATTTCTGTTAGGAAGGAACTTATCAAAGAAAGCAATTACAGACTCTAATATTAAAATTCATTTAGTCTAATAACTTCGATCGTACAGTAAATTAACTCAGAAGATAAATCAATACAATAATTATCAAAAATTCGACTGAGACGAGGTAAAGTGGACCAACAATACAACTTTTTACCTCATCAAATAATACTTTGCTCTACATTTCAATACCTTTTTTATGTCCGTATGCTATCGAACCATTGTTCTAAGTCATAATTCCTCCTCGTAATACATCTGAAACTCACATAGTTCGAAAAGTACGTCCATGCATTACACTCTACATTCAACGAATCCCCGCCTGCTGCACACCGCAGCTATTCACTACTGTCTGTCACAAATTCTACGACTCCACAGTGTTGCCATCGCAGACACACATACTGTTTCCTAGCAACTGTTCCTCTGATCACAATTCTTCAAACACATTATTTCACTCTACAAATATTAACAACTCCTTTAACATAATAACAAAATAGTCTCGTCACAGTACATTCTGGACAGTTCGAGCGAATGGTTTGTCCACCCAGATCGCCTGACGTGAAAACCATCGAACTTTTATAGGACATAACCTAAATGTCAGTTCTTGCACAACATGCTGCATAGGCAACATCTCTGGAATTATGGACGGCTATAGAGGCAGGATGGCTCAATATTTCTGCGGGGGACCTCATACGACTTGTTGAGAGTTTATAACGGTACAGCCTCCCCCAGGACTCATATGAAATGTCCGATACCACCTTTTTTTATATGCATCCGGATAGATATCTGACAATTCAGTGCTTCCTTAGGCCTTGTATGTGTCTTTATATATATCATTCTGTCCTATTGGATAAAAAGCTTGATATTCATTACGAAAGCAAATGGAATGTTCGGGAAGGAAGTGCGTTGTCATAATTATCGGTGGATTGTTGTCATTGATAAAATTATGTACATATACTAAATTAAATAATTAAGAAATTGAAGCAATAAGTCCTAGCAATAAATAACTGGAGACTGCAGAGACGTTAGCACGAAAAATCAATCAACCTAAAAAAATCCAGTAACAGAAGACCTCACTATCTTGAGAAACAGCTTAAAAGTTATTTCCAAGCGATGTATATTCATTTTTTATCTATTTCTAAGTCTTCCTCTGCGATTAATATGCTTTGTAATTATATTTCTAATTAACTCTCCAATTGTTTACATCTCGCAGTTTTCCAATTTCCAGAATTTGAGGCCTTATTTGCGCATTTTATGTATGTAATCGGATAAGCACGAGCTCTGTACTGCCATTGAATGTTAGTAAACAAATCCAAACTACAATTAATTACGTAACTAAAACAATACAAGAGACATTATTGTAATTAAAATTCAGACTGATTTTCTTGTGGAAAGCTAAGATATTACTATAAAAGATTGTCATTCAATATTGTATTTTATACCTTATTCGGCTGTAACATCAAAATCTTTACATTTTGTAAATTTTAATTATAACATCAAAACTGTACAAAATTACTAATTCTTTATTTTGGAAGCAATTGATAAAATTCTATATAAAGCGATGCAGCCACCAGTCAGTTTTGAAGTTACCTTTGGAAGTCAAAGAGATCAATAAAGTCTGTCCGTGTTTCGTTTACATGACGAGTGTGTAGATCGGATGTCAATGGTTCAAATGGCTCTGAGCACTATGGGACTCAACATCTGAGGTCATCACTGCCCTAGAACTTAGAACTACTTAAACCTAACTAACCTAAGGACATCACACATATCCATGCCCGAGGCAGGATTCGAACCTGCGACCGTAGCGCGCGCACGGTTCCAGACTGAAGCGCCTAGAACCACTCGGCCACACCGGCCGGCTTCGACAAATGACCAAGACGGCCGCCCTTGTTTCTCCCAACGAAGATGATGGTTGCAGTCGTCGAAACCTCGAAGTATTACCCAGAATTGAGGTGACAAGAAGACCGATAATGTTTTATTCAAGAATGTCCTCGCGAGAAACCTCAGTGTCATAACTGTAAGGTCTATTGTATAAAGATAATGTGCCGCATTTAATTCTGCAGAAGCAATGTGGCAGCTGGCAGCGACTTAACTACCGCGGAATCGGCGACATGACGAGCCGACTCCGGCTAGCCCGCAGTACAATGGCCGCCTCACCACCATTACGTGCCTCCTCGCGCACAGACGCGTTCGCGCTGCAGGCACGTGGGAATTAATCCGGAGCGGTCCTGAGTTATAACGCGTTTCTCCGCGCCTTGCCCACCGCGCAATTTACGGCCTCCTTATGTAAATGCTGTCCGGCGGCCGGACCAGGTGCTGGCCGGCAGTACAGTGACGTGGAGTCTGCCGCATCGGCCACGCTCCCCACACAAAGCGGCCGGCCTCCCACGCGCCAGAGGCCAGCCGGCGAGAAACGCCGGGCCCCTTTATACTGGCCGAAAGCACCCACCCACAGCGTGAGTGCGGCGTGCGAGTGTCAACCTCACGCGTCGTTGGCCCAGGAATATTCTGCCCTCTATGTGGGTGCGCGCGAAATACGATGCAAAATTAATGTGGCATTACTCTGCCGCGTCCCGGCGCAGGTCAGAGCTACCAGTATGGACTGGATATGGGCTGTGTGGTTTAATCAGAAACTTGACGACATTATTGTTCCATGTATTGTCCTCTAATTAAGCTTTACAACGGAGTCGAAGGGGAGAAACCCTCCTTGGTTGTTTTAGGGTTGGTGCTGAAGAACGGAGGAGCATCTTTGACGGGGATGTTGATCTGCGAAAGCAGCAAGACGACAGTCTACATATTTATATGCGAGGTATCTGACCATCTCGGTCTAAGGCGCTGCAGTCATGGACTGCGCGGCTGGTCCCGGCGGAGGTTCGAGTCCTCCCTTTCGCATGGGTGTGTGTATTTGTCCTTAGGATAATTTAGGTTAACTAGTGTGTAAGCTTAGGGACTGATGACCTTACATACGATTTCGCACACATTTGAACATTTTTTTCTGTTCAACTAACACACACTGCCAGAAAAAAAAAAACATAGTACCGTTTCAAATTCTGAAGGTGGCAGGGGTAAAATACAGGGAGCGAAAGGCTATTTACAATTTGTACAGGAAGCAGATGGCAGTTATAAGAGTCGAGGGACATGAAAGGGAAGCAGTGGTTGGGAAGGGAGTGAGACAAGGTTGTAGCCTCTCCCCGATGTTATTCAATCTGTATATTGAGCAAGCAGTAAAGGAAACAAAAGAAAAATTCGGAGTAGGTATTAAAATCCATGGAGAAGAAATAAAAACTTTGAGGTTCGCCGATGACATTATAATTCTGTCAGAGACAGCAAAGGACTTGGAAGAGCAGTTGAACGGAATGGATAGTGTCTTGAAAGGAGGATATAACATGAACATCAAGAAAAGCAAAACGAGGATAATGGAATGTAGTCGAATTAAGTCGGGTGATGCTGAGGGATTAGTTTAGGAAATGAGACACTTAAAGTAGTAAAGGAGTTTTGCTATTTAGGGTGCAACATAACTGATGATGGTCGAAGTAGAGAGGATGTACAATGTAGACTGGCAATGGCAAGGAAAGCGTTTCTGAAGAAGAGAAATTTGTTAACATCGAGTATAGATTTAAGTGTCAGGAAGTCGTTCCTGAAAGTATTTGTATGGAAGTGAAACATGGACGATAAATAGTTTAGACAAGAAGAGAATAGAAGCTTTCGAAATGTGGTGCTACAGAAGAATGCTGAAGATTAGATGGGTAAATCACATAACTAATGAGGTGTTGAATAGGATTGTGGAGAAGAGAAGTTTGTGGCACAACTTGACTAGAAGAAGGGATCGGTTGGTAGGACATGTTCTGAGGCATCAAGGGATCACCAATTTAGTACTGGAGGCCAGCGTGGAGAGTAAAAATCGTAGAGGGAGACCAAGAGATGAATACACTAAGCAGATTCAGAAGGATGTAGGCTGCTGTACGTACTGGGAGATGAAGAAGCTTGCACAGGATAGAGTAGCATGGAGAGCTGCAGCAAACCAGTCTCAGGACTGAAGACCACAACAACAACAACGCCCTTTTAGACGTTTGCACTTCATATGTATTGTTGCAACAGTTTATGTGGAGTACAGGGAATGATTACATTTCCAGATCAGTAGCACAAGCGATTCTGAGGTACCAGGTATCGACCCATTCTGAAACATCCATGTTAGTTTGTGGCATAGCCTCCAGGGGCAGAAATACAGGCGCTGACTCTGGCATCCAGTCGAGCCTACCGATGGAGAATACTGTCGTGGGACACGTTATGCCACGACATGTTGACGTAGATCTGAAAGGCGACTTCCGTCCCGTCTTACGCCACACGTGCTCGTCTGGAGGTGAGTTAGGAGATCGTACTTCCCAGGGACGTTGCTGCACGTCTTGCAGAGCAAGTTAGAGTTTCAAGGGCAGTGTACGCGCCGCGGGAAGTATGCTGTTGGAACAACCCATCGCCTTCCTCTTGCAAGAACTGCAAAACGACGGGTCTAACAACACTCTGCAAGTACCGAATATTGGTTAGCGTCATCTGTACAAACATCGAAGGAGAACGAGAGTTGTAGCTTTTCACACCCCAAACCTTACGGCTTGGGGTGCGGCCATGGTGTCTTGGATGAATGCACTATTCAAGACAACGCTTGCGAGGTCTACGTCATAAGTGCAGACGACTATCACTTGCCTTCAGGCAGAATCTGCTTTCATCACTGAAGACCACGACGCGCCATTCCACCTTCCAAGTGATTATGTGATTCCACCAGTCGTGCCGTGCACGTCGATGCTGTGGCGTGATTGGAAGACGGGCCACAAGTGTGTTCGGCCGTAGTCCCATTGCTAATAACCGGATCGCTGCAGTTCGTGTTGACAGGCCTTAGCTCACAAGCCCTCGTATCTGTGCTGTGATGACTGTACGAGCTGCCACTGCCGCCCTTACATACGATCCTGGCGGACGTCTGTGTTGCACGGACTCCCAACACCTCCACAGGCGTGAGTCACGTGACCACTAATTCTCTTGGATCGGGCCGCGCGGAAGTTGAATGCCCGCCGGAACAAATGGATGTCGATAGCCGATAGTGTCGCCCAGCGAGTGCGCCACTGTCTCGTCAACAGTGTCCCTCGCAGCCGGCAGAAACACCATCTCGACCGCTAATTCAGTCGGTGTGCTTCTTGTGATGTCTTTCGTTACTATCTCCACCTTGATGAGTACTTCGCTTGATAGTGGGTTTCCTCATTGGTCTCCATTTGGATTGTGGCTCGTACGTACTTCATCTGTTGACAGCAAGTCAGAAGTTTGTCGCACTTCGTTGTAGGCTGAACTGTTTTCTTAAGTGATTGGTGTAAATGAACGCTCAAGTAATGTTAGCTTGTTCTTCCATTCATATTTCTTTGAGCTGTGAGTCTATGTAAATTGGCTTTGGTATGTTGAAGATCATTAATGTTAAATTTAATGAAATTTATGCTGCAGTAAAAGCAGCAGCAGCAGCAACAGCAGTAACTGTAGTAGCAGCATCAGCAGCAGTAGTAGTAGTAGTAGTAGTAGTAGTAGTAAGGTTGTGGAGCGAGGGTGTAGTGCCATGGCAGACTGAGCAGCTTGAATGGCGGATGTACCGCACAGAGATTTCTATTGAGATCTTCGATTGCGTATAATCTGAGGATGAATGATGTTTTTTAAGATGGTTGCCTTAAGAGACAGCCGGCCGTTGTGGACGAGCGGTTCTAGGCGCTTCAGTCTGGAACCACGTGACCGAGTCGGTCGCAGGTTCGAATCCTGCCTCGGGCATGGATGTGTGTGATGTCCTTAGGTTAGTTAGGTTTAAGTAGTTCTAAGTTCTAGGGGACTGATGACCTGAGACGTTAAGTCCCATAGTGCTCACAGCCATTTTCTGAAGAGACAGCATGTCAGAAAAAGGTAATTTAATTTGAATTTGTTGGCAGCAAGTGTGAGTTCAGTAATCATTGCTGTGCAAAGATATCATTACGTCTAATAATATTTTCATGTTGGTAAACAGGGAGAACCATCAATCATGTGTTCAGTACTTTGAACAGCCTTCGCTCATTAAAAAAAAAAATGGCTCTGAGCACTATACGACTTAACTTCTGAGGTCATCAGTCGCCTAGAACTTAGAACTAATTAAACCTGACCAACCAAAGGACATCACACACGTCCATACCCGAGGCAGGATTCGAACCTGCGACCGTAGCGGTCGCTCGGCTCCAGACTGTAGCGCCTAGAATCGCAAGGCCACTCCGGCCGGCGCTCATTTACATTAATTAAATAGTAGTACATTAGGAACCCAAGAAAAAAAGTTCTAAGAGAAATATTTTGTGGAATCAGGAATTGTGGTGTATGACAATGCGAAGGAAGACAATGCTGATTGTTCATATTAGTTTGAGTTTACTTCTGTGTCATTAAAAGGATTGAATATAATTTCGAAGCACTTCCTTTTGTCATTTATAAATATTACACGAAACATATCCCAATTGTTGAAAGAAAAATGTATTTGGTAACATTTGCATTGTCATGTCTTGCACTTTGGCGTGAACAGTAATTAATATTGTTGAAAAGAGAACCTAAAACCTAATTTGCTAAAACAGCAATTTAAATGGAAAAGAACACGAAGACAAACTGTCGCTCAGTGATTCACGCCAGCTTATTTTCTTTATTTTATTTTATTTTTTCAGAGCTACCAGAGCAAAAAATGGCTCTGAGCACTATGGGACTTAACATCTATGGTCATCAGTCCCCTAGAACTTAGAACTACCTAAACCTAACTAACCTAAGGACATCACACAACACCCAGTCATCACGAGGCAGAGAAAATCCCTGACCCCGCCGGGAATCGAACCCGGGAAGCCAGGCGCGGGAAGCGAGAACGCTACCGCACGACCACGAGCTGCGGACCGACCAGAGCAGAGTCAAGTTATGTTGCAAGGGAAGAATTTTTTACAGGGCCTAATGAACCTTTTGATACAATATTAGGGTTTTAAATTAAAGAAAATTCACTTAAATTCAACAGATACTTTTTTGTGTAATAGTGTAATAGGGTACATTTAAACTACGTTAAGTGACGTTAAGTTCTGCATACTCTTGTGACTCATTCTCTTTTATGCAATCTAATTTACACACAGTCAGATGCACTGCAGATTGATTAAAATCACATTCCTAAAATGTAATCTGCATAAATAAGTTCATGTTCAAAAGTGGGGTAACCACGCTGAGTCTAGATCAGAATCTGTAATTGCAATTTAGAAATCAGTTTTCAGATGGTTTGCGAGAAATTGAGTTACGTACAGTTTCAGCATTCAACTTTCGACTTACATAGAACTTTCATCCTAATCTCATGGGCAAGACGGCATTCTGTAAGCAGTCAGGCGATCTGTGATTTGGCACAATGCTCCGTTGATGACTTGATATAGTTGAGGCTAACGGGTAGAATGTGTGCTATGGTCCAAAATGCGGAAGACAAGGAAAACACAAAAAAGGCAAGTTGCTAATGATGTACATCACAACAATTATAGCCGATGAAGTACTATTCATTCTTCTAGTGAAAGCAGAAAATATCTCCACTACCGGTTCTCGGTGTATCGCGATACAAAGTTACAAGATCATACTTTGCCATAGGGTGCGACGCCGAAGTCCGGCAAACAGTCGTATCAAAAAATTGACATATTTTAAAGAGGAAACCATATTCTATGACACGTGCAAGAAGCTCGTCTTCCGATTCCTCGAGATTGGTACAAAATAGTAGTAATTGCATAATTACGCATGGTATTTTATCAAGTTACATACCACTGTGACAATTACTTGTGTTAAGCATTTCATCTTTCCTTTTTTTCTGTTTTATATTACTACATTGTTGGGGGAGGTGATTTGATGGATTATTGTCTTTTAACTGCACGAAAAATAATCCAATCGACTGTGAATCGTTGCCAATTACACCCATTATCTTGTTTTTCTGACGTGTTCTACATCCTGGACGATCTCCTGACTATGGATCTATTGGAACGAAAAGTACATCTGATCTTCAACACTATTATTTGTAATGAACCTCTGTATGCCTATGGGCCAAGATGAATAGAAACAGAAGGCTGCTTCGATTAGATGGTTCACAGATCTGAAAAAATTAGGTACGTATTATGCCCAATAAAGTGATTTCTTGTCGAACTTCAGTTTTTAGATGTATAAATTACGGCAGTGTGCTATCTATAACGTAAATAAGCAAAAGCGTAGAAGTCTTTACGATGAAATGTAGTTGACAGTACAATATGAGGTAGGTAATGAATTAATCACACAAACAGTAATATTAAAAACAGAAAAAGTAAGAAGAAAAATGTGACAAAGTAGAGCGAAAATGACTAGTGCAGAAAGAAATGATTGTGAAAGATCCGGATGCAGAGTGGAAAGAAGATTAACTAGGAACAGCAGCAACCTTTAACAGAAATTGGAAAAACTGGTGGCAAGAAGGAAACACGTTCTTGTACTTGCATCAGGTATTGGGATACTGTGCAATGCTGTTAAGGCTATTACGAAGCGTCAGTTTTTTATTAGAGGGCACTCAGTCTCCCATACATGTGGCGGTGCGAAGAAACCAAATTCTAGCGAAGACAGTACTCACGACGATATACCTGTATTTCTTAAACATGACTTTTCACTTGTATAAATTGTGTTCACGAGGACTAACAGTCTCTTCTACGCGCACATGTTTCCTTAATCGTGGTAAACGATACGAAAAACTTGAGTAGCCGCTTCCTGTACTTACATGCGTGTTTTCCAGCATCGCGGTACTTGCAGTCCTCCGGCGCCATTTATTTCAGTGCTGCAGGTTCGTTGAGCCTACAACGTAAGCAAAAAGGTCTGGCTGCAGGGGAGCGGATGAGTCGTTGCGCATGTTCGCAGTATTTTCTCGGAGCCGCGGGTGCACGCTAGCGCAGAAGCCGCCGCTTCTGCAGAACGAGTCGCTGCCACAGGTCGCATTACATCGCAGTGCATGTGTGGCGAGAGAGAACGCAAACAGCACTTCATCTCCCCAGAGGGAAGACCAGGGTTCGCACTCTAGTATGTGTGGAAGTCGTCTATCACCAATACGAAGGCAGGACATCGACTGAAAAAAAACTATACCCCGCCAATAGCAATCACGCGGTGCACTCACTTCGCAAGCTTGCATTCACGTAATTTTAAACAGTGGAAACACGGTGGTATAAAAAAAAGATGTTTTGAAATGTACACACATCAGCTAGAACCATAAACTTTTAATGATCACCTCCACGAATAAAGTTACGAACTGCGTTTATTATTTCTTCTGTCACGAAATCGTATCCTATGCCAACTACTTCATCTCACACTTGCATACAATGTCTTCAATTATTTGCTGGACGTATTTCAATCTCAGACATCCTCTACAACTTTTGACATTTAAAACTTCTTCTAAGACCATGGAAGTTGTTTCCTGATATCACAACACGTGCCGGTATCATCTTACCCCTTCTTCTTGTCAGTGTTTTCTTTACATTCGATTCTATTCCGATTCTGCGGAAATCCTTGTTCCTTATCAGTCCACCTAAATTTCAACATTCTTTTGCAGGACCACATCTCAAGCGCTTCTTCTTATCAGGTCTCCCAATAGTCCATGATACACTACAATGCAAGTTTGTGCTCCAACGTACGGTCTCGGAAATTTCTTAGAAGAAAGTCTAGATCTGATTTCGTGTGGACAGCGATACCTTCTTTGGGAGTGCTATTCTGTTATTTCCTCCTTGCTTTTCCAAGGCAGCAGATTTCCTTAACTTCTTCCAATTCGTGGTCACCAATTCTAACGTTAACTTTATCCTGAACTTCATTTCCGCTTCTCCTAGTTATTTTCGTCCTTCTTCGGCTTATTGCCGTTCTGTACTCCGTACTCATACCGCTCATTCCATTCAATACTTCTTGTGATTGTTCCTCAGTTACACTGGGGATGACAATATCGTCAGCTAATCTTACCACTGATAACCTTTCACTCTGAACTTTAATGCATGCCTTCAGCGTTTCTATATTTGCGTCATTGCCTCTGCGATATATAAATTGAACAGTAGAGGCGAAAGACAGCATACTTATTTTGCAACTTTTTTAATCCGAGATCTTCGTTCTTAGTTTCTCTGTCGTATTGTTCCCCCACATTCTTGTACATATAGCCTATCACCCGTCTTTCCGTGTAGCTCACTCCTAATTTTCCTCAGAATTTTCATCATCTTGCCCAATTTTACGTTTTTCAACGAATCCTATGAGCGAATCTTGATTTTTTCTAAAGTATCTCTTTCATTATCAAGCGCAATGTCAGAATTGCCTCTGGTGCCTTCGCCTTTCCGAATGCTGAACTAATCATCTAACAGATCCTCAGTTTTCTTTTCCGTTCTTCTGTGTATTATTCTAGTCAGTAACTTGGATGCATGATATGTTAATCTGATTTTGCTAGAATTCTCACACTTTTCTGCACTTGCTGTCTTCGGGATTGCGTGGATATTTTTCAGAAAATCGAAGTATTTCTCCAGACTTCCACATGCAGACTTGAATGATCGTTTGGTTATAATGCGTATCAGTGTGATTTTAACTGCGAAATGCGTCATTTGTGCAGACACGATCAGTTCTAAAATTCACCATCACTCCCTTCTTGGAGATTTACTTCAGTTGAAACTACGTATACTGTTGCCTTCCGTAGCCGGCGATGCCAACTCCGCCACTAGCGCCGAAATCCAGGCAACCTGCGCATCGGATACGTCGTGCAGTCTGCCTAATTCAACTGCCTGGCTACATCTCTCTCTCGAGCTCCACTCGTGTAACACAAAGGTTAGGATTTAATTCCCCGTCGACGATGACGTGACCTAACGGAGCCCAATTAGAATTGGGCAACGTTAGGGAAGGATAGCATCCATGTCGTCGTCAAAGGATAGGGGAACCGGCAGCGTCTATCGTCTTGTTATTGGTTTTGCCCTCATACTTCCTACGAGGGTAAGTCAATTATTATCTGCAATTTAGTTATATTTTTGTTTATTTTGGCAGGACTGTCGTTTTACGTTGGTGACGCATGCTTTCCTTATTTGTTGTTATATATTTGCAATTTTCAAGCTGCTAGGTTAGTTTCGTGATCGCTGCCGTGCTGTTAATCATGGCTGCTCCGCTGTCTATTTGCATCAAAGAAGAGCCATGTTCAGTGATCCATTTTTTGCGGTCGGAAGGCGTATCAGGGACTGAAATTCATCGGAGACTTTCGGTACACTAAGGGAACACTGTTTCGCCACAGCGGAGTGTCTACGAATGGATTGAAAAATTCCGAAATGGTCGCGTAAGTGTTACGCACGATGAAGGAGCCCGACTACCGTTTACCGCCACAAATGAAGAAACAAATTCAGCGTTCACGTGAAATGATTCTCTTGGAAAGACGATTAACTATTGACGAAGTGGCACATTGTCTGCAAATTAGTCACTGTTCTGCCTACGAAATCATCCACAACAGACTTGGGTTTCATAAAGTTTGTGCAAGATGGGTCCCAAAACAACTCACACAGTTGCATAAACAAACACGCTTGGACGTCTGCGAAAAAACATTTGGATCGCTATGGTAACGAAGGGGACAACTTCTTAGACAGTATCATTTCTTGTGACAAAACATGAATTCATCATTACGATCCGGAGAGTAAATGGCAGAGTATGGAATGGAAACATCCGAATTCGCCGTGCAAGAAAAAGTTCAAGACCCAACCGTCTGCAGGAAAACTGATGCTTACGGTTTTCTGGGACGCACAAGGTCCAATACTGGAACATTATGGGGAAAGGGGCACTACAATAAACAGTGTACATTACAGTGAGATGATTACTGCGGGGATAAGGCCTGCAATTCGAAGCAAACGCCGAGGATTGCTGTCAAAAGGTGGTGTGTTATTGCACGACAGTGCCCGTCCGCATACTGCTCCCCACACTGCTGAAAAGCTCCAGAAACTAAAATTTGAAGTAGTGAATCATCCTCCATATAGTCCCGATCTTTCCCCTTCTGATTATTACTTGTTTCGTGCACTCAGAAAGGCATTAAGGGGCTGTCGATTTGCCTCGGAATTCCTGGCTCGCAGCTCAACCGAGAACCTTCTTTTATGAGGGCATCAGGAAGCTTGTACAACGATGGACCAAGTGCGTTGAAACGTAAGGAGACTACGTCAAAAAATGATGTTCTTGTAAGTTTCCTATTTGATTACAATAAAATTTTATAACTACTTTGCGGATAATAATTGACTTATCCTCGTACATACATCACAGAGGCGGTTCCAGCTACCTACCGTTCCTGTTCGCCATTCAGCGCGCTTTGCTGCAATCGTCCTCACGCACTCACATTGAAATAGTACAAATTTTGGACTCGTCATTGAAAGGTTAAAGTCACCATCGAGTTGTAACGTTCTACATTCTTTTACACACAAACTAAGCCTAGCACAAATTTTCATGCCTTTAGTACCATGGTACTAAGTAAAGCATTCATCAATACGAAGACTGTTTTGAACATCACAGATATAGTTCCGTTGCAGGTGGTAGGCCGTTGCCTTCACAAGCCCTCTGGACTGATTGACACAGCCAGTTATAGAGGATCTGTACTTTAATGACGGCAATTTTCATATCAAACAACATTGCTAGAGGTGAAAGATGTGATAACTGATGGACTGGGGATTGAACCCGAATGCTGTGCAAATGAAAAATATCTCTTCATGGGTCATAAATATCAAACCTACCCGCCTGCTTTGACGTAGATCTCGGGCAACGGATCGGTACGTCGCCATAAATTTCATTCCAGAAACTAATATAGACAAAATAAAGGTGTTCAATTTCTGGTTGTGCACGTATGACCAAGGCACCAAATCACTATCACTTCACAGGCTAAAGCCAATGTCCAGTATCGGTAGCTTCATCCAGCCATGAGAGTTTGTGAACGAGAAGCTATTTCTCTGTGTGTTCATTTATGGTAGCCTATGTAAGAACCACGAAGCAATTCCTTGTTATACAGGGTGATTCAAAAAGAATACCACAACTTTAAAAATGTGTATTTAATGAAAGAAACTTAATATAACCTTCTGTTATACATCATTACGAAGAGTATGTAAAAAGGTTTTTTTCACTCAAAAACAAGTTCAGAGATGTTCAATATGGCCCCCTCCAGACACTCGAGCAATATCAACCCGATACTCCAACTCGTTCCACACTCTCTGTAGCATATCAGGCGTAACAGTTTGGATAGCTGCTGTTATTTCTCGTTTCAAATCATCAATGGTGGCTGGGAGAGGTGGCCGAAACACCATATCCTTAACATACCCCCATAAGAAAAAATCGCAGGGGGTAAGATCAGGGCTTCTTGGAGGCCAGTGATGAAGTGCTCTGTCACGGGCTGCCTGGCGGCCGATCCATCGCCTCGGGTAGTTTACGTTCAGGTAGTTACGGACAGATAAGTGCCAATGTGGTGGCGCTCCATCCTGCTGAAATATGAATTGTTGTGCTTCTTGTTCGAGCTGAGGGAACAGCCAATTCTCTAACATCTCCAGATACTGCCGTCGTCATCTTAGCATCAACTGATGCTGACGCCTAGTCAACAGCGCCTCAAGCGAACAAATGTACAACTAAATGAAACTTTATAGTTACCTTAATTCGTCGACAGATAGTGCTTAACTCTGCCTTTTGACGTTGCAGAGTTTTAAATTCCTAAAGTTGTGGTATTCTTTTTGAATCACCCTGTATTTCTAGAACACTGCACTTTAGGACTTCTTACACACTTCACCCTTGTTTTCTAAAACTAGTATTACATTAAGAAAACCAGTTAAACATGAAACTACGTACGCAGAATGTAATACTTAGGACAGAGACAATCTGCAGCTTTGTGATACCGTATTGTAACAATTATTCAGTGCCTAAGTTGGGGGTTGTTTGGGGGAAGAGACCAAACAGCGAGGTCATCGGTCTCCTCGGATTAGGGTAGGACGGGGAAGGAAGTCGGCCGTACCCTTTCAAAGGAACCATCCCGGCATTTGCCTGGAGCGATTTAGGGAAATCACGGAAAACCTAAATCAGGATGGCCGGACGCGGGATTGAACCGTCGTCCTCCCGAATGCTAGTCCAGTGTGCTAAACCACTGCGCCACCTCGCTCGGTAGTGCCTAAGTTTTGAATAAGTTGCTGCGAACGCTTATCACACCATAAAACAAGTATCAGGAAAGGCAGATGCCAGGATGATATTTACAGGAAGAATCTCAAGGAACTGTAACTCATCCATGACAGAAGTGGCTAACATGGCGCTTATTCGTCCGATTCTGGGATACTTACAAGCTGGCTTGAAGGAAGAGAGAGAGAAGTTCCAAAGCAGAGCGGCGCGTTTCGTCACGGGATCATCTAGTCCGCGTGAGAGGGTTACAGAGATGCTCAACAAAGTCCAGACGCTACAAGAGAGGCGTTGTGCATCACGTTGAGGTCCACTATTGAAATTCCAAGAACGTACGTTCCGAGAAGAGAAGAACAACATATTACACCCTCCCACGTACGTCACGCGAAATGACCACCACGAGAAAATCCGAGAACTTAGAGCTAGAGGTTTACCGAAAATCACTCCTCCCACGCGTCATTCGCGAAAGGAACAGGGAAGTGGCCATGAGATAATAGTCCCAGAAGCACCCTCGGCCACACACCATAAGGTGACTTGCGAAGTATAGATACGAATATAAGAATGTGATTGTGAAGCGCGAGCTCGCGAATTATCTTTCCTTCAATTTAAATTAGGATGACAGACACATTCAATGCCAGCAAGGGTTTAGCTGCAGTCAAGTCTTCGAAGGAAGCACTCGAGAATTCGTGACATGCAGAAAAAGATGGTCCCAGTATGCCAATATTAATAATTTTTGAGAGGTGCTTATGGGTCTGAAGATGGCATACTGAACTGCCGAAATTGACAGCGAAAATAAAATAACCTCTCAATTTGCACGGCTGTTTGGCGATTTTTTTTTGTTAAATACTTTGAATATGTTCTCTTGAAGTCCAGTTACGCAATAAACGCTTCGACATGCTGGCAGAAGAAAGAACAACATCATCAAACGCAGAGTTTAATAGGAATGCGGACCACAAGCAAGCAGCAAATTCATTCAGATCCTCCACTTGTAGCACAAACGATGGAATGCTGCTCATACAGCGAGGCGCACATATGGTTTTATCCAAAATACAAAACAATATAGGAAATAAAGCACCTGATCCTTAAAGAGGGCTGACACACTTGTTGACGGACCACAGGTCTTACACCAATTACTGGCATTGAATGTGTGTGTCGTGAAGAAGGCACGCCAGAAGATACGATCTTGAGATGTCCGCTGTGCGCTGATGATATTCATTTTGATCGACAGAGAATGAATCAGAGTGGAACAATCGATGTCAAGCAGATACTGCGTTGCGAGACAGATTGGTTGGTTGTTTGGTTGATTTTGGGGGAGGGGACCAAACAGGGAGGTCATCGGTCCCATCGGATTAGGGAAGGATCGTGAAGGAAGCCGGCTGTGCCCTTTCAAAAGAACCATCCCGGCATTTGCCTGAAGCGATTTAGGGAAACCAAGGAAAACCTAAATCAGGATGGCGGGACGCGGGCGCGAGACAGAATGGAAAATGCTGGACAATATTGCCGACACTATTTCAAGAAAAGATTGGGTAGTGCATTGCCTTATCGATCAAGCCCTGTCTATTGCACTACAGAATGCGAAACAAAATGGAGAAGCAACGCGGCGAAGAGTTACGGCAGAAGAACAGCCAATCGCGCAGGCACGAAGAGCCTAACAACAGCACCAGAATAGAAACATAACCGTTTGCCGTGTCTCGCCAGTTTAGGAAATGGAAACAGGGTGACTTGAGTCTAAATGTGGTTACGCTTCACCCTGGCTGCAACTGTTCTCCCTCGACCAGGGGAGTTTCCTCTGCAACCAGGGAACCGATAAATAATAGAAGAGGCAGCTGGAATCACAACACCGACAGCAGCGCCTAAGGAACCGGCGGGACATGCCTACGGACCGGTGACTGATGGAATGCATTGAAGAATGTGCCAGACAATTTTTTGTTTCGGTTTGTCTTAGGGTGCAGAAACATCTGAGGCCTTAAGAGCTCCTGTCATAACCTGAGAGCAATAATACGAAAATGGAGTTGAAAGCCACTATACGTTAAGGGAAGGAAAGAGAGCTAAGAACAAGTTGTTCCTCTTCGAGAAAGGTCCACAAAATACACCTTAGAGACAGCGGAGGTCCGGAACTAACGATGAAATATCCCTCGCCATATTTCTGCGACGGATAAAAAGTAGGCTAGAAAGCGGTCGACAGCCCGCACGTCGTTCGCGAAAACGACCAGTTACTCAGATGGTAAATGGACACTAGAACGTAAGTGGATAAAGAAAAGGCATTCGATCAGGAAATGACGAACCGACGTGGCCGCAGGGCATGGTGGGACTTTTGATGTGAATATTGTTTGGTTTCACGACGACGCCCACTTTCATTTGGGTGGGTTCGTCAGTATGCAAAATTGGCGCATTTGGGGTACTGAGAATAGGCATCTGGTGATCGAGAAGACTCTTCATCCTCAACTGGTGACTGTGTGGTGTGCAATGTCCACTCACGAAATAATCAGTGCGATTTCCTTTATGTCATGGTGACTACCGAACGGTACGTGAAGGTTTTGGAAGCTGATTTCGTCCCCATTATCCAAAGTGACCTTCATTTCGAGAAGATATGGTTCACGCAAGACGGAGCTCGACCCCATCGAAGGAGGACAGTGTTTGATGTCCTGGAGGAGCACTATTGTGGCTCTGGGTTACCCAGAGACCACTGGCATGGGCCTCGATTGGCTGCCACATTCTCCGGATATGAACACATGCGACTCCTTTTTGTGGGGTTATATTAAAACAAGGTGTACAGCAGTAACCCCAAAACCGTTGCTGAGCTGAAAACAGCCTTTCAGAAGGCCATCGACAGCATCGATGTTGCGACACTTCAGCGGGCCATGCAGAATTTCGCTATTTCATCTGCGCTACATCATCGTCAATGACGGCAGGCATATCGAAAATGTGATTACCTAAATCCGAATAGTGGCGTTTACATGGTGAAGAAAGTGTGTGCAAGCAGTAGTTTGTATCTAATAGCTAATTTACGTTTATTTTTCGTGTAGTTCAACGATTGTCACCCTGTATGTCCATGTCGCTATCTCAGGACTTTTGTCACCTCACTGTGTCACTGTGTATGAGAGAGAGAGAGAGAGAGAGAGAGAGAGAGAGAGAGAGAGAGAGAGAGAAAAGGGGGGGGGGGGGTTCCTGGCCGTCAACTGTGCGATATATTGCGACCCGGACAACGTCGGATAATGCAGAAATAAATGAATATTATAATGTTGTACTGATTTTTTTAAAATGAACGATAAGTGGTAGAGCCAAGAACAGAACAGATACTTTCGAAATAGATTGCACTACAAGAATGCTGAAGGGTCGCTGGGTAAGTCGGTTAACTAATGAACAGGTGTTGAATCGAATGGGGGAGATTACATGATTAAAACACGGGAGCGGTTGAAAGTATACGTCCTGTGGCATAGAGGAATACTTTGGTTACGGAAGGAAGTGAATAAAGTAAAAATCGTTGAGGTAGACCGACGCATGTCTGCAGTAAGCATGTTCAAGTGGCTGTAGCTGGAGTAGTTATTCCGAGTCGAGTGGTTCTCACAGCTTACACTAGCGCGGGGAACTGCATCCAAGCAGTCTTCTGACTGGAGACCGCAGCAAAAATACTGATGGCACTGGAGAACGCTGGAAGCACGTACTCCTCGGCCAAACGACGAGTTCTCCTATTGAGCAGACGCGCGAGGCAGCAAGTTATAGGTGTGCGAAGAGTGGTCGTTATTCAGGAGGGGCTGAACTGCCAGGCAGATGCGAAGTGTGAGGGGGCGGCGATGATGGGCTATCAGCGGCCTCAGTGACGGCCGCCGGCAGTAAATCACCGCCACGACGCGACGCGCCTTAAATCAACCTCTCGCCCATTGTCGGCGCGTTAATGGCGTCGGCCAGACAATACACGTCGGCTGCCCTCACGCACCCGCGGTACCCGCTTCGTTCCCTGGCGCGGGGCCTGGCGAGAGTGTGTGTGAGCCGCTCCTGCAACCGTGCCCTCACGCGTTAAACGCGTCTCGGGCGCTCACAATACATTCCAGACAAAAGCTGGTCCTACGCTCACTCGCACGGCTGCCGCACTCCGAAGCGCGGATGGTAAAAGCTGCTCGAGTTACAGACTGCGTATTTTCTGTAGGAATGAAAAGTTGCCCTGGAAGCACCTTGTCTAAAGACGCGTACGCGCTAAGCGAACAAAGACAAAAACTGGACTCGGCCGAACGTTGGTCGACAATGCACTGGCGTCCGGCTTCTCATCCACGGCAAACGAATGGCTTGGGCCAAGTGATTGGGCCATGTGGAATCCTTGCCTCTGGTAACTTGCAGACGTTCCTCGCGCAGCATTTCAATTGCAATTTCAGTGGCCGATATTACAAGGGGAGAAGAGGATTTAGCAGTTGTCGCATACACTGCATTTATTTTTCGTACAAGAAGCTGTTCACCAGAAAGAAGAAGAAGATACAACGCTGGTGGACAACATCTCTCTTAAAACTGTCAGTGCCAATAAAATTCACCAGCAGCCGTGTACTGTAAGATTTTTTTGTTCGGAAAGCAACCAGTTTCGGCACTTCATTACGTTATCTTCAGTATGCATGTAGACATGTAGTATATAAGGGTGTAGAAAGAAAGCTTACAGAAAATGAGGGGTAATCATAATACCGCTTAAGCTTGAAAATGAAAGTAGTGGCGTTAAATCAGTTCTTTGTGTACATCCAGCACAATAGACTAAAAATGTGTACATACTTGTTGGTCATAAAATTATTTAACACTACACATATACAAGGGAACATGCAAATACATTTAAAAAAATGGTTCAAATGGCTCTGAGCACTATGGGCCTTAACATCTGAGGCCATCAGTCCCCTGGAACTTAGAACTACTTAAACCTAACTAACTTAAGGACATCACACACATCCATGCCCGAGGCAGGATTCGAACCTACGACCGTAGCGGTCGCTCGGTTCCAGACTGAAGCGCCTAGAACCGCTCGGCCACACCGGCCGGCAATACATTAAAAAGATCAGCACTAGACAGTATACAATCAAGAGCTCCGTTGAAATAAAGCTCGGACGAGCTTTATTTAAACGGAGCTCTTGATTTTATACTGTCTGGTGCTGATCTCTTTAGCACGCATCTCGTGGTCGTGCGGTAGCGTTCTCGCTTCCCACGCCCGGGTTCCCGGGTTCGATTCCCGGCGGGGTTAGGGATTTTCTCTGCCTCGTGATGGCTGGGTGTTGTGTGATGTCCTTAGGTTAGTTAGGTTTAAGTAGTTCTAAGTTCTAGGGGACTGATGACCATAGATGTTAAGTCCCATAGTGCTCAGAGCCATTTGAACCATTTTTTTGATCTCTTTAATGTATTTACATATACAGAGTAGGCGCTATCGCGCAGGGTGATACAATTAGTTGTCACAGCATCAAAAATAGTATGACGCAAAACCCAACGGCAGTCGACATATTAAGAGAAAATGGCATGCAATGCGAACGCTAAGGATGTTCGCAACTACCTTGTGGCCTGCGTCATACAGCAAATCGATATACAAAGATATGATTTGGTTTCCTTTATATCAAATAAGAGGTCCGCGTTACCACAGTGGAATCAACCAACAAGGATTTCAAATCCTACTTAAGAAAACGGAGTCCTCTAAGTTCTCAGCTGACAACGTCATACTGTTTCACTGGGAGTATAAGGCACTACCTTAACGAACTATCTATAGATGACAAACCATCTAAATAACAAAAAACAACAACTTGTGTCGCGATAGGGAACGGGTACGGAAAAATAAAAGGTAAATGAGTGTGCGAAGACCACCAGACCATCAAAGTTGAAGCCCATAAAGCGAGTGTCATCATGTAACTCCATGAACACGGAAACTTGTCTCTAATAAGAACAGCACAATATTCCCCCTAAGGTGTATGAGGAAGTAAGGACAACGCTGACACCCCGTTAAAGTAAACTGGTCCTAATCATACTCTTAAAGTACAGACGTACCGAATTCTCACAAGTGAACTGGGGAATGTGTCAATTTGGATCTAAAAATGCAACTGGCTAAAAGGTGGCTAAAGCGGAGTTATTGAACGTAGTTTTCCGAAATTCCTTCACCAGGGAAGACGAATGGAATATTCCAGAATTTGAAAGACGAACAGCTGCTAGCATGAGTTTCTTAGAAGTAGATACCTTAGGGGTTGCGAAGCAACTCAAATCGCTTGATACGGACAAGTCTTCAGGTCCAGATTGTATACCGATTAGGTTCCTTTCAGATTACACTGATACAATAGCTCCCCACTTAGCAATCATACACAACCGCTCGCTCACCGATAGATCTGTACCTACAGATTGGAAAATTGTGCAGGTCGCACCAGTGTTTAAGAAGGGTAGTAGGAGTAATCCTTCTAACTACAGACCTACAGATTGGAAAATTGTGCAGGTCGCACCAGTGTTTAAGAAGGGTAGTAGGAGTAATCCATCTAACTACAGACCTATATCATTGACGTCGGTTTGCAGTAGGGTTTTGGAGCATATACTGTATTCAAACATTATGAATCACCTCGAAGGGAACGATCTATTGATACGTAATCAACATGGTTTCAGAAAACATCGTTCTTGCGCAACGCAGCTAGCTCCTTATTCGCACGAAGTAAAGGCCGCTATCGACAGAGGATCTCAAGTTGATTCCGTATTTCTAGATTTCCGGAAAGCTTTTGACACCGTTCCTCACAAGCGACTTCTAATCAAGCTGCGGGCCTATGGGGTATCGTCTCAGTTGCTCGACTGGATTAGTGATTTCCTGTCAGGAAGGTCGCAGTTCGCAGTAATAGACGGCAAATCATCGAGTAAAACTGAAGTGATATCAGGTGTTCCCCAGGGAAGAGTCCTGGGACCTCTGCTGTTCCTGATCTATATAAATGACCTGGGTGACAATCTGAGCAGCTCTCTTAGGTTGTTCGCAGATGATGCTGTAATTTACCCTCTAGTAAGGTCATCCGAAGACCAGTATCAGTTGCAAATCGATTTAGAAAAGATTGCTGTATAGTGTGGCAGGTGGCAGTTGACGCTAGATAACGAATAGTGTGAGGTGATCCACATGAGTTCCAAAAGAAATCCGTTGGAATTCGATTACTCGATAAATAGTACAATTCTCAAGGCTGTCAATTCAACTAAGTACCTGGGTGTTAAAATTGCGAACAACTTCAGTTGGAAAGACCACATAGATAATATTGTGAGGAGGGCGAGCCAAAGGTTGCGTTTCATTGGCAGGACACTTAGAAGATGCAACAAGTCCACTAAAGAGACAGCTTACACTACACTCGTTCGTCCTCTGTTAGAATATTGTTGCGTGGTGTGGGATCCTTACCAGGTGGGATTGACGGAGGACATCGAAAGGGTGCAAAAAAGGGCAGCTCGTTTTGTATTATCACGTAATAGGGGTGAGAGTGTGGCAGATATGATACGCGAGTTGGGATGGAAGTCATTAAAGCAAAGACTTTTTCGTCGCGGCGAGATCTGTTTACGAAATTTCAGTCACCAACTTTCTCTTCCGAATGCGAAAATATTTTGTTGAGCCCAACCTACATAGGTAGGAATGATCATCAGAATAAAATAAGAGAAATCAGAGCTCGAACTGACAGGTTTAGATGTTCGTTTTTCCCGCGCGCTGTTCGGGAGTGGAATGGTAGAGAGATAGTATGATTGTGGTTTGATGAACCCTCGGCCAAGCACTTAAATGTGAATTGCAGAGTAATCATGTAGATGTAGATAGGAACAATGTGGTAGGGCAAAATTAATGGCTCAAATGGCTCTGAGCACTATGGGACTCAACTTCTGATGTCATTAGTCCCCTAGAACCTAGAACTAATTAAACCTAACTAACCTAAGGACATCACGCACATCCATGCCCGAGGCAGGATTCGAACCTGCGACCGTAGCGGTCTCGCGATTCCAGACTGCAGCGCCTAGAACCGCATGGCCACTTCGGCCGGCGCAAAAGTAATGTCTGAGCTTAAAGCTGATTTCGAATATGGGCTATTTTAAACTTTTTTCCAATGAAAACTAAAGATTTCAAATTTGTACCGAACCGTGTAAGCATTAAAATTTCCGAAGGTAACTCCCTCTTTCAGAAGAGAGAAGTACTGTCACCAGAAACATATTGGTCGCACCTAGTTTTGCTTTTTTGCCTCTGTCGACCAAGGCGAAAAGGTGTTAATGAAGACACCACTTTGTTTTTCACATTGTGCATATCACTTTGTAATAGCTGAGTGATTTCCCTCCAAGCGTCTAGTCTTTTCAGTTTGTTTTCGTAATCGTATTTTGTAGGGGCCCATAAACACTCCCGCCGTTCATGATAGAATTGCGTCAGCTTTAATGCTCTGTCCATATTTCTCTCTAAACTCCAGTATTTTTAATCACAATAAATATACACCATTAGCGAGAGCAGGCATTGCCTGCAGGGTGTAACGTCTCTTAGCAAAACACATACTACATGCGGTTAAAAAAAAAGGAGAAAAGAATTATTGAACTGGATGATTGTAATTGCGTGGACAACGATTGTGTGAACCTTATGTAATAAAGAGAAAGCATTATGTGTCATGTTTTGCTCTTGTATAGAATTATGTACTGATTTTTTAAAATAATATCTGTGTCGGCGAGTACTGAAACCGTCACAGACGATACTAACTAAATATCAAACAAAGATGAGAATAGGTGACTAGTATAAATAGTAAAAAACGAACATTAATTTCTGTCGTCTTCTTGTAGTTACGTGAGTAGAAAGAGCCTGTGAAGTTATATTGTATGCTTGGGTAGCATTCTTTTGTCAAGATTGAGACAGGGACGCCATTAGACATAGATTTGGAAAGGTGTGTAATAACTTAATCTGTTTAAATGTTTTGAATAGAGTTACTTAGTGAAAACTAGCATTATGATTTGTAATAAGCTTGCCTGGCATTTTATCCCATCCCTTTAAGACATTTTCATTTATTTAAATATTATTCGTGGTGCAGAGCTGCGCTACGAACGAACGAGCGGCTATCGCGGCGCATTCAAACTGCATTAAATGAAACCAATCATACCGCAAAGAAGCGGGCAGGTAATAGTGAACTAAAATTATTTCTTTCAGCTTCCGGAATTGCAGAGCAGAGCAGCAGATTTCATGATGTGTTTTACAGGTTGACGCGGGCTGCTAATAATACATTATTAACAGTGCAAAAAGATAATTTACCTTCATAACATAAAAGAAATCTTGCTGTGCGTAGTTCTGGTCTGGCAAACCTTATAGTAAAAACATCTTTTTCTCTGATAATAGTCTCATGTTCTCGAGTTAGTCGTGGTACATATTGGTGTTTTACTGTTAACAAAAATCCACTGCAAAATTTTGATGTTGAACAAACATTGTGTACTGTAACATCAGTACTGATAACGAGACAATTTTCAGTAACCTGAACTGTAAAGTCAGGAAGATATGTTGGACTTCATGGCGAGTTACAATAACGAAAAAATGTTCCTTTAATAGAAAGCCAGACCCAGAACAATAAGAACATAATCTATTTTGTTTTGTTGAAAATTAATGATCCAAAGCAAGTCACAGCACACCATCACTAAAAGGTGTTTCGGGGCTCTTTACGTAGCAACGTATTTTATCTCATATATTAGTTGTTACGCGAGTAATAATAAAACAAAGCAAATAGTATAGCCAGCGAAAAGGGTAAACGGCGACTGTTGAAATTAAGTTTTTCAGGACAGCCGCAAGTGGCTCTCAGTATGTTTTCTTGACTGACACCCCAGCTGCAGTGTACGTACAAGTTTCCAGTGTGGAAAGGTACGATCTCCCGGTATGAAGACACTCTGGACGCAGCGATGCGGCTGATAAGGTGGACGGTGCGCAGTTTCCGGGAGCGCGTGCTTAGCGCTCTGGCGGCGGGGGGAAAGCGCGCTCATGCATTAATGCATGCCGGCCGGGAGAGCCGCGTAATTACGGTCCGTGCTGCGCCTAGGCAGGAGCACGTGCGCGGGTCGCGGCGCATTCCACAGCCTAATCACTGTTTACCTGCCGCGCCGCCCACTGCCGCCGTTTCGCTTGCGCTGGCTCACACTCGGTAACGTGCAAACGCGACGGGGACGATTGGTTGGACGGCACCTGCCGACATTGGCCCAAACCACGTGCCGTTTTCTTGGGGGTTCTCTTAGGGCGCAAAAACATCTGAGGTCATAAGCGCCCATGTCATTGCCATAGAACACTAATAACTAAAAGAGTTAAAAAGCGACTACGCGTTAAGCACTATCAATAGAGGGTACAAAATAATGGTTCAAATGGCTCTGAGCACTATGGGACTTAACTGCTGAGGTCATCAGTCCCCCAGAACTTAGAGCTACTTAAACCCAACTAACCTAAGGACATCACACACATCCATGCCCGAGGCAGGATTCGAACCTGCGACCGTAGCAGTCGTGCGGTTCCGGCCTGAATCGCCTAGAACCGCTCGGCCACCGCGGCAGGCTAAATATATTAATATCTTCATGTACACAGATGATGACAGCCTGTTAGAAGAAAGTGACGACGAGCTACAGAAAGCAATCTATAGACTACATCAATTAGGGAAAACAGAATACAGCCTTCGAATATCAACAAAAGAAACTAAAATCATGACTCATCATGGGAAACACAAGACGCACTCAAAAACAATAATAGACTAAATACCACTTGAACAAGTATCCTGGGATGCGACTTAAGCTATAACATAGACAAGGACATGGAGAATAGGTTTAACAAATATGTCAATAAGAGGAATTCACTTGTGAGAATTCGGTACGTCTTGACTGTACTTTAAGAGTATGATTAGGACCAGTTTACTTTAACGGGGTGTCAGCGTTGTCCTTACTTCCTCATACACCTTAGGGGGAATGTTGTGCTGTTCTTATTAGAGACAAGTTTCCGTATTCATGGAGTTACATGATGACACTCGCTTTATGGGCTTCAACTTTGATGGTCTGGTGGTCTTCGCACACTCATTTATCTTTTATTTTTCCGTACCCGTTCCCTATCGCGACACAACTTGTTGTGTTTTATTATTTAGATGGTTTGTCATCTATAGATAGTTCGTTGAGGTAGTGCCTTATACTCCCAGTGAAACAGTATGACGTTGTCAGCTGAGAACTTACAGGACTCGGTTTGCTTAAGTAGGATTTGAAATCGTTGTTGGTTGATTCCACTGTGGTAACGCGGGCCTCTTATTTGATATAAAGGAAACCAAATCATACCTTTGTATTTCGATTTGCTGTTTGACGTAGGCCACAAGGTAGTTGCGAACATCCTTAGCATTCGCATTGCATGCCATTTTCTCTGCCGTTGGGTTTTGCGTCATACTATTTTTGATGCTGTGACAACTAATTGTATCACCCTCCGTGATAGCGCCTACTCTGTATATGTAAATACATTAAAGAGATCAAAAAAATGGATCAAATGGCTCTGAGCACTATGGGACTTAACATCTATGGTCATCAGTCCCCTAGAACTTAGAACTACTTAAACCTAACTAACCTAAGGACATCACACAACACCCAGCCATCACGAGGCAGAGAAAATCCCTAACCCCGCCGGGAATCGAACCCGGGAACCCGGGCGTGGGAAGCGAGAACGCTACCGCACGACCACGAGATGCGGGCTAAAGAGATCAGCACCAGACAGTATAAAATCAAGAGCTCCGTTTAAATAAAGCTCGTCCGAGCTTTATTTGAACGGAGCTCTTGATTGTATACTGTCTTGTGCTGATCTTTTTAATGTATTGTCGGCTGGTGTGGCCGAGCGGTTCTAGGCGCTTCAGTCTGGAATCGCGCCACCGCTACGGTCGTAGGTTCGAATCCTGCCTCGGGCATGGATGTGTGTGGTGTCCTTAGGTTAGTTAGGTTTAAGAAGTTCTAAGTTCTAGGGGACTGATGACCACAGATGTTAAGTCCCATGGTGCTCAGAGCCACTTGAACCATTTTTCCGACGGACAAAAAGTAAAAAGCGGTCGACAGGCCTTACGTCGTTCGGTAAAACGGCCGGTACCTCATCCGGCAAACATACTCTGGAACGTAAAGGCTAAAAAATGGGAGCGGGGAGCTTTCGGTTAGGAGATGGCGAAATGTCAAAGGTTGATGATAATGAGCACAAAGTGGTGGTGGATCCCCGCTTAACAAATGGCGACGGCTACAATGACAGTGCCTAATACGCAGCCTAGGTAGAGAGATCTCGCGACGAGAGGGCCGAGAGGGAGTCGGCCAAGGCGTTAAGAGAGGTTTAAATCCCCGAAGCTTGTTCCCGTGAAGAGAAGACAGCAGTGGTCATGCCAAAGTGACACCATCTGCCGGCACACAGCAACACGGGAATCATGAAATCATTCGAAGGAATGGAAGAGCTAGAGGAGCGAGACAGGACTGCAGCCTTGGCAGCAGCGTCAGCTGCCTCGTTTCTTGTCAGGCTCACGCGACTCTGACCCACGTAACCAGGAACCCATATCAACATCAAGGTGAATCCTTAAACAGTGACCTAGTGGAAGTTTTCCTGTATTTGTTGAATTGAGGGATGGACTGCGTACACACGTCGTGGAAATGGTACTGTGCTGCGAAATGTATTCGTCGTCACGAATTACAGCATCATGTTCGCCAACAACGCCGGCCCAGTAATGTTTGCGGCAATATATTTCTTCTTCTTCTTCTTCTTCTTCTTCTTCTTCTTCTTCATCATCATCATCATCATCATCATCATCATCATCATACACGTCAAGGCTCAGGCACTTGTGTCTGTTCCGTCTTTGCTTTTCACAGCCACCTCACCTCATTCCGGGCCTTCCTGTGTCCCTTCTTCCTCTTGGCTTTTGCAGCATGGCCAAGTGTGCACTCATTCTTTGTACGTGATGCTTCCACTACATTTTATTTTGTTCAGTCTTTTCGTTAATATTATAAATATCTAGTTCGTCAGAATATATTACCAAACGAGGTGGCCCCGTGGTTAGCACACTGGGCTCGCATTCGGGAAGCCGACTGTTCAAACCCGCGTCCGGCCGTCCATATTTAGGTTTCCCATGACTTCCCTAAATCGTTTCATACAAATGGCGGGACGGTTCCTTTAAAAGGCACGGCCGGCATCCTTCCCCACCCTTCCCTAATCCGATGGTACCGATGACCTCGGAGTTTAGTCCCACCCCCAAGTCAACCAGTCAACCAACCAGCCAGCCGAATCTCTTCATTTCTTTAACAGTCTTCCCTGGAAACAGCTCTCTCTTTCCTAAAAAATCTCAGTTCTGCTACCTGTAGTTAGCTTTTATAGCGCTTTTTAGGAGTCCGTGATACTTCCATAAAGCATATAGCCATAGTTTTATAAAATTTTGTTTCCTTTCATATTTTGTTCTGCAACGTTTCGCTGACCATTCCTCTTATTGACATATTTGTTAAACCTATTCTCCATGTCCTTGTCTATGTTATAGCTTAAGTCGCATCCCAGGATACTTGTTCAAGTGGTATTTAGTCTATTATTGTTTTTGAGTGCGTCTTGTGTTTCCCATGATGAGTCATGATTTTAGTTTCTTTTGTTGATATTCGAAGGCTGTATTCTGTTTTCCCTAATTGATGTAGTCTATAGATTGCTTTCTGTAGCTCGTCGTCACTTTCTTCTAACAGGCTATCATCATCTGTGTACATGAAGATATTAATATATTTAGCCTGCTGCGGTGGCCGAGCGGTTCTAGGCGATTCAGGCCGGAACCGCAAGACTGCTACGGTCGCAGGTTCGAATCCTGCCTCGGGCATGGATGTGTGTGATGTCCTTAGGTTAGTTAGGTTTAAGTAGTTCTAAGTTCTAGGGGACTGATGACCTGAGGAGTTAAGTCCCATAGTGCTTACAGCCATTTGAACCATCTGAATGCCACCCCGAATAAATGCTTGCATAATGGCCAGACGTGGAACAACGCGATGTTGACTTTCTCAATTTGTGAAGCTTTCTCTCATGAATGAATCTTCCAAGTTTTCTTAAATTTTAATAATTTGGCGGTCTCTACAGGTACATCACATCTCTCGATTTCCGTCCCATTCGAGTAATTTCTTCGTAGTGCGTCGTTTTCATTTATTTATTCACTTTTTTCTGTTTTAGAGTATATCTGAAAATATCCTGATACACCGCCCAGCGTGGTGATGAAAATTTCTTTTAATATATGGTTTCTGCCCACAGACCATTATCAGATGTCGTAAAATATTTGCAGCGGATTAATGAGCGATATAAAATCATCGGAGTCAAATAATCACTGTGTAAGAATGATTTGACTCCATTGATTTTACACCACCTTGTTTGCTGTTGTAAATACAGGGTGTTTATAAATGAATATCGGGGTTTTAACGTTTTATAATATTTATTTTATTAAACGTAGTTATAAATGATACATCAAATGAAAGATCAAGTCAAACAGTTTTACCAAGAACCTTATAAATGTTCAATGTGAGCACCAACTGTTACACGGCACACATCAAATCTATAGCCGAGTTCTTCCCAAACGTTGAGAAGTGCGTCTTCAGTGATTGTAGAAACACCTGCTTCAATCCGGTTTCTAAATTCAGGGAGGTCTGCTGGTAGCGGAGGCACGTACACACGATCCTTGATGAAGCCCCAAAGGAAAAAATCGCATGGCGTTAGGTCGCATGAACGTGGAGGCCATGCAAAGTAAGCCCTGTCATTGGGGCCCTTGCGGCCTATCCAGCATTTGGATACAATGAAGTTCAACCAATCCCATACTTCGCTATGCCAGTGAGGTGGCGCACCATCTTGCTGGAAAATGAAGTTCTCTGGCTCATCTTCTTCCAACTGAGAGAAGAGCCATCGATCTAGTGTATCAAGGTAAGAAGTGCCAGTTACAGTAGGTTCGCCAAAAAAGAAAGGCTCATAAACTTTCCGCCAGGATACGGCACAAAAAAAGTCACTTTAGGGGAATCTCGTTGCATTTGTACCACCTCGTAAGGATGTTCTGAGCCCCAGATGCGCACATTCTGAGTGTTAACTTGTCTACTAAGGTGAAAGGTCGATTCATCACTGAAGACAACATGATCCAGAAAGTCTTCATTGTCATGAAACAACATTTCATTTTCGAAGTTGGCACGTAATCCATGGTCTGCCGGCTTTAGAGCCTGTAATAACTATGAACAGTAAGGACGTAGTTGTACGCATTTTCTTAAAACTTTCCAAACAGTCGACACGGGAACTTGCAATTCACCACTAGCCTTCCGGACTGATTTCTTTGGGTTCTGATTGAACGTTAAGACCCCGATATTCATTTATAAACACCCTGTATTTACAACAGCAAACAAGGTGGTGTAAAATTAATGGAGTCAACAGTCTCTTCACTAACTCTTGGTCGTCCTGTGCTCTTCCCTTTACAAAGGCAGCCGGTACCTTCAAATTGATGATACCATCTACGAATGTTATTATCACTTGGAGGATCACAACAGAACTTCAGCCGGCATGCACGTTGCACAATAACTACAGATTCGGTCTTTGCAAACTGCAAAACGCAAAACACTTTCTGTTCACTAGTCGCCATCTTCGCTACTACCACTGTCTAGCGGACCTTTGCCTTTCGCGGGCAAGTAGTCTACCATCTGAGTTACCGAAGCACGACTCACGCCCGGTCCTCACAGCTTTACTTCTGCCAGTATCTCGTCTCCTACCTTCCAGACTTTACAGAAGCTCTCCTGCTAGGAAGTTTCATATCAGCGCACACTCCGCTGCAGAGTGAAAATCTCATTCTGGAAACATCCCCCAGGCTGTGGCTAAGCGATGTCTCCGCAGTATCCTTTCTTTCAGGAGTGCTAGTTCTGCATGGTTCGCAGGAGAACTTCTGTAAAGTTTGGAAGGTAGGAGACGAGATACTGGCAGAAGTAAAGCTGTGAGGACGGGGCGTGAGTCGTGCTTCGGTAGCTCAGATGGTAGAGCGCTTGCCCGCGAAAGGCAAAGGTCCCGAGTTCGAGTCTCGGTCGGGCACACAGTTTTAATCTGCCAGGAAGTTTCATATCAGCGCACACTCCGCTGCAGGGTGAAAATCTCATTCTGTAGATAACTGTTTGAGTTGCTCTTTCATTTGACGTATCATTTGTAACTGCCAGTTTAATGTATTAAATATTATAAAGCGTTAAAAACCCGATATTAATTTATAAACACCCTGTATTTTGTGATCCTGATGATGGTCTATAGACAGAAAGTGGTCGTACAGCAAAGAAATATTCATCACCAGCTGTTAGCGGTGAATCAGACAATTTTTTAAGTGTGTGTGTTGGAACACATTTTCGCCTGTTTGGTGCACCACAGATAACCGGAGACCACTGCCGGCTGCCGCATAGCGCGGACGGCGACCAGTAGTACGTGGAGAGGCCGACGCCCTCGCACCGCCTGGTGGGACACACACTCGCGCAGAAGCTGACTCAGGCCACACACAATGTTCCGCGGTCGCTCCCCCTACGGGGTGTCAGCCGCCGCTCGCCAATTGGAAATCCCACCTACGCGATCGCCACCCAAGCGCGAGGCGCAACTGCTCAATTCCGCGCCGGCAATGGAGCGGCGTCGCAGGACGAGCTCTGTGAAGTGGTTTATATTCCGGCAGCCGCCTCACACGTGTGCTGGCCTGCGCACAAAGGCGGAGAGTCTACGTAAAGCCGGCAGCGGGGGTGGAAGCGGCACAATGGGCGCTGTCGGGACGGGTGAACGGCCGACGGCGGGCCACAGCACAGCACGGCGAGCCACCGCTCCAGCGTACGGCGGCCGCGTAAGAGCGAGACATGTTTTCTGCAATTCGACAACAATATGAACAGGATAACGGAAAATACACAACTGGCCATTAAAATTGCTACACCACGAAGATGGCGTTCTACAGACGCGAAATTTAACCGACAGGAAGAAGATGCTGTGATATGCCAATGATTAGCTTTTCAGAGCATTCACACAAGGTTGGCACCGGTGGCGACACCTACAACGTGCTGCCATGAGGAAAGTTTCCAACCGATTTCTCATACACAAACAGCAGTTGACCGGCGTTGCTTGGTTCAAATGGTTAAAATGGCTCTGAGCACTATGGGACTTAACATCTGTGGTCATCAGTCCCCTAGAACCTAGAACTACTTAAACCGAACTAACTTAAGGACATCACACACACATCCATGCCCGAGGCAGGATTCGAACCTGCGACCGTAGCAGTCGCGCGGCTCCGGACTGAGCGCCTAGAACCGCGAGACCACCGCGGCTGGCACCGACGTTGCCTGGTGAAACGTTGTTGTGATGCCTCGCGTAAGGAGGAGAAATGCATACCATCACGTTTCCGACTTTGATAAAGGTCGGATTGTAGCCTATCACAATTGCGGTTTATCGTATCGCGAAACTGCTGCTCGCATTGGTCGAGATCCAATGACTGTTAGCAGAATATGGAATCGGTGGGTTCAGGAGGGTAATACGGAACGCCGTGCTGGATCTCAACGGCCTCGTATCACTAGCAGTCGAGATGACAGGCATCTTATCCGCATGGCTGTGACGGATCGCGCAGCCACGTCTCGATCCCTGAGTCAACAGATTGGGACGTTTGCAAGACAACAACCATCTGCACGAACAGTTCGACGACGTTTGCAGCAGCATGGACTATCAGCTCGGAGACGGTGGCTGCGGTTACTCTTGACGCTGCATCATAGACAGGAGCGCCTGCGATGGTGTACTCAACAACGAACCTGGGTGCACGAATGGTAAAACGTCATTTTTTTTTTCGGATGAATCCAGGCTCTGGTTACAGCATCATGATGGTCGCAGCCGCGACATCGCGGTGAACGCACATTGGAAGCGTGTATTCGTCATCGCCAAACTGGGGTATCACCCGGCGTGATGGTATGGCGTGCCATTGGTTACACGTCTCGGTCACCTCTTATTCGCACTGACCGCACTTTGAACAGTGGACGTTACTTTTAACACATGTTACGACCCGTGGCTCTACCCTTCATTCGATCCCTGCGAAACCCTACATTTCAGCAGGATAATGCACGACCGCATGTTGCAGATCCTGTATGGGCCTTTCTGGATACAGAAAACGTTCGACTGCTGCCCTGGCCAGCACATTCTACACATCTCTGACCAATTGAAAACGTCTGGTCAATGGTGGCCGAGCAACTGGCTCGTCACAATACGCCAATCACTACTCTTGATGAACTGTGGTATCGTGTCGAAGCTGCATGGTCAGCTGTACCTGTACACGCCATCCAAGCTGTGTTTGATTCAATGCCCAGGCGTATCCAGGCCTTTATTACGGCCAGAGGTGATTGTTCTGGGTACTGATTTTTCAGGATCTATGCATCCAAATTGCGTGAAATGTAATCACATGTAGCAATTTTAATGGCCAGTAGTGTAAAATTAAGTATCTGCTAGATGATTACTTTGGCTTTGAAAGGTAAAGGCACCAGAGCGGCAGATCTGACCTTGCGAATGATTACAGAAGCGAGACCAGAACAATCAGGACACATTCATAGGATTGGCTGATGAAACAGCCTTAGACAATGTGAAATTGTGCAAGATGTAAGAAATTCTGAGAAAAATAGGTTTAAGCTACAGGGAAAGACAGATAATATACAGTAAGTACAAGAACGAAGAGGGAACAATAATACTGGAAGATTAAGAACGATGTGTGTGGGTTAAAGTGAGTGTAAGGCGTCGAAGAAGCGATGAAGGAAATCAGAGAATCAACAGTAGGATCAAAATTCAGGATGAAAGGATATCGGTGATAAGGTTCGCTGGAACTGAAGAATTACAGGACCTGTTGAGGGAAGTGAGCAATCTAATGAGTACAGAATATGGACTGAGGATAAATCAAAGGAAGACTAAAGTAATAAGGAGCAGCAGACATGAGATTAGCAATAAAAGCGGTATCACAAGTGGGGGATGACGAATTAACCGAAGATAAGGAATTCTGCTTCCTTGAAAAGTAACAAAAGACGGACGAAGCAAGGGCGCCACAAAAAGTAGGCGCACAGGCAAAGAGGGTACTTTCGGGTAAAAGGAAATGTACTGATATTAAACAGTGACCCTAATCTGAGGTAGAAATTGTGTGGTTATCAAACACCGACTGTGCGAAAACAGAAAAAAAAATAGAATCGGGAAGTTCCAGATGTGAAGGGTAAGATGTTGAAAATTAGGTGGACTCCTAAGATAAGGTATGAAGAGGTTCTCTGCAGAATCAAAGAAGAAACGAATATGTGATGAACACTGTCAATAAGAAGGGACGGGACGATAGAACAAATGTTAAGCCATCTGGAAATATCTTCTGTGGTACTAGAGGGAGCTGTAGAGAGCAGAAAATGTAGAGGAGGGCAGCGAGTGAAAGACATACGACAAATAATTGAAGACGTAGGGTGCACGTACCACAGTGAGACGAAGATTTGGCACAGGTGTGCGACGGGGCGGAAGCCTAATGATCAAATGATTCAAGAACACTCCAGAAACACTACTGATGCCGACATATATACGCCTGTGTAACAAGCCTTCCTTTAGACAGGCATGTATACATACAGAACATATTATATGTGCATACTTCCAGATTCCCAGAAGGCTTTCGACACTGTCTTCTTAAACGGCTTCTCATAAAATTGCGTGCCTACAGATTATTAGAATAGTATTCTCATGTGGAGTTCCAATAGAGATATGACGGGTTGCCTACGCAACTACACAGATTTGATGATCTAGCGACATCTAAACTGGTCTTACCGTATACAAAATGTGCACCAGGGACTGAAAAATAAACGCTAAACTATTTTAAGTATCAATACTGTTACTGATTTCTCTCGTGACGAATATGTCTGTGAAATACATAAAATGACTATAGCTGACATATGTATGTATACAGGGTGTTCATTTTAACTGAAGGCACTGCAATATCTGGAAAACCACACATCGGATCAAAAAATTATAATTTCAATTTGTTTGTCTCGGAGGGGAACATCCAACGACACCATATTAGATCCGCCCCCACAACCCGTGTGTTGGTCGCAGGGCTAACTTTAAAATCTTCAATGGGAACCTGTGTTTTTTATTAGATTACGATTCTATGGCAGAATCCACATGCACTTTGTCTGAAGCATTTTCTTCGTTTCGCCACAGATGTCGCTGTAATTGGATGAATAGAAATAGATACAAAATAGTAATTTGCGACGTGCTGCTCTACAGCCCTTGAATATCCAAAGGCACGTGGTATCCCACACCTCCTTGCTCCGAGGATAGGTCAGACCAGTATTTCGTAACTTCTGATTGCAAGCCCCATTCGCAATGTTTTATTCCTCCGACATATCGAACAGGAGACTGCCTACTCGACGCACCACCGTGGCCGTGTAGCGAACTACACTGCTACCGGACGATTCACGTATCATATCTGTGGCGCCCTCTCCGCTATTTTGCGATAGTACAAAACGAGCTGCCATTCTTTGAACTTTTTCGATGTCCTCCGTCGATCCTACCTCATGGGGACACCACACCGCACAGCAGTATTCCAGAGGACTCTTTAATAGACCTGTTGCATTTTCTCATTATGCAGCCAATATTTCGTAGTCTTCGGTTTGCTTTACCCACAACATTATCTATGTGATAGTTCAAAGTAAAGTTATTGTGATTGAAACCGCTAAGTATTTAGTTTAATTTACAGCCTTTAGATCTGTTGGATTTATCGCGTAACCAAAATTCAGCGGATTCCTTCTGGTACTCAGGTGGATGATTTCATACTTTTTATTATTTATAGTCAACTGCCGCTTTTCACACCATACAGGTATCATGTCTAGATCGTTGTGTAGTTGGTTTTGACGATCTGATGACTTTATACGACGGTAAACGACAGCATCAGTTGCAAACAGTCTAAGGATGCTACTCAGATTGCCTCCTAATTCGTTTATGTAGATCAGGAACCAAAGAGAGCCTATAACACTTCCTTAGGAAACGTCAGATATTACTTATGTTCTACTCTATGACTTTCCGTTAATTACTACGAACTGTGAACTTTCTAACAGGGAATCACTAATCCAGTCGCACAACTGAGACGATAATCCATACGCACACAGTTTGATTAGAAATCGCTTGTGAGGTACGGTGTTAAACGCCTTCTGGTGTATATGGAATCAGTCAGTAGCACCCGTTACTTCGTTAGGATAATGAGCTAGTTGTGTTCCACAAGAACGATATTTTCCGAATCTGTGTTGGCTGTTTATCAATAAATCGTTTTCTGCGCGATAACTCATAATGTTCGAACAAAGTGTATGTTCTAAAATCGTACTACAAATCGACGTTAGCGATGATCCTGTAATTCAGAGGGATTAATCCTATCTCCATTATTGGGTATAGGTGTGACTCTGCAACTTTGCTGTGTTTAGGTATGGATCTTTCAACGAGCGATCAGTTGTATATGATTGCTAAATGTAGAGCTATTGTACCAGCATACTCTGAGAGGAACCTGACTAGTATACCGTTCTTACTGTACAGTACTTCAAACACGCAAGAAGGATCTAATACGTGAATGCAAACGTTTTGTATGTGCTAAATGTTGGATGTAACAGTAAAACTTCCAGCACTGGTTACTGGCAAAATCTTTCTGTATGATTTCAATGTTACACTCCCTTGCCTCCAAAGAAGTTTAATTATTTTGCGAGGTCGTAGAGTACGCCTTCTAGAGCAGATCTTTATTGCCCTGAGCCTGCGCGCATACCTCACAATGACCACTGCCGATGGTGAAAGGCTCCAGACTTTCAGCTCCGCACAGAAGTCGCCTGTGTTCCGTAGAAGTCCACTCGGCTTTGTGTGGGCAGAAGAAGTCGCCTATTGTCGAGGTAACAGCAGCAGTTTGCGTTCGCGCAGATTGCAACGGCGGAGCCAGCAGCGTGTTGCGATGATGGACAATGGACGAGGGACGAGCGGCCGGTCTGTAGCAGCTCCCACCAGTGCACGCGAAATGGCTCGCGTAACGTGACTGCTTTACGACGGTACTTAAAAATCTAGTGTGTGTGTGTGTGTGTGTGTGTGTGTGTGTGTGTGTGTGTGTGTGTGTGTGTTCACACGCGCGCGCACTCGATAACCAAGGGAGCATTCGAGTTTCTCAGGAAACGTGGGCGATGTCTTGAGTACTGGTGTTCAGACGTCATCAGCCATGACCGAGAGAGCGAACTGTGAGTTATAAACGCAGCAGGTGGTCCTGTCGGCGCCTGGTGAACTGCTTACATTGAGTGGCGACACTAGAGGTACTACTGTTGGGGCCCGTATGATATGTTGAACTCAACGGTCGTCTGTCTTAATAGGAAACTGATAATTGGAATAAATGAACAGGGATATAAATCTGTTTCTGTAACTGTTTATTCAATGTTTCATTCGCCTGCACCGACTTTCCGCTATGGTGTGCGTTCTGTTAACATTGTTGACAGAAGAAATTCGTCCGTTTCTTCCCAAACGTGCCATATGTTAGATAAGTTGAAAAAAGGAAACTATAGAGTGGCATTTAAATATACATACTGCCTTCGTGTAACTTTCGTCTATTGGAAGAGTTCACAAAAGAGTAGAACCACGAGTAATCGAATTAAATGGAGAGTTTCTAACAGATTCATCCTATTTTATTAGACTATCATATACATCAGGCATGGACAACCTTTCGTGACCCGTGGATCGCCTCGTCAAATAATGGGACATCAACGCTCCTAGCGCATAAACTCAAAACTGTAGCGTCCGTGACAATTTTTAGGGGGTAACGCACCAATATGAGTGTAAACCCCTTCCCCGACACCCCACACCAGCAAATGATGTCTCAAAACATGTGTTTTTTCAGAGTAAATTCTTTTTATTTTCACCCCATCTTCAAATGTTTATATGTGTTTACACTCCGTGAATCTACATCTACATTTATACTCTTGCAAGCCACCCAACGGTGTGTGGCGGAGGGCACTTTACTTGCCACTGTCATTACCTCCCTTTCCTGTTCCAGTCGCGTATGGTTCGCGGGAAGAACGACTGTCTGAAAGCATCCGTGCGCGCTCGAATCTCTCTAATTTTGCATTCGTGATCTCCTCGGGAGGTATAAGTAGGGGGAAGCAATATATTCGATACCTCATCCAGAAACGCACCCTCTCGAAACCTGGACAGCAAGCTACACCGAGATGCAGAGCGCCTGTCTTGCAGAGTCCGCCACTTGAGTTTGCTAAACATCTCCGTAACGCTATCACGGTTACCAAATAGCCCTGTGACGAAACGCGTCTCTCTTCTTTGGATCTTCTCTATCTCCTCTGTCAACCTGACCTGGTACGGATCCCACACTGATGAGCAATACTCAAGTATAGGTCGAACGAGTGTTTTGTAAGCCACCTCCTTTGTTGATGGACTACATTTTCTAAGGACTCTCCCAATGAATCTCTACCTGGCACCCGCCTTACCAACAATTAATTTTATATGATCATTCCACTCCAAATCGTTCCGCACGTATATTCCCAGATATTTTACAGAAGTAACTGCTACCAGTGTTCGTTCCGCTATCATACAATCATACAATAAAGGATCCTTCTTTCTATGTATTCGCAATACATACTGTGTCTTTGGTTACGATGTTTTACAATAGCTGTCTTAAAAACTTCCTTAGCAAAATTCTGCAACGCTATTAGTAAATAAACAATGTTCATGACAAATAAACGCAAACACCAAAGATGGGATGGTAATCCTCTTGAAATGTCATAATGGAAAAATAAACGCCTATAACAGCAAATGGTTGCAGTTAATTCATTATAAATTACCTTCACTTTCAACAGTTGCAGTGTTGTAATACGTACACAACGGAGAAGAATCCTTCATTAATGTTAAGATGAGATAGAAAACATAAGACAAGTCGACAAGCAATAGTAACTTTGAAATTTTTTGGTCACAGGCATTTCAGTCGAGTGTTTGAGATTTAATGTGTTAATAGTCATAAACACTACGAGTAAGCGTGGTTCCAGACTGTAGCGCCTAGAACCGCTCGGCCACTGCAGCCGGCTACAAGATGTAAGTGAACGGCTATTACGTAAAAGGAAACAGTCGCCAGACTAATTAGGCAAAGCTGCACCAAGTACTAGCACTGTTTATAAAGAAAGTTAACTATTGGGATTAACTTACTTGGCACTGAAATTCTATTTTGCAAATAAGATACAAGGCAATAGCACAGTAGTTTGGTACGAACTACACAGAAAGAACATTATCCGCTTTTGCAACAGCAGCAGCAGCAACAACAACAACAACAACAACTAGCTCTCACTGACTGTATATTAAAACAGAAATCAAGTAACCGTTACAGCTAAATGATTGCTAATCGTGGAGCACCACTAACTGGACAGGAGTTTGGTTATTGAAAAATACTATCATTGAAATGGTTTTCAGATAATTATACTCTTAATTCGGATTACTGCTTGCCTTCTCAAGGAACATTCACTTCTTTATACTATACAGCTCAAATATGTGGTCGATACCTCTGTTACAGTGTGAACAATAATAGCCGGTTAGTTACTATAGTATTCTGCTGTATAACTGAGACTAAGGTGGTGGCTGTGGAGATCTCATGTCGCTACTACAAAAAGCAGTAAAAGTATCCACGGCTCTTTCTGTACAACAGCCTCTGAAAATCCTCTCCTTAGCGTCGAATTTTCATAGTACAGAGCTGAGCAATATATGCCATGGATAATAAGCCAAACTTCTTACACATCCGAGGTTATACTAAATAATCTGTCTACTCTTCTTGTCCCGTTCAGCACATAAGATGAGAACACTTTACATACTAATCACCGTCTAACTCCTGCCACACAGGGGCCGTTCAGTTTGACCGCCAAATCCACCTTTTGTATTTCAGTTAAGATAGGTTCGTTGCGGACGAACTTCCGTCGGCGTTTTACATCATTACAATTCTACTTTCCCTCTGCATGAACCAATAATGCAAGTATATTTACAGAACACCATCTTAAATTTGTATCCACAGCTTCATTACAATGACGTAAATAATGAACGAAACATTTACATAGATGTTACAACAAACAGCATGGTTGTACAGAACACAAGCACCCAAAAAATTAAGTAAGTAATATCGATATTAGTGTAACAATAATACCTTACGGTCCCGCTATATATTCCCACCTCCCCTGCCTCATTCACGAATGGCGCGTGCGAAGAAAAAATTTCGGTAAACCTCCACAGTAACTAAAATTTCTCAAATTTTCTCATTGCCGCCGTTTCGTGAGACATGTGTGATGTTAAGTAATACGTAGTTCTACTCTTCCCGGAACGTACACTACCCTCCATAAATTTGGAAACACCTAGTAATTATAGACAATGGAAAGGAAATACAGTATAAAAATACATTTTGTTGTTTTTCATGTATTTATTAAGCTCAGATAACACACAGGAAGATGCAACAATTAAATTATCGATTCCTCAAAATAGCCACCCTTTGCTTTCGTCACTGCCTTGCACACTCTCTGCATGCGCTGTGTCAGTTTTGCCAAGGTTTGAGTTGCAATTTATCTCCATTCTTGCTGCAGGACCTCCCACAATTGTGATCCACTCATGATTTCCCGTTTTCGGATCCTCCTGTCCAATTCATCCCATAGCAGCTCGATTGGGTTACAATCAGGGGATTGGGGCGTCCATTCCATGTTTTTCAATATTTTACGAACCTCTAGAGACTTCACATAGTTCTGACATAAGCTAGACGTATGTTTCGGGTCGTTGTCTTGCTGCAAGACAAACCCTTTCCCAATCAGGCGCAAACCATATGTCTTAGCACGTCGCTGGAGAATGGCATAATAATCATTTGGTTCATTTTTCCATCTATTTTAACCAAATCTCCAATTTTTTCCCTCCAAAGGATCCCCATACCATCACAGAATCCCCTCCATGCTTTACAATCGGAATTACGCACTGAGGATTCAAGCGTTCATGGGGTAAACGGCGTACAAATTGGCGGCGTTTACTTCCAAATATTTTGAATTTGGAGTCAACAGTGAATAAGACTCTTTCCCAATCCCCCGCTGTCCAATGTTGGTGTGTCTTAGTCTGTTGAAGCCTTTTCATGTTGTTAACAGGGCGCAACAGCGGTTTCCTTGTTGCTACATAACCTCGGAGGTCGTTGTCTGCCATGCGTCGTCTCACTGTGCATCCCTCGTTGCGTTTAGTTCAGCAGTCAATTCACGGACAGTTTTTAATCTGTTACGTTTACTGCTGGTCCCGGTGGAGGTTCGAGTCCTCCCTCGGGCATGGGTGTGTGTGTGTGTGTGTGTTAGGTTAAGTAGTGCGTAAGCTTAGGGACTGATGACCTTAGCAGTTAGTTCCATAGGATTTCACACATATTTTTTGTTACGTTTACTGGTCACTACCAAATACTTTTCCTGGCGTTCTGATATTTTCCTGGGTGCTGCTGAGCGAGGAAGATCTCCATAGGAGCCTGTTTCTTGACGCCGGTGTGTGGTTTTGACAACTCTGCTGATCAAAAACATCAGTTTCTTTGCTATTTGTCGGACCCTATTGCCTTCTTGGTGCAAATTGATTATCATTACCCGTGATCCATTAGGAATCTGTCACTTTGGGGCCATTTTCAATTACTTTCGTGGCGTGTTATTCCTTTATGCGAACGCAACTATAACTGAAAAGAAATGTAAACAACGTACCTCTACATAGCCATGCGGTCTACTAGCGTCACCTGGCGTCTTTAGTAGAACTGCTTGGACAGGTAACGTCGGTTTACATTAAACATACTAGTATGTTCCAATACGATTATATGTACAATAATTAAGTGTACAAAACTGTACGTGTCATTATTCATCGTTATTTGAGCTTCCTATTCCGTTTTCTAACCAATAACTCACATAGATCACTTCCATCTTGTTCCGTTGTAATACGCAACATGGTGTTTCCAAAATTATGGAGGGCAGTGAATTTTATCGAAATTTCAATACTTCACCTCTCCTTGATGCAGAACGCCTTTCTCATAGCGTATGCCGCTGGAATTTGTTGAGCACCCCCGAAGTGCTCCCGCACCGACTAAATGATCCCGTAACGAAACGTGCTGCTCTTCGTTGGATCTTGCCTATCTCTTCTATTAACACAACGTGGTAAGGGCCCCAAACGGGGAAGCAAGACTCAAAAATTGGCAGGCCAAGTATTATGAACGCTAGTTCTTTCGTGGATGAATTACATTTTCTTGTAAGATTCTTCCAATGAATCTTAGCCTGCGATTCCTGAAATTTGTTTCATATGATCATTTCAGGTCGCTACGGATCGTTGCTCCTAGGCACAGAGTGACTCAAGAGTTACTTCACGGAATTATGTGAGCAGACAGTTAAAAATTGACACACATGCTTGAAATAACATGGGTTTTTATTGAAATCAAAAAAGTGCAGAAAATGACCAAGAGATGACGCTTCGTGTGATACAAAACCAAAATTAGCATACTATTTGATTTTTCGTAAAGACAATGTTCTTACTCATCAGCAATACCTGTTGTGAACAGCACTGTACAGCATGTCGGTAGATACGACGAGAAATTTTCGTCGGATGTTTTCTAATGGAGAGCGGACGATCGCCGTAGACCAGCGACTTCAGGTGACACCACAACCAGTAATCACACGGATTGGGGTCTGGTGACCTGGGAGGCCAAGCATTGACGTACGTGGCGGCTCAGCATGCGATCACCACCAAACGAAGTGCGCTAAGATATCTTTCACACGTGTAGCAATATGGGTTGGAGCGCCATCCTGCATAAATGTCGTACCTTCCAGCAGGTGTTTATCAGCCAGACTATGCATGATATTATGGTGTAACTCGCACTCGTCACAGTGGCAGTTTGAAAAGCAGCACCCCGCATTTCCTCGGAGAAAAATGGTTCGATCATGGTAAACCCACACCACACCGTGAGTTCCCGTCAGGCAATGGGATTTCCACGACAGTTCTTGGATGCTCGGTGAGTCAAATTCAGCTGGTTTGGATCTTGGCAGACCCTTGTAGTGTGAAATGGGCTTCGTCGTTCTTGCGCCATCTGTTGGCCGCTCCTTACAGTCGGTTTTGGTTTCAATAAAAAGCCGTGGTATTTCAAGGATGTGTGTGAATTTTTATCTCCCTGTCTATATTATTCCGTGAATTAGTGCATTTTCAGGGAGCTTTTGGGCCTGCCTGTATTTCGCGGTAGTTACACCAGCGCCTTGGAGTGCCGATTCGCGCAGACTACTGCCATGCTCGGCACACGCGAGGACAAAGAGAAACGCACCTTGCCCCAGCTGGCAGCGCGCTGGCGCTGCTGGCTCGCCGTCACATCACGACCAGCTCACTTGGCCCCGCCACAGGGGTCGCCACGCGTCCTGCCAGCTGCGTGTGTCCTCCGAGGACTCGATCGCTACCGGGCACTGCGGCCGAGCTCACGTCTAGCGGCGCTGACTCCTCCCAGCCAGTGCACGGACGGCGAAATGCCACTTACTGACATCAGTCATCACTAAAATCTCTCCAAAGAAGGCATCTGGACAGGATGAGATCCCTGAGATTCTACAGAGATTGTGCAAAGAACTTGCTCCCCTTCTGGAAGCTTATATTAGGTCGGTGGAACAACGAAGGATACCAAGTCACTGAAAAAAATGTTGTTGTTGTTGTTGTTGCCTTCAGTCCAGAGCCTGGTTTGACGCAGCTCTCCATGCAGTTCTATCCTGTGCATCTCTATCCATCATCTCCGAGTAACTACTGCAACCTACATCCTTCTGAATCTGGTTAGAGTATTCATCCTTTGGTCTCCCTCAACGATTTTTACCCTCCACACTTCCCTCCAGTACTAAACTGCTGATCCCTTGGTGACTCATAACGTGTCCCACCGACTGATCCCTTTTTCTAGTCAAGTTGGGCCACAAATTCCTTTTCTCCCCAGTTCTATTCAGAACCTCTAGTTACGTGATCTACCCATCTAATTTTCAGCATTCTTCTGTAGCACCACATTTCGTATGCTTCTATTCTCTTCTTCTCTAAACTAGTTATTGTCCATGTTTCACTTCCATACATGGCTACACTCCGTACAAATACTTTTAGAAAATACTTCCTGACACTTAAATCTATACTCGATGTTACTAAATTTCACTTCTTCAGAAACGCTTTCTTTACCATAGCCACTCTATGTATTATCTTCCTCTCTACTTCGACCACCATCAGTTATTTTGCTCCCCAAATAGCAAAACTCCTTTACTACTTTAAGTGTCTCATTTCCTAATCTAATTCCCTCAGGATCACCAGACTTAATTCGACTACATTCCATTATCCTCATTTTGCTTTTGTTGATGTTCATCTTATACCCTCCTTTCAAGACGCTGTCCATTCCGTTCAACTTTCAAGTCATTTGCTGTCTGACAGAATTACAATGTCATCGGCGAACCTCAAATTTTTTATTTCTCCTCCATGGATTTTAATACCTACTCCGAACTTTTCTTTTGTTTCCTTTACTGCTTGCTCAATATACAGATTGAATAACATCGGGGATAGACTACAATCCTGTCTCACTCCCTTCACAACCGCTACTTCCCTTTCATGCCCCTCGACTCTTATAACTGCCATCTGGTTTCTGTACAAATTGTAAATAGCCTTTCGCTAGCTGTATTTTACCCCTGCCACCTTCAGAATTTGAAAGCGAGTATTCCAGTCAACGTTGTCAAAAGCTTTCTCTACGTCTACAAAGTTTCTCTAAGTCTACAAATGCTAGAAACGTAGGTTTCCTTTCCTTAAACTATTTTCTAAGGTAAGTCGTAGTGTCAATATTATCGCACGTGTTCCAACATTTCTACGGAATCCAAATTGATCTTCCCCGAGGTCGGCTTCTACCAGTTTTTCCATTCGTCTGTAAAGAATTCGAGTTAGTATTTTTCAGTCGTGGCTTATTAAACTGATAGTTCGGTAATTTTCACATCTGTCAATACCTGCTTTCTTTGGGATTGGAATTATTATATTCTTCTTGAAGTCTGAGGATATTTCGTCTGTCTCATACATCTTACTCACCAGATGGTAGAGTTTTGTCAAGGCTGGCTCTCCCAAAGCTATCAGTAGTTGTAATGGAATGTTGTCTACTACCGGGGCCTTGTTTCGACTTAGGTCTTTCAGTGTTCTGTCAAACTCTTGACGCAGTATCGTATCTCTTATTTAATCTTCATCTACATCTACAAATGTTCAAATGTGTGTGAAATCTTATGGGACTTAACTGCTAAGGTCATCAGTCCCAAAGCTTACATACTACTTAACCTAAATTACCCTAAGGACAAACACACACACCCATGCCCGAAGGACGACTCGAACCTCCGCTTGCAGCAGCCGCATAGTCCATGACTGCAGCGCCCTAGACCGCTCGGCTAATCCCGCGCGGCTGTACATCTACATTCTCTTCTGTTTCTATAATATTGTCCTCAAGAACAATGCCCTTGTATAGACAATCTATGTACTCCTTCCACCTTTCTGGTTTCCCTTCTTTCCTTAGAACTGGGTTTCCATCTGAGTCTTGATATTCATGCAAGTGGTTTTGTTTTCTCCAAACTCAAAAACGTATGAATCATTAATGTTTTCCAGAATTGCCGTAGAACTAATGCACGTACACTGGCGTGCAATATATAAAGACAAAAGAAGCTTTCGCATGATGTGTCCTTGTCAAGTGACATAACTCGATTTACCTTTTATCATAGATAGATCGATCTTCTACAGTACAGTACTGAAGGTAATTGAAACAAATTGCGCAATGAGAGGAACAGAAATGACCCTTAGAACTTTAGTTAAGTAACCACCATTAACAATGGTTTCCTGGGCATTACAAAGAGTGTGACATTGTTTTTAATAGGGTCTGCGACCACGACAGCTATAATGTGTGCCCAGCAAGGCGTTCTCACGCTGGTTCCGAGGTTGGTAAGCAGTTATCGTGGCAGAACGTCCCATTCCTCCACTAGCGCGGTTTTGACAGCTGCTGTACAGTCTAAAAGTGCATGTGAACGTGCTGCAAAGCAGTTCCCCGACTCATCCCGCGCGTAGTCGATGGGCGGTGGGATTTATCTCAGGCGGGAGGGGGGGGGGGAGGAGGAGTTGATTCAGGCTACTCCATTTGCCGAATATTCTCTCGCTCCAAGACCACCTTCAGCTGTGACGTTCGAGATGGTCGCGCAGCTATCCATAAAAATGAAGTCAGGGGCGAATGTACCCCTGAAAAGAGGCTCATGGGAAGGAACACAGTGTTGCCATAACCTCTAACGTGGAGTACACCCCTTCCCCAAGCCAATCTTCTCAGTGGGCATTCAGCGGCTTCGAACTGCGCAGCTCTGGCAGCGACAAGATATTGGCCGGATGGAATGTCCTGCCCATTCCGTCGCTTAAATCACATCAAGCTCGAGAGGGACTCATTGGAGACGATATTGCAGCAGGTCCGCATGCATCACCGACCATCCAGCGACAAGATATTGGCCGGATGGACTGTCCTGCCCATTCCGTCGCTTAAATCCCATCAAGCTCGAGAGGGACTCATTGGAGACAGATATTGCAGCAGGTCCGCATGCATCACCGACCATCCAGTAGTCGGGGAATGCAACGCCCAGCGACAAGAATTCCTTACCAAACTTGTGCCGAGCATCGGGCCATGTTGCGGAGCAAGCTTTGCCGTCAGCGGTAATCACACAATCTATTAGAAACCATTTCTCGCCTTTTGTAATGTCCAGGGGAGCATCATGAATTACGGTGACTTCATTTAAATTATCGTCTTTGAATAAACTATCAATTCTGTTCATCTCATTGCGTATTTCTCTCAGTTACCTTCTGTATTACGCTACAACAGATCTTTATACACTGAAGCGAAGAAGAAACTGGTGTAGGCATGCGCATTCATATACAGAGATACTGTATGTATAGAGGCAGAATACGGCGCTGCGGTAGGCAACGCCTATATAAGACAACATGTGTCTGACTCAGTTGTTAAATCCGTTATTGCTGCTACAGTTGCAGGTTATCGAGATTTAAGGGAGTTTGAACGTGGTCTTATAGTCGGCACACGAGCGATGGAGACAGCACCTCCGAGGTAGCGATGAAGTGGGGATTTTCCCGCACGACCATTTCATGAGTGTATCGTGAATATCAGCAATCCGGTAAAACATCAATCTCCGACATCGCAGCGGCCGGAAAAAGATCCTGCAAGAACGGGACCAACGAAGAAGGAAGAGAATCGTTCAGCGTGACAGTAGTGCAACCCTTCCGCAAACTGCTGCAGATTTCATTGCCGGGCTATCAACAAGTGTCAGCGTGCGAACCAGTCAACTAAACATCATGATATGGGCTTTCGGAGCCGGAGGTCCACTCGTCTACCCCTGATGACTGCACGACTCAAAGGTTTACGCCTCGCCTGGGCCAGTCAACACTAACATTGGACTGTTGATGACTGGAAACATGTTGTCTGGTTGGACGAGTCTCGTTTCAAATTGTATCGAGCGGATGGACGTGTACGGATATGGAGACAACCGCATGAATCCATGGACCCTGCACGTCACCAGGGGAGTGTTCAAGCTGGTAGAGACTGTGTAATGGTGTGGGGCGAGTGCAGTTGGAGTGATATAGGACCCCTGATACTTGTAGATACGACTCTGACAGGTGACACATACGTAGGCTTCCTGTCTGATCACCTGGATCCATTCATGTCCACTGTGCATTCCGACGGGCTTGGGAAATTCCAGGAGTACAATGCGACACCCCATATTCCATAACTGCTACAGAGTGGCTCCAGTAATACACTTCTGAGCTTAAGCACTTCCGCTGTCCGCCAAACTCACCAGACATGAACGTTATTGAGCATGTCTGGGATACGTTGCAACGTGCTGTTCAAGAAAGGTCTCCACTCTCTTGTACTCTTACGGATTTATGGGCAGCCCTGCAGGATACATGGTGTCAATTCCCACCAGCACTACTTCAGACATTAGTCGAGTCCATGACACGTCGTGCTGCGGCACTTACGCGTGTTCGCGGGGGCCGTACACGATATTAGTCAGGTGTACCAGTTTCTTTGGCTCTTCAGTGTACGTATGGTCCAGGTTTCATCGAGCTATGTCATTTGCTACACATAATGCGAAGGTTACTTTCGTCCTTAAGTTTTGCAGATCAATGATTATTGATCTACATCGCTGAAATCTTTTTGCTGCAGAGTTATAGAACATATTCTACGGTCTCGCCTTATGAACTTTCTGGGGAACTATGATACTCTCTATAGAAACCTAAACACATTACTTCAACAGGGATCTTGCGAAGGAAACCGACTTACGGAAGGCATCCGGCAAAGTTTCGCATTGCCTTTTAGGAGCAAAGTACTTTCTTATCCTCTTTATGATCCGATTGTGGCTGGATTCAGGATTTCCTTGCATACAGCACGTCGAACTTAACGGAACAAAATCGACAAATGTAAAGGTAATTAGAGTAAAATATTTTAAAGCCATACTGACTGTTAAACGATCTTGACTGTTTCCGAAATATGAAAAGCTTTTACAAATACTGATACGAGTCACAAAATCTACGGAATACTTAAATTATTTAACTGTCAACCTGTTAAAGGTTAGATATCATCAGGCTACAGTGGCTGCTAAGATCAATGCACAAGTGTGGCCGGTTGGTAGAACAGAGTACGTGTTCTGGTTTCCTGCAGATGCAGTTTCGTTGTGGTTCGCATAACAGGTGCATCAAAGTGTAGGAGTGAAATGGCGCAGCAAATGGAAACGTACTACAAAGTTGAAGTACCGGGAAGAAAGATTCTTGCGGGTAAAACGTCTAAATTGCACACACAGACGCCGTGAGACGCTGGTGGTACATTTATCATACGCACTGTCGCGTCCAGTCTTAGTGAAAAACTGCAAGCAATTTTTACCGGTATTTTATTAGGGTTAACATTGTCTAGCCCTACCAATTAAGCCTGATTTCTGCCTGCATGAACCAACACTTATTGCGAAAAGCATCATAAAGCCAAGGAATTCGTCGTAGTTACAATGCAATCTTAAAACTTACAGTTGTGCGTTATGCCAAAATCACAATCTAGAGAGAAGACGTAAGGAAGTGTGGACTGGACGAATCTAATGTGCAACGATGGGTTGCTTCAGAAGGAAAAGACAGTTTCAACGAGAAAACCACTCAGGGGACTGAAGTAAAGCTAATATCCCGAACGTTGAGCTTTGTTTCTTTCCTATGTGTAGGAGGATAGGCGTGATGTCTAACTCAAGATAAATAATTCAGCTGAAGGCCTTGGAAAACGGAAGAGTCTTAAACATGCCAAAAGGAGAATTCCGTGAGAGTATTGGTTGGTGCCGTCGGTTTATGGGGAGAAATAGCCCTGCTCTCCGACACAGAGAAAAGAAACTGATTATTATGTCATCCAGTTCCGAAAGTGTCAGTGATACCCTTTTTCATCAGATTGGCAATGCTGAGGAAACACCAGTATTTTTTGGCATGCCGACCAACACGACAGTAGACATGAAAAGGCAACAAATATCACATTAAGAGAAACCGGAAACGAAAAATAGAATAACTGTGATGTTTGATATTACAACCAATTGAGGAAAGTTTCCCCAGTATTTCATTCTAAAGACGAAAAACTATGCCCAAAGAAAACTTTATGACAAACGCTATTGATTGTTGGCTGCCTGTCTACTGTGTGGAATCGCATATCTGGGGCACTGCTTGCTAAGAGAGCCATGTTTTTGGATGCTTTTAAGGGACACCTAACAAAGTAAAAGATAAACTTGCTGCACAGAAGACAAACCTTGTCGAAATATCCGGAGGAGTGACTTCATAACTACTAGTGCTAGACTTGGCCACAGACAAGCCGTTGAGGGACCAGGGACAACATTCGATATAACGTATTCAGTTTGGCTCCTGGAAGAAGACCATGCTCTTACAGCGTCTGCTAAGATGAAAAAGTCATCAGTCACCCTTCTGTAAGAGTAGATTTTTGCTTCATAGTCCTCCATATGATCTGAGTCAATCATCAAGGGGTTGAAGAAATGCACCATACCGATTGCGCTGGATGGCACTGAGTACTGTGGGAAGACAAAGAAGAAAACGATGGGAGCGAGACAGAGCGATGACGTGAACGCTGACACTGGTAGTGATGATAGTGGAAAACACGTAATATGGTACAGGTGTATTAGATGCCCGTGTGACGTATAATACGTTAGAACATATGTATACAGCGCATACCTACGTCTTACACGTAAGTACAAGTAAATTTCTGACAATTTTTCTTCCCTGAATCAATGCACGGCTTATTTTCGAGCAATTTTTCTAAATTTCTTCCACGAAATTTGCGGGTGCGGCTTATTTGCGGTGGTGGTTTATTATAGGACCAATACGGCATTAGCTATGGGGAGCAGAACATTTCGTAAAAATATTTCTACTTGCCTGGGTGTCTTCTCTAGAGCAAGACTGTAATCCCATTAGGTCCCGCAACTAATTTATTTGAGACGCTTATTTGCCAGGTCAGAGACTTAGATTAGTTATGATTTTTACATTAATACTGGCGGCGTCATCATGAACTGAATTAGCAATTCTAATTCACGTAATCCCTGCCGGCTGCCAGCCCGTCCGAGGTCTTATACTACGGAGCAATAATTTATTACCCGCTTCAGCAGGTAGCCACTGCCGCGGGTAATAAAAAGGACATGCAGCAATTAAAAGGACATCAATATGGAATGATTTAGTACATGTTAATGGTCGCCGGTAAGAAACTTCAGATGAACGCGAACGGCTTCCATAAATCATCATTCGTGCGGTGTATTGCAACTGTGTCTTTTTCTAGGATAAATTTTGCTAGTACTTCAACACACGCGTACTTGTGTTTATAAGAGTTATTAAGTTTTTAGGGACTTGTCTTTATTAATGTACTGCATCGACAGTCTTCCGTAATCCAATCAGATTTTACTTAATGTTAGATCCTTCCTGAGTGTCCTGGATACTGCTTACTTTAACAACACTATTTACAAACCAGAAGATGGTGACGAAAATGCAGGATAATAAATTTGCCCTAACAGTACTCGTTCGTATGCAAATTATTCGGCTAATTCATCAACATTCATTCCTTTTTTTCAGGAAAGAAGGTGTATAAATTGTCTGATGTGTAAGTGGCAGTCAAATGGAAACGAGACAACTGGAAAAAAGTAATTATTTCAAAAAGGATCGCTGTAAATGTTAACACGTTTATTCCACTGTGAGACAAGACGGTCACTGCCTTCACGGAAAAATGTTTGCGGTTGTCTGCGGAACCATGATTGAATCTTCGACCGAAGCAAATAGACGGCCATGAAAAATATAGAAATCGCATAGGGAGAGAAGGGGACTCTATGGAGGAAGTGTGGGCCCCGCTCAGTACAAACATTTCAGTATCAGACGAGTTGAGATGGCTAATGATATTGTAACGTTCTTTTAAAAAGATTTGTGTTTTTGTTTGCCAATGAATATGATATGCGTATTGTTAGTGTCATGCAGATTTAATGTGTGATATGTTGAGGAAATGACAATCTGCAAAACCAATATGCAATTTTCGTAATGAAATCAATCCCTCTGAAGTTTACCCAGTCTCGTAAACACCGGGTTCTATGGCCGTGTGCAATAAATTGATAAAATTTCCGATGCAAATAAACAATGAAGTAAATCTTCCTTGGCTCCAGAGTCGCAGCGGATATGATCTTGGTATTCTGTTCTCTCCACAGCAGGCATAGAAAATATTCAATCTTGGCACAGCGAAGTGCAATGCCGGCAATAAAATAGCTTCATACATATAATATCAGTAGATTGGTTGATAAATGAATAATGTTCAGTGAAAATACTGATGTTGGCTAAGAGCGGTGCGATGCTGCCCGCAATGAAGCTGTTACGAGCGTTAGCACTTTTCTGATTCTGACACATTAATATTTTTCTGAATATGATTGAAAAATGATTTCTTTAAGAAAAAATATTGATTCGGTTCAAATAAAAACGACAATGAAGAAGATGAGGTACTGGTAAGGGGATATCCTAAGACCAAATGCTTCAGTTTGAAAATTGTATTCAAAATAAAGTTTCTCCATCAAAAAATCTGATAAACATTTTATACTAACTTCAAAATCAGTGAACTTCTCAACTGTTTTACAGTTCTCACTTACTGTTGTAATTAAAAATACTTGGATTGTTACACGAGAAAAAGTCTGACTCCAAAATTTAGCTTCTCTGTATCAGGATTATAAAATACACAAAATATTACAAATCGGGTTTACCCAACCAACCTATACATTAAATCTGAAGGAAAGTACTTGGTTCCTACATTCAAGGATCAGCACTGTAAAGATTAGCGAAAGCCACACTGCGTTGCTGCATACTTAAAAACTAAACATACCAAAATTTCGATACCTTACAAATTTGTTCCAGTTGCTTTACCTTTGAGTTACAGTATAAATTCATTACTGGGTATCACTTCAACTCCGGATAATCCTACAGCCTCTCAAATTAATAACACACTTTAAACTTCTATAGAAATAACTACGACCTAACATTTACTGGCTCTGTGTGAGTATAAACAAAATCGTTCGTCCACAGACACACTACTAAATTCTCCCAGCTAGCCACTAGCTTTAAGTCTTAAATCCTACCTATGACAGTGCAAAAGTAACTGCTACTGCGCCCTTCTCTCTCCTATTTACAATCGATTCTGCCACTCAGACAACACTTTTGGCTCAGTGGTGTCAAAAATACAATCTCTTGTACATATGACCATCGTTTCAGGTCATTTTTCATGAATTATACTAAAAAATCGGACTCCACGTACAAGTCGACCCCTCACACTATATAGTGAATCACTCATTCTTCTTTTTCTTCTTTTCAGGTGTTAGGCTAAATTGCCTGTTGTGTTACCCACCGCTGCCGGGCTCTTCCTCTATCTCTTCTTCGATGGCACTTACATTTTGTAACCTTTGAAGGGAGTCTGTCACTTTCCAGGCTTTCTAGGTGTTCGTTTCATTTTCTGGTATACTCTACAATTTTGTCACTTAGACAATTTTTAGCTCATCTCTAACATAACTTTATTCTTTAGTGTAGGTTGGTTGGTTGGTTGGTTTAAAAGGGGGGAAAGGGATCAGACTGCGAGGTCATCGGTCCCCTGTTCCCAGTAGAACAATTACCCAAGGAAAAGAAGAAAACAAAGAAGACGTACGGCACAATAACAGGAGAAAGGAAGAACCAGAAGAACGACAGAAAGACAACAGACACTATAATCGACGAAACAGGCCAGGAAAACCACAGAGACACGCAAGAATCAGGGAGAAGAGATTAAAAACAAGAAAGATTACCATGGCTGGCTGACCATGAGAATGAAAAAGGAGAAGCCAGCCACTGCGCATCACATTAAAGCCTCCATCCTAAAAGCCCTAGGGTGGAGGAGTGGAGGACACAAAGGACATGCGCTAAAACTTAGATCAAATGATAAAGCCCGCCCTCACGAATAAAACGTAAAACTAAAGCTGCTGTCGAGGCATTGTCGCCCAACACCGAAGGTAGGTTGTTGAGAGAGTTAAAAGTCCGCCGCAGAGCGGCTAAAAGTGGGCAGTCCAGCAAGAGGTGGACGACTGTCATTTGAGAGCCACAGCGACACTGAGGTGGGTCCTCGCGGCGGAGGAGGTAACCATTTGTGAGCCACGTATGGCCAATACGGAGCCGGCAGAGGACAACGGATTATCTGCGAGAAGCCCGCAACGAAGACTTCCACACATTGGCAGTCTCCTTAACGACACGCAGATTCTTGTGCATACTGTTCTGCCACTCCGTCTCCAAAAGCCGAAAAACCTTGCGGCGTAAGACATAACGCAGGTCAGTTTCGGAGATGCCCATGTCCAGGAGCAGTTTCCGCGTAGCCTCTTGGTTCAGCCTGTCAGTAAGTTCGTTGCCTCGGATTCCGACGTGTCCTGGGATCCACACAAATACCACTGAACGACTAGACCGTTCCAGGGCAGAGATGGAGTCCTGGATGTTCGCTACCAAAGGATGGCGAGGGTAGCACTGGTCGATAGTTTGTAAGCTGCTCAGGGAGTCAGAACAGAGAAGAAAGGACTCACCAGAACAGGAAAGGACACTGAAGTGCACGAGATATGGCCACAAGCTCTGCAGTGAATACGCTACAGACAGCGGGCAAGGAATGCTGTTCAATACAGCCTCTGTGGACATAGGCAAAGCCAACATTAACATAAGCCATCGAGCCGTCAGTGTGAACAACTTCAGAGCCCCGGAACAGGTCAAGAATCGAGGGGAAGCGACAGCGTAGAGCGGCGGGGTTAATGGAGTCCTTAGGGACATGCAAAAGGTCCAGACAAAGCTTCGGCCTGGATGTAAAACATGGAGGTGTACGTGACTGGAACTCAAGTAGAGGTGGTAAACGGAAGGACTCCAGGTCGGCCGGCCAGCGGTTCTAGGCGCTACAGTCTGGAACCGCGTGACCGCTACGGTCGCAGGTTCGAATCGTACCTCGGGCATAGATGTGTGTGACGTCCGTACGTTCTCCATCTACATCCACATTTATACTCCGCAAGCCACCCAACGGTGTGTGGCGGAGGGCACTTTACGTACCAATGTCGTTACCTCCCTTTCCTGTTCCAGTCGCGTATGGTTCGCGGGAAGAACGACTGTCTGAAAGCATCCGTCCGCGCTCGAATCTCTCTAATTTTACATTCGTGATCTCCTCGGGAGGTATAAGTAGGGGGAAGCAATATATTCGATACCTCATCCAGAAACGCACCCTCTCGAAACCTAGCGAGGAAGCTACACCGCGATGCAGAGCGCCTCTCTTGCAGAGTCTGCCACTTGAGTTTGCTAAACATCTCCGTAACGCTATCACGCTTACCAAATAACCCTGTGACGAAACGCGCCGCTCTTCTTTGGATCTTCTCTATCTTCTCCGTCAACCCGATCTGGTACTGATCCCACACTGATGAGCAATACTCAAGTATAGGTCGAACGAGTGTTTTGTAAGCCACCTCCTTTGTTGATGGACTACATTTTCTAAGGACTCTCCCAATGAATCTCAACCTGGTACCCGCCTTACCAACAATTAATTTTATACGATCATTCCACTTCAAATCGTTCCGCACGCATACTCCCAGATATTTTACAGAAGTAACTGCTACCACTGTTTGTCCCGCTATCATGTAATCATACAATAAAGGATCCTTCTTTCTATGTATTCGCAATACATTACATTTGTCTATGTTAAGGGTCATTTGCCACCCCCTGCACCAAGTGCCTATCCGCTGCAGATCTTCCTGCATTTCGCTACAATTTTCAATGCTGCAACTTCTCTGTATACTACAGCATCATCCGCGAAAAGCCGCATGGAACTTCCGACACTATCTACTAGGTCATTTATATATATTGTGAAAAGCAATGGTCCCATAACACTCCCCTGTGGCACGCCAGAGGTTTCTTTAACGTCTGTAGACGTCTCTCCATTGATAACATGCTGTGTTCTGTTTGCTAAAAACTCTTCAATCCAGCAACACAGCTGGTCTGATATTCCGTAGGCTCTTACTTTGTTTATCAGGCGACAGTGCGGAACTGTATCGAACGCCTTCCGGAAGTCAAGAAAAATAGCATCTAACTGGGAGCCTGTATCTAATATTTTCTGGGTCTCATGAACAAATAAAGCGAGTTGGGTCTCACACGATCGCTGTTTCCGGAATCCATGTTGATTCCTACATAGTGGATTCTGGGTTTCCAAAAATGACATGATACTCGAGCAAAAAACATGTTCTAAAATAAAAACAGATCGACGTCAGAGATATAGGTCTATAGTTTTGCGCATCTGCTCGACGACCCTTCTTGAAGACTGGGACTACCTGTGCTCTTTTCCAATCATTTGGAACCTTCCGTTCCTCTAGAGACTTGCGGTACACGGCTGTTAGAAGGGGGGGGGGGGGGGTAAGTTCTTTCGCGTACTCTGTGTAGAATCGAATTGGTATCCCGTCAGGTCCAGTGGACATTCCTCTGTTGGGTGATTCCAGTTGCTTTTCTATTACTTGGACACTTATTTCGATGTCAGCCATTTTTTCGTTTGTGCGAGGATTTAGAGAAGGAACTACTGTGCGGTCTTCCTCTGTGAAACAGCTTTGGAAAATGGTGTTTAGTATTTCAGCTTTACGCGTGTCATCCGCTGTTTCAATGCCATCATCATCCCGGAGTGTCTGGATATGCTGTTTCGAGCCACTTACTGATTTAACGTAAGACCAGAACTTCCGAGGATTTTCTGTCAAGTCGGTACATAGAATTTTACTTTCGAATTCACTGAACGCTTCACGCATAGCCCTCCTTACGCTAACTTTGGCATCGTTTAGCTTCTGTTTGTCTGAGAGGTTTTGGCTGCGTTTAAACTTGGAGTGAAGCTGTCTTTGCTTTCGCAGTAGTTTCCTAACTTTGTTGTTGTACCACGGTGGGTTTTTCCCGTCCCTCACAGTTTTACTCGGCACGTACCTGCCTAAAACGCATTTTACGATTGCCTTGAACTTTTTCCATAAACACTCAACATTGTCAGTGTCGGAACAGAAATTTTCGTTTTGATCTGTTAGGTAGTCTGAAATCTGCCTTCTATTACTCTTGCTAAACAGATAAACCTTCCTCCCTTTTTTTTATATTCCTATTAACTTCCGTATTCAGGGATGCTGCAACGGCGTTATGAGCGCTGATTCCCTGTTCTGCACATACAGAGTCGAAAAGTTCGGGTCTGTTTGTTATCAGTAGGTCCAATATGTTATCTCCACGAGTCGGTTCTCTGCTTAATTTCTCGAGGTAATTTTCGGATAGTGCACTCAGTATAATGTCACTCGATGCACACGTTTAAGTAGTTCTAAGTTCTAGGGGACTGATGACCTCAGCAGTGAAGTCCCTTAGTGCTCAGAGCCATTTGAGCTCCAGGTCGGAGAGAAGAGATCGCTCGCGAACCGCAATCGCGAGCCCTGACCTGGGCCGCCGATGTGGGAGTCGAATTGCCGCGGGTGGGAAAAGGAGACAGCAATTCGGATGCTCAGGAGAACCACGAATGTGTGCAACATAAATGGCGAGCAGATGTGCACGTCGGATCCGCAGTGGGGGGACTCCTGCCTCCGCCAGGAGACTGGACACCGGACTCGTTCTAAAAGCGCCCGTCGCTAGGCAGACGGCACAGTGGTGCACTGGGTCGAGTAAACGCAACGCTGAGAGCGTCGGAGAACCGTAAACCAGACTTCCACAGTCAAGGCGGGATTGAACAAGGGCTCTGTAGAGCTGCGGCAGCGTAGAGCCATCTGCATCCCAGTTGGTGATGCTCAGGCAGCGGAGGGCATTGAGGTGCTGCCGAAGGTGAGGTAGCGAAGTGAATCGGGCGTCGAAAACCAGTCCTAAGAATCGATATGTCTCCACTACAGTGAGTGGATCGTCGTTAAGGTAAAGTTCAGGTTCCGGATGAACGGTACGACGCCGACAGAAGTGCATGACACACGACCTCGCAGCTGAAAACTGTAAGCCGTGGGCTAGAGCCCATGACTGCGCCTTGTGAATGGCTCGTTGTAGGCGCCGCTCAGCAACACGAGTACTGGAGGACCAGTACGAAATGCAGAAGTCATCCATACACAGAGAAGGGGAGACCGACAGCCCTACAGCTGCTGCTGCTGCTAGGCCGTTAATGGCCACTAAAAATAGAAATACACTCAATACGGAACCCTGCAGAGCACCATTCTCCTGAATACGGGGGAAACTATATGAGGCATCAACTTGGTCATGGAAAGTACGGAGCGACAGAACGTTCTGGACAAATATCGGGAGCGGGCCACGAAGACCCCACTCATACAATATGGCAAGGATATGATGTCGCCAGGTCGTGTCGTATGCTTTACGTAAGTCAAAAAAGATGGCAACCAGGTGTTGGCGTCCGGAAAAGGTTGTTCGGATGGTAGATTCCATGGACACAAGGTTATCAGTGGTAGAGCGACCCTGGCGGAAGCCACTCTGACATGGAGCCAGGACACAACCCAAACGCTGAAACACCATACGTTCCAGCAGCTTACAGAAAACGTTGGTGAGGCTGATGGGCCTATAGCTATGCAAAACAAGCGGACTTTTACCGGGTCTGAGCACCGGAATGACGGTGCTCTCCCGCCATTGTGATGGAAAGACGCCATCGCACCAGATCCAGTTGAAGATGACCAGAAGATGTCGCTTGTAGTCAGGCGAGAGATGTTTAATCATCTGACTGTGGATTCGATACGGCCCAGGAGCTGTGTTGGGGCAATGTGCAAGGGCGCTGAGGAGCTCCCACTCAGTAAATGGGGCGTTATAGGGTTCACTGTGGCGTGTAGTGAACGAGATGACTTTCCTTTCCATCCGCCGTTTGAGGGTGCGGAAGGCTGGGGGTGTAGTTCTCCGACGCAGAGGCTCGAGCATAGTGCTCAGAAAAGTGCTCGGCTATCGCGTTTGCATCGGTAGAGAGCAAGCCATAGATGGTAACGCCAAGGACACCTGTTAGGGTCTGGTATCCAAAACGACGTCTGATCTCAGTCCAGACTTTGGAAGGTGACGTATGGCACCCAATGGTCGACACGTACCTGTCTCAACACTCCTGTTTCCGTCGTGTTATAGGCGGGCGAACGCGGGCACCGAGCAGCTTAAATGGTATTAGGTGCCCTCGGCAAGAGTGCCGCTTATGTCGCTGTAGAGCTCACCGACGCTCTTTAATTGCCTCAGCGACTTCCGGCGACCACTAAGTGACTGTATTTCGCCTCAGGCACCCTAGAGAACGATAGATCGCGTTTTCCACCGCAGAAATTATCGTTGTAGTGACCTGCTCAATCACAACATCGATGGCACCACATGGGGGGAGATTCAGTGGTGACAGCAGAGGTGAAGGCTACCCAGTCTGTGTTGTTGAAAGCCCATCTGGGTAGGCGTCCATGGGCATGGCGCCGGGCGAGTGACAGGAAGATGGGTAAGTGGTCAGTAGAACACAGGTCGTCATGTGCTCTTCAGTGGATAGATGGGAGACGTTCTGGGCTGCAAATTGATAAATCAATGGCCGAGTAACTAATATGAGCCACATTGAAATATTTGGCGGCCCCAGTATTTAAGAGGCAGAGGTCGAGTTGGGGGAAGACCTGAAGGACCGAGCTTTCATTTAGAGGCTAGTTCCCACTCAGAGGTTGATGATCTAGCGTATAGAGTCTCCGCTAAGCTATGGTGTGGGACACACTTTGTGTGGCTCCTCAGTCGAGAGCTCTCCGGCTCGGCTGACCCTGCCAGTAGCTAAGCTACCGCCAGCACAAAACTCGACCTTATCGAAGCACCCAAAACATCCCGCGCGGCACTGAAGGTGCCTACGATAAGGCGGTGTCCCCTGGGAAGAACTGAAGTGATTTACATGCTCTAAAATCTTTTTACCTACCACTATATTGGTTCTGTCTGTTCTTTCCCAATGAAAGCCATTGTATTAGTTTTTTTTCTGTTGATATCTCCATGTCAAATTTCGCTCTTATTTTTTTCAGTAAGTAAATTCCTTTCTGAAGGTCCTCTCCTTTATCTGCTACGATAACTGCATCGTCAGCACATAGTAAGTCTAGGTATATACCTGTTTAGAAATTCTGATTTTCATATATACATATTTTCATGTACATAAATGTTAAAGTTGGGGAGATACAGCAGCCTTATCATACTCCTTTGTTAGTTGATATCTCAGTAATTTTTCCTATGAGATCTAGAGTGATAGACTTGTTCTGATAATACTTTTATCGCATTTGTTAGATGCTTTGGATATCCGAGAATCGTCATTATCTTCCAAAGTTTGTGTCTACAGACACTGTCAAAAGATTTTTTAAAGTCGATAAAAGAAATGTGTGTTTCTTTATTATATTCTCTGAGTTTTCTATTATCTGTTGTGAAATAAAAACTACATCTGTGGTAGAGGGTCCTTTCCTATGACCCATTAGATCCTGATACAGTACTGCTCCCATTACGTTTTTAAGTCTTTTGTTTAAAATCTTAGCCTACAGCTTGTTTGCTTAGTCTAGCTGCTGCATAGGCATTTGGCTCCCTTTTTAAACAGTGATATCACTCTAGCAATCTTCCAGTCTTTGGGGATACTTGTACTCTTCCAATGTTCGTGTAAGGACGTAACAGCCGTAGATGGATAGTTGATTTGGAGGAGGGACCAAACAGCGAGGTCAACGGTCCCAGTCGTAGATGTAGCATCATTCCTCAGTATATCAGCGGTTTCTGTTTGTAAGTTATTTAAAGCAGATTTTATTTCGTCAGGCTGTATTTCATTTAATCATTTGTCATGTATTGATTCAGTACCAGTTTCTTGTGCTGTATCATCATGCCATAAAACTTTGTAATAATTTACCCACTGTTCTTATTCAATATTGTTTATTTGCATCTTCTCTTTCCCTGTTGAGTTAAAGTTTTTAATACTTTGTAGGCCATTTGCTGTCTCCCATGAACATCATTCTCGGTCTTAGAATTTTAATAAATGATAAGCTAGCGAGTGAAGTAAAGGATACAAGAGTTTACAAAGAACAAGATATAGGATCAGATCATTTTCTAGTAATTTCCAGAATATTTCATTTTGCAAAATGGAAGAAAATGACAAAACAAATAAGTAACCAGCAAAAAATGTTCAAATGTGTGTGAATTTTTAAGGGACCAAACTGCTTAGGTCATCGGCCCCTAGACTTACACACTACTTAAACTACCATATGCAAAGAACACACACACACACACACACACACACACACACACACACACACACACACACACACACACACACACACACGCCCGAGGGAGCACTCACCGGCGGGAGGGACTGCGAGTAACCAGCAAGATCAAATCGTTTATAAAGTATCGTTGCTGGAAGAGAACAGCACCATTCATCTTTACCAAAGCAGAGCTAGCAAACTTGCAGACTAAAGATAATATAGAAGAAGAACGGCAAAATCTAAAGAACGTGCCATTTAGGGTAGCAGGAGAAGCTCTCCGTAAAAAGAAGAAAATAAGGAAAAGAAAGGGCTTAAAAATTTGGAAGGAGGATGTACGAAAAACTGTTAAACAAAACCAGGATGCATATATAAAATACATAAGCAACCGCACAGCTGAAAAAATGCAACCGTATAGGGAGAGAAGAAGTACTGCTTAATGTGCAGTAAGAAGGGCACACGAAGATCATTGGAAAGATTTATTTCTAATATCGAGAATGATATACATGGAAGATTCACTCAGTACGCTATGAAAAGTCAGGTTTACTATTCTGGCAAGCTGGGTAGCCGTTTAGGGCCCCAGACTCGTGAAAGGAGTAGGGGGAGGGGGGGGGGGGGAGTGTAGGCGCAAACAGGGGGCGCGGAGGAAGGGTGAAAGATCAAAACTGAGGCGGGGGTGGGGGGTATTCAATGTTTTTGGGAGAGGAAGTGTCGATACTTTGGAAGACAGCGAATTTTGAACGAGACATCCACATCATTTCTATTAACTGACTTCTTTAGCTTGAATTATCAACTGTTTAGCCGCCTGGCCAGTGTAATAAGAAAGAAATATTTTTTTGGGCACGCAGTTAGCAACCAACTTCATCCTAGTTCTCCATTCTATAGGAGTGTTACATAAGCTGTATCTAAAAAGCGCACACAATGCATAACGAGTGCAGAACGGCAAGCTGAACGTTTTTCAAACGTGGAACCCCTGTGATGTAATGCACAGTTTGGGTTCTGTAGGACGTCTATGCTTTAAAACCGTAGCACCAAAGTAAATTATGCTACACAGTTAGCTATCAGACTTAGGTGGATGCACGGTATGTTCCTATGGAACGATTAGTATTTTGAGAGGAACGGTGAAATGGTTACAGTTTATTTTAGTCTTGACTTCGGAGGAATTGCAATGAAAGAAGTAATTGAGTTCTGCTTGTCACCGTCTTCCCTATCGTCAGATTAGAAGGACTTCAAATGACGGTCTGCCCTCTGTGGACCGTAACGGCATCGGTCTGTCATGTTGGTAAATTTGCTGTGTTGATTCCACGTAAGGTGGTGTGTGCAAGTGAGGACATTTACTCCGTAGAACCCTCTCAGCTGACGTGAACGAACCGGGATATTGGTGGGCGCGGGGCGTTTAGAACGGTGCTGTCGTACAGTCTCTGTGCCCGACCTGGTCGCCAGCCGGGTTTCGGACGTAGCGAGATTTTAGGCGCCGTACCTCGCCGAACTGACCCCACGGTTCGGCGGACACGGCGCGCGCCTAAGAGCCTTGCCGTGTTACTCAATTACCAAACACCCATAAAGATGCCACCACTATCTCCCCCTCTTATATGGCAAATACAAACGGCAATCCCACGTCACGGGTACTCCAACTCTCCAAAGTGCGTTTCCCTTTCTTCGTCGCGAATGCAAGTAACTTTTTCTTTGTCTGAATGATAACATTCCGCCACGTTCGTTGCAATGGATTGGACTGAAGTGTCCTTTTATCTTGCATTCACCAGTACCAGGCAACGGAACGCATGAGTACTTTGTGAGATGTTGTGGCCTTTTTAATGAACTCAAAAAAGTGATATTAGTCTTGACCACTGTATGTATTAATTTTACACTGTCTTACGCGTTTCGGTCTTACGCCTTTCTCAAAGGCTCTACAAGAGAAATCTATGAAAGGGTATTAGCGAAAAAACGTTGGTACAATTACGCAGAACGTATATGTAATCACGGAAGAGGCAGGCACTCAGCGAGAAAACATTGATAAAATACATGAAATGCACACCATAAAAAAACTGAAGAGAAGTAGAGTTCACCAAAATGTATGTAACACATTCTCAGGGAAAACTAAACTGCATTTTCAAACATGGATACAACGTATCTGGTCTATATTATTAGATGGCATTTTAGTGCAAACTGACTGACTGTACACGTCAAGGTATTAGGTGAAGATGACCGACAGAGAGCAATACTCCTACTATACGGTGTTTATGAAAATTATGTGTTTTGGAATACAGAAGTACCGATACAGTTGATTGATATAATGTAGTTTTAAATGATAAATAATATTCTATTACATAAACCAGTTTATTAGTCTATGTAATAAGTATCTATCTTGTGCAAGGAGAGTGGCGAAAATTATCATCGGGAAATGGCGACAATGTATAATAATGTAATTAAGTGAAATAAACAGTGCGACCAAGTATTAATTTATTGTGAGCGTGGTAATCTAGTAGTGGATGTCACTTCTAATGAACGTTACGAGCTGGAGGAAGACAGTACGTAGCTGTTGCTGCCGCCAACGCTAAGCGCGAGAACCGGAGACGCGTGTCATGGGGATTTGAGACTCAGCAATCTGACAACACTCCAACCCCCACCCCCTCCTTCGCTATTGCAGGAGGCGATATCAGCAGTCAAGTGAAGAATTCTTACATTACTTGCTGATTTCTTCTAAACAAATGGCCAGCAGCTAGTTTAGCCAAGAGGGTTATTTGAATGTAAAGATAGAGCAGAAAGTAGTAGTAGATGATAAAAGTGATCATTCTGAATATGAAGGAATACCATTAAAGCTCACCAGTGCAGTAAAGTCCGTTGCGACCAGTTAGAATGCCAAGTATAGATGTGGCACTGCCAGACTGGATACAGTTACTGCATTCCGAAAGTCAAGCTAGCAATGATACACTGAAGTCCGGCATGGGCCGTGCGAAGTCCGGCATGGGCCGTGCGAAGTCCGGCATGGGCCGTGCGAAGTCCGGCATGGGCCGTGCGAAGTCCGGCATGGGCCGTGCGAAGTCCGGCATGGGCCGTGCGAAGTCCGGCATGGGCCGTGCGAAGTCCGGCATGGGCCGTGCGAAGTCCGGCATGGGCCGTGCGAAGTCCGGCATGGGCCGTGCGAAGTCCGGCATGGGCCGTGCGAAGTCCGGCATGGGCCGTGCGAAGTCCGAAATGGGCAGTGCGAAGTCCGAAATGGGCAGTGCGAAGTCCGAAATGGGCAGTGCGAAGTCCGAAATGGGCAGTGCGAAGTCCGAAATGGGCAGTGCGAAGTCCGAAATGGGCAGTGCGAAGTCCGAAATGGGCAGTGCGAAGCCAAAAATACGTGCATTAAATTTTAAAACGGATTTCGGTCATGGAAAATTGAAGCAGGAAATGTGTAGTTTCAGCCAAGACTTTAATGAAAAACTTTGTTTCAGCAACAATTTGCATTGTTCAACCAGAAACAAAATTAGGGAAAGAAGTAGAGAACTTAGAAGTAAATTTAAATGCTGACATCTACGAAATTTGTAAAAAAAAGTAAAGTGAACACTAAATTGTCAGAAAAAAGTTTAGCAGAAAGAATGGACCAAATGTCTTAACTTTGCTCTCAGACAAACAGAAGCAAACAAAATAGTCAACTGTCAGAAAGAAATTTAACTAATTCTATCACCAGATTTGATCAATTAGATATAAGGACTGCTTCTGCAGCAGAAAGCAGAGAAAAAGTGACTGAGCAAGTACATGTACTGGTCGGTGAAACTGAAAATGAAGTAGTGTCAGTAGACAATCAGATTACAGGTTCGAACAATAATATTAACACTATTAAAAAGAAAGTAGCTTCTGGTAGTTTGTCTAACACCTCTCTAATGATGTCACTTTCACAAGATGTCGGCAATTTGTACCATTCGATCCAGACGAGCAGATACACTCATTAGATTTCTGGAATGAATACTGCGTAGGTGACCTGAACGTGAGAAAATTTCGTTTATATGAGGTCATTTGTCATGCCATGCTTTGCGCTGGTCAGCTGGCGTAACGTTGCGCTGTAAAACGCTGTCTGTACTTGACGAAGCATTTTCGAGTTATACTGGTCTCACAATAAACGCGAAGGACTGATAATTTTGGAGTGGGATAAAGCTTACTCCATGTCTCGAGTCAGTCTAGGCATTCGGGAAAAGTGGGTTTCGCGTTTATCAAATTTGCGAGAAAATTTGAAACGGTAATGAAAATTGCCATGCAACTGGCAAAACCGTCATTTCCGCACCAAGAGACAATCCAGATAAATTTAGCGATTATTTGGAAAGGATAGAGACAGTGACTGCTGGTTAAGACCACATAAATAATAGGCCTTTGTACAGGAATGTCAATACCAAATCTGCCCAGGATGAAAAAATGAATGTTAGCAATTTCGTGGTTCGGCGTACGGCCAAACATTGTCCCAGCGGTAACAGAAGAACAGGTTAGCAATCACCTCGATTTCAGAAATTTAAGGAGGAAAGTCAAATGACTTCGGTACTTTTGAGACAGCTAAGTGGACAAATTAGATCTAGTAACCAATCACTGATCAAAGCTAATTAATAAGGATACACAAACAATTTAATTAAATGTCAGCAGCTCTTAGTAATTTGGAAGTTTTTTTTGACCATGCTCATGAGTTAGCTGACAGTATATTAAACACTCTAGAGGGAAGGGTAGCTGAGTGGGTAGGAAGGAGAGAGGTAGGCGAAGACGTGGAAGAGAGACTTTAAAGAAATGGTAACGTAAAATTGTGTTAAAATACAAACTGAAACTTCTGTACAGAACGACAGGAACACGAGTAAGTTGTTGGTATCACCACACATCAGATGTAGTTGACAAGCGTCTTTGTAATCAAACAAGGAGACCAGTAATTAGTTGCCATTGGTTAATGATGTAAACACCACGCATACATAACCTAAGTGCTGTACAATAATGGATGCAATGTGATTTAGTGCAAACATGTACAATGCTTAAGGCATTACATGGAAATCAAAGAGAATCCCGGGTCTCTGCCTCGCTTATCACTTGTATTGTAGTTGTATCATTTTCTGTAGTGGGCTACGACGGGAGAGTTGAAACTGAAGAATTTTATCTGATTCCACGCTAATATTCAGAAGAAAGATAAGCTACATCACAGAAATGTTGATTACAGGTCGTTTCTGATTTGTAGAGGAAGTTAACAGCAATATGTCACATTAACATTTACTAGAAAAATACCACTGCTAGTTTTCCCAATTCTTATCTACATGCGTTGAATTACGTGGACTGGACGACACTTTCAGCTTGGTAGTATTGAAAAGGTTGAATATTTAAAAAAAAAAAAAAAGGGGGGCAAGAAAGAAAGAGAACGGATAGGAAGTGGGAGCTGCCGAACTACCCATATAGTTAAGCAGAATAGTTTGGTAAATGACGAAATATTTTTATCTGTCGTAGTAGGAAATTTCCGTCTCGTACGTCTTGATTCGAACGGAGCAGTAAAAGCCAATACTACTAGAAAAAACAACAACAGCTTGCGGATGATTTTGAGGTCTGCTTGTTCTAAGAAATTTCCTTACTTGCGCTGTCCAGCAGCTATACATTACTGCGTTAGTTTCCCGAAAATGTTGAGTGTTGACGGCGAAGGCTGTGGTATCAAAACTGGGGAACAGAAACCGCAGGCGTGTTAATGTTATTTGCATCTACTGTAACATTTGGTATACATTCTCTGCAAAAGCACTGTACAGTGCCTGGCAGAGTGCACAACGTAACTATATTATCGCTTTCCTATACTATACCATTGGCGCTCTTAGCGAGGGAGAAATGACTGTCTACTCTGTGTGTGCCCTTTATCTCTCTTATTCTCACTTCCCCTACGCAAGATATACGCTAGTGGCAGAATAATAGTCGCGCAGTCCACGCTTCGAATAAAGTTTTATAATTTTACCAAACAGGGACGTCCGAGGATTCCCATTTTTTCGATCTTCAGGGCGCAAATTTCATTATTTCAAACTGACCTGTCTGGAACAGTGTCGCCAATCTTCAGTGATGCCAGTCTTTCTCGTAGTTGCAGAGTAAATAGTCCGAACTGAACTACCAATTCCATTGTCATACACAGCGATCGACAGACGGAAAATGAGTATGTTTCCTACAAATAAGCACCGCGGGTGACTTCCTTTGACGACTATATCGAATTTTGATCCCCATTTCAGTTCCCCAATCATTTCTGTTGTACTTTTGAGTGGACTTTGACAAGATGCTTGCAGTCCGTCTCTGGATTCGTTCTAAGCCTGTTTGAGAGAGGCACTTCATGAGACCTCCGTGCACTGGAACGGTTGTCTAGAATTGATCGTACTAGCGTCTTATATACACTTTCCTTTATAGATGCGCTGCATTTTCCCAGATCCCTTCCAACAAATCAAGTGCCCATTCGCCTTCCCTAATACTGGATTTAATGTGATCTGCCAATTTCATACCGCTTCTTAAGAAATCTGGCTTGCACAAGATGTTCACCACTAATCTTGAAACAGAAACTGTTGGGTTCTGTGTCTTTGTTATACTCATTATCTTATATTTATCCATATTCGTTACACCAAGTGGAAGTGTTTTACAACCCTTTCCGCAATTACTTATGATCATCTAGGGACGATACTTTCCCGTACATAATTTCATCGTCGGCGAATAATCTTATAATGCAACTGATCATAGTGTACCGTTTTGTGTATTAATCTATTGTGTATTCTTTTTCAGGAAGAATACAAGGAAAGACACTAGCGCTTTCCTAGTGACACTGCCAACAACGCAACTATTCGTCAGCACCACATAACGAGTGCGACTATTGTGATATCACACAATAACGCGCATTTTAATTATCAAATTAACTGGACCACCTTAAAAATAAGAAAGTTTTGGGCGGGGATGTTGTTATTGCATCCTTCAGGCATACTAAAAGCATTAGACCGCAATGGAAAAATAAGGAGTTTTCATTGTAGATGTAAATATAGCTAAGGAATTCGCAGTAATATGGATTGCCGTGACACATTCGTTTGATTCAACAGTTCTTGTTCTTCCAACCTAAGCTGAACCTGGACATAGACGACAAAACAGGCTGTCACCACGACCTTCATTTAAGTAAAAACACCACAGAAGATGACGTTATCGGTCAAAGAACGTCAATATCATGATTTTCGCTACGTCGACTGTTTTCCTTGACACGACGCTTTTTACATTTTCTTACACAAGCAGACCGGTACTTTTTTCTGCTTAAGGGATATTCCATGTAAAGTAGGACACACTTTTGATATTTAAAAGTTTAAAATTTGGTACTTTTTATATATTTTTTGAAAAGGCTGGACTTTTTACTGTGTGACAACAAAGGTTTTTGGTCCACTATTGCTTTCCTTCCATAATTTGTAGCCATTTTTACAACGCCATATATTTTTCATATGATGAGAGTGTGAATTATTGTCGATTTCGCACCTTCATTTGGTAGGTAAGAATTAGCATACCATTATTTATATTACTGTTACATACCCTAATGTATTGCATAAATAGTATAAAACTGAAGTAGATAAATTATAGGTTTGGGTAAATAATGTAATACAACAGCATGGACTTTCATGTAACCAAGAGATATATTAGAGATAACTTTATCTTTTTTAGTAATTTGCTTCTTAGTGTGAATGTGTAACTAATATCGCTACTAAAAATTTCCCAATTTCAACCAATACTGAAAAACAGAAAATTAAACGTGTAACGTAAGTCACTTAATCTGAGTCACAGTTGTATTATTTTAAGGTTAGAGGAAGTGTATGACCGTAGCAGCAGCATAAAGAAAGTAGGAGGGGCAAAAATTAAAGAGTGAAGGAAACTATGAACAATTTAAGAAGCAGCATCTGGAAGAAGCACGCACCTTTTTCAATATATTACAATATTTCACATGGTACAAATATTTTTAGAAGTCTGTAACTCTGTCATTTGAATGCCAACCTAATATGCATTTCCTTCGATAAAAACCAGATCCATACTCCTAACAGTTTGAAGACACTTTTTATCTAAAATGCACATTACGAATAGGGTGTCCCAAATATGTAACAAGAGTCGCAACATAAATTACATTCGTACTCCTTAATTTTGATGCTCTTCTCTGCTTAAATAACACTTCAAGATCTTCGCCTGAATAACACAATTTAGAATTATGACTTACAAAAGAAAATATAGGTTTATAGATTGAGGAAAAGTCAACATAATACAACACTGATTCCAAAATGTAATATGAGTCACCATGGAATCTTCCGCAGTATATTTTCAATTGAAGTGCTTCGCCGCCGGCCGAAGTGGCCGTGCGGTTAAAGGCGCTGCAGTCTGGAACCGCAAGACCGCTACGGTCGCAGGTTCGAATCCTGCCTCGGGCATGGATGTTTGTGATGTCCTTAGGTTAGTTAGGTTTAACTAGTTCTAAGTTCTAGGGGACTAATGACCTCAGCAGTTGAGTCCCATAGTGCTCAGAGCCATTTGAACCATTTTTTTGAAGTGCTTCGCCTGCCAATACACTGAGGGCAACAATACGTAAATAGCATCACAAAACTTGAAACTTCCTGGAAGATTAAAATTTTGTGCCGTACCGAGTCTCGAACTAGGGACTTTCACCATTCGCGGGCAAGTGCTCCAGTAATTGGGCTGCCCGGACACGACACGTGACCCGTCTTTACAGCTTTACCTCCTCCAGTACCTGGTCTTCTACCTTCCAACAGAATTTCGATTGCGAAACTTGGGGACGTCGTGAGTCATTGATTGGTAGTTCAGTTGGAGGAACACTTGCCCGCGAATGGCGAAATTCCCGAGTTGGAGTCTCGGTCCGGCACACAATTGTAATCTGTTAGGAAGTTTCGCATCAGTGTATACTCAGCTGCACGGTGAAAATTTCATTCTGATTGCAAAACCTGGTGTTAAAGCAAAATTAGCGAAGTCTTAACAGTATCAAATCAATGTCTAAGGTGAAATTCACGTGCGAAATGTGTAAACCTTTAGAAAAAACAACAGCTATTAGACAAGGTGGTGGCTTATTACTTCTACTGTTTAAACGTTTTTCAGGAAGTAATTGTAATGATCTCGAATTTGGAGCTAAAAAATCGCAAAATCTAACTAATAATTCTGTGAATGAAACCAGATGGAATTAAGGAAAACTGCCCGGCTTGTAATACTTTCAGAAAATCTGACAGAAGCATTTACTTCTAAAACGGCGAATAGAACTGGTCTCAAGATAAATTCATAACAAATACAAACGAATCACCAACAAACACCAAAGGAAAATATATAAAAACAGAGCGAGTTAATAAATTTAAATACCTTTTAAAACCATTCAGCAGAATGCTTTAGAAGAATTTGCAATAGGTGTAAGCGTTAATCTAATCGAGAGATCATACGGTTATAACTATCTAGAAATGCAAAACTAAAACCGAATACCACAGCTGTAAAACCAGGATATTTATACGCATGTGAATGCTTAACGATGAACTATAAGCTGGGCAGAACAGAGAGTGTTAGAAAATTAATGAGAGCAACGAAACTATAGATGTTTGGAAAATGATGATTACTGAGAAATTATAGCAAAAGATGCGGAAAATATCGGAAGTAATCAGAAAACGGAGGTTAATCTTCTTTGGACATCTGTAGAAGATGAACGAAGAAAGGCTGACGAAACAAATATTCAGTACTTCTATTAAAAAAAGAACGAAACAAATGCAAGGATAACAGAAACTAGAAAAGAACTATGAAGCAACAACATAAATCGGAAATAATAGAAAGAAGCCTTTTTAAGAATGAAATACTAAATTTAGGAGGACTTTCAAGGAAGAAGATATAATTAATCCCGAACGGTACGGGTAGAAGAAACGAGAAGGCAGAGCGGGGAGTAGATGGGGTACTGTAAAAGAGGAAATAACGACAAAGAAAGGAACGGAGTTCAAGTTGTTACGTGATTATACTCGGCGAGTACGAAGATAAAAGGAATGGCAGTCGTTTCAGGAATGCTTTGTCCCGGCACTCACCATTCTCATCGCCACTTCCGCGTCTGGAAGATACTTCCAGTGAGCGTCGAGTCTATTCCTCGGCTTTCTCCAGAAGTAGATGCGATTGACGGCCCAGGAAGCGCACATTTCGACTTGCTCCAGACGCTGTCTGCTCGGAATGCACTCCTACACTTTGGCACTTTACTGCGCCTGCATCACTTCGACACTCGCGATACGGCGGCGTTTGTTTACCACGCGGAGCCCCACCGCACGGCCCACAGACCTGCCCCCGCGCCGCGCTGCCGCTCAGTGGCTGGACAAAGTGTACAGTAGACGCCGCTGGTAGCTGCGCCTCACTGACACACAAACGTGGGACACGGCGGCGCGCCATCTGGCCCACGTCCAGCACCGGGCACATCAAACCGCGACACACAATGCGGAGTACCTGCACAGTGCCTTCTTAGTGCCTGCACCACACTCGAACCCTACCATCTACTCTTCCCAACTGATATCGAAACTCATCTTCAGACACTATCATTTACTGAAACTTCGTATCGCTATCCTATAACCCTTACGAAATATTTGTGTTGTCCAAGTTACGTGGCTCACTCTGCATCTAGACGGGACAATCTTAAGCTTAATCTATGAACTGAAGAACGTCATCAACTGCTCAGCTCTTATACAAATGTCTTTAGGTGCGTTTTCTAATGTCTCCTACCATTAGGTCGCCCATTCAGTATTGTATCGTCTCTTAGAACGTAATAAAACCTACCATTGATCAAGCTATCATCTATTCACCCGGGTACGTGTCCCGCTGACCATTTCGTTTTCAAATGGTTCATATGGTTCAAATGGCTCTAAGAACTATGGGACTTAACATCTATGGTCATCAGTCCCCTACCATTTCGTTTTCATCACGGTCACAATTACGTCTTTCTCTTTAGTCTTTCTTCCGATGCATTGGTAACCTTTTGCAGTCTCTTAGTAATTACTAGCACTCATAACGTTCTGTTTTTAAATGATTTTGCCGGCCGGGGTGGCCGAGTGGTTCTAGGCACTACAGTCAGGAACTGCGCGACCGCTACGGTCGCAGGTTCGAATCCTGCCTCGGGCATGGATGTGTGTGATGTCCTTACGTTAATTAGGTTTAAGTAGTTCTAAGTTCTAGGGGACTGATGACCTCAGAAGTTAAGTCCCATAGTGCGCAGAGCCGTTTGAATCATTTTTTAAAATGATTTTCACATCAAAATAAGCTTGTCACTGAGAACCTAATTCTCAGGAATAAACCTGTTAATCATACTATGCAGAATGCTGGAAATAACAGCGCTCTTCTTTAAACAAAGACTTTATAACACGTGGATATACAGGAAGGTAAAGGCACCAGAGAGGCAGTTCTGATTTAAGATAAATCAAGAAACCTTCATTAAATCTGTCTACATAGAAAGACAATTCGAAGATATCAAATACTGGAAGATTTTCGAAATACTGAGAAAAATCGCAGTAAACTAATCGAAAAGACGGGTGATATATAATATGTACAAGAACCAAGGGAAATAAAAATTGAAGACCAAGAATGAAATCCTCGGATTAGACTTAATGCCCGTTAGGAATGCAGTCTTTCACCCCTATTATTCAGAAGCGATGATGGACATGAAAAGAAGGTTCAGCCGAGGGATTAAAATTAAGAGTGAAAGGATATCATAGATAAGATTCGCTAATGACATTGCCGTTCCTAACGAAAGTGAAGAAGATTTAAAGGGCGTGTTGAATGGATGAAGAGTCTAATGAGGACACAGTAACATTGGGAGTAAACCAACGATAGAAGGAGGTAATGAGGTGTAGCAGAAAGAGACCAGCGATAACGATATCAAAAATAGTGACCACAATGTAGGCAAAGTAAAGAAATTTTACTGCTTTGGAAGGAAAGTAACACGTGACGTACACAGCACAGAGGACACAAAAAGCACGCTAGAACAAGCAGAGAGTACATTCCTGGCCAAAACAGTTCTACTAATATAGAATATCAATCTTACTTGAGAAAGAAATTTCTGAGAGTTTTGTTTGTGAACACAGTACTGTATCTAAGTGAATCGTGGACTACGGGGAGAACTGGAGAAGAAGAAAGTCGAAGCGTTTGCGATTTGGTGCTATGGAAAGAAAAAATTGGTCGACCGATAAGGTACGGAATGAGGTGGTTCTCCGCAGAATCGGTGAAGAAAGGACAACATGAAAAACACTGACAAGAGGAAAGGACAAGACGATAGAGAGGACGTCAGGGATTAAATTCCATGGTGCTAGAGGGAGATTTAGAGTGTCAGTTGTAGTGTAAGACAGAGATGGGAATACGTTCAAAAAAATGATTCAGATGGCTCTGAGCGCTATGGGACTCAACTGCTGTGGTCATCAGTCCCCTAGAACTTAGAACTACTTAAACCTAACTAACCTATGGACATCACACACACCCATGCCCGAGGCAGGATTCGAACCTGCGACCGTAGCAGCAGCGCGGCTCCGGACTGGAGCGCCTAGAACCGGGAATACGTTCAACAAATAAGTGAGGGCGTAGGGTACAAGTGATGCTGTGCGATGAAGAGGTTGGCGGAGGACAGTAATTCGTTGCGGCCAACATCACTGACTGTATAATGATGACACACCACCCCTCCCTCCCCACTCTTTCCAAAAAAGGTAGGAAGACCGGCAAGATCTATTTTCTTAATTAATAGTTGGCTAGCCTAGAACACAGACAGTTGAAGTTGCTGCAAGTCGTCTGGAAAAGCCGTGATCCATTATGTCTTAAAATACGGTCATCAGTTAAATAAAAAGAACTGAATTTCACAACTTTGGGTGTTTTCTACATGAAAAAAAGCAAGGTTTACATGCAACAAATAAATTTAAGTTGCACAATGAAGTTAAAATTTTGAGTCCAGTTCTGCATTAGCATTGGATGTGAAATATCAAAAGTGATAACTGCTGCATTGTTGTTCGTGGAATACTCTTTCTGCTAAACATCCTTTAGCAAATGGACATTAATTTAAGGTCTATAGAGCACAGAATGTAAAACCTCGGTGGAATTTGGTTGTTTGTTATGGGACAGCGTTCTATTTTGGAGGCAGGTTCAGGGTCACTTTAACCCACCGTAGTGACATGTATGACATGCACAACGACCAGATACTTGGCTTCAGTGCCGCGTCTTAGTGTCCGTCACTGCCAGACACTCCTTCTCCACCCACAATTGCATGGATCTTTGTGTCACAGCGAAGTGACAGCCTTCAGGGGAATGACACATTCTGTCACGCCGTGTTCCCTGCAGGCTTCATTGGCGACTTGGTCTGCTTGTTCATTTTCACGAATCTCCACGTGTCCTGGTACACAACAGAACAATACCTGTTTCCCCTGCAGAACAGATCGCCCAGAATTTTTTGTATCACTTTCAATGCTGGGTTAATTTGTTGCAATGCTTGTAAGACCAGTGGGAATCGGAGCAGAAACTTTTTGGTCTGCAAACGAGTCATTTGATTCACTGCCTTGAAGACTGGATGGAGCTAAGCGCCAAATATAGCGTACCCACTGGGAAGGCGAATCCTGACGACGCTGCCAGATAACGCTACAGAAGAGCGAAGGGAGTCCCATTGTCTTGAAGCACCATTGTACACGATCACCTAAAATGACACAAAACGTAGACTAAAGAAAAAATTCTGCATTGCACTCTTTCTTAAAATTTGTCAATTCTAAAAGAGTCTTTAGGAGCCAAGATGAGAATTGCTCCAACCTCGGTATGAAACTTTAAAATCAGTCACACCCATCTCTGAAAGGCGGTCCTTCGCTTGAATATCACAAGGCCTCGTGGTTCGCTGTCGATTATGAAAGAACACAGTATGTCTGGATTAGTGAAACGTTTACTACCATATCTCCCGTGCCATACACTGATAATTGTGAACATCACAGACCATCAATCCGAAAATGAAGTATTGGGAATCCATTTAGAAATAAGATGCCCTTGTTCGTTAACAACATAACATGCGAATATGATTCTTAACATAATCACTTTAGACACGCCTATAGCTCGTCTGTAACACGTACATGGAATCTGACCAGAGCCATATCAATTGCTAATTTTTTTATGGTCCAGTTATATACATTTTTACATTCCAAGCTAAAATATTACTTTCAGATATAAGGAAACGATCACGAAATTTTAAACTGTGCTAAGTCATTGCAGAAGGGTGACACGTGGGAAAAAATATTTTATTAACTAGTTTGGAAAAAATATGGGAGACCGTGCGAGCCATCTCCCAGCTCAATATTCCGTGCATGCAGTACCCGGGGAACTGCGATAGAGACGCACAACAATGGACTAAGTGGAACCGCATCCACAACCCTTCTGTTTCCCTGAAGAAACAGGATAATTCTGAGATTGTATTAGTCAGTAGTTGCACTGTATTCGTTCTGAAATCAAATTTGTGGCTGTGTGAAGCTTTACATCTACATCCACATATATACACCGCAAGTCACCCTACGGTGCATGGCGGAGGGTACCCTGTACCACTACTAGTCATTTCCTTTCCCGTTCCACTCGCAACTAGAGCGAGGGAAAAACGATTGTCTGTGCGTCTCCGTATGAGCCCTAATTTCTCGTGCCTTACCTTCGTGGTCCTTCGTGCAGTGTATGTTGGCGGCAGAAGAGTCGTTCGGGAGTCAGTTTCAAATAGGGGTTCTCTAAAACTTCTCAATAATGTTTCTCGAAGAGAACGTCGTCTTCCCTCGAGCGATTTCCCCCCCCCCCCCAAAAAAAAAAATGGTTCAAATGGCTCTGAGCACTATGGGACTTAACATCTGTAGTCATCAGTCCCCTAGAACTTAGAACTACTTAAACCTAACTAACCTAAGGACATCACACACATCCATGCCCGAGGCAGGATTCGAACCTGCGCCCGTAGCGGTCACGCGGTTCCAGACTGAAGCGCCTAGAATCGCACGGCCACACCGGCCGGCAGTGATTCCCATTTGAGTTCCCGAAGCATCTCCGTAACACTTCGGTGTTGTTCGAACCTACCAGTAACAAATCTAGCAGCTCGCCTCTGAATAGCTTCGATGTCTTCCTTAACTCCGGTCGGGTACGGATCGAAAACACACGATCGGTACTCAAAAACTGGCCAGATTAGCGTGCTGTATGCCGTCTCCTTTACAGGTGGACCACTCTTTCCTAAAATTCTCCCAATAAACCGAAGTCGACCATTCACCTTACCTACCACAGTTCTCACATGCTCGTTGCATTTCATATTTCTTTGCAACACTACGCAAAGATAGTTAAACGACTTGGCTGTGTCAAGCAGGACACTAGAAATACTGTATCCGAGCATCACAGGTTTGTTCTTCCCACTCATCCGTATTAACATACAATTTTGCACATTTAGAGTTAACTACCATTCATCACGTCACCTAGAAATTTTGTCTAAGTCGTCTTGTACCTTCCTACAGTCACTCAACTTCGACACCTTACCGCACACCACGGCATCATCAGAAAAAAGCGCAAATTACTGCACACCCTGTCCGCCAAATCATTTATGTTTAAAGAGAACAACAGCCGTCCTATCACACTTCCCTGGGGCACTCATTACGATACCCTTGTTTCTAAGAAAAAAAAATGGTTCAAATGGCTCTAAGCACTATGGGACTTAACATTGTGGTCATCAGTTCCCTAGAACTTAGAACTACTTAAACTTAACTAACCTAAGGACATCACACACATCCATGTCCGAAGCAGGATTCGAACCTGCGACCGTAGCGGTCATGCGGTTCCAGACTGAAGCGCCTACAACCGCACGACCACACCGGCCGGCCCTTGTTTCTGATGAACATTAGTCGTCGAGGACAATTGTTGCTTAAGAAGTCTTCGGAGCATTCAGATATCTGTGAACTTATTCCATATGCTCTATCTTCGGTAACAGCTTGCAATGCGGCGCCGTATCAAATGCTTTCCGGGAATCTAGAAATATGGAATTTGTCTGTTGCCCTTCATCCATAGATCTCAGTATATCATGTGAGAGAAGATCAATCTGACTTTCGGAAGAACAATGCTTTCTAAAACCATGCTGATTCGTGAACATAAGCTTCTCAGTCTCAAGAAAGTTTAATATATTCTGAGTGAAAATATATTCAAGGATTCTGCAGAAAACAGAAGTTAAGGAAATTGATCTGTAATTTCGCAGGTCCGTTCTTTCATCCTTCTTTCATACTAGAGTGACCTGCGCTTTTTTTTTTTCAGTCGCTTGGGACTTTGTGCTGGGCGAAAGAGTCACGATAAATTCAGGTCAGGTAAGGGGCTAATGCTGTAGAGTGCTATTGCAGTTATCTTCCATTCTTTTTCAGACTGTTCGGATGTTATTAGGAGGTGCAGTATTGTTAGGAAGACTAGCGTTTCTTGTAAAGTCTGATCGGGCGCGAAATGGAAGCCACAGTGGCAATCAAAAATCTTATTTGTGACACTGTACTACACCTTTCAGCTACTTCTCTAAGTTCTAGCATGGTAACAACTTTGCAATTCACTCGCCATGGAAAGCAGCCAGTCGTCTGCGCTTTTGACCCTTTCTCAACGCTAGTCTGCAGATCGTTGTTTGTGTCAAAATACTGTCCTCATAGCCAGCGTTTCATTTTAGCAAAGAGATGAAAATCAGTGGGAGCCAAGTCCCTGCTGTATGGAGAGTGACCATACAATTTCCATTAGAAACGCTCCAGTAGTGTCTTCGTTGCTGTTGCAATGTGCGGCCGAGCATTGTCATGAAAATAGACGTTGCCTGATGACAATACTCCTCTACCCTTGTCCTGAAATGCTCTCCGCAGGTGATTTTCTGGAATCGCCTGATCCACTCACTGAGCAAGATCATCGATTAACACCTGGGTTGGCAGGTGTTCGGTTTTATACCGAAGTGTTCTGTATTTCAGCCCTGTGTTCAGTGTTCGGTACCGAAGTACGAATGGTACGGTATTTTTAGAATTCCATTCACATCAGTAACTTATTTATTGATTCTCAAAATTATCGGAAGTATGACGTCGCTCCCATTAAGCAATGCATAATTATGTGGAAACATTCTTCAGTCAAATGAATCATTTGTGGTCTGATGCTAGAAACAAAACGAGTGTCGACATAGTAAATGCAGAATAATGACTCTGTTGTAATTTGAAGTTTGCTACATGCAGCGACTACTACGAAAAAACTGAACGTAACGAAAATTTGTTGAAATCTGTAAATAGCAATAATAAATATAGTTTCTGACGTAACGAAAATTTTTTGAAAGCTGTAAATAGCAATAATAAATATAGTTTTTGATACTTAATGTTTTATTGTGTTTACCTTCAGCCCTCAGCGTGTCCTTTCTCCAGGCAATGGATTGGACTGGATTGTTTTGAGGGAGGAGGCCAGACAGCGAGGTCATCGGTCTCATCGCATTAGGGAAGGGTAGGGAAGGGAAGGAAGTCGGCCGTGAGCTTTCAAAGGAACCTTCCCGGCATTTGCCTGGAGCGATTTAGGGAAATCACGGAAAACCTAAATCAGGATGGCCGGACGCAGGATTGAACCGTCGTCTCCAGGCAATGGACGGTAATTTTGTGAATTTCATCTGGCAACCGCAGTTAACACTCGCTTCCTTCCCTGACCGCCTGCATCATGAACATCCGTACACTCAGCTTCGACGTTCCTGCGTCACTGCGCATTTCTCTGTCACTCATGACAGTTGCGTTATGTGGGCTGCATGAAAATCAGGTGGAACCTGTCAGCATGAAGAGACTGAATGACAGTACTTCGCACTTAGCAGGAGACACTATTGTTCCACACATCTTTACATGCTTACTGTGCACTCTGAACTAAAAAGTGCGATGTGACGCGATCAACAGGCACACTACGGACACTGCGCAAAACTTCATCGGATTTTTACTGTGGCACTAATTTCGTGACCGACAGTATAATTAAAAAAGAAAAACGCCATCTTATTAAAGAATATACTGAGGTTTTAGTTTAGTAATCAATGATTCCGTTTTTCATGGTAAACTGATATTAAAGCATTCTCATTAAATTTCGAGTAATTTTACACAAGGTGCAGCGTTTTTTTTTTTTTTTTTTCGCGTTACGTTGAGACAGATATTTACTCTTTGTCGTAAATTTACTATCCTTTGGTTTGGCGAGAGACGTCCGTAGCGATGAACACTATTAAATGCAAGAAATGTATTCGCAGGTTGCGAATATGGACAAACATCAGCTGTTTAATGGCAAGACAATGACAATTTGTGCCGGAACGGGACTCGAACCCGGATTTCCCGCTTATCATGAGCGGTCGCCTTACCATTTGGCTTTTCGAGCACGACTCACAACCAGATCGAAAGTTCCGAGCGTCTTCAACCACGTGCCTACTTTTGTATCCTACCTGGATAGGCGGCGCGTGGATCTGCTCCTGTGAACTGCTTCTGCAAAATAGGCCGAGAATGAAGGACGCGAATAGGAGCAGGAAAAGGTAAAGTACCTTTTACTGGTATATGAACGTATACAAATTCTAATATTACCTAACTTTGTGTACAGATGAGCACGTAGGTGCGAAGCCGTTCATGAATCAAACCTAAAAACACTCCGTGTACAGGCCACAAGTGGCCCTTCAGTACCATCCGACCGCCGTGTCATCCTCCGAGGAGGATGCTGGTAGGAGGGGCGTGGGATCAGCACACCGCTCTCCCGGTCGTTACGATGGTATTCTTGACCGAAGCCGTTACTATTCGGTCGAGTAGCTCCTCAATTGCCATCACGAGACTGAGTGCACCCCGAAAAATGGCAACAGCGCATGGCGGCCTGGGTGGTCACCCTTCCGAGTGCCGACCACGCCCGACAGCGCTTAAACTCGGTGATCTCACGGGAACCGGTGTATCCACCGCGCCAAGGCCGTTGCCCTGTACTAGAAGTTACAAAGGCAAATCTGTAGTGGCTCGCCCACTATGAAGTACAAACAATGTTGCTTGGTCGTCTACTCGTGATCAAATGGCTGAATCTGGAGCGGCGCTTGTCGAGCTCCACAGCGTCGGCTAGAGGGCGCTGTGGTCGGCGTCGTTCGTCCGCTTTCGTGGTGCCAACCCACGAGAGCGCAACTACGTTGTGGCATTCGTATCTATCGATACCCCATCCACAGTGTGTATTCTTACATCCTTTGTGTATATTCCCGCACAGGCGAGACATTTTAATTGAAAGTTGCTTGCCCTGTGTCGGCGGATAAAAACGACACTGCAGTGCAGGCGTTGTTCACAACGTTATGTCGAACTTTGGAACAACACAAGCGCTGCAATATCGTATTATTGAATGCAGTCAGATGCGAATGTCAGGATCCCAGTTATGACTTTTATACCGTCTTTCCATGATATTTTTGTTATAAGCCCCTTATAGCGGTGCTTCACCGGGACAGACTTTATTGAAGTAATCAGGAACTAGTTGCACAAAAATATACTTTACCTTCTCAGTCGGTTTCAGGCACTTGGTGCGCTTCTTCGGGAATTTATAATTATTAAATTATCTGTGAGTGTCAAAAATGTGATGCATTCAGCATATTACCGTATTGGTGTGATCATGCACAGGCACTATGTACCACATAATCACAGAAATATGCGGCATGCACCTTACTTTTCACACTCGCAAATAAAGCGACAATTATAACCTTATGAAGAAGGGCACTGGATCCCTGGAACCGATTAAGGAAATAAGATTTCTGTTGTGCAACTGGCTGCTGATTATTTCAATAAATACCGCTACAATTGCCGAAGACAAGCAAAATACTAAACTGTAATAAGTATACAACTACTGAACGCAGCGCACGGGATCGGATGACTTCTAAACAAAATTCAAGCCTCTTCTCATTTAAAGAAACGGAGCCACCTCACTTTTATTTAAGAAATATACGACTTCACCAGTGTCATAATTTTCAGACTTTATTTTGTTGACTTTTAACCCAACAGCCACATTCGAGGAAGTCGTACGGCAATAACATGAGATTCTTAGCTCCCGTAGGGGCGTGGCACCGAACTCGCACGAGTCTTCAATTGAGGCCATTAAACTTCCATCACTGAACGTAAATACTGACATCTCAAGCACGGCACGCTCTCTCCGAGTGCTTGTGTCGCTCAACGGCGCAATAAAGACGGATTAAAGCCTCACTCCAACGTACCATTACGGTATCGCCCGGAGTTTACTCACCTGTGGAGACGGTGTAAACATCTGGGTGTCAGCCTCGCGGTGGACGACTCTCTCTCGGGGCTTGTTGTGACAAGAAGATTGCCGTCTGCTGGGCGATGATGTCTGTGAGTGGAGCGCCGTTCCCGTTACGGCGGCGACTGACCGTTATTGCGTAACTTACGAGAGGGACGCCGCGTGCCGGATCTATCAGCGGCGGCGGAGATGATATCGACATGATGTAATGAGATCCGGCCGGGCCGATTCCAGTTCACAGAGAGCAAAGAGTCCGACTAATTCCACGGCAGGGCCCTAAATCACGGCGCCGAGGGGATAATTTCGCCGTAAGTCAACGGCCGGCGCCGCCTATCGCTTTGCCGGAATCTCCGGTACAGCAGGAAGTTGTCCGTATCACGCGCCTCCTCTCCAGCCGCTTAGCCGCTGGGTCCGGTATCTCTCCTATCGGCCACGGCGTGGTACAGAGTAGGCACGCGAGGCTAGTCTGCCTCTGCTGCATTAGGACCTGCGCGGCGTTCTTCTGAAGCGAGTTCAATAGCTCCTTTGACAATCCGGAACCGCGCGACTGCTACGGTCGCAGGTTCGAATCCTGCCTCGGGCATGGATGTGTGTGATGTCCTTAGATTAGTTCGGTTTAAGTAGTTCTAAGTTCTAGGGGACTGATGACCCCCGATGTTAAGTCCCATAGTGCTCAGAGCCATTTGAACCTCCTTTGAGACGAGAGAGGGAGAGAGAGAGAGAGAGAGAGAGAGAGAGAGAGAGAATGGTTCAAATGGCACTACGCACTATGGGACTTAACATCTAAGGTCATTAGTCACCTAGACTTAGAACTATTTAAACCTGACTAACCTAAGGACAAAACACACATCCATGCCCGAGGCAGGATTCGAACCTGCGACCGTAGCAGCAGCGCGGTTCTGGACTAAAGCGCATAGAACCGATCGGCCACAGCGGCCGGCAGAGAGAGAGAGAGAGAGAGAGAGAGAGAGAGAGAGAGAGAGAGAGAAAGGGGGGGGGTACATGTGCTGAATGCACTGAAGGCGCCTGGAGTCGTTTCAGCCTCAGGGGCGGCCAAGATTTCCGGTCGTGGGCAGTGCCCTGGCACCAATACCACAGCACTCGCACAAAGCATACACTGGTAAGCCAAAACATTACAACCACTGCTCACCGCGTCGCTGGATGCCACCCGGACGGGGCTATCACACTAACAAATACACTACTGGCCATTAAAATTGCTACACCACGAAGATGACGTGCTACAGACGCGAAATTTAACCGACAGCAAGAAGATGCTCTGATATGCAAATGATTAGCTTTTAAGAGCATTCACACAAGGTTAGCGCTGGTGGCGACACCTACAACGTGCTGACATGAGTTTCCAACCGATTTCTCATACACAAACAGCAGTTGACCGGCGTTGCCTGGTAAAACGTTGTTGTGATGCCTCGTGTAAGGAGGAGAAATGCGTACCATCACGTTTCCGACTTTGATAAAGGTCGGATTGTAGTCTATCGCGATTGCGGTTTATCGTATCGCGACATTGCTGCTGGCGTTGGTCGAGATCCAATGACTGTTAGCAGAATATGGAATCGGTGGGTTGAGGAGGCTAATACGGAACGCCGTGCTGGATCCCAACGGCCTCGTATCACTAGCAGTCGAGATGACAGGCATCTTATCCGCATGGCTGTAACGCGTCGTGCAGCCACGTCTCGATCCCTGAGTCAACAGATGGGGACGTTTGCAGGACAACAACCATCTGCACGAACAGTTCGACGACGTTTGCAGCAGCATGGACTATCAGCTTGGAGACCATGGCTGCGGTTACCCTTGACGCTGCATCACAGACAGGAGCGCCTGCGATGGTGTACTCAACGACGAAACTGGGTACACAAATGGCAAAACGTCATTTTTCGTTTGAATCCAGGTTCTGTTTATAGCATCATGATGGTCGCATCGCGGTGAACGCACATTGGAAGCGTGTATTGGTCATCGCCATACTGGCGTAACACCAGGCGTGATGGTATGGGGTGCCATTGGTTACACGTCTCGGTCACCTCGTGTTCGCACTGACGGCACTTTGCATAGTGGACGTTACATTTCAGATGTGTTACGACCCGTGGTTCTACCCTTCATTCGATCCCTGCGAAACCTTACATTTCAGCAGGATAATGCACGACCGCATGTTGCAGTCCTGTACTGGCCTTTCTGGATACAGTAAATGTTCGACTGCTGCCCTGGCCAGCACATTCTCCAGATCTCTCACCAATTGAAAACGTCTGGTCAAAGTTGGCCGAGCTACTGGCTCGTCACAATACGCCAGTCACTATTCTTGATGAACTGTGGTATCGTGTTGAAGCTGCATGGGCAGCTGTACCTGTACACGGCATCCAAGCTCTGTTTGACTCAATGCCCAGGCGTATCAAGGCCGTTCTTACGGCCAGAGGTGGTTGTTCTGGGTACTGATTTCTCAGGATCTATGCACCCAAATTGCGTGAAAATGTAATCACATGTCAGTTCTAGTATAATATATTTATCCAATGAATACCCATTTATCATCTGCATTTCTTCTTGGTGTAGCAATTTCAAAGGTCAGTAGTGTATGTTAACTTCAGATGGATAAATCCACTGATATAAATGACTTTGGCAAGGACAGGTTATTATCTCGCAGAGCCTGTGAACGAGTATTTCGACAACGGCAAAGCTGGTCGAATGTTCACTTGGTTCTGTCGTGAGCAACTTATGGAAAGAGGTAGAAGAACAACCAAACCACCACTAGCCGCTAAATGGTTGGCCGTCTATGACTCTTCACAGAACGTAAGGTTCGGAGGCTTGCCTCCTCTGTAAACTAGGATGGATGGTGACCTGTAGCATCTCTGCGGAAAGAGCTCAATGCTGGTCGACGCACAAGTGTTTCGGAGCACACTGTTCATCGAGCGCGGTTGAACGTGGAGCTGCGCAGCAGACCACCCATACGTGTTGACCCAATGACATCGCCGATTACGGCTGCAGTGGGCACGTGACGATCGGGATTCTACTGTCGATCAATGGAAACGTGTCGGCTCTTCGGCTGAATCACTTTTTTGCTACACTAGGTCGATGATCGTCTCCACAAATGCCATCAACGAGGTGAACGGCGGCTCGAAACGTGCCGGACACAGACCGGTGGAAGCAGCATTATGGTAAGGGGGACATTCTCTTGCGCTTGCATAGGACCTGTGGTAGTAATCGAAGACACGTTGACAGCTGTGAATCATCTGCACCCCATCGTGCTTGATGGCTTCCCCGCAGCGATGCTGTATTTCAGCAGTATAATTGTCCATGTCTAGGAACCAGAACCGTACTGCAGTGCTATGAAGAGCATTATAGTGAACTCACGTTGGTATCTAGGCGACCAAGTTCGCTTGATGTAAATCCTATGGAACCCATCTGGGTCGCTATCGAGCGCCATCACCGCGTACGCAAATCCGCAGCCCGCTATTTACGCGACTTACAAGGCATGTGCGTAGTCGTTTAATTCCGGATCCACTGATGTATTTCGTGCCGAAGGCGGACAAAGAAGCTCTTAACGTGGTGGTTATAATGTTCTGGCCCATCAGTGTATCAGTCCTGTTGGTACTGATCGAAGACTGACGAACAGTATTCAAGTATTAGTCGTTAGAGCGCTCTGTAACCTATCTCCTTTAAGAACGATCTACATTCCCTGAAGAATCTTCCAGTGACTCACTTGGGCATTTGCCTTACATGAGATTAGTTTTCTGTGGTCGTTCCATTTTCGCTTCATACGCACACTCCTAGATATTTTATGGATGTGGCTGCTTCCAGTGTTTGTTCTGCAAATGTTTCATCATACAACAGTGGGTTTTTCTGGTTATTTATGTACAATGGGTTACATTTGTTTATGCTGAGGTCAATTGCCAAACCTCATACCAAGCAGCGACCCTCTGTGGATATTCCTGCATGTCGCCGCAATTTTTCAGCGTTGCGACCTCTGTGTACACAGCAGCGTTATCCGTGAAACCCTCATGGACCTTCCTATGTAACCTTCTAAGTCATTTATAGGTACTGTGCAAAGTAACATCCAGTAACATTCTCCTGAGGTACACCCGAAATTACTTTTACACCTGTAGAATTATCTCTTTTGAGAATGCTAATTAGCCGGTCGAAGTGGCCGTGCGGTTAAAGGCGCTGCAGTCTGAAACCGGAAGACCGCTACGGTCGCAGGTTCGAATCCTGCCTCGGGCATGGATGTTTGTGATGTCCTTAGGTTAGTTAGGTTTAACTAGTTCTAAGTTCTAGGGGACTAATGACCTCAGCAGTTGAGTCCCATAGTGCTCAGAGCCATTTGAACCATTTAGAATGCTAATTGAAGTTATGGGCTGAAATTTCATCCTTGAGGATGAAAATGTTGAATACAAATGGCCAAAGTATTATAAGATACGCGCTAGACAGGTATGTGCCGAGCAAAGTTGTCGGGGAAAGCAAAGATCCACGGTCGTTAGACAGTCTTTTTAGAATGCTGCTTTGAAAGTAACGAGATAGTTTCTTAAATACATGTTGGAAACGTCATTTGCTTTAATAGAAATATTGTGGAATGAGTCAGTTTACCGGATTTGTACACATGATTAGTTTCAACGGATGGGTACATTCTGGCCATACCAGAGTCTAGTGGGATGCGTATGGAGATGCAGTCTCCTACTACATACTAATGCAGACATCGGTTAATAAGTTGTATGGGTTTCTGAAAAGGACTACACGGATCTGAGGAGCATTGTAGTGATGTCTCGGCGACCAAATTTGCCTAATGTAAATAGCATGGACACCCATCATCGCGCGCACGCAAATCAGCGGCCCGTTATTTACGCGCATTCCATGAACTGTGGGTAGACATCTAATGCCACGTCCCTCCACAAACCTACCAACAGACCGTCAGGCCCTGATACGCAGGACAAGCGCGCTGTTAAGCAGGTGGTCATAATGTTTTGGTTCATCAGTGTACAAGTAAGTAGTAAGGTCTTTTCCGTAGCGAAGAACGGGAGGACATGATCTCGGATCCGCTCCCTCCCACCCCCACCCGTTTGGGTACACCGAGCGAGGTGGCGCAGTGGTTAGACACTGGACTCGCATTCGGGAGGACGACGGTTCAATCCTGCGTCCTGCCATCCTGATTTAGGTTTTCCGTGATTTCCCTAAATCGCTCCAGGCAAATGCTTTTCACAATATATATAAATGACCTAGTAGATAGTGTCGGAAGTTCCATGCGGCTTTTCGCGGATGATGCTGTAGTATACAGAGAAGTTGCTGCATTAGAAAATTGTAGCGAAATACAGGAAGATCTGCAGCGGATAGGCACTTGGTGCAGGGAGTGGCAACTGACCCTTAACATAGACAAATGTAATGTATTGCGAATACATAGAAAGAAGGATCCTTTATTGTATGATTATATGATAGCGGAACAAACACTGGTAGCAGTTACTTCTGTAAAATATCTGGGAGTATGCGTACGGAACGATTTGAAGTGGAATGATCATATAAAACTAATTGTTGGTAAGGCTGGTACCAGGTTGAGATTCATTGGGAGAGTGCTTAGAAAATGTAGTCCATCAACAAAGGAGGTGGCTTACAAAACACTCGTTCGACCTATACTTGAGTATTGCTCATCAGTGTGGGATCCGTACCAGGTCGGGTTGACGGAGGAGATAGAAAAGATCCAAAGAAGAGCGGCGCGTTTCGTCACTGGGTTATTTGGTAACCGTGATAGCGTTACGGAGATGTTTAATAAACTCAAGTGGCAGACTCTGCAAGAGAGGCGCTCTGCATCGCGGTGTAGCTTGCTCGCCAGGTTTCGAGAGGGTGCGTTTCTGGATGAGGTATCGAATATATTGCTTCCCCCTACTTATACTTCCCGAGGAGATCACGAATGTAAAATTAGAGAGATTAGAGCGCGCACGGAGGCTTTGAGACAGTCGTTCTTCCCGCGAACCATACGCGACTGGAACAGGAAAGGGAGGTAATGACAGTGGCACGTAAAGTGCCCTCCGCCACACACCGTTGGGTGGCTTGCGGAGTATCAATGTAGATGTAGATGTAGATGTAGCAGCATTTAGTCGGCCATTACGCTGACTGTATTATTTAATTAAAATTTCATATCATAATATTAAATGTAAATGCGAGAGACTTCTCAATTTTGATCTTTCATTAATTTCGAAGTTAAAATTAATTTCAGTTAACAAAATCCACAGCACTGAATGAGTTCAGATTGTTTCATTTTGGCCGCCTAACGGCAGACGGGATTCTCTCCAGTTTTGCCTTACAAATAATGAATAAGAAGTATTGAAAGGTATTACATTCCGCAATATCTCAGTTAATCTTTATGTAATTTGGTACATAAATAACCAGTAGCCCCTGAGACCCATATTAATAATTACAGTTTGCGTAAGGATACGCATATTTTCTTTTCTAAAAGCGCTCACGTTAACTATTTATTAGAAGGCGGTGAGTCGCGTGCTCTGTTTAAAAAATATTATATCGTACGTACTTCGGGGCATCCGATGTCCGTACGAGTGTTACCGCGGTATAAGTCAATTAAAAGTCTCACACTAGCCCACAATATTTAAAGCCACCACAACCAAAATCATAAAATATATAATTATAAAAATGGAAATATATACTTATACCATGATAAGTCTTGTCCTTAGCGTTAAATTAGTTTAAATAGGGTGTAAGTCTAGGGACCGACGACCTCAGCAGTTTGGTCCCTTAGGAGTTCAGACACATTTGAACATTTTTGAACAGCCCTGCAGGATTCATAGCGGCAGTTCCCTCCAGCACTGCTTCAAACAGTAGTCGAGTCCATGACACATCATGTTGCGGCACTTCTGCTGCTCTCGGGGCCCCTACACGATATTAGGCAGGCTTATCAGTTTCTTTGGCTCTTCAGTGTATGAAGGCCAGAGGCGATACTACGCAGTATTAACGTGGTGCCACCTGGGTGCGGCTGATTTTCCGCCCGCTGCTTTGGCTGACACGGCCAGTGAGAAATGAGCGTCCTTGTACGGGACTCTGAATAATCCCACCTTCCACAGGGACTTCCCTCAGTGTTAGCCAGCCACGTGCGGTGCGCAGATATCTTTGGCAGCGCGCTGGCATTCCGGCGAGTGATGGTGACCTTTGAAGGTCGCCTCTTCTGTAGGCATAACACGCTGCCTGGCCCGTGAGGACCTCCGTCCGACCGTGGATAAATCACTTCGCTCTCGCTCGGTGAATTCCCCTCTCCCCGCTGTCCTCGGCATTCAAATCACTAAGGTCGACGCATAGCGTCACGCAGCCACACTCTTCGAAGCGTTCGGAATATCGACGCACGAGTCTATCAGAGCACGGGCCATTACTGTAGAGGGGCACCTAACAACATCTCACAGTCGTTTAACCATCTACATACGAAATATATCACCATCACGCAAAAGTAGCGCGGAGGATATTATACACATATACAGCACAGAAATTTTTCCAAGCTAAAGACTCAGATATTTCATCGATCAGAATTAAAAGTTTGCATATCACAGATTCTTGTAATAACAATGCATGATAATCAGATGACGTCATATGAACAAGAGATAGAAATATCCACCGTGCAACTGGGGACTGGGAATTATGTGAAAATTCATAAACAAATTAAAACAGTAGCCTCCCGTTATATCTGGGTTCTCACGCGAAGATTAATGAAATCCACGCATTATATTTGGTTTCCCACGCCACCATTTTAACGGACTGAAGCTGTATGAACGGTTTATAATGAAAGCACACGTTATAAAGTTATGAACACTAAAAATATATACAATTCTAAGTGTGTCTGCGTCAAAATTGATATCGCAGATAATATTCCACAAATTTATTAGTGAATTTCGTTAAATGTTACAAACCTGTGAAATTCATTTTACGAAAAATCTATCCTGCGACATTTTATGACAAGAGAGTTGAGTACATTCACTCGTGTCACAGGCGGAGCTGATGGAGAGAGTGGTGATAGTTTCCCGTGTTTGTCTTACCGATGATTATGCATCAACAAATATCAGTGCTAGGTTTAGTAATTTTGAAGGTGATAAGGTTAGAGTTTTTATATCTGGGTTTTACTACAGCGTTGTTTGGAATTGTTTCCGCATTACTAGTTTTCAAAGTACACTCGTCTGTAGACATTTCGTGTCACTTGTAAAGATAAGTTGCCTGCCAGGACAACAATGCACATTGGTCAGTTTTGTATTAGAAGACAGGCACTTGGAAACAGCGGAACTGCTAGACAAGTCCAACTGCCAGCGAGAAATGTAATGTTCATTTACGCATCGAGAAAAAAAGCAATTCTTTTCTGGACTTCTACAAAGAATAAGAACTGTACAATTTCAAAAATGGAATGAGATATTTAGATGTTAGAAATGTATACCTGTAATTACTCAAAATCTAACATTTTTTTTCATCTGCATCCTTAAAATCTTACTGTAACGAACATGAAAAGCTACAAAACACATTAGGTGAACATGGTATGTAGTTCTTATCAAAATATATTTATTGTCTTTATTGCTACATAATTCTGTCCATGGAGATTCACAACATCTTCATGGAGCTGCTGGAAGCTCACAAAATAGCAGATTTCGCTGAAAGTCCTCTCGCTTGTAGGAGGCAAACCAGTAACTCTCCACCCCTGATTCCTCAAAGAATGCAACTCCCGTGCATAAAATAAAATAGCTTCAGATATAGGACGTTAAACATGCACGTCGTTTATGGTTGAAGACGCAAAATTTCTGTTGATTTATTAGTTTCGGATTTGTCATCCGCAGACTAATGAAGAAATTAAAACTAAAATCAGATGATTATTGACAGGGTAATTTGCACTCCGCTTTAAGCAAAAACAAGCTTTCCTCAAAAAAAAAAAAAATGGTTCAAATGGCTCTGAGCACTATGGGACTCAACTGCTGTGGTCATAAGTCCCGTAGAACTTAGAACTACTTAAACCTAACTAACCTAAGGACATCACACACATCCATGCCCGAGGCAGGATTCGAACCTGCGACCGTAGCGGTCGTTCGGTTCCAGACTGTAGCGCCTTTAACCGCTCGGCCACTTCGGCCGGCAAGCTTTCCTCGCATCTCAGTGTTAATGACGTCATATCTCTAGAATTGTGTGCGGAGCACAATTTTACAAGTACATCCGCTGTTAAATGCGTGTACTAACTGCAAAATGCGTTGCGTACGGTTACTGGTGAAGAAGTAATACAATAAAATAAAGCGTCATACCTAATGCTGTTCAAGTCATGAAGGTCTTTTCTTTCGTTATTTTGTGTGGGATGTCCTGATAAAACGTTTTCAAAATGTATGAAATTGTGTGTTAAGTTCGTTGGAAGTCACTAAGAGCTCTCATTCTTCTCATTCTCAAATACTGGAGCCGGCCGCTGTGGCCGAGCGGTTCTAGGATCTTCCGTCCGGAACCACGGGGCTGCTACGGTCGCAGGTTCGAATCCTGCCTCGGGTATGGATGTGTGTGATGTCCTTAGGTTAGTTAGGTTTACGTAATTCTAAGTCTAGGGGTCTGATGACCTTAGATGTTTAAGTCCCATAGTGATTAGAGCCATTTGAATCATCAAATACTGGGTAAATAGAGTATGCGTAGTTTGCGCGTCGTGATATTCGCTGCCTCAAGATAATATCTAGTTTTAAATTCAATACACTGCACTACACTATTAAAGGATCACTTTTTAGAAACCTCGTAATTGTTTCCAATAGCAAATCAGAAATCTGGAAACTGGCTCAAAGGTGCCTCCAACCTTTGTCTGTAATGCTGCAAAAGCAAGGTGTTGACACATGCGAAAAAAAAGACGGAGTTCAGAAGCTCATGTGAGGTGTAAGGTGGGTTGATGACGTCACATTGGCACAAAATTTCCTCACAATTCTTCTCAATGCCACAATGCACGTGTCACATGATACGAAAGTCGTGACTCCCGCTCTTAACCCGTATGTCACTCCTTCCTCTGACGCCTCTGCAATGGAGGTCGAAACTGCGACGCCCAGCGGGGAAACTACTTGGTTTCTTGTGGGTGGCTGAGGAAAGGATTTCACACGCTCAGAAACGACAAGAGAAGGCCTCAGGGGGTGGCGTAAAAGGGCGCCACGGCAACCACCTCTTGTCTTCGTGGTCGAAAACGACAGCTCGCAATGCTGTCAGCAACAGGATGATGTTCTATATAACCTCTGACACTGCTGGCAGCACTCGGACGATTCAGCCCTTCTCTGAGGTGACCGTGGGGCTGCAACGCTATTCAGCGTGATCGAACCCCTTTGGAATGCAGACGTTCGAAATTTTTGCTCTTGTAGAACCATTAGGTACCGTTCAGAAGCATTCGATGAAATCCGAATGACGGCCGGGGTGGCCGAGCGGTTCTAGGCGCTACAGTGTGGAACCGGGCGACCGCTACGGTAGCAGGTACGAATCCTGCCTCGGGCATGGATGTGTGTGATGTCCTCAGGTTAGTTAGGTTTAAGTAGTTCTAAGTTCTAGGAGACTGATGACCTCAGAAGTTAAGTCCCATAGTGCTCAGAGCCATTTGAACCTTTTTTTTTTTTTTTTTTTTTTTTTGAAATCCGAATGCGATCCCAAGCATCAAAGTGTGCTTATGTTTCTTCTGCCTTCCTGTTTCGCGCACTCCTGTGGCGCGGTCACGGAAGGGTGCAATATTGACACATGCTTGAATAAAATGAAAAACACGCCCTCTCAGCCACCCCCGCCTCCCCCCTCCCCACCGCGTCGCCCTACTGCGTTTGCTGAGCACCTTAAAAACGTAACTTTACATAAAGAAGCGGCGGCGAGAGTCCCATGTACCTGCAGGCGTGCTAAGCTGCAGCTCTTGCGCCTGCTAGCAGCAATGCAGAATGGTAGGGTTGTCAAAGTGTTGCCTGTTACAGGGCTTCGAAAAAGTGATCCTCAGTGCTGCTCAGTGCACTTCACTTGTTGTGATATAAATTTTTGGCAACATTTTCGGGAACCAGCGATCTTGTAATCTATATAAAATCAGTGAAAAAACAGTGCCGGCCGAAGTGGCCGTGCGGTTAAAGACGCTGCAGTCTGGAACCGCAAGACCGCTACGGTCGCAGGTTCGAATCCTGCCTCGGACATGGATGTTTGTGATGACCTTAGGTTAGCTAGGTTTAACTAGTTCTAAGTTCTAGGGGACTAATGACCTCAGCAGTTGAGTCCCATAGTGCTCAGAGCCATTTGAACCATTTGAAAAAACAGTCTAGATCGCGAAGGTACTTTATTAAAATGACTGGTTTCGGCCTATACTTAGGCCATGTTCAGACAGCAGCGTCAACTGAAGTTCCCGATGCGTACAACAGCCAGTTGACCTCAGTCGCTGAAACTGTGAGCATCGCGATCTGGACCATTTTTCTCACTGATTTTATATTGTATTACACCTTTAACACGAGAGTACACGTCTAAACGTAAATAATATGGTACCATTTTAAATTTTTCAATCGTGTGAGATACTCATACGTAATAATGAATATGAAATTTTTAGACGGGCAGCCTTCAATGGTGGCCAGGTGAATTTTGCTGCTTACTATACAGATGATGTTTCCACGGTAACACATGTAATTTATTGGCTTCGAACAGAGTTCGGCAAGGGCAACTCTACGCCGGTCACAGATCTCCGTACGTTGCAGTAGAAATAACCAAGGCTTGTAGCGAGAACGTGGATATACGGTACCAGGCAGGCGCCGACGCTGCCGCGGTAATCCCTCGCAGCGGCACTGCTCCTTACTCGCACCTGAACAGCGCGGGCGGAGCACCCACCAGCTGTCTGCTAAGTAGAATGCCTGCCTGCCCCGTGTTCGCGACGGCGGATTCTTGCGTCGCCGTGGCCGGCCTTTGTTCCGGATGAAATACGCGAAGCGCGCACACAATGCGCCGGCGGCGGAGATGCAGCGAGCGCCTCTTTATCTCGCCAGCCGGCCGGCCAGCCCGAGAGCGCAGTTTATGGCAGGCGGCAGGTATTGAGACGTTCCCGGCAGATCGTACACCGCGCCAGATCCCGATACATCACACTCCGGCACGAGCAGGACTGCAGAGCTTCAAATGTGTCCACACGGCAACAGGAACTCCTTTACCGTAAGAGACATCTAACTGACATGCGATGCACTCACAGATTGCAATAGTACCGACCGTCACAGTAAGACAGGCACAGAAAATTGCTCACCTCAATCACGAGGCGGGTAATGGAGCCAGGGTATGTGCTACAGTACGCTGCACAGTTCTGTTCCACTGCTTGGGCTAAGGACTGGTTCGCACCAGACAGTTAATTGAGTTTAGTGGCTAGTATATACGGAGATGACGAAACTCGTGGAATAGCGATATGCACATATCCAGATGGCGATAGTATCGCGTGCACGAGGTATGCATTGGCGGAAATGTTATTCATACTAACGTGATTCATGTGCGAGAGGTTTCCGACGTGATTATGAACGCGTAACGGTAGCTGAAGCCAGACGCATGGGATATTCCATTACGGAAATCGTCAGAGAATTCAATATTGCAAGATACACAGTGACAGGAGTGTGCCGAGGGTACCAAATTTCAGGCATTACCTCTCCCACGCAAAGTCGCCGACAACCTTCGCTTAACGACTGAGAGCAGCGGCGTTTTCGTGGAGCTATCAACGCTAACAAACAACACCCATTGAAATAAGTGCAGTAATCGATGTGGGACGTACGACGAACTTATCCTTGAGAACACTGCACTGAAATTTGGCGTTAAAGGGCTACGGCAACAGGTGACCGAACAGAATGCCTTTGCTAACTGCACGAACCCGCCTGCAGTGCCTCTCCTGGGCTCGCCATCATATCAGCTAGACCCCATACGACTGGAAACCGTCATCTGGTCAGATGAGTCCCGATTTCAGTTCATAGGAGCTAATGGTAGGGTTCGTGTATGGCGCAGGCACCACGAAGCAATAGACGCAAGTTGTCAACAAAGCACTGTGCAAGCTGTTGGTGACTCGGTAATAGTGTGGGCCGAGTTTACATGGCATGGACTGCGTCCTGTCAACTGAAGCGATCATTGACAGGGAATGTCTATGTTCTGCTACTCTGAGACCATTTTCAGTCATAAAGGGACTTCACGTTCCCAAAAACAATGGAATTATTATGGATGAGACTGCCACGTTACCGGGTGGCGATTGTTCACGATTTGTTTGAAGAACATTCTGGACAAGTCGAGCGAATGATTTGGCCACCCAAATCCCCCGACATGAATTCTGTCGAACGTTTATGGGATTTAGTCGAGAGGTCAGTTAGTGTACAAATCTTGCACCGGCAACAATTTCGCAATTATGGACGGCTATAGAGGTACTATATCTCAACATTTGTGCTGGGGACTTCCAACGACTTGTTGAGTCCATGCTACGCCGAGTTGGTGCAATACGCTCGACAAAAGGAGGTCCGACACGATATTAGTCAATCGCAAGTGCTTTTATCTACAGGATACTCTTAAACTAACTATAACAGTTAACTTTGGAACGAAAGACACTTCAATATGTGCAATACCTTCATTATAAAATATCTTGATACCACAATTTTGGCCGGTCGGAGTGGCCGGGCGGTTCTAGGCGCTACAGTCTGGAGCCGAGCGACCGCTGCGGTCGCAGGTTCGAATCATGCCTCGGGCATGGATGTGTGTGATGTCCTTAGGTTAGTTACGTTTAATTAGTTCTAAGTTCTACGCGACTCCGGGTTCCCGGGTTCGATTCCTGGCGGGGTCAGGGATTTTCTCTACCTCGTGATGACTGGGTGTTGTGTGATGTCCTTACGTTAGTTAGGTTTAAGTAGTTCTAAGTTCTAGGGGACTGATGACCATAGATGTTAAGTCCCATAGTGCTCAGAGCCATTCGCACCATTCATTCTACGCGACTGATGACCTCAGAAGGTAAGTCGCATAGTGCTCAGAGCCATTTGAACCATTTGAACCAGAATTTTATTTCGTTTCTTTTTTTTTTTGTCTATTTTTGATACGGAACAAGAGCGAACACTATTTAACCGAATGTAAGAATTATTTGGAAATTTGTGGTAAGTACCTGTCGGACCAAACTGCTGAGGTCATCGGTCCCTAGGCTTACACAATACTTAATCGATCTTAAACTAACTTAGGCTAAGAACAACACACACACACATCCACACCCATGCCCGAAGGAGGACTCGAACCATCGACGGGGGGAGCCGCACGAACCGTGGCAAGGCACCTTAGAACGCGTGGTTAGCTCACGTGGCAAGAATTATTTGTAGACTTTCTAAATTACTAACAAAAAGAAGTATTAAGCAGAGTCGATTCAATCAAAGTGCTACAGCAAGAATGAGGAATCACAAAGGAATTTATCTTTCTTCCGTGTGCAAATAAATGCCCAAATAAATGAAGGCCAAGTTGTGGAATTCGGGCAGCGGGATTAGTGCACCCTTCCTTGCCCTGTTTTCAGTTTCGGAGATCGTGTCTGACCGTTTCACCGGACTGAAGCGTACGTAAGTCCCGTTTGCAGATGTTTGCCGCTGCTATTCCCAATACTGCTTTGCCTCTCGAAAATGTGGAGGAGATCGGAATACGGAAGTTGAATAAGTAGCCGTTCTACAAGAATGGAATGTCGCAGGATATTTTCATACACCTTCCAATGTGGGTCTTGGAGAACTCGCAGTTGAGAACTCAAAAGAATGTTTTCCCCACACTGAGAATATCGACAACTTGCTTCACTTTCCCTTGGAGCCAGCCTAACGATACTCATTTATGTGGAGAACCAACGGTCTCCTGCAATACCGCATAAATATACGCGAAAGGAGATTCAGTTGGTACATTCCATGGTGATACCAGCTTTCATATATGTTAGTTAACCATATATATTAACCGTATCGGCATTGGCTGCCCTCCGTGAAAGCAAGAAGCAACACGGTGGAAACTAATGTCGTGATAAACAAGCACCTACCCAACTCAACTTTTCAGACACTAGGAAAATAATGCTGTACTGTCGAACTTACATTTTAATGTAATTTCATACTTTGTCCAACGTCATTATAGACAATTTTTAAGAAATGGAGTGCATAAAAATAAAGAAAAAGTGAATCTGCTACTGTTCTTTAACTGGACCTGTCCAAGATATTTAGTATACATCAAGTCGTGGAACAAACATCATATGTTTTCATCGTGTTAACAATGTCGAATTTTGTACCAGAAAGTGATGATTTGCGGAAAGCATTAATTTTTTGTTTTCATTTGAAAAAAAAGTGCTGCAGAGTCGCATCGAATGCTTGTCGATGCATATGGTGATCATGCTCTATCAGAAGCAACATGCAAAAGATGGTTTTAACGGTTCAGAAATAATGATTTTGATGTAAGAAATGAAGAACGTGGCAGACCACCAAAAAAGTTCGAAGACGCCGAATTGCAAGCAATATTGGATGAAGATGATACTTCGAGTCAGAAGTAAATGGCAGCAATTCTAAATGTTGCACAACAAACAATTTCTGACAGTTTGAAAGCTATGGGAAAGATCCAAAAGTGTGGAAAATGAGTGCCACATAAATTGAATGAAAGACAGATGGAAAACCGGAAAACCATTTGTCAAATTTTGCTTCGAAGACATGAAAGAAAATCAGTTTTGCATCGAATTGTTACTGGCGATGAAAAATTGATTTTTTTAAGAATCCTAAACCGGAAGAATCATGGGTTAATCCGGGACAACCATCAACATCGACTGCAAAACCAGATCGATTCGGCAAGAAGACAATGCTCTGTGTTTGGTGGGATCAGAAAGGTGTGGTGTATCATGAGCTTCTAAAACCCGGTGAAACTGTGAATACTAATCGCTACAGACAACAAATGATCAATTTGAACTATGCATTGATCGAAAAAAGACGATAATGGGCTAGAAGACATGGAGGAACACTTCGATTCCTACGAAGAAGTCGAAAATTGGGTGTCTGATTGGTTTGCTTCAAAAGACGAAGATTTCTATTGGCGTGGTGTCCAAAAATTGCCAGAAAGGTGGTCAAAATCTACAGAAAGCAACGCTCAGTACTTTGAATAACATGTTTTTACTTTAGAATTCAAAATTAGTATTTCATTTTCATGAAATGCTCATTTCATACCGGTACACCTGGTACACTGTGTGCCGGCCGCTGTGACCGAGAGGTCCTGGACGCTTCAGTCCGGAACCGCGCTGCTGCTGCGGTCGCAGGTTCGAATCCTGCCTCGGGCATGGATGTGTGTGATGTCCTTGGGTTAGTTAGGTTCAAGTAGTTCTAAGTCTAGGGGACTGATGATCTCAGATGTTAAGTCCCCTAGTGCTTAGAGCCATTTGAACCATTTGAGACTACACTGTGCGTAAATAAGAACATAGACTTATAAAACAGTTTTTATTAACATTATTTCTACCAGTGACAGAAAAGTGAAATATACAATTCTTTTTGAAGTTATTTGGTACCTACAAAGGAAAAAATAAGTAAGTTACAAATGCGTGTATATGTGGTACACAATCTGATCAGAAGTATCCCGACACCCGTAAGTAATGCGGCATCGATCACCATATGTAACGAAAAACGCATCCGCCAGTATGAAAGGAGGCAGGGACTATTGTGCTGTCAGGAGAGAAACAGTAATATCAGAACGCGTCGGTCTGAAGAGCTCAGACTTCGTTGGTGGACTACTCGTGGAGTAACAAAGCCATCAGGGACATTTATAACCCTTCTCAAAGTGCCTGACTGTTGCCGATGTGATAGTGAAGTAGAAACAAGGAGAAAACCTCAGAAAGATCTCATGTACTGATGGACAGGGATCGTCAGGCATTACGGAGGGTGACTGTAAGAAAATCCGATGAAATCGATGAAAGAACTCGCCCTTGAGTTTCAAAGTTCTGCCAGCAGTAAAGCTAACACAATGACTGTGCTTAGGGAGATGATGATAACGGCCTAGAACGGTCGAACGGCTGCTCAAACAAGTGACGCTTGAGGTGACATACAGAGCGGCGCCACTGGATAGTGGATGAACAGAACAGAGTGAGTAGGGGTGATGAGTCACGCTGTACCAAGCGGCAACTTGTTAGATTTGGTGCATGCCTGCAGAAAGTCAGCTGAAGTGATGTGTATTACGAGTAGTCAAGTGCGGAGAAGACCAACGACCTTGTCGCAGTGGTAACACCCGATCCCGTCAGATCACCAAAGTTAAGTGATGTTGGGTGTGGGTCACCGTCCGGGTCTGCCAAGTGATGTCGGCAAGAGGGGTGCACTTAGTGCTTATGACGACCACCGAGGAGCTACTTGATTCAGAAGTAGCGACGCTGGTCACGGCAGCTGACAAAGGCCGGAAGAGCGGTGTGCTGATCACACGATCCTCCGTATCCGCATCCGGTGACGCCTAAGGGCAGATGATAACGGGGCGGCCGGACTGTACCGCTGGGCCTTTAAGGCTAGTTCGGATTTTTTCTAAGTGTGGCTGAGGTGTTGTTACGATATGGGGGAGTTTATCGTAGTTACGGTGTGGAACCCTTGTTGCACTTCATGCCTAAAATGGCCTAAACTATTCGGGGTCTCTATATGAACCTACTGCAACACCTATGGAATAAGATAGAACATCTCAAGATCACACTGTTCCACATTACTACATTTTCTGAATTCAGATCTTGAGGAAGAATTACCTGCCGTAACTTGACAGGCATCCTGACACCTCACTGAATGTATCTCCAGCAGAGTTGGAGGTATAATAGAGGCGAAAGGTGGATACACCCTGCATAAATGTCCACTAAGGAGTATGCGGATCCTTTAGATTAGAAACCAGTGATTATCTTCTGTAGCAAATATTAAGTTGGTGCGTAAGTTCGTAGCGGTTTTCCGTAAGTTCAATAAACGCAACAGATACACGTAACAGAGACTTTGATCAGCAATAATATATTCTCCTTCACTACTTACAATAGTCTGCCAACGTTGGAGTAACTTTCCGACTCCGTGAGTGTAGAAATCACGTCGTCTCGAGGCGAAGAACGCGTCGAGTCATACACCCGATTATTGAACCCTCTCCACTGCATGCCAATGTCCCACGATGGTGGGATGATCACAGTTCATCACATGTACCAGTTGTCGAGTACAATCACGTGGATAATTGTGGATTAATGCGTTTAAAAGACCCCGAAGTTCTTCCTGAACGCTGAGAGTCACTAATGTCAAAACGATCCTCCTTAAAAAAAGAGAGAAACATTTTCTTTCCGTGCTTTGTCCAGTGGCATTAACTCCACACACGGAGCAAATGTTTATGTTTCTGGTTGCCTCCGGTGCTGTCACTCATCTAGTGAACTCTAAAGAAAGAATGTGCCAGAACTTCCAACTTTTCCACTTGGCACTCCATTTTCTAGCGTCCACAGCTCCACTCAGTCTCTCCGAAAGACAAAATGAGGCAATATGTATGCTCAAATAGCATCAGTGAACTAAAAATTTATAAAAAAAATGACTATCGACAAATAAACTCATTGCAACCGCAATACCAATACAAAACAAGACCGCTACGAACTTATGCACCAATCTAATAAAATGTCAGTGCTTTGAATTGTTTGGTCACTTTTCCTTCGGTTTACCGCTCAGAAGTTTACTACAGAAACTTTATCAAGTATATTTATGCTGAATTTTGCTTTGGCCTTTGATAAACCATTGTTTTCAGAATGAGATTTTCACTCTGCAGCGGAGTGTGTGCTGATATGAAACTTCCTGGCATATTAAAACTGTGTGCCGGACCGAGACTCGAACACGGGACCTGTGCCTTTCGCGGGCAAGTTCTCTACCATCTGAGCTAACCAAGCTCGACTCACGCCCAGTCCTCACCGCTTTGCTTCTGCCAGTATCTCGTCTCCTACTTTCCTAACTGCACAGAAGCTCTCCTGCGAACCTTGCAGAACTAGCACTCCTGAAAGAAAGGATATTGCGGAGACATGGCTTAGCCACAGCCTGGGGGATGTTTCCAGAATGAGATTTTCACTCTGCAGCGGAGTGTGTGTTGATATGAAACTTCCTTGCAGATAAAAACTGTGTGCCGGACCGAGACTCGAACTCGGGACCCTTGCCTTTCGCGGGCAAGTGTTTGGGTAGCTCAGCTGGTAGAGCACTTGCCCGCGAAAGACAGGGGTCCCGAGTTCGAGTCTCGGTCCGCCACACAGTTTTAATCTGCCAGGAAGTTTCAAACCATTGTTAGTTCTTAAATTTACATAACATTGTCGTGGAGCGCAGCGATCTGGTGACATACTTTTGTTAAAGCAACAGTCGAGAGCCGCGCGGGATTAGCCGAGCGGTCTCAGGCGCTGCAGTCATGGACTGTGCGGCTGGTCCTGGCGGAGGTTCGAGTCCTCCCTCGGGCATGGGTGGGTGTGTTCGTCCTTAGGATAATTTAGGTTAAGTATTATGTAAGCTTAGGGACTGATGACCTTAGCAGTTAAGTCCCATAAGATTTCACACACACACAACAGTCGAGATCCCAATCACACGTGTTCATTATGACCGCTTTTGGCTTACGTCAAAGCCATCTTCAGATTATTTGGGCCCTCTATGGCTGGCGCTGGTAGCTCCTCGGTTTTTCACGTGATACCACGATCGTATACTGTGCAGCACCGGCAGTAGTAGGCCGAAAAAATCTGAGGATGCCTGTAACATAAACCGAAACCGGTCATAAACAATAAATGTTATTGGGATCTCAACTGTTGTTTCAACCAAAGCCTTGTTAGTTCTTTAGTTTTGACTGTTCCGAATTTTTGTGTTACACGGATGGTATCTCCTAGCCTCAGTTTCACAGCTCAGTACGAAACTCGGTGGGGTAACATCCTTTACGTTTCATCTACTGTGAACACACGACCATTTGACGTTTCTTCGCCTTCCATCTCGTTCTACTGCCGCCCAGCGCCGCTTCTTCTACATCTACATCTACATTTATACTCCGCAAGCCACCCAGCAGTGTGTGGCGGAGGGCACTTTACGTGCCACTGTCATTACCTCCCTTTTCTGTTCCAGTCGCGTATGGTTCGCGGGAAGAATGACTGTCTGAAAGCCTCCGTGCGCGCTCGAATCTCTCTAATTTTACATTCGTGATCTCCTCGGGAGGTATAAGTAGGGGGAAGCGATATATTCGATACCTCATCCAGAAGCGCACCCTCTCGAAACCTGGCGAGCAAGCTACACCGCGATGCAGAGCGCCTCTCTTGCAGAGTCTGCCACTTGAGTTTGCTAAACATCTCCGTAACGCTATCACGCTCACCAAATAACCCTGTGACGAAACGCGCCGCTCTACTTTGGATCTTCTCTATCTCCTCCGTCAACCCGATCTGGTACGGATCCCACACTGATGAGCAATACTCAAGTATAGGTCGAAAGAGTGTTTTGTAAGCCCCCTCCTTTGTTGATGGACTACATTTTCTAAGGACTCTCCCAATGAATCTCAACCTGGTGCCCTCCTTACCAACAATTAATTTTATATGATCATTCCACTTCAAATCGTTCCGCACGCATACTCCCACATATTTTACAGAAGTAACTGCTACCACTGTTTGTTCCGCTATCATATAATCATACAATAAAGGATCTTTCTTTCTATGTATTCGCAATACATTACATTTGTCTATGTTAAGGGTCATTTGCCACTCCATGCACCAAGTGCCTATACGCTGCAGATCTTCCTGCATTTCGCTAAAATTTTCTAATGCTGCAACTTCTCTGTATACTACAGCACCATCCGCGAAAAGCCGCATGGAAGAGGAGGAGATTAGTGTTTAACGTCCCGTCGACAATGAGGTCATTAGAGACGGAGCGCAAGCTCCGGTTAGGGAAGGATGGGGAAGGAAATCGGCCGTGCCCTTTCAAAGGAACCATCCCGGCATTTGCCTGAAGCAATTTAGGGAAATCACGGAAAACCTAAATCAGGATGGCCGGAGACGGGATTGAACCGTCGTCCTTCCGAATGCGAGTCCAGTGTGCTAACCACTGCGCCACCTCGCTCGGTAGCCGCATGGAACTTCCGACACTATCTACTAGGTCATTTATATATATTGTGAAAAGCAATGGTCCCATAACACTCCCCTGTGGCACGCCAGAGGTTACTTTAACGTCTATAGACATCTCCACATTGAGAACAACATGCTGTGTTCTGTTTGCTAAAAACTCTTCAATCCAGTCACACAGCTGGTCTGATATTCCGTAGGCTCTTGCTTTGTTTATCAGGCGACAGTGCGGAACTGTATCGAACGCCTTCCGGAAGTCAAGAAAAACAGCATCTACCCGGGAGCCTGTATCTAATATTTTCTGGGTCTCATGAACAAATAAAGCGAGTTGGGTCTCACACGATCGCTGTTTTCGGAATCCATGTTGATTCCTACAGAGTAGATTCTGGGTTTCCAAAAACGACATGATACGCGAACAAAAAGCATGTTCTAAAATTCTACAACAGATCAACGTCAGAGATATAGGTCTATAGTTTTGCGCATCTGCTCGACGACCCTTCTTGAAGACTGGGACTACCTGTGCTTTTTTCCAATCATTTGGAGCCTTCCGTTCCTCTAGAGACTTGCGGTACACGGCTGTTAGAAGGGGGGCAAGTTCTTCCTGCCGGTATTTCTTTGCAGGTTCTAATTCTAGCGTACCCGGCCTCTGGCATGACTCAGACGTTGTGTACTGCCGCTACACGGAGACGACAAGTAGTTGAGTTTCGCTTTCATCAGAGCTCGCGCCGAGCCGGCCATATAAGCCGGTACGGCACGATCTAGTTTCCGCGTCCACCGCGGCCGTCGGCCGTCCATCGCGCTCGCGGGGAACCGGTCCACTCCACACAGCACTCTAGACAGCGCTCTCACGAGAATCTGACTTTCATAGTCACGAGCGCCGTGTCCCCGCCGGCCGGATTATGTAACGCGAATTTACTGGCCGCCTCTCTTTTATGTAAACACGCGATTAAGGCGCAGCCGCCGCCGCGCACAGAACAATGTTTACGGCCGCAGGCGAACGATTACTTGCCCGGTGCATGCTCCTAATGCGAATCTAGCGCAGCGCTAACGTAACGAGATCGACGTGCCGTGGACGGAAATGCAGAGATTACCGACGCATGTCACTGAAAGCAGTTAAAGCTGTTGGGGGAAATATGGTTACCGCTGTCGTCTTACCGACGTTTGCATCGTCCCTGATCTGAGCTTCATCTGCGTAGGTGGGGGCGGCACAACTCTCACGTATTAGTTTCGCTGAATGCGGAGAGGTAGCGGAACCGAAGGACAATCATATATTATGTAACTTAATACTATTGAAAAACTGAGTTAGTTGTTCTTTCGTTAGAGACCGGCCAAGGATCACGTTTATGATAATAATTTAGTTTTCCTGTTTCTCCAGTACTAATCCATCTACTTTTTTCTTTCGTCTGTCCCGGTATCCTTTTCTTTCCCATTTGGAACTACTTTAACTTGTAAACCTTCCCACCTCTTAATTTTGTTCCGTCTCTAATTTATTGCTTATTTATTCAAATATCTTCTAGGTCTTAACGCTCATCCCTAAAGCAGTAGGGGTTGCCTTTTAATTTTTCAAAACACTGTACAATTTTTTTTATTCTCCTGCTGAGATTCACTCCTTGAATGTGCCCACAAAACGTTCGTCGTCTTTTCCTAACTGCGTAATGTACTTCTGTGTCACTTGTTAATTTAAACATTTATTTGTACTGTTGTCACCGGCCGAAGTGGCCGAGCGGTTCTAGGCGCTTCAGTCTGGAACCGCGCGACCGCTACGGTCGCAGGTTCGAATCCTGCCTCGGGCATGGATGTGTGTGATGTCCTTAGGTTAGTTAGATTTAAGTAGTTCTAAGTTCTAGGGGACTGATGCCCTCAGATGTTAAGTCCCATAGTGCTCAGAGCCATTTGAACCATTTTGTACTGTTGTCCTGTTTCCTAATATATCTCTCGCTATTTTTCTTTCCTTTTTCCAGATTTCTCAATTTTCTACTACTGATCCTGGAATTAACATAAGGAGAGATAGGAACACAACAATCAGTCGCAATTCCACTAGTTTTTTTTATTATTCCTGCATATCCAGATTTCAGCTTTAAATAGCAATCTTGAGTGCATTTGAATGAGTTATAACTGAACAAATTCTCAGCAGTACATAAAACCCGTGTGATTTAACTGTTGTATAAACCAAACTCTGTCCGAACAGATCTCGGAAGATCCATCGGTACTGACCGACCTCCGTCTCATCCTTAGCCTCTAGGCATCACAGGAGGCGGATATGGAGGGGCGCGAAGTCAGTGCGCTCTCCCGGTCGTTGTCGTTTTTCGTGACCGGAGCCGCTACTTCTCAATCAAGTAGCTCTTCAATTTTCCTCACAATGGCTCAGGGTACCTTGCTTGCCAAAAGTGCTCGACAGACTGGACGGTTACCCATCCTAGCGTTAGCCAAGCCCTACAGCCCGTAAGCTCCGTGATCCGGCGGGAACCGGTGTTACCTAAGCAGCAAGGCCGTTGGCTTGCTGGTGTATAAGAGGAAGTAAGTTTCCTTCTGCCAGTATAGCAGCCTACTTTGTACACAGGCGCTGTGCACAACTGTTGCTTATGGAACCAGAGCTAGGCTCAAATTAATGTTTCTCGAACATGAGCAATCTGGTCGAATTGCTCTTCTTTAATGATGAGTTTTTCATTTCTAGATGATGTTTTATGATAAACAAATTGAATGACACGCTAGGTCCATCTTTCTTGATCTATCTCTGATGATTTCTTTTTCAGATTCATTAGGCTGGATCATTTCTCCTAGATACTTAACTCGTCCGTTTTTGATACTAACATATTTTGTTTGTGTAACTCAACAATTATACTAATGGTGCCATTGTATAACAGGAACTTATTACCTACTACGTGCTTAATCTGAAGAGTGTGAGTTGTATATTAGGTGACATGTTATTAGGTTTTCTGTCAGGCAGTGTTCAAATAGTTGTGAATAATTTGCTACTATTTTGACACTGCTCAGTAACATAATGGTAAACATCTCAAACCGAAGGTACAACGCTACTGGAAGCTTTAGAAATATGAGTCCTCTGGCTTTTTCAACTGCAAGCAGAATAGCGGTCACTTGCTAAATATTTTTGTCATTTCACGACAAATGGTACCTGTAACGCCACCAAATGGACTTAGAAATTTCCCTACAAAATCATGGCTTATGTATATTGCATTGGAGAATGATAATCATTAGTTTTATCGTTTTTCTCAAACATGAATTTTAATTCTATTAATTCTATATAAAGTCGTTTATATCAGCTGGTGTGCCTCATGTATCGATATATCCAAATGGTTTATAAAGGTTAAGCTACATTCAGATCCGATGATGGCACCTTTAGTGTGTTGAAACCGGTTATCCAATAAGCAGAATTCAAGCGATCTTGGCTTTTGAATTATTTCTACAACAGAGTGATCACCCCACTAAGCACTGTGTGTTCACTGCAAAAAAATATGCATGTTTAACCTAGTACAAAAACTTGAACTGGCATAAGCTGTAAGACAGTCATCAACTACACCACAGAATCCTAATTACGAAGGTTCAGAAACCACAATCGATGAATCTAGAAGTCAGGAATTCCTCTAGATGGTCGAAATATCGTGTCTTCTGGACGACGCTACTCGGCTGAATATCCGAGAACTATTCAACATCTAAAGATATACTACAGCCGCGTAAGTACTTCTTCCGTAGGACAGCAAACCAGGATTAATCTAATTGCAGCGAGCATGGAGGCATTACTCTCGCGCTCCATACGCAAATGCGACAGGAAGAAAACCAAATACTTGAAAATACGGGAAGCAGCCATGCCATACACGTTACTGTGGTTAGCGGAGTGTTGGTGTACAGGTAGAAGCAAAGTCTCGTAATCTATGAGGCGACACTCCCTTCTCCAGGTTTTCATGCGAGTCCACAAAGGCTGAACGCCGTTTCTGAAGGGTGATGCCGAGTAAGTTTCCGACTAACAATACCCTAGACATGTCCGATGGGTGATGTTTCGGGCCAGGGTATGAGGGGCAACCGTCATTCGGCAAAGTACTCTTCTACATGGCTCCCTTTATATATCTGGTTTCGCGGAAATACGACAAATGGAGTTCCTTGCGCTCTGAAACGTTTTCTCACGAAGCGACTGGGGTTCAGAATGACCGCAGTAATATTTACAAACGGAATTTGTATCATTCTACTTTAGCGCCCGCTGCTCCACTCGTGTAGACTGTATGTTCTGAACAGTTTTCTCTCTCTTTGAACGAATTTCTACGTTATTCAAAAACTGCAACATCATCTAAACTTTCACTCTAAGGTCATAGAAGCATAATCTTTTCTGAACGTACTTCTGACCAAAAAGCGTTTCTGCTGGTCAAAGTCCAAGGTTTTTCTTAATCACGTCTTCTGCGTCCTTGTGGTGACATTTCCATAAAAACTTTCATCCTCTAAGACATATTTCTTTATATCTAACCGATAAATGAAATACCAGTTTTCATGGACTTGGCTTTAAGAACTTTTTAATGTAACGGAATATTTTCGTACAACTTTCATCCCGTATTTCACCCCCTTACGAGCTGAATTTCCGAAAACAGTGAAACACCAATGCTTTTATTTCCAACCGAGAACCCAAACACAACTTTTTATAGACGTAGCTTTAAAAATACTTAAGTAGTTCTTTACTAATGATCTGTTTAAAAAAAATTCGCCCACTATTATTTCCAAATATACTGTAACACTTTTTTTCTGACTGAGAAACCAGATACCAATTATCGTAGTTGTACCTTCAAAATTGCTTTAATAGCGATATATTTTCAAAAAAAAGGCACTATTTCACCCCCTTACGAGTGTAATTTCGAACAATCCCTCCCTAACTGATTATTACATTATGAGATCAACACCCTCACCAAATTTAAAGTTTCTATCCTTAGCGGTTTGGGCTGGGTGGTGATGAGTCAGTGAATCAGTATGACCTTGTTTCGCCCCCCCTTCGTAGGATAGAATGTCCAAAAATCGGCGAAACACGTATTTTTCGTTTCTAACAAAAAAGCCCATTACAATTTTCAAAGACTTAGCTTTAAAAATCCTTTCACAATGAAATATTTTCATAAATATTGCATCCCTTATTTCAGCCTCTTAGGGGTTAAATTTACAAAAATAGTGTAGGGCGCATTTTTTTATTTCTGATAGAGAAACCAAATACAAATATTCATACATTTAGCATCAAAAAGTCCTGCACAGTAAAGTATTTCCATGAAAATTTTCACCCCTTATTTCGTCCCTATAGGTGTTAAATTTCCCAAAATGTTGAAACATGTGTTTCTTTTTTTCTGACCGAGAAACCAAATATCAAATTTCACATATCTAGCTTCAAAACTGTCTTAACAATAACATTTTTCAAAAAACTTTTCAACAATATTTCACCCCCTTACCAGTAGAATACCGAAAAACCGCGCCTACAGTGTAGGATCCACACCTTCTCTATCCTTAGCGTTTTTGGCTGGACGATGATGAGTCAGTCAGTCAGTACATTGCCTTTATATGTACCCCCCTTTCCAAGCCACTTCGTGTGTTTACGTTCGTGGTTTGGTCGTATTACGTGGATCTGTAAGCGCTCGCGAGTGCCTATGACAATCTTCTGTTCACTGGATTCACGCGACCATCTGTGTCGACGCAACATGCCGTTTGAGTGTAAAAACATTGTAGTGTGACCTAAAATAGATCATTTGCCATTGGACGATATGACGCTTCTTCACTGATCATTTCACTCACAAGCCAGGGCACTACTTGGCCTACATATTCACTGATGAGCCAAAACATTATGACGACCTGCTCTATATCGTGTTGATCCACTTCTGCAACACAGTACAGCAGCTTTTCTGCGTGGTATGGATTCCCGGAGACACGTGGCACAAGATGTTGGTGCGGAGCTGTCGCGCGATAGTGACCATGGTTTCTTCTGTAGGGGTCTTATAGGGGGAATTTGGTGGCCGAGGCATCAACGTAAGTTCACTGTCACATTCCTCAAATCTTTGAAGCACGATTCTGGTCTCGTCACACGGGTAGCTCTCCTGATATATGTCATCTGTAGGGGAAGACACAGAGCCTGGAAGAATGCAGGTGATTCGCAATAATGCTCACGTAGTCAAGAGCTGTCGTGCGCCCTCGATTACTAAAAAAGACCCAATGGAAGCCCAGTACTGCCCCCAGAAATGATACTGACCCGCCAGTGTGCCCCTGGTGCGCTGCGTGCTTCGAGCAGCGTTCGCTGGATGACGGTGCATTTGGGAACGACCATGTGCAACAAGAAACGTGCTTCTTTTGACCAAGCGACACATTTCCATTTATCAACTGTCCAGTCTCGACGATCCCACGCTCACTGCAGTTGTAACTGACATTATCGTTGAGTCAACGTAGGGGCACGAACTCCCGTAATCAAAAATATGCTCTGAACGGTGTGCTCCGAAACGTACCTGCTCCGGCATTGTTTCTGGTGTCAGATCTTCCACGGACTGCCGCCTATCCTGAAGTAGTTCGAGCTAAGGAATTTGTGGCACAACTTGACTAGAAGAAGGGATGGGTTGGTGGGACACGTTCTGAGTGATCAAGTCATCACCAATTTAGTACTGGAGGGAAGCGTGGAGGGTAAAAATCGTAGAGGGAGACCAATGGATGAATACACTAAGCAGATTCAGAAGGAGTAGTTACTCGGAGATGAAGAATCTTGCACAGGATAGAGTAGCATGGAGAGTTGCGTCAAACCAATCTCTGGACTGAAGACCACAACAACAACAACAACAAAATCCTGCATCGACAACGCTTTGGCAGTTATGAATCAGAATGGCTCAGTATTTCACGGAACTTCCAACGACTTGTTAAGTCCAGGTTACATCGATCTGCTGCACTACACCGGAAGAAAGGAGGTCCGACACCATATTAGGAGGTATCCCACGATTTTTGTCGTGTCAGTGTATAAATAATTCGTGATTGCCGGACGTTGTTCTCACCCATTGCACTTGAAAATGACTTACCGTGGTGAATTACTAGTCACTCTGTAAGAGCCAGAATGGAAAAAGGAATTGTCGATATAATTTTCAACACTAACTGCTTTTCGTCCGCGTTTTACTTTTGTATACGGCTATAGTCCTGACAAACACTTCCAGAAATACATTTTTCTATGTTAACAAATTCCTCTTTTTCACAAATGTTTTCCTTGGTGTAGCCAGTTTACGTTTTATATGCCCTCTACTTCGGCCATCAGTCACTTTGCTGCCCAAATAACAAAATTCGTGGACTACTTTTAATGTCTCTTTTTGCTATTCTAATTCCCTCCGCAGCTCTTAAGTTCGTTCAAGTACTTTTCATTACCCTTTTTTTATTTTTGTTGACCATCTTATAAACTCTTTTCAAGAAAACATACATTACGTTCCATTGCTCTTCCACATCCCTCAAACGTTTAATTTTTTTCCTGAAGTGTAATACCTTTTCAAAATCTTTCCTAGGTTTCCAAAACACGAAAAAAGCGCGCCAGGACAGGCACCAGAACAGAACAACTGTAGGCAGGCGTGGAGCTTCCAGCTTCCTGCCGGCGTTAACGGAAGATGAGAGAGCCGCGCCCGCCGGCCGATGTCTGACATCTGACGGCCGACAGCAGATTAAAACACGCCCACCATTAACCGCGGCGGCGCCGCCTGTTAGAGAACCGCTTCCCTGCCTCATCTCGGCCTTCCTATTCCGGCTTTCTAACAGCAGTGCTGGAAGTCTTCCACAGGCATCCGACAGCGGGTACATCCAGCTTTGGTCAAGTACAGGGGGAATTCGATCTCCAATGACAATATTTCGGAGGCAGCTGAGGGAGATCTTGTGAGTGTATTGGTACAGGGACCTCTGGTCTTCGGTGGTTCGCATTGCGTCTCATTTCTTACCACATTATTAGAGTCTCACACATCGTCACCGATCTTTGCTGGACTTGTGATGTAAAGGGGTGGAAGACATAGGTATCATTCCTTTGGAATTTTTTGAAATCATTGTGTGAAGTGGCAACCCGATGGCTGTTCAACTTGGTGTGGAGTATCTATAAGACTAAGGACATACCAACAGACTTACGGAAAAATGTCATCCACCCAGCTGCGAAGATGCCGAGCGAAGGTAAGAGCGACAATTATCTGAAAACCAGCTTGATAGCTCACTTCTCCAAGTTTCTCACAGCAATAGTATACAGAGAAATGAAAAAGAAAACTGAGTATTTGGCTTTAGGAAAGGTAAAGGCCTTACCAAGGCACTTCAGACGCTGCGCATGAAAATGGAAGCAAGTAAAATTTTTCGTCGGCTTCGTCGACGTAGAGAAAACGTTCGAGAATCTTAAATGGTGGAAGATGGTCATAATTCTCAGAAAAATAGATATAAGCCATATAAATTGTGTACAGAAGCCAAGTAGGAACAGTGAGAATGGATGACCAAGAGCAAGTCGCTCGGCTGAAAAAAGGGTGTAAGAAAGGGATACATTCTTTCGCTCTTACTGTTCAATCTATACATCGAAGAAGCAATGATGGAAATAAATGAATGATTCACTAATGGGATTAAAATTGAGGCTGTAGGGATATTACTGCTATTTTCAGTGAAAGTGAAGAAGAATTACACGGTCTAATAAGCACAAAATATGAATTGAGAGTTTATCAAAGAAAGTCGAAAGTCGGTAGTGAGATTACCAATAAGCTTTACATCAAAACGGAGGACCGCAAAATAGATGAAGGAAAGAATTTCTGGTACGTTGGGAGCAAAATTACAGCGAAGCGAGGAGCACTTAAAAAGCAGACTGGCACAGGCAAGTTTGGCCGTTCTATCCAAAAGAAGGGTACCAGCATCAAACACAGGGCTAAAATTGAGGAAGCAATTTCTGATAACGTACATTTGAAGTAGAACATTGTATGATAATGAATCATGGACAGCGGGAAAACATAAAGAGAAGGGGGAATCGAATCATTTGAGATATGGCGCTCCTGAGGTATATTGATAATTAATTAAGTGGACTAATGATACGAAATTATCCACGGAATTGGAGTGGAAGAAACAATGTCAAGAAGAAGAAGAAGAAGAAGAAGAAGAAGAAAGGATAAGAAGACAGGATATGTGGTAAGGCATCAATGAATATCTTCCATGGTACTTGAGGGAGATGTGGAGTGTAACAATTGTATGGGAAAATGGAGACTGGAAAATATAGGGCGATTCAGCTACCTACCAAGCCATCAGTTTTATGCAACACGCAACACTTTCAAACGCCAAGCACACGAGCTTCATCTTCTCTCACTCGATACACGCAAACTCAGTCCTTTAAAAAAATGAACAGGATCTCTTTGTAGAAAATTTAATGTAGTTAAATATTGTACTGGGATACGTTTCTGCAAGGGGCCGTAGTTTTCGATTTACTCAAGAAAATCTTTAAAAAGTTATCATCAAACACGTTTTCTTTGAATAACTCAAAAACCTTGGTCTCCAGTGGAAACGGACCCCAGTACAAAATTTAAGTACATTACATTTCCTACAAAAAGTTTCTGTTCATATTTTCTGCATTTTATGTATAGCGAGCTAGGGAATATGAAAATCTCACACGTGGTATTTGAAGGCGTTGCAGGTTCCATAAAATGATGGATAGGGGCAGCTGAGTCACCCAGTATACAACATGAAGAGCTTGTATGGGAGACTAATTCTGGGCAAGTCACATCAAACCAGTCAGAAGATGAAGACGATAAAAAAATCCAAACCTCCATCAGGGTTGCGCCACTGACACGTAACTTATGAACTGTGATAGAGGTTTCTCTGAAGCATTTAGGGGCTGATGTACTGAACAAATGGGAATTTTTGTTTCACATAAAGTAGCAGTTCATAAACTGCTCCATGCATCATCGTATAGCCTAATATGGAATCTAAATTCTTTCTTAGAGATCGAAATGTCACCCGCAATCAGACACAATGCATCGTAGAAAGTTCGATACATATACGAACTTGGCCATACATTCTCGCGGGACATGGCTCGCGAGACAAGCGCGAAGAATAACGAGCTAATGAAACCCGAGGAGGTATCAGGTTTCGGAAGAGTCGGAATTTACTGGCTGACACTCGGTTCCATTTTCCCAAACTGTCACGGCAGAGCGTGGCGCGGCGGTCGCTTTCGCAAGAACATCCAGCGGCAATCCGTGTTCCCCAGCGGACGCAGATTAGTCACAAGACGGCCGAGGCTAATCTGATCTGGGGGAACAGCCGGAAGGACCGGCCGCCGTATTAATCTCTCTGTGTGTCCGGCGCTCCCCCCTTTATGTCACTTTTATGACGGTCCCACAACGGTACCTCACAGCTCGCCGGGGACTCTCCTACAAGGGCCGCGGAGGTCCGGTCCCAGGTGTGCACCGACTCGCATGCTCGCATGCCCGTCTGGCAGGCAATGGATTTACTACGCGTCACAGAGGGCCCGTTCTGAGCCACGCTGACCACCGCTTCCGAAGCGCACCGTCGACAATCCTGTTTCGTAACTGTAGATGTAACGTCACCGGTTTTTCTGGTTGGTAGTTGATAGATTAGTATTGATCGGCCCTGGCTAAAACTCGGCGCCGGTCGAAGTGGCCGTGCGGTTCTAGGCGCTGCAGTCTGGAACCGCGAGGCCGCTACGGTCGCAGGTTCGAATCCTGCCTCGGGCATGGATGTGTGTGATGTCCTTAGGTTCGTTAGGTTTAACTAGTTTTAAGTTCTAGGGGACTAATGACCTCAGAAGTTGAGTCCCATAGTGCTCAGAACCAGCCATAAAACTCGGCGATAGTCGGTAGAGCGATGACACTGTTATTAGGTAAATACGACGTTACAAAAAACAGTGCTGAACTGTACTCTCGAGGTGTCCGTGATATTTACTTCACCAACTGTGACCAATATTACGCTACTCGTCGTAATTAACTCGTTTATATTCGATGGGTTAACAGTCGCTATTAAAATATTAATGATAAATTCAATTCAGTTCTACCAACACCAACTTCCCCATAGTTTGGTTTTAATTTCAAATCTCTAATAAGTCGTAACATTGCAATTTCTTCCTAACGTCAAAGAGTTTTTATATATGCGCCGAGCGCTTCAGTCAAATATTATCGCAGCACGCAAAAGATCACAGTTATGGCTCTAAACAATTTTGTAATTTGGAATCACAAATGCGTAAATTGGCACGAAAGGGTGGTTTATTTCACAATAACAATCACTTCCTAACAAGACAGTGAGGAAGAAGCTTTCCCAGGTGGTGGTGGTGGGCGGATTATAAATTATCTGCTTTAAAGCTATTGCGAAGTTCCAGACCATTTGCAATTACGAATGAAGTTAATCGTCTATCATTCTTCAATGCCTAACTAGAGTTGAGTTCGAGTTATCTACTTAAAAAGTTCGCTTCGGTCTAATATAAAGCAGTCCTCTATCTGAATTCTAAACGATGTTATAGTTGAAGTCAATGTTTCGTTTCACTGCGTCATAGTAGATCGCACTTATCAATCCTCGAAACACAATATAACCGCGCCTACATGTACGAGGATTCAAACAAGTCTAACCAGATTCGGCTAACTCTCGTAACGTAGTGACAATGGATCAAATTTTCCTTGGCCACTACTCACGATTCTCAAAGAGTACTCACATGAAGTATTCTTTGAGATCGTTGGTTCTACTTTGCTAATTTTAATTATAATGATTTTGCGATATACTATTATATTGAATTTAAGTTTACTGAGATTCTATCTTTCTTTTGTAAGTTGATAAATTACTAAGGATAATTTCAATTACTGGTTATTATCCAAATAATAGTGTTCAATGGGATTTTGATTACTTGTTCACTTTTCATGGAACTTGGAACTTGTTTTGGTGAAATTTTTGGGGTACTGGTTGCTATTTTTTCTTTTTTCAATTTTCGTCCCAGGAAGTGGCATTACATAGTTCTGATTATTTATATAAGACCAAACAACGCTGTAATTCTGCCAACCTTATCTCGGTACAGAGGGTGTACTGATACACGAGTAATACAAACAAAAAGGTGACTCTCGGATACAAGATCATGCCCATAAGCAAGAGAATAAAAATTGTGCGATATACAAGTTTCTTGGAGTGTTTCTGGAGACTGGAACATACACAAAGGTCCAGCAGGGCTGTGATTGTCGTGTTGTTGTTGTTGTGGTCTACAGTCCGAAGACGCGTTTGATGCAGCTCTCCGCGCTGCTCTATCCTGTGCAAGCCTCTTCAGCCCCGAATAACTACTGCAACCTACGTTCTTCTGAATCCACTTACTATATATATCTCTTGGTTTCCCTTTGCAATTCCCCCCCCCCCCCCCCCCCCGCCCGCCACCCCACTTCATCCAATACTAAACTGATGATCCCTGGATGCCACAGAATGTCTGCTATCAAGCGATCCTTTCTTCCAGTCAGGTTGAGCCACAAATTTCAGCCGGCCGGGGTGGCCGAGCGGTTCTAGGCGCTACAGTCTGGAACCGCGCCACCTCTACGGTCGCAGGTTCGAATCCTGCCTCGGGCATGGATGTGTGTGATGTCCTTAGGTTAGTTAGGTTTAAGTAGTTCTAAGTTCTAGGAGACTGATGACCTCAGAAGTTAAGTCCCATAGTGCTCAGAGCCATTTGAACCACAAATTTCATTCTCCCCGATTCTGTTCATTACCTGCTCATTAGTTGCGTGATCTACCCGCGTATTCTTCAATATTCTTCTGCAGCGCCACATTTCAAAAAAGCTTCTATTCTCTTCCCGTCTAAGCTGTTAATTATCTACGTTTCTCTTCCATACATGGCTAAATTCCACACAAACATTCCCAGAAAAGACGTCCTAGCAGTTAAATTTAAAATATCTTTTCTTCAGAAACGCTTTCCTTCCCAGTCTACATTTTTTATCTTCTCCTCTTCGGCCGTCATCCGTTATTTTACTGCCAAATAGCAAAACTCATCCACTACTCCAAGTGTCTCATTTCCTAATCTAATTCCCACAGCATCACCTGCTTTAATTCGACTACATTCCGTTATCTTCATTTCGCTTTTGTTAATGTTGCCTTTTATCCTTCTTGCAAGACACCGTCTATTCCGTTCAACTGCTCTTCCAAGTCCTTTGCTGTCTCTCACAAATTACAATGTCATCGGCAAACCTCAAAGTTTCTATTTCTCCTCCATGGACTTTAATTTCTAATCCAAATTTTTCTTATTTTTTTCCTTCACTGCTTGCTCAATATAAAGACTGAACAACAGTGGGGAAAGGCCTCACTTCCTTCTCAGCCACTACTTCCCTTTCATGCCCGTGGTTCTTATAACTGCCGTCTGGTTGCTGTACAAGTTGTAAATAGCCTTTCGTTCTCTGTATTTTACCCCTGCTACCTTCAGAATATCAAAGAGAGTATTTCAGCCTCATTGTAAAATGCTTCCTCTAAGTCTACAAATGCTTTAGATATAGGTTTGCCATACCTTAACCTATTTATGACCTAACTCGTATAGTCAGTATTGTTTCAAGTGTTCCTACATTTCTCCGGACTAAAAAACTGATCTCTCCCCGAGGTCGTCTTCTTCTAGTTTTTTCGTTCCTCTATGAAGAATTCGTGTTAGTATTTTGCATCCATGACTTCTTAAACCGATAGTTCGGTAATATTCACACCTGTCAGCGTATGTCAGCGAAACTTAGTAGATATCCTGATGTGTGAATGCGGAATCTATTTATGCTGGAAAACAGTTAGTTTCTATTTTGCCCACTAGATGCAAATTTGAGGCTGTGAGTGCAATAAAAACGTATTGAAATGTTTGCATATGTAGTGGATTAGGAACAGGACGTCGGCGGAAAAAGTCAAACAAGTGCGGAAAGCATAATGCTGATTTTATTATTAACCGGCGCTTACGTAATTTGTTCAGTGTGAGCACTGGAGACGTCGACGAGATGCTGTACCCATAATATGACATGATCAACAGTTGCTCGCAGCAGTTCCGGCGGAATATGAGCAACGTATTCCTATCTACTGGCCCTTTGGTTAGGTAGAGAGCGAACATGCCCCTGGTAAGAGTGTTCTATTAGCTATCCCTACAGCCAGAAGTCAAATGATTCACATCAAGTGATCCTGCAGGCCACATATCTGGAAAACCTCTGGAGATAACACGTTCGTGGAAGGTTGCCCTCTAGGTGTATTCTTTTGAACAAGAACGGAGCGAGAATAAAGATGCTTGCGAATACACACTAATGGTTGCGTATAGAGTAGCAACCGCAGAATGCCGGTAGTCAACTACACAGACAACGTCCATCAAAATGGCTAGGTCTGAAGATGATCACGTAAGAATCGAAACTGGTCACCTTTGAATGAATGCACCTTGCTATCTAGACTCTTATAATTATTTTCAAGCAACCATTATTGTTTGAAGCAGCAAACTGGTGAAGTGCATTCTTGTGAGTCAGTGTCCTCAGTTCTTTGATGCTATATTGCAGGTAACACAGTTTTTCCCTGATAATATTACAAAATACACAAAATAACATTTAGAAATGATGTTTATCTATTTCGTTATTTCGAAAATTTATTTATCCGAATTGTTATACAATTATGAACCTTTTCATTGACCAACATTGACTACTGAATGAAGTTTCCTTTTATTATTGTTTTGAAAAGAATCACGGATGACAAGTAGCTGTTTAAATGGTTGGACGAGGTGCTAGGTAATGAAGATTGTAGCGATCTATAGTCAATTTAGAAAGTGCTCAAAATTATGAAAGTGAGCAGTCTTCGTACGAAACTCATATTATCGATAAATTTGACTTGTGTGTTTTTAAAGATGGTTTGCGATGGAACCATCGACCTCTAATTCAAAGCAGGGGAGTGAGAAGAGCTCAACATAACGTTGTCACGCATTTACTGGGAGTCATAGACGAAGCAAAACCCGCCAAGTATCCAGTTGATTGTTTTCAGCTTTTTTTCACAGACGAAGTTTTATAAGAAATGTAAGCTGTAGTAATATTTACATATCTACCATTCGTTCTAAATATTCCAGATAAAGTTAGGCTGCAGACACTAACATTACAGAAATCAAGGAATGTTTAGAACTTTTCTTGGCAGGTGCTCTACGAACATCACACACAAATTCACAAGATCTTTGGGCTGCAGACGGTACTAAGGTGAAATACTTCAGACTTTCAATTGGCAAAAGTCTATTTAGTTTTTCCTGACATGTCTCAGATTTGATGTCATTTGACGTGATGAGGAACAGATTTCATCGGAAAGAAACTGACGTTTTAGCCACTCTTCAACTCTTGATCGATCATTTTAATGATAACTGCAAGAAACAGTTTAACGAAACCAGTTACAGTGGATGAAATGGTGGATGCATTCATGGGTATATGTGGACTTCTGCAATACTTTCTATCGAAACCGGTAAAATATGGTATAAAAACATTTGGAATTACAGATGCGAAGATGTTTTATGCTAGTCACTTAGAAATATACTTCGAATTTTTTCAAAGAAAATTCCCCAGTAGCTGTATGAATGATTTTTATTAAATCTGCGACCGGTTTCGCACCACTTATCGGCGCATCCTCAGGTAATATACGCTATTTATAACATAGTAACATTAAACATTGCCCTGTAGCCACTCCCCACCATTCACGTCCAATATACCGTCATCTGGTGAAAGCGGTAGTTAAAATTTAAAAATTTTTAAAAACAATTTTTAAATGATGGGAGCGGCAATGACCAAGCAAGTTGAGAAGAGTCGCACAGCAGCGGACACTGCCTGAATACTGTGGATGGGCCATGTCTCTGTGACAACACATCGCACATTTTTGTCAAAAGGGTGTTGATATTCAGATCCAAATCTGGCAGAAATATAACGCGATAATTGGTTCACATCCATTCCACTTACGGTTCACCTGTTGGAAAATGAAAAATGGTAATGGTTGAAACAATTCGTAAAAAGAAGTGCAATTGCTCCGCTTATGACAATAGCAAAAAACTGTCCTTTGGAATCCAGCATCTTTGCTTTTAGGGAGAATATGACACTTGTTTCATATATGCCTAAGAAAAACAGTCTTTCTTAGATTGTCTACTTTACATGATTATGATGGTACTGACAGTGATTCGGAGAAGTCATTGCCAGAAACCATAACTTTTTATAGCGGTACTAAATCTGGCAAGGACGAAGTTGATGAGACGAAATGTACATACTCTTTGATAAGAATTACCATAAGGCGGCTATTTACAATTTTTTCCTCTATTCTGAATATCGCTAGAATCAATGGATATGTAATCTACAAGAGTAATTCAAACTCAACCATTCCCAGAAAAAGACTAAACATTCTTGGCAAAGAACTGTTGCTTGATTATTAGGCACTGAGGGTCAATCAGCTAAATACTCCAGCTGCAGACTGGCAGGGAGCTGGTGTTGAGTGGAAGGGTACTGGGCTACAAATATATTGACATATTTATTAGAAACACAAACCAATTTATTAAAACACAAAAGACAATCTCAGCAGCTACCCCCTTCCCACCAGGATTAATTTAATTAATGTTCAACAACACAGCTGTTGGCTGATATTACATAACTTTCAGAAATGACTGACTGAAATTTTATATATATATTTGAGAACAGCATTAAGTTAAAAAAATTTGACAGGTGCTTAACAGTGGTCTAACCAGATCACAAGTCTACAAAACTGTTCTGCATATTCCACATTACAAATTTTAAACGCATGTTGAAAGTAGCTAACAGGTTGTCAGCGATCAACTATCACGTGACTGTTTGCAGATAATCAGAAGGAAGATCACCGCTTCCAAGCAAGCGGAATAACCTGACAACGTTAAATTCGAAGCGTGATACAAGAGGGAGCTACAGAGCCAAGCAATTTGTCTTTCTTCATTTAAGTGTGGATGGCGATTACCACTAGAGAGATAGCCTCTCTTACAGGCATTTATCGTACCCATGACCCTTCAGCCGGACCCACAGTATGAACAATAAAACGTCAAGCTAGCCTGCAACATACGAAGCACTAATTAAGAACTTGCATTTACGACACAAATAGACACTACAAATACACTTGAAAAGGGCGAACGTTGCGCATGAAGCACCTGATTCCAAAATAAACAACAAATTTTAATTATAGGTGGGGCCAAACTTAATTAAACAGCTCGAGCACCAGTGGTTTAATCACACACATTCACAGAAACGTAACTTCAGTGAGATCATTTAATACTATTGAATGAAGATGTTTACATGTCACGATGGATAACAAGCCGTTGATCGAGCGGTTCTCAACTTGCGCTTCGATCTGCAAGAAATTACGGTGAACGTCCGACTGCTATGTCCGTGATTGTGTTTTGTGGCGCAGTGGCTATTCCAACTGGATCGGCAAGTGTAGTGGTGGGGAGACTCAGGAGTTGAATTGGATAACCAAACGTTTAGAGTGTAAGCAACCGTAGTTCTCACGCGGGACAAGTGGTGCTGCAGCACACCATTCTCTGATGTTTGTACAGACAAGACAAATGTCAAACACAGTTGATCTCTTGGGGTGCATGTGGCGACAGGTACCCCCTGTCTACAGGTTGCTGGCTGCTGGCTCTGATCAGAATACCAAAAAGCTGTCAGGGCTCTCACTTCTGCCTGTCTGCCTGGGGAGGCGTACCTCCCCTTTCAAATCAACTTAGTCGGAAATGGAATTTCCGAAGGTGTCAAAAAATGTAACATCTTCGGAAATGCCATTTTTGACTTTGTTATGTTGATTTGAAAATGGGTCTCGGCCCGAAAGTAGTCTTCGGATGAAAAATAAAATATTTGCAACCTGGACTGGTTTTTAGTTCTATTGATTAATAGAATTGCTGACCCGTGTTACTCCAGCATGGTGGAAGTTCGTAAAATTCATGACAACTAAAAAATAAAAAAAAGTACATAGGAACACAAACAGGTAAAAACGGGGCGAGTTATTAAATTTCAGTGTCAGAAAAAATGTGCAGCTGATATAAGAATTAATATAATGGAAAGAAGGTATGGATTGACAAAAATATCTTCTACAAGAAATGTATATCCAGAAATACTAAACTAAAACAGCACAGAACAGTGGTAAGACCAGAATATTCCTATGCATGTGGGTGCTTAACGATGAACTATAAGCTGCACAGAGTCAAGGTACTTGGAAGACGGATTACTATAAAACCAGTTGGCGCAACAAAAACTACAGATGTTTGGAATGTGGCACTTACTGAGGAAACCTAGCAAAATATTCAGAGAATCGGAAGTAATGGCAAAGCGAAGTTTAATCTTCTATTAACACCTCTATTGAAGAAAAGAGGAGAGGCTAGTGAAATAAGTATTCCTGAACTTTCGAAGCAAGAAATAAACAATAGCATAACATAAATCAGAGAAGAACTGAAATGAAACGGAAGCAATAGAAGCAAAGCTTTTTTAAGAATAAAGCTCTGCCGGCCGCGGTGGTCGAGCGGTTCTAAGCGCTTCAGTCTGGAACCGCGCGACTGCTAAGGTCGCAGGTTCGAATCCTGCCTCGGGTATGGATGTGTGTGATGTCCTTAGGTTAGTTAGGTTTAAGTAGTTCTAATTTCAAGGGGATTGATGACCTCAGATGTTAGGTCCCATAGTGCTCAGAGCCATTTGAACCAATAAAGCTCTAAATTTAGCAGGCTTTCAAGGCAAAACACACAAGGTATCGGAACCAACACGGACAAAACAAAGGGAAAGACGACTTGGGGAGAAGATGAATTTGTGGAAAAACAGGAAACAACAACATAGAAAGAAGAGGGAGTGAAGTTGGTACGTGGCTCCTAGTTGGTCAGTAGTTGATGTGGTCTTCAGTCCTGAGACTGGTTTGATGCAGCTATTTATGCTACTCTATCCTGTGCAAGCTTCTTCATCTCCCAGTACTTACTGCAACCTACATCCTTCTGAATCTGCTTAGTGTATTCATCTCTTGGTCTCCCTCTACGTAAGATGACAAAAAAATGGGGACGCTGGGATTAAGGTCTGATCGGAGATGAAGTTGATACAGGGAACGACGTCGCGACGGGCCGCATCAAACCAGTCAGAAGAGTGATGACACAAAATTTTCCTACTTCTATCGGAGAAATGAAAGAGAGAGAGAGAGAGAGAGAGAGAGTGTGTGTGTGTTTTACATGCGCATACGTGCGTAATCGTCACTCTGAAGCGGCTTGTGTTGCTTGCGTTTGTTGATGAAGTCAGAGGGGACGGGAGGGGCGTGAATCATCAGTCACAGTGGGAAATAAAACACAACGGGAGAGTCCGGGGTGAGCTCTGTGGGAGAGTGGTATTAAGGAGGCCGCGCCTGGCGTTACATCACGTGGCGCAGTGTGTGCCGGCGTGTAGTAACGGCGCATCCGTGTGCCCAGGGCGTCGCTGAGCCGTGTACTGGCTCGCTCTGTACACACCTCAGCCGCGGGCACTGGGCAGACGCAGCTGCGCTCCAGACGCAGACGCAGCCGGGCAGACCCACAACAAATGTCTGCCCCGCCTGGGCCCTGACCCACTGGCTCCACAGCCAAGTAGCACACGCCGCCGCGCCTCCACCTCCCGTCTGTCGGCCACTAATGGTCAATTTACCCTACAAACTAACTATAGAATGGAGCTTATTAGCAGATTATAACTGGATGCCGGACGGGCTCTCGAACTCGGGATATTGAAGTTCGCAAGCAAGAGGTAGAGCTATCGGGGGGGGGGGGGGGGGGGGCACGTCCTGAGTAGTGCCTGGAACGCAGACACTTTCTGCATCCGCACCTACATGACTACCCTGCAATTCGCAATGAAGTGCCTAACAGGGGGTACACAAAACCGCCTTCAAGCCATTTCTCTATCATCAATGACAAAATCCGCTACAGCTGTAAAATTATTCATATTTATTTCTAAAAAAGAAAACACAATCCGGTTTCACGACCTGCGCCCCATCTTTAGGTGCATATTAAAATGTGACTCCATAAATGATCCGTAACTGAGGTTAAAACAGGTTAAAATACGTTACAATAGTGCATCCCTGGTACATGGCATGAAACAGGATATCTTCTTCGACGGCCAATAAACTGCAGTTGGTGAAGACAACAACTCGGCCGTGGCGTTCCTCTTGCCGGTTGCTCAGGTGGGAAGAAGTGACCCTCACGCGTCTTCAGATTGGGCACTGTTCTCTCACACATAGCTTTCTATTACGGCGGGAGGATCCCCCGTTTTGTGATCCTTGTGGTGTTCACATCTCTGTCCGCCAAATTTTAACAGACTGCATTTTATACCGTGATGCAAGGGCAGAAGCACAAGTTGATGGGAATCTGCCCTGCGTTTTAGCTAATGATGAGACGTGCGTGTCTAGGGTTTTAAAGTTTTGTGATGTGTCTGGACTCTGGCCTAAACTTTTAGGCAGGAGGTTTTAGTGTATTGCAAAGTGGCTGGCTCCTCCCTTTTTTCCTCGAGGTCAGCCAGCCACTTCCATCTGCTATATTGTTTTAGCTCCCTCTACCACTTTCTTCCTGTGTTGTCCATGTTTCACTGCTGGCGGCATGCTTCGTCCCACACTCCGGTGTGGGTAGGCACATATTTTTCCAAGCTTGTTACCTGTGTTTTACGTTCTGTTTTATCTTACTGTTCTGAGTCTTTTCTTGACACCCGTCTCAACCTGTTACTGAGCAGGCGCTGAAGACCTTGCCGTCGAGCGCCCATACAACCCTCTCCATCCATCCATCCATCCATCCATCCGTCCATCATCTATCCAAGGCCAGCCAGAAAGCCTCTCGCTGAGCAGCACAACGGTCTGGGCTGAAAGGCGTGTCACATATGTCTCTCGAACACAATCTTGCATACACACTCACCAGATCCTTACCTAGCACAACCCAAAGTCGGCATTTCAACTTTGGGTTGTGCTTTCTGGCAACCCTAGGATCGCGGAGGATTCCTATCATGTAACCGGGTTGCACTAGACGGCAAGTTGGAAAAGAGTGAGTTAGAGACAGAAGTGATATAGGTGTGTATGATCAACCCCCTTCCCTCAAAAATATTTCTCTTCTTCATACTTCCTCTGTGTTACCACGCCGGCCGGAGTGGCCGTGCGGTTCTAGGCGCTACAGTCTGGAACCGGGCGACCGCTACAGTCGCAGTTTCGAATCATGCCTCGGGCATGGATGTGTGTGATGTCCTTAGGTTAGTTAGGTTTAATTAGTTCTAAGTTCTAGGCGACTGATGACCTCAGAAGTTAAGTCGCATAGTGCTCAGAGCCATTTGAACCATTTGTGTTACCACATATGACGTGTCACTGATCTCATTTGTACTAAGACTGCAGTGCACGCGAGATGCCTGTTTGCTTCCATGGCCCTAAGTGGGACGCATAAGTTCTAATAAATGTTGCCGCACGAAGTGGCCTCGCGGTTTGAGGCGCCATGTCCCGGATTGCGCGGCCCCTCCCGCCGGAGGTTCGAGTCCTCCCTCGGGTATGACAGAGTGTCTCTCTTCTTAGCATAAGTTAGTTTAAGTAGTGTGTTAGTCTAGGGACCGATGGCCTCATCAGTTTGGTCCCATAGGAATTCACACACATTTCAATATTTTTTAATAAACGTTTACCAAACTGCAGTCATCTTTAGTAGGTGTCCCCTTGAGCAGAAAACAGCACTTAGGTCGTGAATCCGTAATGCTGAGGCTGTGAGAAACTCTTTGCGAACAACTGTTATTCTAGAAATGATTAAATTTCCAATCAGTTTGTTTATACGGAATGTCACTCGCTTTTTATTGGCAGAACAAGAGAAACTGCACAATTACACACCTTTTTAGAGTCACAAAAGATGTCTATTCTTCATAAAATTAATGAGCTGCATATTTCCGTAATTAGTATCACACTGTTCTCAACTATATCTCCAAACAACCACGCTTTGCTAATAAAGTCGTAACTAACACTGACCGCGGCAGACTACTTGTCTGTCTTCCGACAGTGCCGAACCAGCTCTAATTTACACACTACACATTGCTAACTAAGTTTTAACTGATACCACGGCGGACAACATGTCCGTCCTCCAAAACTGCCGAACGAGCACTTAATCTTACAGCCGAACCACTTCTCCAGCCATCCAAGTTAGGCGCGATCCGAAGACCATCGAAGTGCTTTATCTTCCTTCCCGTTTTGCACTTGTTTGTGATTCTACTGGTTATTAATAGTTGTGAAATAATTAATGATAGCACGCTATTGAGAGATACTTTAAATATGACATGCAAGTAAATACGCTATGTAGTTTGTCTAATATTAAGTTAATAGAAGATTATCATTCTGGCGCGCAACTTCCGAATGTAGCAGCCAGTCGCGGAGAAGGACCACAACTTAGGCGGTCTTTCTTAGGATACCCGTACCTAACAAATCATCTGTTACCGGCACCTCACACCACATTAAGTCGTCTTGCAACCCCTGCCTTCTCACCTGCTCTAAGAAGAGCTTCTTGAACCTCAATATTATGGCTACAAAGTCAGAAATATTACACCCGAGGTTGTTGTTGTTGTTGTTGTTGTTGTGGTCTTCAGTCCTGAGACTGGTTTGATGCAGCTCTCCATGCTACTCTATCCTGTGCAAGCTTCTTCATCTCCCAGTACCTACTGCAACCTACATCCTTCTGAATCTGCTTAGTGTATACATCTCTTGGTCTCCCTCTACGATTTTTACCCTCCACGCTGCCCTCCAATACTAAACTGGTGATCCCTTGATGCCTCAGAACATGTCCTACCAACAGATCCCTTCTTCTGGTCAAGTTGTGCCACAAACTTCTCTTCTCCCCAATCCTATTCAATACTTCCTCATTAGTTATGTGATCTACCCATCTAATCTTCAGCATTCTTCTGTAGCACCACATTTCGAAAGCTTCTATTCTCTTCTTGTCCAAACTGTTTATTGTCCATGTTTCACTTCCATACGTGGCTACACTCCATACAAATACTTTCAGAAATTACTTCCTGACACTTAAATCTATACTCGATGTTAACAAATTTCTCTTCTTCAGAAACGCTTTCCTTGCCATTGCCAGTCTACATTTTATATCCTTTCTACTTCGACCATCATCAGTTATTTTGCTCCCCAAATAGCAAAACTCCTTTACTACTTTAAGTGTCTCATTTCCTAATCTAATTCCCTCAGCATCACCCGACTTAATTCGACTACATTCCATTATCCTTGTTTTGCTTTTGTTGATGTTCATCTTATATCCTCCTTTCAAGACACTGTCCATTCCATTCAACTGCTCTTCCAAGTCCTTTGCTGTCTCTGACAGAATTACAATGTCATCGGCGAACCTCAAAGTTTTTATTTCTTCTCCATGAATTTTAATACCTACACTCGAGGTATGAATTAAAAAACGCATTCAGTCACAATTTTTCGTGTTTTATTCAGTGCACGATGCACTTCTGACCCTGTGGGTCCATCTTCAGGTGTAATTCGACATAATACACGCTTTACGTGTTCTCTTGAATGAGATGAACTGCATAATCCTGTCATAACAAGGTCTGATGTTAGGTTATGAATTTCCTAAGTCAGACGCGGAAAAATCGTGCGAAATAGTGGAAAAGATGAATAGTGTAAACTTGCCAAATAACCAAGAAAAGCGTTTTTAACCTTTTGGTAACAGTATAAGGTTTTTCCTCCATCGTTTTCAAGCATATCACTTCATTCAAGAGGCACATTCGCAAACACATGTTTGTAAATACTTCACAGATGTTTTTGTGCATGGTGTGGTCAAAGATGCATTTTTCGTAGTGCTAAAGATATAATTATTAAACAGCTGACATATGCAGGAAACAATTGACATATGCAGGGAATAACTTAAGAACACATCTTTAAAATTACTGAAATAGCTGTGGCTTGCGAAATCTGTTTGTTCATTTAATATCGATTCTGGTTTTTTGATTTTGTGGAGGTATATCTCTAGTTGTTCTAACAGATTTAGGGTCTTACCATTGGCATACCTTTGGCATCTTTGACCACACCATGTACAAAAACATCTGTGGAGAGTTCACAAACATGTGTTTGCGAATGTGGCTCTTCAATGAAGTGACATGCTTGAAAACGATGGAGGAAAAAACTTATGCTGTTACTAAAACGTTAGAAACGCTTTTCTTGGAATTTGGTAAGTTTACACTATTCATCTTTTCCACTATTTCACACATATTTTCCGTGTCTAACTTACGAAATTCGTAAACTAACATCAAACCTTTTCGTGACAGGAATATGCATTTCATCTCATTCAAGGGAACAAATAAAGTGCGTATTAAGACGAATTATACCTGAAGATGGACCCACAGGGACCGAAATGCATCATGTACTGAATAAAACACGAAAAATTGTGACTGAACGCGTATGTTAATCATACCTCGAGTGTATTGAGTACAGTCACGTTTGAAGTTGCAAAATGTGGATAAAATTAAAAAGAAATATTACAACTTATTTAGCGTATTTTAACCTCTGTTTTGCATCATTACTGGGGCCAACATTTTAATATGCACCTGAAGATGCAGACAAGTCGTGAAACCGGGTTGAGCTCTCCTTTTTGGAAATAAATATAAATATTTTTAAAACTGCAGCGGATTTTATCGTTGATGATGAATAACAGTTGTGGATGTGCCGTGAAGAGAGACATTTCTCTCTGCTCCACTCTCGAAAAGCGTGCGGTAAATAAGAAAACTTCGGTCTTTCCTTGCGAGCTCTGATTTCTCTTATTTTATTACATGACCACTTCTCCCTATGAAGATGGAAGTCAACAAATCACTTTCTCATTCGGAGAAGAAAATCGGTGACTGAAGGTTCGTGAAAAGATCTCGCCCCAACAAAAAACGGCTTTGTGTTAGTGACTGCCACCCATCTCGGGTATCGTATCCGTGACACTCTGTCCCCCATTTGGCGGTAATAGGAAAGGAGCTGGCCTTCTTTTAACTTTTTCCATACCCTCCGTCAGTCCTATTTTATACTCCAGAAGAGGTCCGACTAGTGTAATGTAGACAATATCTGTAGTAAACGTGTCGTACCTTCGAAGTGTACTCAGAATAAAATGCAGGCGTTAGTTTGCTTTACCCACAAAAATACCTACGTGATACTTCCAATTTAAGTTATTTATATTTGTAATCCCTAATTATGTAGTCGAACTGACAGCTTTTAGATTTTCTGTAGTTTATCGTGTAATCGAAATTTAACGAATGACTCAACACTTTTCATTATTTAGAGTCAATTGCCACTACTCGCATCATAGAGTTATTTGTCTAAACCATTTTGCAATTTGTTTTTGTTCTGATGACTTTACGAGACCGTAAATGACAGCATCATTCACAAACAATCTAAGAGGGTTGCTCAGATTCAAAATGGTTCAAATGGTTCTGAGCACTATGGGACTTAACATCTGATGTCATCAGTCCCCTAGGACTTAGAACTACTTAAACCTAACTAACGTATCTAACCTAACGACACCACACACATCCATGCGCGAGGCAGGATTCGAACCTGCGACCGTAGCGGTCGCGCGGTTCCGGACTGAAGCGCTTAGAACCACTCGACCACCGCGGCCGGCTCCATCACTTTCAGTCGAATACCACGAGCAGTAGCCTTTCTGATAGGAAGTCTCGAATCTAGTCGCACAGCTGAAACGATGCTCCAATTTCATTAGAAGCCGCTTGTGAGAATCTGTGTCAAAAGTCTTCTGGAAATCTAGAAATATGGAATCATTTTGAGATCTCTGTCGATAGCACACATTACTTCTTGCTAATAAAGAGCTAGTCGTATTTCGCAAGAATGATGTTTTCTGAATCCGTGCTCACTATGTGTCGTTTTCTTCGAGCAAGTTCATAATGGTCGAACACAGTATATGTTCCAAAATCCTACGGCAAATATACGTCAGCACTGGCCGCGACAGGCGAGGTACCGTCTTCGTCATTAATTTTTTTAAGTCGACTCACACTTGGTTGAGCGGAACAGCTCGTCAAAACTTCCACGATGCATTTAAAACGGTACCATTTACAGATATAGGCAACGGAAAGGAGCGGAACGTCAAAGTGAAGGTTCCTCGGGAAGAAGGTTTTGACACTGCTCGTCGTTCGCTAACCTATGTAGTTAACCATTTTCACCATGCTTACGCTTGGTGTAGTAGTGTATTTCGTTCTTATTCTGTATCTTGATTTGTTTACGTGACGCACTGCGAATGTACTATGAGTATTGCATTCGGCAGGACGACGGTTCAATCCCGCGTCCGGCCATCCTGATTTAGGTTTTCCGTGATTTCCCTAAATCGCTCCAGGGAAATGCCGGGATGGTTTCTTTGAAAGGGCACGGCTGACTTCCTTCCCCATCCTTCCCTAAACCGATGAGACCGATGACCTCGCAATTTGGTCTCTTCCCCCAAGACAGCCCAACATCCTATGAGTACTCTGAATTTTTTCCATTTTCTTTCATAAGAGGAGCCCGAGATGTGAGCGCAAGAAGTGCTTTAGGCTATAGAATATCTCGACCAGCTTACAGGGTAGCTATAATTCTACTTTCGCTACTTGATCCAGTGTAGGCGGTAAACTATTTACCGCACGGCTACCCAACTTCATAGGAAAGACGTAGAGGCTGTGCGCTCCAGGATTCGCGTTGTTGGTAGTATTAGTGTCATGACTTGCCGTTAGGCGCCGGTACTGGCGCGGCGACGCAGGACTGAAACACGAGCATGTGTGTGCATTACAGTTGCTGATAGTCAGTAAGGGTCTGGACAAAGTGAGCAGGGCTTTACTCGTAAGGCTGTTTTATCAAAATAACAATAGTACTGCTGCTCTTCAGGAGTGTAGACGCATTAATGTAACACAGAAAGGTCCTCTTTCCGCACCGGAGTTGAAGAATCGGGTTCTGAAGTTTCATCCAATGGTTTATTTTTTATTTCACTTCCGCATCCCCTTACAAATGTTTCCACAAACTTTAGTAGTCCTACGATCTGGAGACCTAAAGTCCAGTGCGTATGTGTTCTTCAATAATACACTCCTGGAAATGGAAAAAAGAACACATTGACACCGGTGTGTCAGACCCACCATACTTGCTCCGGACACTGCGAGAGGGCTGTACAAGCAATGATCACACGCACGGCACAGCGGACACACCAGGAACCGCGGTGTTGGACGTCGAATGGCGCTAGCTGCGCAGCATTTGTGCACCGCCGCCGTCAGTGTCAGCCAGTTTGCCGTGGCATACGGAGCTCCATCGCAGTCTTTAACACTGGTAGCATGCCGCGACAGCGTGGACGTGGACCGTATGTGCAGTTGACGGACTTTGAGCGAGGGCGTATAGTGGGCATGCGGGAGGCCGGGTGGACGTACCGCCGAATTGCTCAACACGTGGGGCGTGAGGTCTCCACAGTACATCGATGTTGTCGCCAGTGGTCGGCGGAAGGTGCACGTGCCCGTCGACCTGGGACCGGACCGCAGCGACGCACGGATGCACGCCAAGACCGTAGGATCCTACGCAGTGCCGTAGGGGACCGCACCGCCACTTCCCAGCAAATTAGGGACACTGTTGCTCCTGGGGTATCGGCGAGGACCATTCGCAACCGTCTCCATGAAGCTGGGCTACGGTCCCGCACACCGTTAGGCCGTCTTCCGCTCACGCCCCAACATCGTGCAGCCCGCCTCCAGTGGTGTCGCGACAGGCGTGAATGGAGGGACGAATGGAGACGTGTCGTCTTCAGCGATGAGAGTCGCTTCTGCCTTGGTGCCAATGATGGTCGTATGCGTGTTTGGCGCCGTGCAGGTGAGCGCCACAATCAGGACTGCATACGACCGAGGCACACAGGGCCAACACCCGGCATCATGGTGTGGGGAGCGATCTCCTACACTGGCCGTACACCACTGGTGATCGTCGAGGGGACACTGAATAGTGCACGGTACATCCAAACCGTCATCGAACCCATCGTTCTACCATTCCTAGACCGGCAAGGGAACTTGCTGTTTCAACAGGACAATGCACGTCCGCATGTATCCCGTGCCACCCAACGTGCTCTAGAAGGTGTAAGTCAACTACCCTGGCCAGCAAGATCTCCGGATCTGTCCCCCATTGAGCATGTTTGGGGCTGGATGAAGCGTCGTCTCACGCGGTCTGCACGTCCAGCACGAACGCTGGTCCAACTGAGGCGCCAGGTGGAAATGGCATGGCAAGCCGTTCCACAGGACTACATCCAGCATCTCTACGATCGTCTCCATGGGAGAATAGCAGCCTGCATTGCTGCGAAAGGTGGATATACACTGTACTAGTGCCGACATTGTGCATGCTCTGTTGCCTGTGTCTATGTGCCTGTGGTTCTGTCAGTGTGATCATGTGATGTTTCTGACCCCAGGAATGTATCAATAAAGTTTCTCCTTCGTGGGACAATGAATTCACAGTGTTCTTATTTCAATTTCCAGGAGTGTATCTGCACAAAACTACTACATAAAACCCGCAATGTTCTCTGCGGTTGTTGTTGTTGTGGTCTTCAGTTCTGAGACTGGTTTGATGCAGCTCTCCATGCTACTCTATCCTGTGCAAGCTTCGTCATCTCCCAGTACCTACTGCAGCCTACATCCTTCTGAATCTGCTTAGTGTATTCATTTCATGGTCTCCCTCTACGATTTTTACACTCCACGCTGCCCTCCAATACTAAATTGGTGATCTGTTGATGCCTCAGAACATGTCCTACCAACCGATCCCTTCTTCTAGTCAAGTTGTGCCGCAAACTCCTCCTCAATCCTATTCAATACCTCCTCATTACTTATGTGATCTACCCATCTAATCTTCAGCATTCTTCTGTAGCACCACATTTCGAAAGCTTCTGTTCTCTTATTGTCCAAACTATTTATCGTCCATGTTTCACTTCCATACATGGCTACACTCCATACAAATACTTTCAGAAACGACTTCCTGACACTTAAATCTATACTCGATGTTAACAAATTTCTCTTCTTCAAAAACACTTTCCTTCCCATCGCCAGTCTACATTTTATATCCTCTCTACTTCGGCCATCATCAGTTATTTTGCTCCCCAAATAGCAAAACTCCTTTACTACTTTAAGTGTCTCATTTACTAATCTAATTCCCTCAGCATCACCCGACTTAATTCGACTACATTCCATTATCCTCGTTTTGCTTTTGTTGATGTTCATTTTGTATCCTCCTTTCAAGACACTGTCCATTCCGTTTAACAGCTCTTCCAAGTCCTTTGCTGTCTCTGACAGAATTACAATGTCATCGGCGAACCTGAAAGTTTTTATTTCTTCTCCATGGATTTTAATACCTACTCCGACTTTAGTTTCCTTTACTGCTTGCTCAATATACAGATTGAATAACATCGGGGAGAGGCTACAACCCTGTCTCACTCCCTTCCCAACCACTGCTTCCCTTTCATGTCCATCGACTCTTATAACTGCCATCTGGTTTCTGTACAAATTGTAAATAGCCTTTCTCTCCCTGTATTTACCCCTGCCACCTTCAGAGCTTTCTTTAAGTCTACAAATTCTAGAAACGTAGGTTTGCCTTTTCTTAATCCAACTTCTAAGATAAGTCGTAGGGTCAGTATTGCCTCACGTGTTTCCATATTTCTACTGAATCGAAACTGACCTTCCCCGACGTCGGCTTCTACCAGTTTTTCCATTCGTCTGTAAAGAATTCGTGTTTGTATTTTGCAGCTGTGACTTATTAAATTGATAGTTCGGTAATTTTCACATCTGTCAACGCCTGCTTTCTTTGGGATTACAATTATTACATTCTTCTTGAAGTCTTCACGCAGTATGATATCTCCCATTTCATCTTCATGTACATCCTCTTCCCTTTCTATAACATTGCCCTCAAGTACATCGCCTTTGTATAGACCCTCTATATATTCCTTCCACCTTTCTGCTTTCCCTTCTTTGCTTAGAACTGGGTTTCCATCCGAGTTCTTGATATTCATACAAGTGGCTCTCTTTTCTCCCAAGGTCTCTTTAATTTTCCTGTAGGCAGTATCTATCTTACCACTAGTGAGATAAGCCTCGACATCCTTACATGTGTCCTCTAACCATGCCTTCTTAGCCATTTTGCACTTCCTGTCGATCTCATTTTTGAGACGCTTGTATTCCTTTTTGCCTGCTTCATTAACTGCATTTTTATATTTTCTCCTTTCATCAATTAAATTCAATATTTCTTCTGTTACCCAAGGATTTGTACTAGCCCTCGTCTTCTTACCTACTTGATCCTCTGCTGCGTTCACTACTTCATCCGTCAAAGCTACCCATTCTTCTTCTACTGTATTTCTTTCCCCCATTCTTGTCAATTGTGCCCTTATGCTCTCTCTGAAACTCTGTACAACCTCTGGTTTAGTCAGTTTATCCAGGTCCCATCTCCTTAAATTCCCACCTTTCTGCAGTTTCTTCGGTTTTAATTTACAGTTCATAACCAATAGATTGTGGTCAGAGTCTACATCTGCCCCTGGAAACGTCTTACAATTTAAAGCCGGCCGATGTGGCCGTGCGGTTAAAGGCGCTGCAGTCTGGAACCGCAAGACCGCCACGGTCGCAGGTTCGAATCCTGCCTCGGGCATGAGTGTTTGTGATGTGTTAGGTTAGTTAGGTTTAACTAGTTCTAAGTTCTAGGGGACTAATGACCTCAGCAGTTGAGTCCCATAGTGCTCAGAGCCATTTGAACCATTTTTTTTTACGATTTAAAACCTGGTTCCTAAATCTCTGTCTTACCATTATGAAATGTATCTGAAACCTGTCAGTATATCCAGGCTTCTTCCGTGTATACAACCTTCTTTTATGATTCTTGAACCAATGGTTGGCTATGATTAAGTTGTGTTCTCTGCGGTATCAGTAAATAATTAAATAGTTCAGCTTCTGTGCTCTACTTAAGACACGCCACCACGTTATCGCCTCTGAAATGTGAGGGATGTTCTGAACCAAAATCTCATAATAGAATGTAGTTTCTGAGCAGTGTCTGTAAAAACTTCCACTTAGGCCCTGAGGACTGGCCGAAACGAATAGCTTCCAGGATATCGCGTTCCCACATGAGGGGAGCGGTAAACATTTAGTTACTACTGGTACACGACGTAACCGGTAATGGACGTGACGGTAAAAGAATCACAGGAGTTTAGTAGACTGCGACCGTAAGGTCAGCAGTTACGTTCGATCGTTACTGCCACGGGTTTTACGCTGATGCTCAGTCGCCGTCGCGTTCAATCCGTGTCTTGCCCCGGCATTGCCGACCTTTAACGGGAAAAGCGAGGTCGTTTCTGGTGATTTACAAAGCTGTCTGTCTTACACGTACGTACAAGAGAAAACGTTTGTGGAGCTCAGTATGGGTGGTTCTCGTTTTGATATGTTTAGGGTTTTGAAAGACATCCAGGAAACGTTGAACTACTATAAAGCAAATTGAGCAGACTTTGAAAAGGTAGCAGTGTTAACACAAGGTCTGTTCTTAACACTAGGTTACGACTGCCCACGGACAACTTGAAACCTGTTCCCGACAATAAAATCACGAAAGCAGCAAGGAAACATGGTGGATTCATGTTACGAAATGGGACGCTCATTCGCGAGAATAAAGGTTTACTCCTTGTTTAGTTATCGTGATACAAATTTCCAGGACTATCGACATCATTCAAAGTAACTGAATAAACGCTTTCTACAATTACTCTGTGAACACCACCTGTGTCATGCGTCTCAGTATGAGCTCGCCCTACAAACGTCAGTTTGTTCACTTCAATTGATCAGGAGTATCAAGACCTTTACGATATTAGCCCAGAACCTCAATAAACTCAGTATAACTAATGGAGAAGTCCTACCACAATACGACCTTACAACACGTCAATTCTGTGGTTTATTTGCTGACGTTACTTCGCTTTTTTAAGCTTATCTAGTGACTATTGTCTATGACGTCTGTAGCATGTTCTTCGGTTTCCAAATCCGATGCAGCATAATCGGTTTTTCTAAGACAACCACCGCACATTTATATGTTTTCTATGACGTCAGCCGTGTTCCTAGATCCTGACATTGGTATCAGTATGAGGCGAAACAAGTGCTGTATCATTGTAAGAGGTACAGAGGCGAGCGACTGAGCCGGAGCTTACCCCAATTCACTACTACCAGCTCCACGTCATCGTACGGTGCCTGTGATTAACATGCAAACGGTTGCACCGTAATCTAAGAGCGAAATTAAAAATTAAAATAATTTTTCTAAACTTCGTCAGTGTATGCTTCAGTATATTAATGTTATCATTGTAATGTCTCAGAATAATCAAATGAATATGTAACGCAAAACTTAAGGAAAAAATAAATGGCGGTAAGTAATAAGACCAGAAAGCTAAAAATTGGCCAGAATATGCAAATGAATATCACAATTAAAAGTTACAAGTCTTAACTTGATCAGAGCAATATTTTGGTCTAGGCGCTTTTGCGAAAAATTGTAGGTGCTAAATTTTACACATAGAAGGATGAAAATTTGATGTAACGTCATTTATGTTGTGGCTTGGCAAGACAGCCAAGCCACTATGAGGAAGCCGAAAGGCACGCGTTTAAGCTCACGCAGGCTGGCGTGAGGTCTGGAACAGGACAAGGTAATTAATATAGCCAATAACGTACGTAGCTGCTGGAATACTGAACTTTAATCCATAATTGGTGAACATCGCTCTTGACGGTACATGTTTAACAGCATCAATAGTAACTGGTAATGGCGCCTTGCTAGGTCGTAGCAAATGACGTAGCTGAAGGCTATGCTAACTATCGTCTCATCAAATGAGAGCGTAATTTGTCAGTGAACCATCGCTAGCAAAGTCGGCTGTACAACTGGGGCGAGTGCTAGGAAGACTCTCTAGACCTGCCGTGTGGCGGCGCTCGGTCTGCAATCACTGATAGTGGCGACACGCGGGTCCGACGTATACCAACGGACCGCGGCCGATTTAAAGGCTACCACCTAGCAAGTGTGGTGTCTGGCGGTGACACCACAATTTACATGTGAAAAAGCTTACACATCTGACAACAATAAGCTACAGCTATTAGTTTTCAAGTTATTTTCTGAAAACCAAATTTGGAATGATAGATAAAGTGTCATTTGTATCTGTAACAGAAAGTTCCGATTACAGTACTCGATTACATTCATGCTGTAACACAGCTGAACCAAATTCCAAGACTGTATTGTAAATAACTACAAGTACAAGGAATCTTAAAGAGGCAGTTCAGAGATTGTGTTCTACTGTCAGCTCCGTTCTAAAATTTCTGGCCAAGTCCAAGCGCAATCGAGCTATAACTTTTTCAGTAACTACATCAAACTTAATACTATTTATATACAACTTAAGATGATTATAAATTGTTGAAGGACAGAGATATTAATTAATACGTGTCCGAGGAAGGGGTCATTTAGATGCTGCTACCTGTGCCTAAGGTGGTTGACAACAGAAGTCTCGTTTGGAGGCCCGCTGCGGCCATATACAATGAAGCGCCAAACATGCTGGTATAGGCATGTGTATTGAAATTCAGAGCAATGTAAAGAGGCAGAATATGGCGCTGCGGTCGGCAACGCCTATATAAAGTCACAAGTGACTGACGCAGTTGTTAGATCGGTTGCCGGCCGGGGTGGCATAGCGGTTCTAGGCGCTAGAGTCTGGAACCGCGCGACCGCTACGTCGCAGGTTGGAATACTGCCTCGGGCATGGATGTGTGTGATGTCCTTAGGACGAGGAGGAGGAGGAGATTAGTGTTTAACGTCCCATCGACAACGAGGTCATTAGAGACGGAGCACAAGCTCGGGTTAGGGAAGGATGGGGAAGGAAATCGGCCGTGCCCTTTCAAAGGAACCATCCCGGCATTTGCCTGATGTGATATAGGGAAATCACGGAAAACCTAAATCAGGATGGCCGGACGCGGGATTGAACCGTCGTCCTTCCGAATGCGAGTCCAGTGTGCTAACCACTGCGCCACCTCGCTCGGTGTCCTTAGGTTAGTTAGGTTTAAGTAGTTCTAGGTTCAAGGGGACTGATGACCTCAGCAGTTAAGTCCCATAGTGCTCAGAGCCATTTGTTAGATCGGTTACTGCTGCTGCAATGACAGGTTATCAAATTTAAGTGAGTCTGACCGTGGAGTTATTGTCGGCGCACGAGCCATGGGACACAGCATCTCCGAGGCAGGGATGAAGTTGGGATTTTCCCGTAGGACCATTTCACGAGTGAACCGTAAATATCAGAAATGCGATAAAACATCAAATCTCCGAGATCGCTGCAGCCGGAAAAAGATCCTGAAAGAACGGACCAACGACGACTGAAGAGAATCGTTCAACGTGACAGAATTGCAACCCTTCCGCAAATTGCTGCAGATTTCATTGCTGAGAGATCAACAACTGTCAGCGTGCGAACTATTCAACGAAACATCGTCGATAGGGGCTTTCGGCCGAAGGTCCACTCGTGTACCCTTTACGACTGCACTACACAAAGGTTTACGCCTCACCTGGGCTCAACAACACCGACATTGGACTTGAATGCATACGAGTATGGAGGCAACCTCATGAATCATGCATGTTAGCAGGGGACTGTTCAAGCTGGTGGAGGCTCTGTAATAGTGCGGGGCGTGTGCAAATGGCTCACATGGCTCTGAGCACCATGGGACTTAACATCTGAGGTCGTCAGTCCCCTATAGCTTAGAACTACTTAAACCTAACTAACCTAAGGACATTACACACATCCATGCCCGAGATAGGATTCGAAAGTGCGACTGTAGCGGTCGCTCGGTTCCAGACTGTAGCGCCTAGAACCGCTCAGTCACTCCGTCCGGCCATTAGGGATATTATTATACTTTGTGCGTATGAACTTTTACTGAATGTACCAATCTGCCAAAACTCAAATCTTTTATTTATAGTCATATTCTGATACCGCTGAGTTAATAACAAAATAGGAACATTTCCTTTGTGTGAGCACAAAGAGTAATGTGGACTCGCAGATGAGGAACTATGATCAGTTTGTTCACCATGACTTTCTGGCTGACCGCAAACGTAGTTTTCACGCTTCTGTAAACGACGAAGGTACATCTACATCTACATCCATACTCCGCAAGCCACCTGACGGTGTGTGGCGGAGGGTACCTTGAGTACCTCTATCGGTTCTCCCTTCTATTCCAGTCTCGTATTGTTCGTGGAAAGAAGGATTGTCGGTATGCCTTTGTGTGGGCTCTAATCTCTCTGATTTTATCCTCATGGTCTCTTCGCGAGATATACGTAGGAGGGAGCAATATACTGCTTGACTCTTCGGTGAAGATATGTTCTCGAAACTTTGACAAAAGCTACTGAGCGTCTCTCCTGCAGTCTTCCACTGGAGTTTATCTATCATCTCCGTAGCGCTTTCGCGATTACTAAATGATCCTGTAACGAAGCGCGCTGCTCTCCGTTGGATCTTCTCTATATCTTCTATCAACCCTATCTGGTACGGATCCCACACTACTGAGCAGTATTCAAGCAGTGGGCGAACAAGCGTACTGTAACCTACTTCCTTTGTTTTCGGATTGCATTTCCTTAGGATTCTTCCAATGAATCTCAGTCTGGCATCTGCTTTACCGACGATCAACATTATATGATCATTCCATTTTAAATCACTCCTAATGCGTACTCCCAGATAATTTATGGTATTAACTGCTTCCAGTTGCTGACCTGCTATTTTGTAGCTAAATGATAAAGGATCTATCTTTCTGTGTATTCGCAGCACATTACAGTTGTCTACATTGAGATTCAATTGCCATTCCCTGCACCATGCGTCAATTCGCTGCAGATCCTCCTGCATTTCAGTACAATTTTCCATTGTTACAACCTCTCGATACACCACAGCATCATCCGCAAAAAGCCTCAGTGAACTTCCGATGTCATCCACAAGGTCATTTATGTATATTGTGAATAGCAACGGTCCTATGACACTCCCCTGCGGCACACCTGAAATCACTCTTACTTCGGAAGACTTCTCTCCATTGAGAATGACATGCTGCGTCCTGTTATCTAGGAACTCCTCAATCCAATCACACAATTGGTCTGATAGTCCATACGCTCTTACTTTGTTCATTAAACGACTGTGGGGAACTGTATCGAACGCCTTGCGGAAGTCAAGAAACACGGCATCTACTTGTGAACCCGTGTCTATGGCCCTCTGAGTCTCGTGGACGAATAGCGTGAGCTGGGTTTCACATGACCGTCTTTTTCGAAACCCATGCTGATTCCTACAGAGTAGATTTCTTGTCTCCAGAAAAGTCATTATACTCGAACACAATACGTGTTCCAAAATTCTACAACTGATCGACGTTAGAGATATAGGTCTATAGTTCTGCACATCTGCTCGACGTCCCTTCTTGAAAACGGGGATGACCTGTGCCCTTTTCCAATCCTTTGGAACGCTACGCTCTTCTAGAGACCTACGGTACACCGCTGCAAGAAGGGGGGCAAGTTCCTTCGCGTACTCTGTGTAAAATTGAACTGGAATCCCATCAGGTCCAGAGGCCTTTCCTCTTTTGAGCGATTTTAATTGTTTCTCTATCCCTCTGTCGTCTATTTCGATATCTACCATTTTGTCATCTGTGCGACAATCTAGAGAAGGAACTATAGTGCAATCGTCCTCTGTGAAACAACTTTGGAAAAAGACATTTAGTATTTCGGCCTTTAGTCTGTCATCCTCTGTTTCAGTACCATTTTGGTCACAGAGTGTCTGGACATTTTGTTTTGACCCACCTACCGCTTTGACATAAGGTAGGTGTAAAGCACACAAGACAACTTATGTGTCTCTTCATAATGACATAACATAAGTAACTAAAATTTTTATTATTTACCCGCTGCGAGCCACAAGTACCATAATTGTAGTTTTTTTGTGTAAAATAAATCTCAGCCTTGACAGAATCTTTAACGAAACAGTCGAGTAGACAATCTACATTGGAATCATAGGAGACAGATACTAGCAGCAGACAAACCTCAAATCAGTTTATGATAGCTCAGTTGTTAAGAGCGTTGTCGGCCTCAACCGTAAGTTCAGATTTGGGTCCTTGCCTATCAAATAGTTTTATCACGCAGCTTCATTGCAATGCATTTCATTATGTGCGTTTTCAGGGCTCTATATCTCAAACAATGAAAGCGAGGCAAGTATAAGATCATCACTTTCTAGTCCCGTGACGATAGGGAGTCTCATGTCAGACGTGTCAGACTATGTTGAAGCAAACGAAAGTATATTTAAAATAAGTCGTATTTCTCTTATGAATGTAAAGTGGGACACAACGAGCGATTTATAATTTATATCTGTGACTATAAGGATATCGTCAAACTTATTTCCCGCATGTCGAAGGGCCTCCTTGATTGCAAGAACTTCGGCAGTGAAGGTACTGGCTTCCGTCAATAGCTTAAACATAGCCCAAGATAGTGGATCCCAGCAGAGGCAAGCAAGTCCAGTGTCCTCGATTGTTTTGGGGCCCTCGATGAATATTTTGACCGATGCAATCAGATGGGAAATGTCAGTAGAAATAATGAAAGTTCAATCCGAATGTTCATATGGGTGTGAATTCCTAAGGGACCAAACTGCTTAGGTCATCGGTCCCTAGGCTTACACAGTACTTCAACTAACTTACGCTAAGAACAACAGACACACCTATGCCCGAGGGAGGACATGAACCTCCGGCGGGAGAGGCCACGCAGTCCGTGACATGACGCCTCAAACCGCGCAACCACTCCGCGCGGCAGTTCAATCCTACCCTTTGCTCTGACAGAAGAGTGTGTGTCGGTAGTTCAGTACATCGTATTCCAAGCTAAATGCAGAAGGCAGGAGATCTTTTAGGACGAGGGGTATCACATATTTATGCCACCTGAAACTTTTAACTTGTTGAAATGCCCTCCTACTTCGAATGCCATCGGCGTACCCGTTGTCCTCAATGAAGCAGTTAAGATATTGAAGTAGAGGATGAACTGGTTGCCCTGATCTACAGAAGAAGGATTTATGAGTCAAAAAAATCCTCCAGAATTTAAGGGGCATCTCCCTACTGTCCACCAAAGGCTTGTTCTCGGTTGTAAGATTCATTGCCCCAAGACTATCTCAAAGTTATACTTTACAAAGCAGTTTTCTTCTGAAGCAGTCGATTATACACTGGTGAGGGGCTTGTAGTCCATCTCAGATTTATGAGAACAGCGGCGAGTTCAACAGAATGATATCTCAGTGCGTCGAAAGACTAGGTGGTCAATGAATCTCAGCTATATGCGGCCGAAGTCAAATTCCCCTTGTTGCAGACGGGTATAGCCTGACTTCCACTGTCTGGTAGGTGTGTATGCAGCGGTGGCTCCGGAGCTGTGAGACTCACAAGGGGAGACCGCCAATTGTGAAATTCAGATTCGATTTATACTGCGCATAATAACAGCTCATGGCCAGAGGTGTAATGTGGCAAAGCACCAAGATGCACTTCTCAGCCGTTGTCGGGAAAATAGACAGTTAAAAGATAAAAGAAACCGTTGCGGTGAAATACTCTTTACGATTAACAATTTCCTACAGCATCATGGAGCAGCGGTAAGCGCTCGGGTTTGTAATCCGAAGGACGCCGGATCGAATCTCGCGGCATGCAAATTTTTTTATTATTTTTTTGTAATTCAAATGTGTACACACACACACACACACACACACACACACAGATATATATATATATATATATATATATATATATATATATATATATACTCCTGGAAATGGAAAAAAGAACACATTGACACCGGTGTGTCAGACCCACCATACTTGCTCCGGACACTGCGAGAGGGCTGTACAAGCAATGATCACACGCACGGCACAGCGGACACACCAGGAACCGCGGTGTTGGCCGTCGAATGGCGCTAGCTGCGCAGCATTTGTGCACCGCCGCCGTCAGTGTCAGCCAGTTTGCCGTGGCATACGGAGCTCCATCGCAGTCTTTAACACTGGTAGCATGCCGCGACAGCGTGGACGTGAACCGTATGTGCAGTTGACGGACTTTGAGCGAGGGCGTATAGTGGGCATGCGGGAGGCCGGGTGGACGTACCGCCGAATTGCTCAACACGTGGGGCGTGAGGTCTCCACAGTACATCGATGTTGTCGCCAGTGGTCGGCGGAAGGTGCACGTGCCCGTCGACCTGGGACCGGACCGCAGCGACGCACGGATGCACGCCAAGACCGTAGGATCCTACGCAGTGCCGTAGGGGACAGCACCGCCACTTCCCAGCAAATTAGGGACACTGTTGCTCCTGGGGTATCGGCGAGGACCATTCGCAACCGCGTCCATGAAGCTGGGCTACGGTCCCGCACACCGTTAGGCCGTCTTCCGCTCACGCCCCAACAATGTGCAGCCCGCCTCCAGTGGTGTCGCGACAGGCGTGAATGGAGGGACGAATGGAGACGTGTCGTCTTCAGCGATGAGAGTCGCTTCTGCCTTGGTGCCAATGATGGTCGTATGCGTGTTTGGCGCCGTGCAGGTGAGCGCCACAATCAGGACTGCATACGACCGAGGCACACAGGGCCAACACCCGGCATCATGGTGTGGGGAGCGATCTCCTACACTGGCCGTACACCACTGGTGATCGTTGAGGGGACACTGAATAGTGCACGGTACATCCAAACCGTCATCGAACCCATCGTTCTACCATTCCTAGACCGGCAAGGGAACATGCTGTTCCAACAGGACAATGCACGTCCGCATGTATCCCGTGCCACCCAACGTGCTCTAGAAGGTGTAAGTCAACTACCCTGGCCAGCAAGATCTCCGGATCTGTCCCCCATTGAGCATGTTTGGGACTGGATGAAGCGTCGTCTCACGCGGTCTGCACGTCCAGCACGAACGCTGGTCCAACTGAGGCGCCAGGTGGAAATGGCATGGCAAGCCGTTGCACAGGACTACATCCAGCATCACTACGATCGTCTCCATGGGAGAATAGCAGCCTGCATTGCTGCGAAAGGTGGATATACACTGTACTAGTGCCGACATTGTGCATGCTCTGTTGCCTGTGTCTATGTGCCTGTGGTTCTGTCAGTGTGATCGTGTGGTGTATCTGACCCCAGGAATGTGTCAATAAAGTTTCCCCTTCCTGGGACAATGAATTCACGGTGTCCTTATTTCAATTTCCAGGAGTGTATATATATATATATATATATATATATATATATATATATATATATATATATATATAAATTCTCGGCAATCAGTTGCAACAATTATGCATATAATAAGTTGTTGAAAGTCGTTTGTCGTGGAAAAATAATACTTGAAATAAAACACAATATCACAAATAATACTCAACTGGATATAATTTATTGAAAAGTTCGGTATACACTCGCACATAATTAACAATTAGTGACCAGAAGTAGCTGGAGTATCGCACGGACCAGAGTGATAGTTATCACAGAAACATGGAAAGCAGAAAACAGCACGACATCGAGCACATCTGATAAACGATGCGTTTTTACAAGAACAATTCTTTTTTAATTTATCTGTTGGGAAACACACCTGATTGACATTCTGAAAAATTGTTCCATCGTTCGTCAGGTTTGATGCATACCACGCGTATCGTATCATATCGGCAAAAATCGGAGAAGACAAATGGTGGTGGACGATGGATTGCATTACAATTGGCTCTGGAGTTGATGTCACGGTTTCGCTCGATTTAAAAATCACAATTTTGAAGGCGCTTGATCAAATTTTTTACCTGCCGGTAAAAATACACGTCACACGGTTGGACGAGAGGAGTGCACTTTGGAGGAATGACTTTTATAGTGCACGTTGGTAACTTCTTATCGTCCTGGAACATCTCATCGTATAATGCTGGGTTCGTTTGCCCACCCCAAGAGTCGATCAGAAGGAGAAATTCTTTCTTTTGTACGTATGGTTGCAAAGCATTACGCAAGAAGTCCATGAACAAACCCGTTGTTAGTTTACCGGATTTGGAGGATGTAATAACAACGTTGGTATACTTCTTGGCGTACTCGTCGACTGTCTTCTGTACTCTGGGTCCAAACGTACCTGTGGACTCTTGGAGGTATATGAAAACAAGAGGCAAGACTCGTCCAGACATCGTGATTGAATATTGTGCCGTATGCGAATGCGTCACCTTGTTCATGTCGTGTCGGGTTACCAGGACAGCCTTTGTGTGTGTGTGTGTGTGCGTGTGTGTGTGTGTGTGTGTGTATACATTTGTATTACAAAAAACAAATAATTTAAAAAAGTTGGATGGCGCGAGATTCGATCCGGCGACCTTCGGATTACGAACCCGAGCGCTTACCGCCGCGCCACGACGTTGTAGGAAATTATTAATCGTAGAGAGTATTTCACCGCAACGGTTTCTTTTAACTGTCTATTTTCTCGATAACGGCTGAGAAGCGCATCTTGGTGCTTTGCCACATTACACCTCTGGCCATGAGCTGTCATTATGCGCAGTATGAATCGAATCTGAATTTCACAATTGGCGGCCTCCCCTTGTCAGTGCCACAGCAGACACGCACAATCAGTGTGGCGTGGCGTCTCCCGTGAGGGCGGAAGAGGCGCGCGTGGTCGCGCCAGCTTTCTCCCGCACCTGCCACAGGTGTGGCCTCCCGCCTTTCATGTCGCCGGCCGCTGCCGCTGCGGTAATCGCCCCCCCCCTCCCCCTTCTCTCTTTCTCTCGGCACACTCCTTTCTTCTCCGCCGGAAGTTTGATCCCGTATCGCCTTAAAAAGGAGCGGATGGTGCACGCAGCTCTCGTTCCACGAAATGATTGGTTATTACGTTAAAATGGACGCAGCGAAACATCAAAGAAAATGACAGTGCGATGGAAAACACAAAGGAAAAGGCAAGAAACAAAAACGTGTGGGCAACTTCGACGCCTTGCCCGAGACAAAATGAGCAGTCGTTCATGCACTGTCTACATCTGTTCACCGAACAAAACACACACATTAGTTACCCCCACCCATTACAAGAGCACTCTGCTGGTTTTGGAGCGTTGGAGGTGGTGTAAACTGGTGCCAGGTGGTCATTCGATCCTCCACCACTGGTGTAAGTCATGCCAGTGAAGTAGTGTGTATAAGATATATCTACGTTGAGACATGATGGAATGGAAGAAAGGAGCCAGTCTAAATGAAATGTTGTGACAAGTGGATAAAATGACACGAGAGTTTAACGAAGCACAGTTTCGCATTGTCGATTGGAACGACTGCTGATGAGCTGCTGGCATGACATCTACTCTAGCTACCGGCTGTGACGTCACTGGTTCTCACGGCACCGCCATACAGAGTGATTCAACTGCCCCTATCACTGGGCTTTATGCAACCCGCAATGCCTGCAAATACCACATGCAAGATTTTCACTCTATATTGTTCACTAAACGCAAGTTTTTAGTCCTACAGAAAAAAATGAACAGGACCTTTCTTCAAATACATTTTTCTTGAATAATTCGAAAATCTTGGCCTCTAGCGAAAACATACCACAGTACAAAGTTTAACCACATTTAATGGCATACAAAACGGAGCTTCTCATTTTTTGGTTTAGGACTCATAGTTTGCACTTAGCGAACGAGAGAATATGAAAATTTTGCACGCGATATTTGCAAGCATTGCAGGCTGCATAAAACACGCGATGTGGGTAGCTGGACCACCCTGTATATTGGCATATGTTGACTCCATGTTCGATGAGGCCGCTTCAACCTCGTGATTGCTTAGCTGAAGGACCCCTTCCTATCAAGTAATTTTTACTTGAATGCCTTCCCAGAAGCAATTAGTGCAGGTCACTACAAGAGCTTCGTCGAATTTGATTCGGTGACAAATTTTAGAGCATGTATTCTCAGGCTGGCCAGTGTGGCGGAGCGGTTCTAGGCACTACAGTCTCGAACCGCGCGACCGCTACGGTCGCAGGTTCGAATCCTGCCTCGGGCATGGGTGTGTGTGATGTCCTTAGGTTAGTTAGGTTTAAGTATTTCTAAGTTCTAGGGGACTGATGACCTTAGAAGTTAAGTCCCATCGTGCTCAGAGCCATTTGAACCATTTGTATTCTCAGCTAAAGCGGATATTTCTGGGTAGCATACGATAAAACCGCTCATTCTCCGTGCTGCGTTGTTCTGGAATGAGAAAAGTTTGTCCTACGTAAGACTGTCACACTCGCAAGGCCTCATCGCGACCCCAGGAGGTCTGAGACCTACCGCATCTTTAAAGGGTCTCAGTAATACGCAGATTTTAGGCCGAGACGTGAAAATCGATTGACTTTGTTCTTTTCAGCAGGCGAATTATGTTGCTTGACACGGAGCCACAGAATGCAAAAAAGCAAATTTCTTTTCCTGTCTCTCGTCGGTGGACTTACTGCATCCCTTCCTTGAGATCACTTCAGTTAGCTGGTGATCGTTATAAACGTTGTACCTGAAGACATTACGTAGAGGACTGCAATGTTATCGGCGTTTGATATCATTCTTGTATCAATGTAACAGAGTGCGCTTCTGTGCCCGATGATGATGACTGAAGGCGTACAAGAGCGCATCAATTTGAGGTGATTTTCGGTGGGCGCTGTATCCATTTCGATTGTGGCGGACGAGGACGACGAGAAAGGGCAGTGCATGAAGATATTGTACTTTCATAGTGAACTGGATGCTACTTTTAATGCCGCTGAGAACTTGTCAACTTTTTCATGACTGTGGGGCCAAATGACGAATCTTTCATCAAAGCATAGAATGAAACAACTAGGCTTTCATTGGATAGTGTCTGAGACAATATTTTCAAAATTGACATAAAAGGGTTTGCAACAGAGATAACGTGCTTTCCATTGCAACGCCGTACGACGCATCTACTGGTCGTTGCACAGAAAATATTAAGACGCATGAGTGTGGCAAAGCAACTCGACTCTGTCGCTTCCAAAAAAAACTCTTATACTAGCTCGTGGAATTTTAACCACTGGAAGTCCAAGAACATTTTTATTCAATGTTACCGCCTCGAAACTCTTTATTCTTACAGGAGCTGTAGTATTTGGACGTGCCATTGACCATACCATGAAGGTAATTGACCCAATTGTTGGTATATCAACGGGGACTGTGCAACTAATGTACAAGGAATGGTTGGTTGGTTGGTTGAATGATTTAGGGGAGGGGACCAAACAGCGAGGTCATTGGTCCCATCGGAGTAGGGAAGGAAATCGGCCGTGCCCTTTCAAAGGACCCTCCCGGCTTTTGCCCGAAGAGACTTGGGGAAATCGCGGAAAACCTAACTCAGGATGGCTGGACGTGGTTTTGAACCGTCGTTCTCGCGAACGCGAGTCCATCGTGCTAACCACTGCGCTACCTCGCTCGGTACAAGGAATGACTTACCACTCATAGCTATGTAGCACGGCATAAGGACAATGATCGCACACACACTCTAAGAAAAAGGAAAAAAAATAGAAAACGTCGCACCATGAAAGTTTTATCCTAATGGGACGGAAATCGGTAGATGTGATGTACATGTTCAGAGAAACAAATGATTACCATTTCAGAAAAACTGAATGATTTATTCAAGAGAAAGAGCTTCACAAATTGAGCAAGTCAGTGGCGTTGGTCCGTCTTCTGCCCTTCTGCAAGTAGTTATTCGGCTTGGCATTGATTGATACTGTTGTTGGATGTCCTCCTACACGAAATAGTGCCAATTTCTGTCCAAATGGCGTGTTAGAGTCCCTATATGGTTGGAGGGCCCTGCCCATATCCTCCGACCATTCAAAATTGTGGAGAGATTCGACGATCTTGATAGTCAAGGTAGGGTTTGTCAAGTACAAAGACAAACTCTCACCATGTGTGGCCGGACGTTTTCTTGCTGAAATGTAATCTCAGGACGGCCTGCCAAGAAGGGCAACAAAACCAGGTGTAGAACATCATCGATGTATCTCTGTGCTGTAAGGGTGTCGCGGATGACAACCAAACTGGTCCTGCTATGAAATGGAATGGAATGGCACCCTCGATCACCACTCCTAGTTGGCCGTATAACAGGTGGCAGTCAGGTTTGTATCCCACTGTAGTCCGGGGCATGTCCAGAAATGTCTTCAGCGCGGAATCTCATTGACTGGAGTAGTTGCCGACGTGCTCACGAGACTGTACACAAAGGTTCCTGGTTTGACAAACACTCATGCACCCTACCACATCCTATTGCCCGCTATATCACCCTATGGTAACGCCATAGGAAATATCTGGTACTATTTGGAACTGCGAATGAAAATTAGCATCGCCTCCGCAATTTGGTGTGGCTACGGAATTAAATCATCAATGAGTGGTGTACCTGAAGAAATTTACTGATTCTCTTGCTCACCAACGTGAGGCCGTTATCAAGGCTAGAAAAAACGTAATTAGTATCAACATGGCGTCTCCTGAGGGTGACTAACTTTTTATCCGGGGTGCTTACATACTTCGCAAGAAAAAGTATAATGTATGTTTTGTGGGGGTGCATACTGTATCACTATCATTTCCAACCTCCTTCTTCCAGTCTGTGAAGGTACGCGAGAAGAGATTGTCGATACACTTCAGCATGAGAACAAATTTCTGTAACTTTATGACTAATTTTGAAACGTGGACAATTTTCGGAATAAGACTTTCCGAGATGTGTTTTCTGTTTCAGCTATTCAGGCACAGTACCGTAATTGTAGAGGATAAATAAAATCAGTTGAAGGTAAAAAAAAACTGGTCTGCTGCGAGTAGGAATAGCGCTCTGAGGGTCCCATAGATACCTAGTTATGTATGTTGACAGTTCATTCTTCCGGTAACAGAGTATCTCGATTTTTGCCTTTTATCGCCACTGATACTCTGGAATTTCAAGACTTTCGAGAATGTTTTTAAGTCTGATAACAAATGACAAATATTTTTCCGTGATATACAATTAGTCCGCAGCTCGTGGTCGTGCGGTAGCGTTCTCGCTTCCCACGCCCGGGTTCCCGGGTTCGATTCCCGGCGGGGTCAGGGTTTTTCTCTGCCTCGTGATAACTGGGTGTTGTGTGATGTCCTTAGGTTAGTTAGATTTAAGTATTTCTAAGTTCTAGGGGACTGATGACCATAGATGTTAAGTCCCATAGTGCTCAGAGCCATTTGAACCATTTTTTGATGTACAATCACAAATCAACAATTTCCAAATTTTTTCCATTATTTGTAGTATTAAACTTTGCTTCTTACCAAGATTCATGATTCTAGGTCAACAGGTTCTCATGAGTGAGTTTGAGAGTATCAGAATACTAGGGCTATTCAAAAAGTAAGTTCCGATTGATCGCGAAGTGGAAACCACTTTGAAAATCAGAAATATTTTATCTGCACAGTTAGCTACAGCTTCCTGCCACTGCTCTCCATAGTCACCACTCCGACTTAGACATCTGTCGTAGCGTTGTACCAACTTTCCAATACCCTCGTCATAGAAGGCAGCCGCCGATGCTTCCCGCCAATTCTCTGCGCTCATCTATAGCTCGTTGTCTGTGGGAAAATGTTGTCTTCATAGGCAGTAGTTAATGTGAGCAGAGATGAAACACAGAGGGATCCAATTAGGGGCTGTAGTGCGAGTGATCAAACACTTCCCATTGAAAACGCTGCAGGATCATTTTCATTGCCCCTGCAGATTTCGACCGAGAATTGTCACAAAGTAGGAACCCTATGACAGTTCTGTAATGTGGGCTCCATAACATCAGGCGAAATCTCTCACCAGGACCTCATACTTGGCGGGAGACACTATTTTCTAATCGTTTTTATGTGCTCACCGTGCGCTCAGAACTTAAAAGAGCGAAATGGTGTAACCGACAGGCATACTAGAGACACTGTGTAACACATATGTCCAAAATTTTATTAGATTTTCATAGTGGTTTCCATTTCTTGACCGATCGGAACTTACTTTCCGAATATCCCTCGTATGTCCCATGTAGGGCCACGTCTTTTGACTGTATTGACTTAGAAGCTTACATTTATTATTCCAACAAGGACTATAGCCTTTTTTTTGGGGGGGGGGGGGGGGGGGGTCATCAGTCTTCTCAGTGGTTTGATGCGCCAAGCTCTTTAACACAGAGTAGCACTTGCAACCTACGGCCTCAGTTGTTTGTTGGATGTATTCCAATCCCTGTCTTCCTCTAGAGCTTTTGGCACCTACAGCTCCCTCTAGTACTATGGAATTCATTCCCTGATGTCTTAACAGATGTCCTACCATCCTGTCCCTTCTACTTGTCAATGTTTTCCACATATTCCTTTCCCCTCTGATTCGGCGCAGAACCTCCTCATTACCTTACCTTATCAGTCCACCTAATTTTCAACAATCTTCTGTAACACCGCATCTCAAATGCTTCGATTCTCTTCTGGGTGCGACGTGTATTTCAATATGATACGTACACCCATTACTGAGAAAAACGCATGTGAACAGATGGACAGTCAGATGACAAATGACAAAAAAAAGATTTCGGTGTGATATACCTAAAAATTAAAAATACACAATTATTCCCTTTAACTGTGACATCTTGCTTCTAGCCAAATTTCATGATTCTTGGTAAACGGTAAATAACCTGTCGGTTTAGATGAGCGAGTTTTCGAGGACGAAAGTATGTGACATAAATGGTCGTGTCTTTTGATTGCATTGTCGTGGAAGGTTCAATTTTTACACCGCCAAGGGACCGTAGGCCTTACTATATGATATAAATATCAACTTGGTACGTCAGCCCGTTCGAGAGGGAAAGGATTTTTAATAGTGGGGGGGGGGGGGGGCAGGCAGGCAGGCAGGCAGGCCGGCCGGCCGGCCGACAGACAGACAGACAGACAGACAGACAGACAAAGTGATCCTATAAGAGTTCGGTTTTTACCTATCGAAATACGGAACACTAAAAAACAATCCTCACTAATAAGCCACGACAAGTAGTTTCTTGATACTTTGAGCCGTTTCTTTTGTTTCGTGTCAGTGCGGTAATATTTCCAGAAGGACACGAGAAAATGGTGAGCTGGACTGTATTTCTCATATTCGATGCTGCTCCTGGATCAAGGGGTCCCGGGTTCGATTACCGGCCGAGTCGGTAATTTTCTCCGCCCCGGGACTGGGTGTTTGTGTTGTCCTCATCATTTCATCAACATTCGTGAAAGTTGCAAGACTGGAAATTTGTACGGGCGCTGATAACTGAGCAGTTGAGGAGCCCACAAACCACATATCATCATCACCACCATCATAATATTCGACTATCATCAATTTATTAGAGAGATTATGTACGCAATACACAGATCAGCAGTTCAGGATACGGACGGTACACTAAAACCTGCAGTCCGTGCGCTCTTGATCACATTTGCAATTCCCAGCAGCAGCTGCTGTGGGTTACCTTCTGAATGATGCACGGCGTCGCATGTTAGGCTTCTTTTCACATCGCGGTTTTGTCTGCCAGACTTCTAATGGCGCAACGAAAGTTTTTGCTTTCTCCACTGATCTTCACTTCAACATTAGGGTATCAACGTTTGATTCATGAAGTTTGTTACAGATGACAGGTGGCATGTCTTTACGATGAACACAGTGACTTGCCCCCTCTCATATTTATATCTTACTCTGAGTAATTGGATTTGGAAACTACAACGGAGAATGGTCATTACAAGGCTAGTTAGTATTGAGAACCCAGAAGATCTGAATATTTTCCTCTCTAATTACATGCTGTGAAGAGTTGCTATTTCTTCCCACGCTGCGTCTCTCGTCGCCTGTGTGGTCCGGAAGGACAGGAGTGTTCTGCTGGGGATGAAAGGATTATGCCGACGGGTGTGAAGCAATCTTGTGGATGCTGTCCAGACGCCGATATTGTCCTAAGACCGGGGGTGACACGCCTACAGGGCCTGAAGGAGCGGCTGGGCTAGAGACTCCGTTACTTCGCAGAAACTTAGTGAAATACTTTCTGACGGGCTACGAGTGAGGCGTGGGAATGACTTGCGTTCCCAGGCAGTCTTGGTGGGCAAATTCCCGCATTTTCTGCAAAATCATAACTGTGATTGGCTTGCTCAGGGGATAGCACCATGAGGTAGCAAAATCGGCGCAGAAATTTGCGCCATGTATCTATTGGTGGAATAGTAGTGCTTCGGCAATCGAGTGGAATTTTCCACCTGTTGTCGAGTTGCTGGTTGGTACGTTTAACCACGACCACTGTGTTCGGCTTGTACGGGTGCTCTTGGGAGAGTCGAGTCTCGCTTTGCGGTCGGAGTAGAATACAAGAGTGAGCTCTCGTTGCTCTGGACAGCGTGCCTTCCGTTGGCTGCCTAGTGTACTCTCGTTTAATAATACCCTTTTGACGAAGTTGCTGAAGTTTCGACTTCAACGTAACTTTCCGAATACAGTTGGCAATTGAGCGTTCTGCGAACAAGCGGCCTCTGTTGTCCGTCTTGAGCAGTTTTGGCTAAAGTTGACTGTGCCGGAGTTACTGTGTGACTTCACTTGTTAAAATGAATCACTGTACCGTCAGTGATTGTGTGGCGAGCCTTCTTCGTCTCCCTCAGAGGCGCATTTGAATTGCTAGGAAGTCTTTAGTCTGGAACGACCAGACCAGGCTTATTTCTTTCGGGCTATACTCGAGACATTATCGTCACCACCACGGGACGTCGAAGCAACCAGCCTTCTTTTCCGGTACGCCAGATCGTGTCCTTGCAGTTACGAAGATAGCTTGGTAATGTATGTCCGCAGCATCGGCAGATTAGGGAATTGTGCTATGTGATAATCAGAGCTCAGCAGAGCGCGCCTGTTACCGTCTTTTCTATCGTGGTTCTGTCTTGGGTGTTCATTGTCTGAGTTCTCATTACTGTAACAGCAATTAATGTTGGGTTGGCTGGATGTTTCCCTTAAGATTTGAGTTGCAAGGAATTGGCTCCACATACCACTTGGTCATAAATGGCAGCCGGCCGAAGTGGCCGTGCGGTTAAAGGCGCTGCAGTCTGGAACCGCAAGACCGCTACGGTCGCAGGTTCGAATCCTGCCTCGGGCATGGATGTTTGTGATGTCCTTAGGTTAGTTAGGTTTAACTAGTTCTAAGTTCTAGGGGACTAATGACCTCAGCAGTTGAGTCCCATAGTGCTCAGAGCCATTTGAACCATAAATGGCAAAAGCTAGTTTATGTACAACTTCACCGTCACAGCATTTATTTTAGTATCCAATTTGAAGTATTGTAAATGTTTCATGTCTTTTTTTAATTTTGAGTTTAGTCATAATAAATCAAATTGTTATTTTGAACAGAACTTTCATTTTGTAGGTGAGTAGAGCAACCCTTTCATTTCTCACTACGTTAATGAAACTTTTTTTTATCAAATTAATTTCTATCAAATTAAGTTATTGCAGGTGCCAAACTCTTCTCTACTCCACTTGCAGGGTCGATTACAGTCAGTTCGCGTTTCTTCTTAATCCATGTGCAACAGCAAAAGTCGGAGTTAAAAAAGGGGGGCTTAGAGCATCATTTCCATATGAATATTCTACAAGAATTAAGTGTTAAATACACTGCTTGTCCTATCACCTCGCTCAGATAGTGCTTCGATTCAGTACGTAAGTTGTGTAACGGTATTTTGTTGCTACTCATTACTGTGGGAACCTCACTGAATTTTATTTATTATTGTATCATTTACTGTAACCCAGAATATTATCAGCTTTCATACTACTGCAACTACGTAGTGACTAAAATGGGACTGGGTTGTAACAGCGATACAAACTGAAAATAAAAAACAGGTAATTACGACTGGTCCCTTTTGAAATATTTGTTTCCATGGATCATTGTTGTAGGCTTATTACAGGCTCATCGTCATATGGGGCACATCGAAGTTACATATTTATTCCCTAATGCCCCACCTGAAGATGAGCTTGGATAGCTTCAGAAACCGGTATATGAAAATAAATATGCGAGACTGGTAGCTGTTATTTTTATTCACACTCAGTTAATATACCTATCAAAACTTTCTACAACATCCATAACAGATGAGCTTAATTTAAGTGATTTCGACGTTGTACAATATCTGTCCAACATACTGATGGACTTCCTGAGGCCTATTCGTCCGTGCTGATTTTAGTAACTGGAAGACCTGAACCACCAAGGCTCATTTGAGAACTAGATGCCACCTCATTCAATCGTGGCAACGTCCGGTCCGCCCACTACCTCAAGTCCAGTACGACAAGCAAAGTATACCCTTAATTCAGTAGCAAACGCCTGACACTGCTCAGTAACCAAGCACTAGCGAGTCAACAATTTTCTTCTTAATTCGCACGGCATAAGGCTAACTACATTTTGCTGATGTTCAGCTCACCATTTCCTACAGAGTAAATCGCATTCCAACACTGCCAATGAGCCTGTAACCTCGCTAACGCAACCCGTTTTACAGAAATGTCGGAAGGGTTGCATGCTCTCAGGCATTTAAATTTCTATCAGCAAAACTGACTTCGATACCCTTTTGATCCAAATGCACAAATATTTACATGCAGTTTTAAGTTTCACAAAGGCTTTGCGGGTGTTTTATTATCTTTCCATCATGGTAAATATCTGGAAAGGCTCCTATGCATGTGGTGCTGATATTTTTCTTTCTTAGTGCTGCTTTTGCTTGGAAATATACTTTCTCTAGAACAGTGACTTTGCTATTCTGGCATCACATCCCCCCCCCCCTCTCTCTCTCTCTCTCTCTCTCTCTCTCTCTCTCTCTCTCTCTCTCTCTTCAGCAGCACTAACAAGTCGGTTACACCGTGTTTTTCGTCCCCGATAATTTATCCCTCGTTCTGTTAGAGCAGCTACAGAAATTCATTTTCATGTAATGGGTGCACTGTAAGAGATCTTTGTTAAGGGGGGTAGGACGTCATACGGGACGACTTGGAGCAGGAGAGACGCCACAGGAATTTTTAATTTTCACTGTCTATACTTTTAAAAATAAATTCATAAAACTTTGTCAGAATGACCAGAAAGGAATCAGGATTTACACTTATAGTGGTGGAAATTCAAAAATATAAGAAAATAATTTATTTTTTTACGTTTGTATTTCACCTTTTTTCACTTACCATTGGCTGCATTAGTTGCTATAGGTACACTTTTCTTCATAAGTAAGGCAGATTCTTCGATGAATTTTTGCACAGCATACAAACCATACGTACAGGTGTATAAAACTCTAGAATTTTCCAAATCTATTAAAAACTGTGGTAAAATTTGAGATAATTAACTATAAAGTTTGAGTTTTTTCTAAACATGAAGTTTAAAATGTAACAGCACATTCATTTTTTCAAAAATTAAATAATTTCTAGAGTTTCATACACCTGTAAGTATGGTTCGTATGCTGTACAAAATTCATCGAAAAATCTCTCTTACTTATGAAGAAACATGTACCTCTAGCAACAAACGCAGCCAATAGAAGTGAAAAAATGATGAACTTTCAAATGTAAAAAAAATTATTTTGTTATGCTATGATTGTGAATCCTTAATCCTTCCTGGTCATGCTGGCAAAGTTTTATGAATTTATTCGTAAAATTATAGACAGTGGAAATTAAAATGTCCTGTGGTGTCTCTCCTGCTCCAAGACGGACCGATTAACGTCCTACCCCCCTTAACGACAGAGTGACTCCTGCAAAAAGTTGAAAATAAACATAGAAATTGACTAAGTCACATGTTCGCCCTTGTTCTTGTATTAATTTTGAGCATGTATGCTGCATGCAACTTCACATTTTCTTTTTTCTTCGTCAGAGAATTCTGTAATGTTCTCATTGTTACAGAATGTATGAGGTCGCTCTGGAGTTTCTTGACGCACAGAAATTTGTATTTCTTTACACCAAGGACTACATGCCAATCTTAGTAAAACGCATATATTTTGTGTATAACTACGTGCAAATTACTGCAATTTTTCTCGGAGGAAAATTCTTCGTGAACAACGCAAATCTACTTACAAGTCCGGTAGGAATGTATTTTCCTTAGACGATGTGGCGCTGAATCAGAAGCTAGTCGAAAGTCTAGAGATACTAAACCAATTCGTTATCCATTGTACTGAGGACGTGCGCGCGATGAGCTCGTGTTGCGTTTCACATTGTCATTGTTGTGCTAACCTAAGCTTATTTCCAACGAAACGTAATAATTTTGCAATTTACAACATGTTCTAAGGTACTGCTACCAAAGTGAATGATATGGGACGGTTGTACTGTAGATCGGGTCTACTTGCCATTTTGTGGATGGGTGTGACGTGTGGTCTTGCCTAATCGAGATGAATATATATAAAACACCTACTTGGGCATCATCATTCGTTGCAGGTCGTGGTTGACGTTTCACATGTGGCTGAAAACTTCCTGTTTCCTTAAGTAACGTAACTATCAGGCGAACGTTCCGGACACTTGGATGATGTCGTCCAGGATACCGAGCAGCATACATGGCACACGCCCGTTGGGCATTTTTAATCACAATAGCCATACATCAACATGATATCGATCTTTTCCGCAATTGGTAAACGGTCTATTTTAACACGGGTAATGTATCACGAAGCAAATACCGTCCGCACTGGCGGAATGTTGCGTGATACCACTTACTTATACGTTTGTGAGTATTCCAGCGCCATCTATCACAAAGCGAAAAAAGTGGTCCAACTAAATCATTCATGAAACTTCCTGGCAGATTAAAACTGTGTGCCCGACCGAGACTCGAACTCGGGACCTTTGCCTTTCGCGGGCAAGTGCTCTACCATCTGAGCTACCGAAGCACGACTCACGCCCGGTACTCACAGCTTTACTTCTGCCAGTATCTCGTCTCCTACCTTCCAAACTTTACAGAAGCTCTCCTGCGAACCTTGCAGAACTAGCACTCCTGAAAGAAAGGATACTGCGGAGACATGGCTTAGCCACAGCCTGGGGGATGTTTCCAGAACGAGATTTTCACCCTGCAGCGGAGTGTGCGCTGATATGAAACTTCCTGGCAGATTAAAACTGTGTGCCCGACCGAGACTCGAACTCGGGACCTTTGCCTTTCACGGGCAAGTTCTCTACCAACTGAGCTACCGAAGGACGACTCACGCCCGGTACTCACAGGAGACGAGATACTGGCAGAAGTAAAGCTGTGAGTACCGGGCGTGAGTCGTGCTTCGGTAGCTCAGATGGTAGAGCACTTGCCCGCGAAAGGCAAAGGTCCCGAGTTCGAGTCTCGGTCGGGTCAACCATAGCGCCATCTGGTTTCCCCCTTCGAGCTAAACGAGTTTCGTTCTTTGTAGTTTTTTCGTTTGACGCTTTTTTCGTGAAATATTTGGCCCGGTCACGATCAATGGACCACCCTGTATACTTAGCTATTTTTCTTTTTTTATATGACTGCATGTGCAAGAAGGGTGATTTTTATCTTATCGTTTCTGTTATTAAGTGTAGTAGGGAGTATGTACTTACGTGCGTTTGTTCATTTATCACATGTTTGCTTTTACGGCAGACATTTCACACAGCACACACTATTTTGGCGGTGATGTGCAAACGGAAGCCGGCCGAAGTGGCCGTGCGGTTAAAGGCGCTGCAGTCTGGAACCGCAAGACCGCTACGGTCGCAGGTTCGAATCCTGCCTCGGGCATGGATGTTTGTGATGACCTTAGGTTGGTTAGGTTTAACTAGTTCTAAGTTCTAGGGGACTAATGACCTCAGCAGTTGAGTCCCATAGTGCTCAGAGCCATTTGAACCATTTGCAAACGGAAACGACCACTCTAGACAGACGTCAAGAGCACTGCAGTAGACTGACTTTTCTCGACGAGACTGAGGCAAGGAAGTCGATCGCTTAGATGATACTTTAGACGCGTTGAAAGTTTACCGTCTAACCTCCTTGCCTAGGGATGCCAGATGAAAGTTGATGTCGTCAAGCCCTGAGTCAAAATTGCGCAACGGATAACTGGGGAGGGGAGCTTGAGAGCGCTACCTAGAGAGTGTGCCCTTTCTGTGCGATACTAGGCAAGGGGCTGGAGGGCTCACACGCTGATGTGTGGGTCCCTGCATCCTATATCTTTTATTGTAAATGAATTCCTTTAGCTTGACTTCGTTGTGATTTTTAAGGTATGTTAAAGATTGATGACAACTGATTACCTATTTATTTTAAACATTATAACTCGATTTTACAGCGTTTGCAGCAATTGTTCCAGTTTACAGATATTACAATTTTACAACTTATAGCTCGGGTATATTATGTACCAATCTGCACCCACTTTTCTACGGACAAGACGGAATTGCGTTGGCCAAATGTATACGACCAAAGCCTCCCAGTATTTTACATAGGACATACTACGTAAGGAGGATAACAGGAAAACTGGGGACCAGATACATTAACACAGGGGGCCAAATTTCCTAAATTAACGAGATCATTCATTTCCTTACACAATTCGAAGCTGGAAATAAAAGAATTAGTACAAATATTCAAATACCTCTCTTCCATGCGTGAACATTGAGACAGACGCACTGAGGGCACGTCTGCTCACTTACCCGTCTTCTGTAACACTCCTAACATGTGGCGGGCACCCGGAGGTGTTCCTGGGCCCCGGTGGAGGGGGTGGTCGAACCACTTGGCCGTGCCCAACCTCTCCACCCAAAATCTTGTGACACTGGAAAGTCTTTGACTTTTACCTGCCTGTGCTGTCTCTCTGATCCTCTACCCAGGAGTAAGGTTGGCACTACTGTACTACAGAACTACTTCCCAACAAAGATTTGTCCACGCTTTACGGAAAGGTATGAGGAGGATTAGGAAAGTTCATGTGCAGATTCACATTCACGTACAAGAAATGCATAATACACGACACATATAAATACGTATTATGAAGCCTGACACATTTCTTTCCACCCGTCCACATGGGTTCTGTTGCACCCGTCGCCGGCCACGTCGTGTAATAAAATTGGCTGCGGAGCCGCCTCTGTTTCTATTTCCCGGTGCGAGCGAGCAGCGAAACCTGCTGCTTATACAGAGGAAACTACTGTACCATTTCAGCGTGTATTGGCCAAACAGCTGTCGAGACGTAGTCAACGAGTGCTCGTCCGCGTGAATGCGAGTAAAACCAAACTGCGTGGACAGCGAGGGACGACTGCCGCTCACTCGGCTTCGTCACTCGGACGCAGTGCTAATACTGATCACTACGTCAGTGTTTATTAGCAGCGGGAACGCTCCCGGACTTTCCTCGGTGAAGGGTAGCGAGAGGCGGTGTCGCAGTGCGGTCGCGAGCCGTCAGCGCGAGTTATTAGCCCGGCAGCCGCAGTCAGCGCCACGGGGCTCCGCGGCAGGTTGCGGGAACAAGGCGTCGCGTGGGCGGGACAGCGCCGCGGCTGCGCTCCGCACCGGCTCGTGCCGGGCGTGGGAGTATCCGGCTGCACGCGGCCCTTCTCTGCACTTGCGGCGCGGGTAATGAGTCCGCGCTGTGCGGGGCACTTCGTGTACACCGCGAGGGTGATTTGTAATGAGGAAGCCCGCCACTATCTCCCGAGTCCGCGCGACCCTTTTAGCTTGCTGCAGCTACGAGACGGACGGTCACAACAACGCCTATTACTATACCTAACTATATGGAGCTTACTCGCCCTACTTGTTAGCCGGCGTCCTCATACACTCTGTGCACAACTAAACTGTGCCATCTTAGGAGTAATACGAGGTTCGTTCAATAAATAATGGCTCAAATTTCTTTTTACAGCGATTAACACATGTAGCGGATGGCTATGATTGAAGTGCCGCTACTAACCGAGATACAGTGTGGGTTACAATTATCGTAAGGCAGCGAAACCTTGTAGACGTGCTAATGGGTCAATGCGGAACCAAATTACGCTGAGAAAAAAATTAGTTCCAGTTTTGGCCACCATGCATTACTTCTGTGAAATATCTGGGAGTATGCGTACGGAATGATTTGAAGTGGAATGATCATATAAAATTAATTGTTGGTAAGGAGGGTACCAGGTTGAGATTCATTGGGAGAGTCCTCAGAAAATGTAGTCCTTCAACAAAGGAGGTGGCTTACAAAACACTCGCTCGACCTATACTTGAGTATTGCTCATCAGTGTGGGATCCGTACCAGGTCGGGTTGACAGAGGAGATAAGAAGATCCAAAGAAGAGCGGCGCGTTTCGTCACAGGGTTATTTGGTAAGCGTGATAGCGTTACGGAGATGTTTAGCAAACTCAAGTGGCAGACTCTGCAAGAGAAGCGCTCTGCATCGCGGTGTAGCTTGCTGTCCAGGTTTCGAGAGGGTGCGTTTCCGGATGAGGTATCGAATATATTGCTTCCCCCTACTTATACCTCCCGAGGAGATCACGAGTGAGAAATTAGGGAGATTCGAGCGCACACGGAGGCTTTCGGCAGTCGTTCTTCCCGCGAACCATACGCGACTGGAACAGGAAAGAGAGGTAATGACAGTTGCGCGTAAAGTGCCCTCCGCCACACACCGTTGGGTGGTTTGCGGAGTATAAATGTAGATGTAGATGTAGATGCAAATCTGGCGCTGTGAATCCAAGTACGACATATAGAAATGTTTCCGTATGTAATGGATTAGGATTGAGATGTGGGCGGAAAAGTGACAAAGACATGATATTGATTTTATTACCTACCACCGGTTACAGAGTTTGTTCAATATGAGCACTTGAGACGTCGACGAGATGCTGATCCGCAAAATGACGTGATCAACGGTTGCTCGTAGCAGTTTCGGTGGAATCGGAGCAACGTGTTCCTGTATACGTGCCTAAGCCAAATTTTTGTACGTCCATCCTTTTGACTAGGTGTCTTGGGGACCTCGGCCGTTCACTGTTGTAAGAAAATCAAACGCCTACAGCCGTCCTTACAATCTCGTCTGCAGCTCATACAGAACAAAGTACTCAAAATCATAAGCAATGCTCCGCGTTACACACGCACCGCTGATCTTCACCGAGAGTTGGGTTGGGTTGTTTTGCGGAAGGAGACCAGAGGGCGAGGTCATCGGTCTCTTCGGATTAGGGAAGGATGGGGAAGGAAGTCGGCCGTGCCCTTTGAAAGGAACCATCCCGGCATTTGCCTGGAGTTATTTAGGGAAATCACGGAAAACCTAAATCAGGATGGCCAGACGTAGGATTGAACCGTCGTCCTCCCGAATGTCCAGTGTGCTAACCACTGCGCCACCTCGCTCGGTGATCTTCACCGGGAATATCGGCTAGATACCCTCTTGCAGGTATTCCAAAAACTCTCCACACGACTGGACAGAAACACGAGACTCTCGTGTAACCCGTTTATTCTTTCTCTGGGGAATTACGACCACAATCATAGATGGAAACATAATAGACCAAAGACACTATTAGCAAGAAACTAAACATTTATGGTCCATAGCACGCTAACACAACAGCACTGGCGAGCCCCTGCAACACAGCTACTACTGGCAACCCCAGATGCTCGACCCACCGAAAAACAGGCAACCGCAGGGAAGCCGTACTGTACACAGCACGCAACCAACCACACACACCCCCTACACTGTGAACTGATCTATGACCGATCGCCCACTAATGTATGACGACGTTGAATTGTTACAGGGACGCAGCAGCTGCACCAAGCCCTACAACGAGCTTCCGCAACGACAAAGGTAACGATACACGATACCTCGCACTAACCTAACCACCTCTTCCATGCACTGTCGCAGCTACCCGTCCTACTGTCGCAGAGGTCTTTTTCCCCTGGCGCTTGCCTTGGCACTTTTTTCTCTCTGCCCTTACAAACCGCTACCCTTCGATCGCTTTCGTCCACTGTCTGTCTCCTGATGGACAATGCCAATGAGTAATCCTACCCAGACGCATGGACAACAACACAACCGGCATTCTGTGACTCCTGATTCTAAAACTAACATGTTATACGGAGGTGACAGTAGAACTTTTGGTTTGGTCACCACGTCGGTGCGGGCGTGGAAGGGCCCCATCCTTTATATATATATATATATATATATATATATATATATATATATAAAAAATCTCGTTTATTGTGTAGCTACCAGTTTTGGCGTTTCAATGCGCCATCTTCAGGCCTTAGTTGATGCTGAAGGGGTTCTCACGTTCCATATATACACTGCATCAGTGGCCAACATAACTGGTTTACGCAGAGTCTGTGTAAACAAGATTATAAGGACGCCGGCCGATGTGGCCGAGCGATTCTAGGCGCTTCAGTCTGGAACTGCGCTACCGCTACGGTCGCAGGTTAGAATCCTGCCTCGGGCATGGATGTGTGTGATGTCCCATAGTGCTCAGAGCCATTTGAACCATTATAAGAACGGCTGTAGGCGTTTTATTTTCTTACAAACGTGTACCTGGTAAACGCGTTCTTTTACGTATTCCCAGAGCCAAAAGTCACATGGTCTCGGATCATGTTGATCTTGCAGACTATGCACCACGGAAACCTCTGGAGATAACACGTCCGTGGAAGGTTGCAATTAACATATTTTTCACTGAGCGGGGGACATGCTCCATTTTGGATGCAAGCAGTAGCTTCCAAAGCAGGAGTCACATGCTGTATAAGGAGGTTTCGATAACGTGACAGGCCCTCTGGGTGTATTCTCTTGAAGGAAGAACGGATCGAGAATAAAGGTGGTTGTGAGTCCACGCCACACAGTCACATACGGCGAGTGCAGTGGCTCGCATCGTGTACAAAGTGCAGTTTAACTATACTCAAAATTCCGCAATTCTGTGTATTCACTGCACCCTATGCTATAAAAAGTGTCTAGTTACTCCACAGAATATTGTCCATTCGCATATCATCAACTTCGATCCGCGCTAGAAACCGAAGAACAAATTCAGAACATTGCTGCTGATCATGAGGTTTCTGTTGCTGCACTGTCTGGATCTTGTACGAGTACCATTGTAAAACAGACCGCAAATCTTTCCGTACTTTTGACCAGCATATGGAGAATTCTTGTGACACTGCACGAGCTCTGACACTATCTGGGGCATATACTGCATAGCTAGTTACAGCAAAGCAACCTCTTCAGTATCTTCCACCGGGATAAGATGCCCTCTTTTTCTCATCCCTGTTTTCGAATTTCATTATCATCTTCTTGAAACCATCGGGATTCTCCTCAGACCATTCAGTCGGCGATACTCTCTCAATGCAGAACTGTACTTAACTGCTGCCGTTCACGCAAAACTGTTTCACTGACAGCACACGGTCCCTCTTTTCGGCAATCACACTGTTCACTCACGTCATGGCTTGTCGAATGACAGCGTGGCCGTCAAACAAACAGGGTACAGCTCCATATTTGGTGGCCAAATTTGGAAAAAAATGCTTTACAGTGTGAATCGGTTCAGCATGAACGTATCAGCGTATCTACCGAATTCCTCTGCCGTACGAAAATTACAGCCCACACTAGACCACCGTGAGTACCTGTACATTAATTATAACCAAACAGTATGACAATGACCATTTAAATGTTTCAAATCTGATGTTTCTTCTGCACGTGCGCGAAGTTTGGTACAGTTCTGAAAGACGGCGGAGTTGTAGTAAACCATCTAAATGGCTCCTATTCAAGACACTCATTACACGTAACGCGCTGTAATTGAATTCTTGGTTGAAGAAAAAGAAACCGTGGTGAACGTTGATAAACGTTTGTTTTCAGTGTGCAGTGCTGATGCAATTGAATGGAGTACTCGTGGGGGATGGGTCACGAGAGATGAACCGTCAGGAAGAACAGAAACTGAGTTCCTTTATCGGTCAGGTTCGGAGCGCCCTGTCACAGACACTGGTGCTAAGGTGAGTCGCGCAAGTGTGCAAACAGGCTCATCACTGCTCGACAATTGGCTCTACACCTGCGGGTGAGCATTGGAAATGTGGGTGCCGGAGCGCGCGCTGTGACAGAGTCTTGGATATTCAAAATTGCGTTGGACATGGGTTACACGAAACCTCACAACAAACCACAAAACGAAATAAAAATCATTTTATCTGATCTGTTGGAGCAGACTGAGGCCGATTGAAAGACCTTTCCGTCACGGATCATTACTGGTGAGGAAATCTCGGCACGTCACTAAAATGGAAACAAAAATACGGTCACCTGAGAGGCAACATTGGCAACCATCAAAAAAGAAAAAATTCAAGGCAGCTTCTTTCTGATGGTAAAGTCATGATGATACTCTTTTGGGATGTGATGGTGTCAGTCTCGTGTTGATAAAGTGTCGACAATTAATTTCGAGGTATATGCGAAGACTCTGAGCAAACTTAGAAACTGTTCCCGACATGTTCGGTCTGATAAGAATCCAAACGAAATCTTGCTTAAACACGACAATGCACAGCCACCCGCAAGTATTAGAATCCAAGAACACCTCGGCAAATTGGGCTAGAAATCACTGTGTCATCCACTTTATAGTGCAACAGCGAAAGTCAATTGTAAGTTCTGGAGTAACTGTTTCGGCGTTCTAAAATTAATGAGAAAATACAGAAATAAATAAAATTAGTTCTCACTGAGTAAATAGTAACTAGAGTACGGCCCAATACAAATCCGGTTTGCGAACATTTTTCCGCATAAGCGACTTATCATTTGGTACCCTACTGCCTCCCTTCCCCTTCGCTGTAATCAACAGTTGCCTTTCCTTAGGCTCTGTTAAGACCTTTAAAATACAGGGTTATTACAAATGATTGAAGCGATTTCACAGCTCTACAATAACTTTATTATTTGAGATATTTTCACAATTCTTTGCGCACACGTACAAAAACTCAAAAAGTTTTTTTAGGCATTCACGAATGTTCGATATGTGCCCCTTTAGTGATTCGGCAGACATCAAGCCGATAATCAAGTTCCTCCCACACTCGGCGCAGCATGTCCCCATCAATGAGTTCGAAAGCGTCGTTGATTCGAGCTCGCAGTTCTGGCACGTTTCTTGGTAGAGGAGGTTTAAACACTGAATCTTTCACATAACCCCACAGAAAGAAATCGCATGGGGTTGAGTCGGGAGAGCGTGGAGGCCATGACATGAATTGTTGATCATGATGTCCACCACTACCGATCCATCGGTTTTCCAACCTCCTGTTTAAGAAATGCTTCTGCTTTAGCCTTTTCCGTAAGATTTTCCAAACCGTCGGCTGTGGTACGTTTAGCTCCCTGCTTGCTTTATTCGTCGACTTCCGCGGGCTACGCGTGAAACTTGCCCGCACGCGTTCAACCGTTTCTTCGCGCACTGCAGGCCGACCCGTTGATTTCCCCTTACAGAGGCATCCAGAAGCTTTAAACTGCGCATACCATCGCCGAATGGAGTTAGCAGTTGGTGGATCTTTGTTCAACTTCGTCCTGAAGTGTCGTTGCACTGTTATGATTGACTGATGTGAGTGCATTTCAAGCACGACATACGCTTTCTCGGCTCCTGTCGCCATTTTGTCTCACTGCGCTCTCGAGCGCTCTGGCGGCAGAAACCTGAAGGGCGGCTTCAGCCAAGCAAAACTTCATGAGTTTTTCTACGTATCTGTAGTGTATCGTGACCATATGTCAATGAATGGAGCTACAGTGAATTTATGAAATCGCTCCAATCATTTGTAATAGCCCTGTACATGTGAGTGCTACATGGGCATTCCTCTGTAACAGAAATGAATTTTTGACTATTATTCCAAAGCTAAAATGATAAAAAAAGAGTTTCCGTTGAAGGTAATTCCTGAGATCTTTAAAGCTTTTAGTGAAAGCACAAAGAAGTAGACTTACTTTATTGTCCTAGCTGCAGTAAAATGCGCTACGCGCTCAACTAAATGGAAAAAATGTAAGTTCTGTTATTTTTTTTAGTATAATAATTGTATAATTTAGAGGTTATTTCACTTACCATTGGAGAAAAGGCGACAAAAGTATAAAAAATATCTTTCAATTTTATCGTTAACTGTTGAACATAAGACACTACTTAGCAGTGTAAATGGTATGTTATATATGGAGGAAATTCAGCAGTAAGTATGTGACGATTCCCTCATCAGTTGGTCTTGTACATATTTGCTCTGGGAGTATTTGTTCTGACCATCGTTGGATCTGCTTGAAACCTGAGGGCTTCTAGTTGTATTACTGACACGGGGGGAATCCACACAACTTAGGGGCTATATTACGAAAGTGTATTCCCCTGCACATAAAGAATTTTTTGGTGATAATGAAGAGCCCCTGACTAACTCTGATTAAACAGGAGAAGTAGAATGTAAAGGCCTACATCTTAATTCATAAAAGTCAAGAAATAATTCACCTTCGCAGAATAAATGAAATACATTTCGTGAAACTAATCACTATTTCGATCATCATGGGTAAATTCATTAGAATCGGTTAAATTTCGTAACATTTGGCACGAGAGTATTTGAAACTTTATGAACATGGTCAAAATTGGTAGGTATGCAACTGTAAAAGAAAACTTAAATTTGTAACATGCGAAGGAGAAACAGTCCAATACTGAACTCGTGTGAGGACGACACAGATTGTAGCGTTTAATGTACTGAAGTAGTATTATAGTAATATACAGGGTGTTTCAAAATGAACATACCGGTTTTAAGGCGTTGTAGCATTTATTACATTCAACTTACAGTTGTAGTAATACACCAAATGAAAGAGCAACTCAGCTTTGTTTGTATACCTGTGCGCAGTGGGAAGAGTGTGGAATGATAAAGTGTGATTGAAAAACGTGTTGAACGAGTGCGAGTCTTCCACTCTTAGCCCCAAGAAATAACCCCGCGGAAAGTTTATGGGCCTTTCTTTTTCGGTGAATCAACTGTAACTGATGTTTCTTATCTTTACGTGCTACAGCTCTGGCCCGTGCCTCAATGGGAAGAAGCTGAATAACCCATCTGTATTTGGGAGCAAGATGGTGCGCCGCCTCACTGGCATAACTCAGTACGCGACTGGTTAAAAGACGTTGTATCCGACCGGTGGATTGGGCGCAAGAGGCCGGTTGACACAGCATTTTATGCACGACCTCCACGTTCAGACACGATCTGATGCGATCATGTGTATGTGCCTCCGATATCAGCTGATCTATCCGACTTTAGAAACAGTGTTATTGCAACAGTTACTCCCGACACGTTGATTAAGGTTTCGGAACAAGTCGCCTGTCGACTCGATGCGTGATCGGTGTTCACACTGAATAATTGTAAGAAAAACTGTTTGTGTTTCTCTTTCATTTGGTGTATTATTTATAATTTTAAGGTGAATTTAATATGTGCTACAAAGCCTTAAAACCCGTATATTCATTTTGAAACGCCCTGTATTTCTTATTAAGGTAAACCTTGGGTGAAATATGAGCTCTATCAAGTGAACAGTTAATCTGAAAGTTTACGCTATTTAGAACAGTAAGTCAGTGGCGACACGTAGCCACAATTTCGCAGGTATCTCGCAAATGGCTCGCTTTCGACCCATGTTTGCTGTCAAGCTTTCGTTTGTATTACCGTGCCAGTTACCGACACAAATTTTGAGATATGTTGTGTACAAATTTCGGCCTGCTGCTCCTCTCATCTTGCGGCCCCCACAGCCGCTTGTGTCTCTTGGGCATTAAACAGACCCTGCCTATAATCAATAAAGTGCATTTAACACTTAAAGTCACAAGGGCCACTTTCGCTTACACTGTACTTTTACGTTCCCGTCCGTTTAGACACGTAAGCCGCGTTGCAGTGCTGGGAGTGTCCATACATACGAGAGAAGTACGAGCAGTAAGTATAATTATATGGTGTCTTTCGTTCCGGACATGTCCAAAAGAAATGACACCACGTATATATAAACAAGGCGATGACGGCCAATGATCTCTTCAGTGCAGGTGCACACCAAGTTCCTCTTACAAGAATCGGCCAGATGCCGCGAGTAATAAAGCTCATCAGTAGCGTGTGTTGTAGGAAGAAAATTTGGCTCTGACGGGAAGCGTGCTAGGGTACCCCGAGCGGTAGTGGTATCCACTGCGTCGCGATGACGTAGAGGTCTGCGTGTCTGCCTAGTCAGCAGGAGACCCGGATTCGAATCCCGGACCGGCACAAGTTTTCAACTTGCCCTTTTATTTAAATTCGTGCCCACTGGTAGCTAATGTCTTTCACTCCTGTGTGTCTGAATTATGGAAGTGGGGCCACTCACCGGTAGGTCCAGCAGCGACTCTAGGGTGTGGAGCGCGGCGCCGCGGCGCAGCTTGCAGATCTCCACGAATTCCTCGTCCTCGGCGCACTTTTCACGCAGCAGCCTGCAAACACACCATTACACTTAGTCAAGATAGTGCCACGGAGCGAGATGGAGGTACTTCTGTCTAAATTAAATCACTGCTGCCACAAAGGTTGGAAAAAAAAATCGAAACACAGCAAGAAATGCATGCTTGAGTCAACAGTTACGGAAGAAAAACCCTAACAGCAAAAAATCATCAGGGTTAATGAAATTTGGGGAATACATTTGTCTAGGTAACATATTTAAGTGATTAACATTACAAGATCACAGATTAATGAAAGTGCAAGATAAGCAACTGCAAATGTGTAATGCTGGTACATTAATAATGGCTGTAACCGTCATACTTTTGAATGCAAGCATTCAAACGTGCTTGCATTGTGTTGTAGAGGTGCCGGATGTCAGTCTGTGGCTGTGAGATAGAGTTCCACGCCTGTTGCACTTCGTCGGTCAATACAGGAATGTTACTTCTGGGTGCGGATGACGCTGGAGTGGTCGTCCGTTGATGCCGGTATGTCTCGATTGGAGAAGGATGTGGTGATACAACAGACCAAGGCAACCTGTCGACACTCAGTCCAGCATGTTGAGGTACGCGGACGAGCGTTATCCTGTTGGAAAACAGCGTTATCCTGTTGGAAAACACCCCTTGAAATGCTATTAATGTGTGGGAGCAGAAGTCTAAGCACTGTATTAACCCACCATGTAAATGAAATGATCGTATGGCATTGTTCACCGGGAGGCCCCATTCGGGGCCACCATATTGCAAGTCCTTTTTAGTTGACGCCACTTAGGTGACTTGCGAGTGAATGATGATGAAATGGTGATGAAGGACAAACCCACAAATTTGCAGTCATGTGCGTGGGATAATCACTAGAGTGCTTTAGCTGTCATACGAAATCCCATCCCAGGCCGTAAGTCCAAGTGTACGTCCAGTGTGTCTAGCACGCATGACGGTTGGTTGCTGGTCCTCAACTGGCCTCATTGTAAACACTTGCAGCCATCACTGGCACCGAGGCAGCTTCCATCAGAACCCTGCCGTCCAATGAACTCACGCTTGACCACTGAAGTTGCAAATGACAGTGGTTTGGAGTCAGTGGAATGCACGCTACAGGACACCTGGTTCGGAGATGTTCTTGATGTAACCGATTTGTAACAGTTCGTTGTGTCGCTGTGATGCCAACTGCTGCTCAAATTACTACTGCAGCTGCAGTACGATGTGCCAGGGCCATAAGCCGAACACAATGGTCTTTCCTATCGCTAGTGCCACATGGCCGTCTGTACGGTCTTCTTGCGATTGTACATTCTCGCGACCACCGCTGTCAGATATCATGTACACCGGCTACTTCTCTCCGAAGTCTTTCTGCAATATCGTTGAAGGACCACCCAGCTTCCCTTTGCCCTTTCACACAACATCCTTCAAACTCAATGAGGTACTGATAATGACGACTGTGTCACCCTAAATGCATTCTTGACTAATATCAGCTCACCACACCCAGTCTGAAAGGTAATTAACGCCGCGACCGTTATAGCGTGTACATAACTCCTCGTGTAGCGCGACTCTTATACAACTGGCGTGCAATGTCGACATGATCTTTCACGTGTAGAAACGCACCTACCAACTTTCGTTTATGTCACGCAACTCCTCCTTGGTGCTGCGACCTTTTTTTCTGTCAGTGTAAATTCAGATGTCAGCCAAGTTTGCAGGTTGCACTATTGAACTTGACCACGAACTGCACCTGTGCACTGTCCTCAATACTTTTTGCTAGTGTCGGTCGTGGTCACAACAGTGTTCTGTGCAGTTGTGAAGTGAATTAGAATCTGGAAAAACTGTTGCCGTACGTATGGTGGGTGCTGCCGTAACCAAAGCATGGTGAATGGACCTCGAGGAGAGATGGCAACGGGAAGGACTCCAGGTCAGACAGAAGGAACCGGATGCGAACCGCAGTCATAAGGCCGGCCTGACCTGGGTCGCCGATGCGGGAGATGAACCGCTGTGGTTGGGAAAAGGAGACGGTAATTCGGATGCGCAGGAGAACTACGAACGTGTGCTACGTAACTGGCGAGCAGCTGTGCATGTCGGATCCGCAATGGAAGGACTCTACCCTCCAACAGGACACTGATCACCGGACTCGTTCTTAAAGCTCCCATCGCAAGGTGAACGCCACAGTGGTGCACTGGGTCGAGTAAACGCAACGCTGCGTCGCCACCGAACCGTAAACCAGACTCCCATAGTCAAGGCGGGACTCAACAAGGACTCTGTAGAGCTGCAGCAGTGTAGAGCGACCTGCACCCCAGTTGGTGTTGCTCAGGCAGCGGAGGGCATTGAGGTGCTGCCAGCACTTCCGCTTACGCTGACGAAGGTGAAGTTGCCAAGTCAATGAGGAGTCGAAAACCAGTCCTAAGAATCGATATGTCTCCACTACAGTGAGTGGATCGTCATGAAGGTAGAGTTCTGGTTCTGGATGAACGGTACGACGCCGACAGAAATACATGAGACCGACTTCGCGGCTGAAAACTGGAAGCCGTGAGCTAGAGCCCATGAATGCACCTTGTGAATGGCTCCCTGTAGGCGCCGCTCAGCAACACCAGTACTGGAGGAGCGTACGAAATGCATAAGTCATCCGCATACAGAGAAGGTGAAACCCACGGCCTTACAGCTGCAGCCAGACCGTTAATAGGCACTAAAAATAGACACTCAATACCGAGCCCTGAGGAACGCCATTCTCCTGAATACGAGGAACTATGGGAGGCACCGACTTGGAAACGGAGCGACAGGAAGTTTTGGATAAAAATCGGGAGCGGGCCCCGGAGACCCTACTCACACAATGTGGCAACGATATGATATCGCCAGATCGTGTCATATGCTTTACGTAAGTCAAAAAAGACGGCAACCAGATGTTGGCGTCTAGAAAAGGCTGTTCGGATACTAGCAGTAGTACTCAATGAACTGTGGATGAAGCCTGACCAACAGGCATTACATGCATTGATTAAAAATGATAGTGCATTGAGAATGGCTAGTTTCTAGCTGAAATCTAGATCTGCCAATAAAATTTAAAAAGGACGACTGATAGCTGAAATCTATTATTTACAAGGAAATATAACAGTCGCTGAGTGCAACAGCCTTCTGAATGGAAGGTAACCTGATGACCTTTTACTTGTTGAAGAAAAATGCATACATCAGGACACCCCGCATCTACCCCAGCAATAAAATGCATTGACATGATGGTGGTATTTAGGAGCGACAAAGGAGAAATAGTAGGTAGCGATTTATTACTTTACTATCAACTGTACCTTCTCCAAACGCAAAAACTTTGCTTATCACCAACACGTAACAAGCAGCAACTGTAGTAGTATTAAAAAATCGAAAAGACAAATCAAGCTGAGATGGTGATTAACGTAGCACGACCGGTGCTAACCTTGGGTTGCTATCAAACGGTAAGCATCACCAGTCCAGAGTCGTATGCAGTCTAGTGAGATTACCTGCTTCTATCTGCGTTCAGGTGGCTAACCTGACATCGGATAGTCACCGAAGATCGAAACTGGACGCGCCACATTAAACACCATTACATCGGGAATTGTCATGATTCTGTCTTATAATCTGACACATTCAGACATCTGCAAGTCGGAAACCGAAGAAAGTGGTGTATATTTATATGAACCTCTAAGGCCAATGTGGCCCGAACTGACAGTGTTATACACAGGATGTTTCAGGAGGGTCACTTGTTGACGCGTTATCACAAGTAACGTCTGTTATTTAGTACCCTCTCGGGCAAAAGGGGGTGGATTCTGAATATGGGATTCCTCCCCCCCCCCCCCCTCCCTCCAATCTAATTCGCTCTCTCTCTCTCTCTCTCTCTCTCTCTCTCTCTCTCTCTCTTTCTGTGTGTGTGTGTGTGTGTGTGTGTGTGTGTGTGTGTGTGTGTGTGTGTGTGTGTATGTGTATGTGAGGTGGGGGTCGGGAGGAGAGGGGGGGGGGGGGGTCGCGGAGACATGCGAACGCTGATGGCATATAACGTAGCAGCACACGCCGACAAATGGCAGTACAGATTACGGATACATTTAATTCGTCGTGTTAATTGTAGTTGAGCTCCTCGGTTGTGGGTTTAATTACTTTAAGAAACATAGCAACCAAACACACTTAGTGCGCAGGTTGGTTTTATGCCAAGGCGCGTTCTGGTGTTCACTGAAGTAATGCATTTATATCTTCGGCAGTGTAACTGCATTTTGAATGTACGATCCCCAAGATCACCAAGCTGACCTGAACTAAGAAATAATTGTCTATTTACGTTTGATTAATATTTAAGTGCACTTTTGTCTCTCAATTTGCAGCTTCAGTGTGTATTTATGGGCGTTCTCGCTTCCCACGCCCGGGTTCCCGGGTTCGATTCCCGGCGGGGTCAGGGATTTTCTCTGCCTCGTGATGGCTGGGTGTTGTGTGCTGTCCTTAGGTTAGTTAGGTTTAAGTAGTTCTAAGTTCTAGGGGACTTATGACCACAGCAGTTGAGTCCCATAGTGCTCAGAGCCATTTGAACCATTTTGTGTATTTATGGGCCGACACTCTAGGTTGCCCGCAACACAATGGGTTTTGCAGCTCGCAAACGTCTCAACTTTTTAAACTACGATTCGGAATCCCTTATAACCGTAAAGAGCGTAGACGAGGTTATTCGAATAATTTTAAGTCAACATTCACTTCTCAAACTTCGGTCTCCTTCGCGTCAAATTCCTAAAGCTACCCGTTCGGACAGGTGATACATTGGTTGGTAAAACCAGCAAGATTTAAAAGAAATGGTTATCGGAATTTCAGCAGTTTGAAAGTAGTTCGATTTCGTGAAGTCAGTTTGTTCCATACCTCATTTCATTCAAACCAGCGACCATAAACGTCAACCGTGTTTCCTAAGAACGAGATCCCTCGAAGACATACCTGCTACTAATGGTCACAAAACCCGGTGGAGATAAGTCATTTCCAGAACGGAACTTGATAAGAAGCAGGATTCGAAACTGAACTTTAGAAGAATGGCTCAACATTTTGTCTCGGTTCAGTACTGAAAGCGCTATTTTAAACATAAGTAAGTTATGAAGAGGTTATAACTGGCTTAATTAGTATAAAATATAAGCATAAACCAATTAGCTAATGAAATTACTCAGACTTTCATTTTAAGGTTCTCTAGGCTAGTCTATCGTTTCCTCCGTTACTAAATTTATTCCTTGAGGCCACAATATGTTTCTTATCAATCGATCCGTTTATTAAGTTAGGTTCTTATACACTCCAAGGATTTCCCCAATCGATTCAGTACTTCTCTTTAACTAACCAATACTCAGCAATCTTCTGCAGCAAATGTTTCCGAAGCTTCTTCTCTTGTCTGAACCCCTCGTCTTCCACATTTCGCATCCATGGAAAGCTGCATTCCGGACATCATCATCAGAAGACTCCCCGACACCTAAATTTATGTAAGATTTTAACGAATTCCTCATTTACAGAAATTCTTTTCTTGTTGTTACCCGTCCGCATTTTATATCTGGCCGAGCGGTTCTATGCGCTACAGTCTGGAACCGCGCGACCGCTACGGTCGCAGGTTCGAATCCTGCCTCGGGCATGGATGTGTGTGATGTCCTTAGGTTAGTTAGGTTTAAGTAGTTCTAAGTTCTAGGGGACTGATGACTTCAGACATTAAGTCCCATAGTGCTCAGAGCCATTTGAACCATTTTTTGCATTTCATATCCTCTCCACTCAGACGATTACCAACTATTTTGCTGGCCAAATAGAAAACCTCACAAGCTATTTTTAGTGCCTCATTTCCTAGTCTCATTCCCTCAGCATGGGCAATTTGATTGGACTACAATCCATTACTTAAAAATCATTAATACATTTGCTTGTACTTACAGTATGTTGTTTTTGAAACTGTAATACTGATTTTCGTATGCAAATGAATTTCAACTTATTGGCTTTTTAAAGTATGAATGAGCGTATGGCATTGGTGGCCGGGAGACCCCACGCGGGGCGGTTCGGCCGCCGCTCCACAAGTTCTTTAACGCCACTACGGCGACTTGCGAGTGAATGAGGATGAAATGATGATGAAAGACACACAACACCCAGTCATCTCCAGGCAGAGAAAAATCCCTGACCAGGCCGGGAATCGAACCCGGGACCCCGTGCGCTGGAAGCGAGAACGCTACCGCAAGACGTTTTTTAAAGTAATAGTTGTTCATAGTGATATTAATAAATCATTGTGAATACATTAATGTTGTCAATTCTTCCCGCTTCTTTAAGCTCATCAGTTCATTATAATTATAAGCTGGAGAGTAAAATTTTATTCAGTTAAATAATAAATGTTGCGGTTCAGGCTTTTAAACAAAAAATTTCTGTAAAACACTGTTTTTCTGTGTAATTAGCACAAAATGTCTCCTCGCAGCGTCCACATCACAGTTTCATCCTAGGGGCCTGTAGATCCTGAATACGGCCGTGTGAGTCTCATTGTCGACTTTATATGCACAGCACAAAACGTTGGGTTTCAATACGAAAAATGTAGTAGCTTAAAGAATTGTTATTTGCAGAGAACAGTTACAGCATTTAAAACACACGCGATAAAGGCTTTATACTAACGTAAATATGCACCAGAATGAAAAATTCTGCTGTCCTAACACAAAAAAGCCGAATATGTGCTGCGCAGTGGTAGGGATGTGAACGAAGTTAACTCGCTTTTCGACTTATCTAGCAGTTTCAAAGATATTTAAATCAAAAATTCTTGACATATTCGCGCTTTTTTACTTATTAGTATTAGTGCCAATGTTATGTAACATAAAGCATCGTGTCAACTACAGTAACAACATGCACGTCATATCGTATAACATGACACATACCATCAAGTCATCCAACATGGCATTGTCATGTCGGGCTATATGACACAACGTTTCATTAAAGCGGTGATTGAAAATACAACTACAGTTGTAAGGTTCTTTTATTTAACACACGACCGGTTTCGGACTCATATACGCCCATCTTGAGGTGTCGTACAGAAAATAGCAAGAGACAGGAGATAATTTTTACACGCAGCGATACACATAAACAAAACAAAAATCCATAAAAAATTAAAAACATTTAAAAAATAAAACCTGCAGGTCGGGCTAGGTGCTGTGCAACCTAAGTCAGTGCCAAAGAGACACCAGACAGTACTACGGACGACTGCCTGGGTAGGGAAATATGCAAAGAGTACCAGGACGCTTACACTTGGTGCTGTGATCCCGAGCACCGAGGTGGACGAGTACAAGATGCGGTGTGCTACCAACGAGCGCAGATCATGGGCTAGCGGACGCGAAGGAGGAAGCAAACTGGTAAACCAGAGTGGCAAAAGTACTGCCATCTGTTGACGGGAAAAAGAGCGCGGGGCCACTAGCTTGGCCGTTCACAATTTGAATTAGTGACTTACATATTAAATGAATAACGAAAAAAGAAAACATTTCATAGAAAGTTACATGAAAAACTTAAAAGTGCATTATGCGTGGTAAAGGAACATGTTGAACAGGTTACCACAAAACTGTAGCAAAACTGAGTGGAAGATGCGACATGAAATTCATGTTTTTAATTTAGTGGGGATATATATGTGACGATGTGGAACAACAAGCCACAGACATCAATTAAAATAGGATGGCACATGTGTATGTTCTTCTATTTTCAGTACGACAGGTGGCTGTATAAGAGCCCGAAACCTGTAGTATGTTAATTAAACGAACCTTACAACTGTAGCGGTATTTTCAACCTCTGGTTTGATGCTCAGACAGGACTGTTTGTAGTTTCATTAAAGATTAGGATGCATGCATCCCCTCACAAGGATACTTCCTACTGCACCTGCATTCCACTTTCTAGTAGCACATAAATGTGCTATTTTTTCTACGCCCCTCAGCATACATGTAACAGGGGGTGAATGTGGGCGAGAAATGGTCCTCTTGAGGAAAAGTATCACCCTCCCCCAACCAAAATATCAAAAAATTGTTTTAGAGTCTCCCTCTGGAGAAAACACTCCTCCCCCCAGAAAAACTTTTTTAGCTCTTACACGTATGCTCTTCAGCCAAATGATATTATATCTTGTTTGTTATGGCTAGCGGACGTTCTGGATTTTGGGCACAGGATCAGGGATCCTAGCCTATAAATTGCAAGATGCAGATGTGTCAACACCTGGTAGCCGAAAGAGCTCAATGCGCTGGGTATGTAGGGTTGATTAGTAAAAAATAAAAACAAAAACGATAATATGTAGAGATGTTATGATTTATATGTCTTCGAAGCTGCCATATAAGACGAAAAACTAACTTTGCCAGAACACGTTCGCCTTTCTTCGTCGTATCATAGGAGCATTTTTAATTCTGATTCCCAACTTTTATTCCATAATAACTTTGACATTAGACCGTCACAGCTTGGCAAACCGATGTAGATGACTCGGGCTACGACAGATCGGCTATGGGTTTTTATTTATTGTCTTTCGAACCGTGTTGCTTATATTGTGGCACCGGATAAGCCAGTCACAGAACAACAGGACGAACATTATTTACATGTATTAGTCTCGCTTCTTAAGAAATTTGAAACGATTCGCACAAGTTTGAAACACAGAATTGGCCCCCATAAAAAACTAAAAAATCTGTTATTTTGCACGTAAAATTCCAATGAAGCTAGATTTTTCGAGAGCAAGTTTTCAGTTCTGTTGTAAGACTGCTGTTTTTATTCATCTGATTCACTTTAAACCGTTTCTGCGCATTCAGTTCACGCAAGAACGAATTTTACGTGCTACATTTAGCTCGAATTTAAACCATCGTATCTCGACAACGAATAAAGATAATTGGATTAAAAAAATTGATTTTGACTCTATCCATTTCTCCCTCTTCATGCAAAGTTTGAAACGACTCGTACAAGTTTAAAGTAAAAAAGTGACGCACTTCAAAAACCTCCCAGAAAGATATGTTTTTGAATGTTTTGCACGTAATATCCGAACTGTGCACATGCTAATGTTGCCGTGAGCTGAGCATTAACTTCAGCCCAATTAAAATCTTTTGAAAATGGAATAAATCGATTCGCACAATTTACCTTGGCGCCAGCTCCGGTTCGTCTTCAAATCTTGCTTAATATACTGTAACTTAGCTACAGTAAGACAGACGTTCGAATGACTGTACAAATGGCCACAGGTCCGGGCTAAACGAAAGCCTTGTTACTCCATATTCCTACCTCAAACGAGAACCAAGCTCCCCTCCCCACACCCTCAAACCGCGATATACTTGTTACAGTGCTTCCTCGCTGTAACGTTTATGCCAGTTGAACCGAAGATGGGTGGAACAACGAAACGCGTCCTGGAATGAAACGAAGCTATAAAAAAGTATCTGATCGCTGTACATCAAGTAATTGGGATACCGAACAGATATGCTACCTCACCATGACGCATTTGCCCGGAGAGCCACTGACTAGGATTGAGTTATTACTGCGTGTTTTCAACGGCGCTTAAGGAATTACGGAGGTGAGCGCGCTCCAGGAGCGGCCACTGGGCCGAGATGCAGGCGCTGCGGTTTAATCAGCGGCCCAACTTCCGGCTGGCCCGGCAGCGCTGGAAACGTCTGGAGAAAATAAATACTAACGAGCGGGAGGGACACGCCGCGACGTGATTAATGGACGCTCCCGGGCCGCGTATTAATTTCATAACACGGTGCGCAGCCCGCGGCGGACAGTAGGGAACACAAGGGAACGGAAGGGAAGCCGTTGTGTGCCCCTCGCAGCTCTCCCTGTACGAGACAAAGCGGCGTGTTGCGGCCGTGGCCACCCAACCTACGAACTAATGCCTGTTCGCATTTTATTTCGAAAGAGGCCATTGACACAAGCGCGAGAATCTATAACCAACACAAAAGGATAACGGTCAATTATAATTAATATTTTTCTGGAGAGACTGAGTGCCCAAGTTATCTGATGTCGAAACAAAATCCTGTTTCTGATTAACAAATGATGACGAGAGCATTTCTCGTCGGCGGCAGAAATCTAATCATCTGCATTTGTGTCTCTTAATTTCTCGCTGATGTTTATCCTTCGCCGGCTGAGTTGTCATTTGTTCCCGAACAGGTGTAGCTGAGGGTGGTCAATACCTCGAAACTGTTTCATCTCTCCGAACCCGAAATGAACACCAATCTGTTGACACAGATGCTGCAGCAGGTTTCACAAAAGTTAAATCGGGGATGGGAAAGCACCAAATGTGTTTTTTTTTTCGTTTCCTTCGAGGGGAGGGGAGGGGGATTTAGATCATCAGCATTTGGAATAGCTCGATGGGGCCCACCATGATTTCACCTCATGGATCAATCAACCTCCCCACCTAGAGTAGTAATTGCTCAGAACGACCTTAAATATTTGTTCTACACAGGGTGTTGCTTATTAACGTTTAAAACCCCCCGAAGTGATTTAGATGACGCTGAGACAAGCAATTTAATACAAGACACATGGGATCGCAGATGTCGGAAAATACCCCTAAAGTGGATCACAAATGTTGAAACTGTGACGTTACCAGATGACGTACTTCGCCGCACGTGTAGCGATTGCGCTTGTCGATCGTACCCTCCCCGATGGGTGGCGGGGGCAGGTGGAGGCGGACGGGGTGCTACAGATCGCTACTCTGGTTTTAAACACCTTTTGTTAATGTGATCTGTTGTAAAGGTAGAAGTTACAAAATTACTGAATTACTGTCATCCCTGTAACCAAGCAACATTTTGTATTACTTTCCTTTTGCCCCTTCTTTTCTTGTTTACAGACTTCATTTAGTAAAAAGCACGTAGGTCATTCACTGCTAGAAATGCAATTCGGAGCCGGCCACTGTGGCTGAGCTTTTCTAGGCGCTTCAGTCCGGAACCGCGCTGCTGCTGCATAGATGTGTGTGATGTCCTTAGGATAGTTAGGTTTAAATAGTTCCAGGTCGAGGGGATTGATGACCTCAGATGTTAAGTCACATAGTTCTTAGAGCCATTTGAACCATTTTTTTGATGCAATTCGGAATCTTATTTACTTGTAGTGTTGTACTGTAGGTTTCTGTTGTACTGTACTTTGAAATTAACGAGCGGAGGCCGCAAGACGATAAATATAATAATAAATCTTACCACAATGTAAGCACAATTCTCGAACACAGTAAAAAAAATACTGCCTGCCGGACGTAAGACTCGAACCCGGAGTCCCAAGATATAAAGTCGCGCACGTGGTCTTGGAGTCATACCGAAGTGAATAAATGACTTGAGGTGGAATGATTTGGTGCGACAGACGGATAGGCTGCGCCACTGCACGTGCGGTAGGTACGTCATCTGGAGACGTCACATGTTCAACAGTTTTCATCCACTTCTGGAGTGTTCCCGACATTTGCGGCCCCATGTGTCTTACATTATATTACTTGTCTCAGCATCATATATGTTGCTTCGTGGTTTTTTTAATCTTCCCCAGTGATGGAGGCGACATCGTTGTACACAGGGTGTAACCCTTATTACGACCTCTTCTTAGTTACACAACTAGTTTTAGCTTAGCGAACTATTCTACGTGTAAATCCTCACGAATGGCCGTACATGGTAAGAGTTCGCCGCCATTTTACTAACTGTCTTAATTTGGCATAGGTGAACACTCGAAAAAGATTCAGTAAACTTAGAGTCGTGGTGTCCAGTATGAATCTACAATACATACCGTCTTAAGCTCCCACTAGTACCACGGCACTTATTCCCTGATGTCTACACATTCCTGTTGTCTCTTCCTTTCTTCTTGCCAGCGTTCTTCTCTACTTGGATTCTGAGGAGAACCTCACTTCTTATGTTATCAGTACATCTAATTCCCAACGTCCCTCTGTAACACCACCTCCCAAACGCTTCGATTCTCTTTTTTCCGGTTTTATCACTATCAACAATTAGTTTCCATACAATAATGTACTCCAGCCGTTCATTCTCGAAATTTCTTGCTAAACTTAAGGCCTATGTTCGACACTAGTCGAAAGATATGCCATCTTTCTCCACGCTATTGCGCCTCGTGCGTCATTCTTTACTTTATTTCCAAGGTAGAAGAATGCTTCACTTCGTCTACGACGTAGCCACCAGTTTTGATGTTGTGTTTGTCGGTCTTTCTTCGGTTTACACTATCTATACACACTGCTGAATGGACTGTTTATTCGATTTAATTTAATCTCCACGCTTTGACGTAAAATAGCAATTTCATCACCGAATGTTGTTGCTAGTATCCTTTCGCTATAAGATTTAATCTCACTCTCGAAATTTCCTTCCTTCGTTCGTTACGCAGGTCTAATTGTAGTCAGGAGCACTGCCTTCTTGCCTTGTGTCCTTTTTGATGCAATAATTTCTATCTTTGTCTTCTGCTTTCACTGACCCGTATTTGTTCTTGTAGTTACTGTGTATTTCTCGTCTTCCTCTAGAACATATAGGGAGGAGGAGGGGGGGGGGGGGCAATGAACGAGAAAGCTGTGTGGGTTGACGATTAGGACGCCATCACTTCGACTAAGCATTATGTAGCTGCTCCTTTTTAACGATTTGGTAAAACCAACAGCTTGCAAAATGAGGAAGAAATATATACTCTGCAAGATTTGTGTCTAAATGATATGTACAGGTTTACGTATTCATGAATTGTTCTTGAGTCTAATTGCTGGTCATTTACAAGTTGCTAAGTGCCACAGTGGCGTAAATGTAGTAAGAATGAACACGGTCTTTAATAGATTAATGTAATTAGTGATACATTTAAAATTTAGCTTTTTTCAAGTGTACATAATAATTTTTTTAATTAAAAATTCGTCTGTAGAATAGCAGCTGCCTTGAAAAAATCCATTTTAGACTGTATTTAAAATTACGTTAGTTGGCTGTCAGGAATTTTGTTATCTATCAAGCGAGAAGGAAGTTTGGGGCTGTATATTGAATTCCATCTCAGCTCAGCCACTGACAGTGAAAGTAGAGAAAGAAAGAAAAAAAACTGTGTTTTGTGTGTGTGTGTGTGTGTGTGTGTGTGTGTGTGTGTGTGTGTCCGTAACTTCAGACAATACCGACGAACCATATATCCTTACCTTCAGACAATACCGATTAACCAAAATAATTCACGATAGAAAAAATACAAGTGACATTGGCGAACTTGTTGCACGACCTGTCGTTAAGGATTTAACGTTCCGCCGTCGACACAATAGTTAAATCTATGATGGGGTGGGACATGGATAGACATTGAAAGAGATCATGCCAATCATCCCTGCATGAGCCATAAGCACCTACTGTAAGAATTGCAGCTCCCTTTAGATGTGGATGAATCCAAGGTAAACGTCTAAAATCATTTCAAAACACGGGAAAGTGTCTGGCAGTTTATCGGTAAAACTCTCCACCTGTGTGCAACTACAGGCTTTCGATTAATTACATTAATTTTCAAGCATCCATTGTACTCACAAACACAGTTTTTCACATAAATATACTTCTTGGAAGCAAGACAGGGTAATAGCTTCTGTCGACGTAGAAAAACTTTCGTGATATAAAATCATGAAAGACTTTCGAGACATAGCAGAAGATGTGGTGTAAGCTACAGAGAAAGACGATTAATATACAGTCTGTGCAAGAACCAAGAGGGAAAAGTAAGAATGGAAATCCAAAAATTAAATGGTTGGATGTAGTTTTTCGTCCCTGCTGTTGATCCTGTACATCGAAGACGCAACGACAAAAACGAATGAAACGCTTAGGAGTAGAACTGAACTTCAGAGTGAAACGATGTCGACAACTTAGTGATGACATCGTTGTCCTTTGTTAAAGTGAGAAAGAATGCAGAGGCTGTTGAATGGAATGAGCAGTCTAAGGACCACTCAATAAGGACTGAGAATAAATCGGAAAAAACAATGAAATTTATGAGGTGTAGCAAAAAGTCTTCTACTTCGGAAGCAAAATAACGCATGATGGACAAAGCAAAAAGCACTTAAAAAGCTGATTAGTACAAACGAAGTAGCGTTCATGGCAAATTTGTGTGTGTGTGGGGGGGGGGGGGGGGGAGGGACGTGCGCGCGCAAAACACCTTTGTACGGCTGTACGGAAGGTAATCTTGTATTGTGGGGAAACGAAAAAAAAAGAGAACCAAGGTGTTGGAGACACTGTGCTGTAGAAGGAAGTTAAAAATTAGGACTGATAATAGGATAAATGTTGAGACATCAACGAATAACTGCTATCGAACTTGGGGATGTTGAGCGTAAAAACTGAAGAAGGAGACGGAGATCCCAACACATCCAACAAATGATTGAGGACATAGGTTGCAAGTGCTATTCTGAGTTTGGCAGAGGACAGGCATCCATGGACGGCTGCATCAATCCGTTCAGAAGACTTATGACTGCCCTAGACGAATAATGAAATGAGATTCCAACGTAGAAACATTATTACGCGACATGAATAGGGGACAGGTTTGTAGAAAGTGATCCCAGCAATTGTAGTGTATCTGTAAATGAATTTGCGTAGTGATGAAAGTGCGAAGGTTCTTAAAATATTCTTCCATCGTTTGGAGTTCTTGTCGAGTACACGCGACAACAAACACTGACCGGATTCAGACATACACAGTCTGATCAAAAAAAGGCTGTACAGACCATAAGAAAGTGTAACAGAAATACTCGAACAACTTAGCACAGCTGACAGCCGGTAAAACTTGGTTTTAATAGGCCACGCTACCAACAGAATTTATTAGATCAACCCATCACAGATGAACCCAACGTTTTTAAAGCATTTTTTAAATACTGACAATACGCTGCTCAGCGAGAACAGTATGACCACCGACCTACTATCGATATAAACCCGTCCAGGTGATAGTTGCGTCACCTGACATGGAATGACTGCTAGTAGGACAGATGTTCGGTGCACGTAGTATCCGTGTGTAGATTGGGGGAGGCGCGCTATCTAGGCCCAGGCGGCGAACTTTGGGGGAACTAACATCAGACTTTAACGCTGGGCAGAGTACAAATGGATCTCAACACACAGTGCACCGAACACTCCCAACGATGGGCCTCAAAAGCCAACGACACACGCATGTGCCAATGTTACGACCGCGAGATCGCCAACGACGACTGAAATGGGCACTTAACCATCGGCACTGGACGTGGTGTAGTGGCAGAGCGTTGCATGGTCTGATGAATCCGGATACCTTCTTCGTCTTGGTGATGGGAGGGCGCGAATCTGTCGCCTTCCAGGGAAACAGTTCCTTAACACCTACCTATGCTACGGGACGGAGACAAGCTGGCGGCGGTCCATTATGCTCTGGGGAACATTCACGTGGCCATCCATGAGTCCAGTGGCGCTGGTGCAAGCCACAGTGGCGTCCAAGGAGTATCTTAGACTGGTTGCAGATCACGTGCATCCCTTCGTGACGATCTTGTTTCCCGACGGCTGCGCCATTTTTCAGCAAGATAATGCGCCATGTCACAAGGCCAGAAGTGTGATAGAGTGGTTCGAGGAACATAGTGGTGAGTTCCAATTGAATTACTGAACCCCCATCTCGCCAGATCTGAAACCGATCGAACACATGTGAAATGCGATTGGACGTGGCGTCAGGGTTCATCACTACCTCCCCGAAATTTATGGGAATTAGGTAACTTTTGTGTGTAGATGTGGCGCCATCTCCCTCCAGCGGCCCAACAAGGCCACTCCTTCCAGGCCATGACGCGTGGCCGCTGCTATCCGCGCCGAAGGCTGACATACCGGCTAACAGGTAGGTGACCATTATGTTCTGGCTGATCATTGTATTCTCTGAATGGTAATACGCTGGATTCACCTATGATGGACTGATGTAATAATTTTTATTGCATCTGAAGCTGAGGCTGTATGCCTTGAAACCGATAGTGTGATCAATTAAAATTAAATTTTACCAAATGCCAACGGTGTTTCCATTCATAATGTGTTTCAGCAGCTGTGAATGCTCTGAAATCTTTTGAAGAATACGGACATAGTTCTATACAACCTGTATTCGTGTATAGATTGTGCGACCACCGACCAGCATAAGTCTCATGAGGTTCGGACAGGATCAGAGGCATAAAAACGTTTTTCCCCCTCACTCTATGTAAAGATGGGCAACGGCCTTGCCGCAGTGGCTACACCGGTTCCCGTGAGATCACCGAAGTTAAGCGCTGTCGGGCGTGGCCGGCACTTGGATGGGTGACCATACAGCCGCCATGCGCTGTTGCCATTTTTCGGGGTGCACTCAGCCTCGTGATGCCAATTGTGGAGCTACTCGACCGAATAGTAGCGGCTCCGGTCAAAGAAAACCATCATAACGACCGGGAGAGCGGTTGGCTGACAACATGCCCCTCCTATCCGCATCCTCATCTGAGGATGACACGGCGGTCGGATGGTCCCGATGGGCCACTTGTGGCCTGCAGACGGAGTGCTATGCAAAGATGGAGTAGGGCAGAAAACCGTTAATCTTGCTGCGAAGCGCCCCACATCTCCAAAACGTACGGTAATGAACTATAAATTATAATACACCTATAACGATACAATAATGTTAAACAAGCAGAATCAACCAAAAGCCAAAAAGCAAAGAGAAAAAAACACCACATCTATGTGAAAAATGGTTCAAATGGCTCTGAGCACTATGGGACTTAACATCTGAGGTCACCAGTCCGCTAGAACTTAGAACTACTTAAACCTAACTAACCTAAGGACATCACAAACATCCATGCCCGAGGCAGGATTCGAACCTGCGACCGTAGCGATCGCGCGGTTCCACACTGAAGCGCCTAGAACCGCTCGGCCACATCAGCCGGCCTTCGATGCGAAGAGCGATTTAATGCCGTTCAGATTGTAGGCGACAAGTTCCGTAAGATTATGATGGTAAATGGAATCATTGACTCTTATCACACGAGATGTCGCCAGCAGGATATGCGATGAGTCCTTTCGTCTCGCAGTACTGCCTGTCTCCACCTACGAAATGTTGTCTATCAATGCATCTTTTCCTACTTTGCCGTGTTGTTTCCCGCTGAATGTTGCGTCGTCCAGGTGTTATCTGGAGTCATTTATGCACTGCGTAAACTTGTTATGAATACATTTCGAGTAGTTGGGTCGCCGCGGGAGATCTGGCGAAGGAGGCGGTAACTGGCAGTACAGCGGGCAAGGGGCGCAGACGTGGTTGGAGAAGAAACGGTGACTACTAAACTGAATGAAATATAAAACAGGTATTGCATTTCCAGGGAAACTACTTTACAGACCTTACAACCATGACGCAATAAAACAAATACGCTTTAAAAATATCTGTGGCTAGACGACCTCATTCCAGCGTTCAGAGTGATTCAACGATACATATTAACAACTTACGCAATGACGTACTCAGTGGTCGGCAGTAGAATACGTTCACAAGGAAGCTGGAGATAATGCTATGGACACTGGTCTGGTAGAGCACGTTACCGCTGGACGGTTGATGACAGCAAAAAATGAGCCTACGGAGAACGTACCTCATTCCGATTTGATGTATACAGGATGACTTAGCAGCTCTTACCGCAACGCTCAAGTTACATATGGCCTTTAAAAACCAGACGTGAGATTTTTCATACTCTCTCGCTCGCTATGCACAGACTATTTGTCCCACAGCAGAAAGTGAACAGGACGTTTTTGTAGGAAATTTAATGTAGCTAAATTTTGTACCGGTTTATGTTTTCGCTAGAGGCCGTAGCTTTCGATTTATTCAAGAAAAACGTATAAAAGCGTCCTACAAACGAACCCACTTTCATCCCTCATTAGTCAGGATTTCTAGTATGTTAGTCATTGCACTCCGTCCTACCACTGTACAAATATTTGCGACTGCGCGAATTATTTACCACATTCGTCCTTTTCTGGTCTTCAGCTGACTGGCCTTATTTCCCCACCGGCTTAGTTGAGCACTTGAAAATTTCAACAGCATAAAATAAACGATTACATCATTGTATTCGTGAGGCCTTCTGACTACGAAACTACTGTGCTTGTAACGGTTAGTTTAGGTCGAACTGTCAACATACACTACTGGCCATTAAAATTGCTACACCACGATGACGTGCTACAGACGCGAAATTTAACCGACAGGAAGGAGATCCTGTGATATGCAAATGATTAGCTTTTCAGAGCATTCACACAAAGCTGGCGCCGGTGGCGACACCTACAACGTGCTGACATGAGAAAAGTTTCCAATCGATTTCTCATACACAAACAGCAGCTGACCGGCGTTGCCTGGTGAAACGTTGTTGCGATGCCTCGTGTAAGGAGGAGAAATGCGTACCATCGCGTTTCCGACTTTGATAAAGCCTATCGCGATTTTTATCGTATCGGGACATTGCTGCTCGCGTTGGTAGAGATCCAATGACTGTTAGCAGAATATGGAATCAGTAGGTTCAGGAGGATAATACGGAACGCCGTGCTGGATCCCAACGGCCTCGTATCACTGGCAGTCGAGATGACAGGCATCTTATCGGCATGGCTATAACGGACCGGGCAGCCACGTCTCGACCCCTGAGTCACCAGATGGGGACGTTAGCAAGACAATAACAGTTCGACGACGTTTGCAGCAGCATGGACTATCATCTCGGAGACCATGGCTGCGGTTACCCTTGACGCTACATCACAGACAGGAGCGCCTGCGATGGTGTACTCAACGACGAACCTGGGTGCACGAATGGCAAAATGTCATTTTTTCGGATGAATCCAGGTTCTGTTTACAGCATCATGATGGTCGCAACCGTGTTTGGTGACATCGCGGTGAACGCACATTGGAAGCGTGTATTCGTCATCGCCATACTGGCGTATTAACCGGCGTGATGGTATGGGGTGCCACTGGTTACACGTCTCGGGCACCTCTTTTTCGCATTGACGGAACTTTGAACAGTGGACGTTACATTTCAGATGTGTTGCGACCCGTGGCTGTACCCTTCATTCGATCACTGCGAAACCCCGCATTTCAGCAGGATAATGCACGACCGCAGGTTGCAGGTCCTGTACGGGCCTTTCTGGATACAGAAAATGTTCGACTGGTGTCCTGGCCAGCACATTCTCCAGATCTCTCACCAATTGAAAACTTCTGGTCAATGGTCGCCGAGCAACTGGCTCTTCACAATACGCCAGTCACTACTCTTGATGAACTGTGGTATCGTGTTGAAGCTGCATGGGCAGCTGTACCTGTACACGCCATCCAAGCTACGTTTGACTCAATGCCCAGGCGTATCAAGGCCGTTATTACGGCCAGAGGCTGTTGTTCTGGGTACTGATTTCTCAGGATCTATGCACCCAAATTGCGTGAAAATGTAATCTCATGTCAGTTCTAGTATAATATATTTGTCTAATGAATACCCGTTTATCATCTGCATTCTTCTTGGTGTAGCAATTTTAATGGCCAGTAGTGTAATTAGTTTTAGCGTTACGTTTACAAGAGTCATTAATCTGCAAGCGTTGGGTTCATCTGTGATGGATTGATCTAATATCTTCTGTTGGTAGCGTGGCCTATTAAAACCAAGTTTTACCGGCTGTCAGCTGTGTTTTTCATTTATAATTCTTCCAAAGATTCGTACTGAAGTTACTCGAGTATTTCTGTTACACTTACCTATGGTCTGTACAGCCTTGTTATGATCAGACAGTGTGTGTCTCAATCCGATTAATGTCTGTTGTCGCGTCTACTCGACAAGAACTGCAAACGATGGAAGAATATTTTAGGAATCTTCGCACTTGCGTCACTACGCAATTTCATTTAAATTAATAATGCTAACGAAATAGCGAACTATATTGGTGGCGTAACAGCCCAGTCAATAGAGACGACAAAAGGTCGAATATCGGGAATAGTTCGTGTACTTGCAATTTTTTGTAAAGTGGTAGGAGCGAGTGCCATGAACAACGTACCAGAAATCCTGACTAATGAGGGATGAGAGTGGGGGTGGAAATGCGTTTCAAGGATGATTTTGTACGTTATTCTTGAATAGCTCGAAAACCGTGGCCTCCGGCGGAAATGTAACTCAGTAAAAAAATTTAACTACATTAAATTTCCTACAAAAAAATCTTGTTCATTTTTTTCTCTAGGAGTAACAGTCTGCGCTGCGCTCAGCGAATAAGATAATTTGAAAATCTGGCTTTGTTGCTTTGTAAGTCTACATATCTACATCTACATATCTATATATATACTCCGCTAGCCACCAAACGGTGTGTGGCGGAGGGCACAATTCGCGCCTAAGTCATATTCCCACCCTCTGTTCCATTCGCGGATCGCGCGAGAGAAAAACGACTGTCTGAACGCCTCAGTACGAGCTCTGATTTCCCTTATCTTTGAATGATGATCATTACGAGATTTGAAAGTTGGTGGTAATAATATATGCTCTACATCCTCGGTGAAGATTGGATTTCGGAATTTAGTGAGCAGCCCATTCTGTTTAGCGCGTCGTCTAATTGCAAGTGTGTCCCACTTCAAACTTTCTATGAGATTTGTAACGCTCTCGCGATGGCTAAATGTACCAGTCACGAATCTTGCCGCTCTTCTTTGGACCTTCTCAATCTCTTGAATCAGACCCAACTGGTAAGGGTCCCATACAGAGGAACAATACTCTAACACTGGACGAAATAAGGTATTGTAAGCTGTTTCCTTTGTTGAAGGACTGCATCGCTTCAGGATTCTACCAATAAACCGCAATCTAGAGTTCGCCTTACCCGTTACTTGCGTAATCTGATCATTCCATTTGAGAGCATTTCGAATAGTCAAACCCCGATACTTGACGGATAAAACCGCTTCCAAAGACTGATAATTTATTTTGTACTCATACATTAATGGGGATTTTCGCCTTGTTATACGCAGTAGGCTACACTTACTAATATGAGATAACTGCCAGTCATTACAACACGCACTTATTTTCTGCAAATCATCATTGATTTGTTCATAACTTTCGTATGATACTACCTTCCTATAGACTACAGCATCATCGGCAAACAGTGTAAGGCCGCTGTCAGTACCATCAACCAGATCGTTTATGTAAATCGTAAAAAGCAGAGGACCTACTACGCTGTCCTGGGGCACACCTGAAGTTACTCTTGTTTCTGCTGAAGTTACCCCGTTCAGGACGACATACTGCTCCCTGTCTGTTAGAAAACTTTCTATCCAACCGCATAGTCATTGGCTAGACCGTAAGCGCGCAATTTTGGTAGCAAGCGACAGTGCGGAACTGAGTCGAACTCCTTTCGAAAGTCGAGAAATATGGCATCAACCTGGGAGCCGGTATCTAGAGCCTGTTGTATATCATGCACAAAGAGGGCCAGCTGTGTCTCGCATGACCACTGTTTCCTAAAACCGTGCTGGTTTCTGCAGATGAGTTTCTCAGAGTAAGGCCATTATGTCTGAACACAAAATATGTTCCATGATTCTACAACAAATCGATGTCAGTGAAATTGGCCGGTAATTATGTGCATCCGATTTTCTACCCTTTTTATACAGGCTGTTACAAAAAGGTACGGCCAGACTTTCAGGAAACATTCCTCACACACAAAGAAAGAAAATATGTTATGTGGGCATGTGTCCGGAAACGCTTACTTTCCATGTTAGAGCTCATTTTATTACTTCTCTTCAAATCACATTAATCATGGAGTGGAAACACACAGCAACAGAACATACCAGCGTGACTTCAAACATTTTATTACAGGAAATGTTCAAAATGTCCTCCGTTAGCGAGGATACACGCATCGACCCTCCGTCGCATGGAGTCCCTGATGCGCTGATGCAGCCCTGGAGAACGGCGTATTGTATCACAGCCGTCCACAATACGAGCACGAAGAGTCTCTACATTTGGTGCCGGGGTTGCGTAGACAAGAGCTTTCAAATGCCCCCATAAATGAAAGTCAAGAGGGTTGAGGTCAGGAGAGCGTGGAGGCCATGGAAATGGTCCGCCTCTACCAATCCATCGGTCACCGAATCTGTTGTTCAGAAGCGTACGAACACTTCGACTGAAATGTGCAGGAGCTCCATAGTGGATGAACCACATGTTGTGTCGTACTTGTAAAGGCACATGTTCTAGCAGCACAGGTAGAGTATCCCGTATGAAATCATGATAACGTGCTCCATTGAGCGTAGGTGGAATAACATGGGGCCCAATCAAGACATCACCAACAATGTCTGCCCAAACATTCACAGAAAATTTGTGTTGATGACGTGATTGCACAATTACGTGCGGATTCTCGTCAGCCCACACATGTTGATTGTGAATATTTACAATTTGATCACGTTGGAATGAAGCCTCATCCGTAAAGAGAACATTTGCACTGAAATGAGGATTGACACATTGTTGGATGAACCATTCGCAGAAGTGTACCCGTGGCGGCTAATCAGCTGCTGATAGTGCCTGCACACGCTGTACATGGCATGGAAACAACTGGTTCTCCCGTAGCACTCTCCATACAGTGACGTGGTCAACGTTACCTTATGCAGCAGCAACTTCTCTGACGCTGACATTAGGGTTATCGTCAACTGCACGAAGAATTGCCTCGTCCATTGCAGGTGTCCTCGTCGTTCTAGGTCTTCCCTAGTCGCGAGTCATAGGCTGGAATGTTCCGTGCTCCCTAAGACGCCGATCAATTGCTTCGAACGTCTTCCTGTCGGGACACCTTCGTTCTGGAAATCTGTCTCGATACAAACGTACCGCGCCACGGCTATTACCCCGTGCTAATCCATACATCAAATGGCCATCTGCCACCTCCGCGTTTGTAAACATTGCACTGATTCCAAAACCACGTTCGTGATGAACACTGACCTGTTGATGCTACGTACTGATGTGCTTGATGCTAGTACTGTAGAGCAATGAGCCGCATGTCAACACAAGCACCAAAGTCAACATTACCTTCCTTCAATTGGGCCAACTGGCGGTGAATCGAGGAAGTACAGTACATACTGACGAAACTAAAATGAGCTCTAACATTGAAATTAAGCGTTTCCGGACACATGTCCACATATCATCTTTTCTTTATTTGCATGTGAGGAATATTTCCTGAAAGTTTGGTCGTACCTTTTTGTAACACGCTGTAGATTGCTATGACCTGAGGGTTCTTCCAGTCCCGTGGAACTTTCCGCCGTTACAATGAACTCTGACAGATGACGGATAAGAATGGAGCTATATTTGTAGCATAGTCTACATAAAATCTTACTCGGATACCGTCTGAGCCAGATGCCTTCCTGGCGTCTCAGGATCTTAACTGTTTTACAGTCTAGTTGTAACATTGCAGGTTGCATAAAACGAGAGCAGTGACAGATGAACCATCCACTATATATCAGGTACATCTGGAAACGAAACTAATAATCTAGAAAACGCTCAGGTTAAAAAAAAAGTCACCGAATTGCAATTGACGCAATTCGTTCTTAATCTGAATGTCCTCGTATAATAAATGTATTTCTGGGAAATAATACGGACTATAACCTTGCAAAAGACTAGAACCTTACAAAGAGCTACGTGGAAATGCCGGAGACGAGTAGTGGCTAGCAACGAGCGGTGCGGCAGCAGGCCATTGTTCATGTTCCCCAGGCATCCGATCAGAGGAAAGTGCTCTGATTGCGGCCCATAGCTCAGCAGTGAGGTCACAGCCCAGCTGGGCGCAGTCGCACGCGCAGCCGTTGCGGCACCGCCTTCGCGCTACGCCGGTGTTAACTGCGCGCCGATCTCCCGGAGAGTTAGTCATGAGGCCCTGGAATGCAGCCGCCGTCCTTGGGCCGCTCTGCGACTGCGTCCGCCGCCCCCGCCTCCCCCTCCCCTTCCCCCAACCCCACCCTCACCGACAACAATAAAAATGTGATAATCACCGAAACCCGTCCGGGATGGGACCTTCCGGGCTAATCGCGCATTACGCAACAATTACCGCGTAGACAGTTTGGCCGCTCCGTCCGCCGATCAATTACAGTAATCGTCGCCAGGCTGAAATTGCCTCTTGGTCGGACGATCCATCAAACAGGGGGACGCCGATTAAGGGACGGTTGCGGACCACTCTACATTGCGCTGTGCTCCTGCAGGTCTAACTGACAGTGTGCTCGATTTATCGTGGTACAGCAAGCAGTGAGTTTAGTCCTCAAATTTACGCTTTGCCCTTTTTCCTCGTAAGAAAATAATAGTACTCAGAGCTATGATTGACGGCTCTATTGTTCTGTTTACTAATTTAGGTCGATAGTATTAAGGCATTGTTCAACCTATGAAACAAATATCCACGAATAGCAAATTTTACATTTCATAGCGAAGTCTAATTTTGGGTCCCATAGCCAAATGGTGTTCGAAATTCTGAGAAAAATAGGGGTAAGCTATGCAGAAAGTTGGGTAATATGCGGTAAGTAAGAGAGACAAGAAGGAACAATAAGTGTGGAAGACCAAGAACAAAGTGCTCGGGTCAAAAGAGTGTAACACAGGGATGTGGTCTTTCGCCTCCTACTGTTCAAACTATGCATTGAAGAAGCAATATCCGGCCGCTATGGCCGAGCGGTTCTAGGCGCTTCAGCCCGGAGCCGCGCTGCTGCTACGATCGCAGGTTCGAATCCTGCCTCGGGCATGGATGTGTGTGATGTCCTTCGGTTAGTTAGGTTTTATGTAGTTCTAAGTCTAGGGGACTGATGACCTCAGATGTTAAGTCCCACAGTGATTAGAGCTATTTGAACCGTTTGAAGAAGCAATATCGGAAATAAAAGAAATTTCAAAAGTGAATTTAAAATTCAAGATGAAAGGATATCAATGAACGATTCGCTGATGATATCCTCAGTGAAAGTGAAGAAGATTTACAGGATCTGCTGAGAGGAATGAACAGTCCATTGAGGACAGAAAATGGACAGAGCAGATCGAAAAAAGGTAACGGGAAGTAGCAGAAATGAGAACATTGAGACACTTAACATCAACACTGATGATCACGAAGTAGATAAAGCTAAGGAAATTGCTACCTAAGCAGCAAAGTAACCCATGACGGACGGAGCAAGGAAGATGTCAAAGGCAGACCAGCACTGACAAAAATGGGCATTCCTGGGCAGTAGAAGTCTACCAGTATCAAACATTGGCCTTAATTTTGGGAAGAAATTTCTGAGATAGCGCATTTGGAGCAGAGCATTCTATGGTAGTGAAACAATGAGTGCGGGAAAACAGGGAGAGAAGTGCAATCGAAGCATTTGAGATGTGGTGCTACAGAAGAATGTGGACTGATAAGGTAAGCAATGACGAAGTTCTGTACAGAATCGAAGAGGAAACGAATATGGGCAAAACACAGACAAGAAGAAGGGACAGGATGGTAGGACATCTATTAAGATATCAGGGGTATCTTTATGGCTCTAGAGGTAGCTGTAGAGGGTAAAAACTGTGGGGAAGACGGAGATTGGGCTATATCTAGCAAATAACTGAAAACGTAGGCTGAAAGTGCTACTCTGAGAGTAAATGGTTGGGAACTGGTGGCAGGCCACATCAAACCAGTCAGAACACTATTGACTCACAAAAGGCGAACTGGATCTGCCAAGTGGCTCATCTGTGCCTGGCTGCCCCTACAGTGCTATCAGCAACGAAAAACAATTACGTACTTGTCACATTCCAACAAATCCACTACTTGCATTCGTCGCAGCTCTGTGAGCTCATAACAACTAAGAATCTGTGGCTTGATGATATTTGAAAATATCTGATAACAAAACAAAAGTGCATAGTACGAGAAAAAAGAAATTACGTCCAAAGTAGCAACAGTGGGAAAACAGTGGAGCATGTCACTTTTTTTTCTTCCAGGGTTGCTTGTCCTGAAAGGTATGCAGGATAACTTCTGTGAAGTTTGGAAAGGAGAGGTACCGACGGAAGTGAAGCTTTGAGGGTATGTTGTGAATCGTGCCTGGGTCGCTTAGCTGGTGGAGCACTTGCCCGCAGAAGGCCGCACAATCAGTTTCAGTCTGGCATTTAACCAGAAAGAGGAGAAACAGGCATTCCTGTAATTTTTCAGAACTGTGTCACCCTTATTTGTAATGTATGTAAGCGAAAATTGATAACATTAAGAATAGTTACCCTAACTCTTTGACATACGGTAGTATACGTAAGACAAGATGGAAATCGAAATACAGAAACAAGAGCAGATTTAGGATTAATATCTCTAAATAGGAAAGTAGAAGGATACAGAAGGAAACTGAAAGAACGTATCAAGAAGATCGAGGATAAGAGAGTAACAAAAATACTATACAAACCGACAGGAGAGCAGAAACCAGATGGAAGGACTGAGACAAGTCTCTGTAAGTAGCCATAGCAGGCAAAGTGTAATGCACATAGAAGAAGATGAAGATACTACAAGTTGGTTTATTTCTACGTCCGGTTTTCTTATTATCTTTATAGCGATAAACTTTAGACTTTTATAGTTCTGGAATCGTATTTTGGCAATTTTCAAACTTGCAGAACTGTATATTTTGTTTTAGTTTTTAAAATACACATTTGAGATGCAAGATGGGTTTTACACATACATTACATTTATTCTGCACAAGTGGCTCCCCTGGCTCTCTCCTCCCCCCCCCCCCCCCCCAACCCTTTGGCGTGGATGCAGTGTTTCTTTTGCTGCTGTCTTCCTCTAAACTTTGGCAGTGCCATGATTTACAGAATATAAAATCGAAATATGCGTTTTATGAACTCATCAATATTAGAATTTCACGTTCTATGGGACTCATGACCTCAGCAGTTAAGCCCCATAATGCTGAGAGCCATTTGAACCATTTTGAAAAGTCAGTGTTTATTTACGTAAGTCTGCAGGCTTTCGTGGCCGTTGTCACTGAAGTTGAAGAATTCTGGGTTGTTACGCCGCGTCATATTTCTTCAACCGATGGAAGTTTCGACCCCACTGCTGGAATCTTCTTCAGGATCTTCTGTTCTCCACTATATATTGGGCAGTATCAATTTGAAGAAATACGACGCGGCGTAAAAACCCAGAAGATTTTAACTTCAGTCTCCATTTATTTATTTCCTATTTTCTTTGTGGAGCGCCTTTTCCTGTCTGTCTTTTCTTAGGAAATCTCCTGTGGTTTTTCGGTTACCTGTACACTTACAAAATAATAGTATCGGATTTGGCACTGATGAGAGGTACAGGCAACAAGAGAATGTGCACGTTTACTTGGCTAAGATGTTGCTGGTGAGAACGTAAGATAGTCGACGTGGGCAAGCAACTGCAAAGTCACAAAAGAATTAATGAAATTTAGCTGTTAGTGGGCATTGATTTAAATCAATGAAGAAAGACGAAAATTTGTGCCAGACCAGTAATCGAACCCGGGTCTCCTGCTCGTTAGGCAGATGCTCTGACCACCAAGCCATCCGGACACATTGGTCATCGCAGCTGCACAGAGTACGCTATCAGGTCTCCCGTCAGACCCAAATTCTCAAACTATTCGTACACTACTGATGTAGTGTCCCTGTCCATTATACCCATTACACGCAGCGTTTCGCCGATTCTCGTTCAGCGTTCGAGCATGGTGTGCGTCTGCACTGAAGCGATCACTGGCCAGCCTCGCGTTAAATACCGGGTGATAAAAATGTCAGTATAAATTTGAAGACTGAATAAATGGTTCAAATGGCTCTGAGCACTATGGGACTTAACATCTGTGGTCATCAGTCCCCTAGAACTTAGAACTACTTAAACCGAACTAACCTAAAGACATCACACACATCCATACCCGAGGCAGGATTCGAACCTGCGACTGTAGCGGTCGCGCGGTTCCAGACTGTAGCGCCCAGAACTGCTCGGCCACCGCGGCCGGCAACATTCTCTAGACTTATATTTCGTACTACTTTATTCTCCGAAAGATATCTGTACAATTTGGTAACATATGTAAGAATATAAGCGGATCTACTGAAATGTGTTTTTGAGGGTTGAGGTTGGTTTGGTCCTCCGCCGGTCTTCCCCCCCCCCCCTTGCCCCCCCGCATCACAGGCCCATGCCAGCCTTCTCCCCGCCCCCCCCCCCCCCCGCCTACACTCTTCACAGTTCCCACTGCTGGCCAATGTGTAAACGAACAGGGGAGGGGAGCTGTATTGTGTTGCGGTGTGCCCCCGCGCCCCGACGTAATCAGGCGTCCATGATTGGCTGCTAACCGCGTAACAAAGCAGCCAGTCTTGTCAGCCGGCTAATTGCTTCCCATTCTGTAATTAGTTATTTGGCGTTTACGGGCGCCCTTCGTTTTGTGGCTGTAATTGCAGGAAGCGTCTTCTCTCCCCTTTCTTACAGCTATTAAACTCAGACAGAAATTTCGTTCATTTGTGTCTGCTCGGGCCATGAATTACGATTGGTTTGTACGCACAATGCTTGATGAGATGATTCCTGTTTGATGCCGACCTCTGCAACGCCGACGGCGAAGGAATGTTAATGCCTCGCATTACAAAAAACTCAAGACGGTCTGCTAGGTTCTCTTTTTTTTTTCAGCAGCCTAGTAGTGAGACGAGTCGGATGTTGAATGCTGACACGTGCGTGTGCAGATATGTACTTACTCTCTGGCCAGTCTGTACGTGTCCTGGTACTCCTCGAAGTTGTCCCACAGCTGTTGCGAGAAGAGCTGCCCTGTGAAAACAGAAAAAACGCCATCTTTATTACTTTGCATTTCATTCTCAGTTTGTTCCGCTCCTATTAAAAATTAAAGCTTATCCTAAAAAGCACAACATTTTCAGCAAGGAAGGTTATTAACTATATTTAGTCATCACTATTCCGATTTCGGCCATTCTCAAATTACAACTGCGACAATATAAGTTGCATGAAGAACAGTTCAACTTTAAGAACGCATTTTGTTGCCAAACTATTTTGTTATATATTGAAGAGCCAAAAAAACTGGTACATCTACCTAATATAGGGTAGGACCGCAAACACCGAGCACGCAGAAGTGCCTCAACACGACGTGGCATGCACTCGACTAATGTCTGAAGTAGTGCTGAAGTGAGAGGCATCCCAAATATGATGAATAATGTTCATGTCTCGGGAGTTTGGTGGCCAACAGAAGTGTTTAAACTCGGAAGAGTGTTCCTGGGGTCACTCTGTAGCAATTCAGGACATGTGGAATGCCGCATTGTCCTGCTGAAACTGCCCTTCGGAAGGCACAATGGACATGAATTGATGCAGTGATCAGACAGGGTCCTTACGTACGTGTCACGTGTCCAAGTCGTATCTAGAAGTATCAGGGGTCCCATATCACTCCAACTGCACACGTCCCACACCATTACAGAGCCCCCAAGAGACTTGCACAACCAGGCAATATGTTTCCAGTCATCAACAGTCCAATGTCGGTGTTGACGCGCCAAGGCGTGTAGTTATCAAGGGTACACGACTGCCGGCCGCGGTGGCCGTGCGGTTCTAGGCGCTGCAGTCCGGAACCGTGGGACTGCTACGGTCGCAGGTTCGAATCCTGCCTCGGGCATGGATGTGTGTTATGTCCTTAGGTTAGTTAGGTTTAAGTAGTTCTAAGTTCTAGGGGACTAATGACCTAAGATGTTAAGTCCCATAGTGCTCAGAGCCATTTGAACCATTTGGTACACGAGTGGGCCTTCGGCTCCGAAAGCTCATACCGATGATGTTTCGTTGAATGGTTCGCACGCTGATACTTGTTGATAGCCCAGCACTGAAATCTGCGGCAATTTGCTGGAGGAATGCACTTCTGTCACTTTCAACGATTCTCTTCAGTTGTCTTTGATCCCGTTCTTGCAGGATCTTTTCCCGGCCGCAGCGATGTCGGAGATCGGATGTGCCACCGGATTCCTGATATTCACGGTACACGCGTGAAATGGTCGTACGGGAAAATCCCAACTTCATTGCTACCTCGGAGATGCTGTGTGCCATCGCTCGTGCACCGACTGTAACACCACGTTCAAATTCACTTAAATCCTGATAACCTGCCATTGTAGCAGCAAAAACCGATCTAACAACTGCTCCAGACACTTATATGGGTGTTTTCGACCGCACCGCCGTATTCTACCTGTTTACATATCTCTGTATTTGAATACGCATGCCCATTCCAGTTTCTCTGGCGCTCCAGTGCATATATCTGCTCCTACCTTACTATGAAATACGTCAGTGCTTATCGCTCCTTTGAAGTGGAAACTGTCCTCCTGTCATTATGTTTACATATTTTATGTACATATCAATACAGTTGCCTTAGTCGATGATTTTGCTGAATGGGGCCGTCTTCACGAAATGATCCCTCAGGGTGTAAAAAAAAAAAAAAAAATAAAAATAAGTCATATGGAAATATGGTAGGGGATGCATTCCAATGGAGATATATCCATCTGAAAGCAGAGATAACAGATCTTTGACAGTGCAGATTTCAATGATGCCAAGTAGACATGAGAACACACCAGGCAAGTGGGTATGTTCCATCTCTACTAGTGTTTTAGCTTCACTCCCAAAGAGGCAAACCTGCGGCACCACCATATAGTGGCCACATTACCTTCGTACCACCAATGTCATGTCTTCCAGCGGGGAAGGAGGGTCACGCAGATATGCCTCGCCAGTGAGGCGTTGTGGAAGGATGGCTGCTCCCACGAGGTGGTCGCCAAAAATCCCCACCCACACACTGAGGCTGAACCGGTGCTGATGGTTCGCTGCCACCATACCATTGGGATTCCCCGTAGCAACAGGTGGGTGTTATGAGGGTTCATCGCAGGGATCTGCACGGAGATACTTTTCCTCCGATGTGTGATGGAGTTCGCAGCAGTGATTGCTTTGCCTCCCATGCATGCTGATGTTGCGTCTTCACATGTGGGTTGTCTTCTTGGGTGTCTCCTCAGCACAGTTCGGCAGAGCCAGCTATGTAGCTAGCAGTTGTGGCCAGCGGGTGGTGACGCTGCGTTGCAATTTGTGGCCCAGCGTCCGGATTTGGGCGTTGTGCGACCGACCAGCACTGTCGTAAAAGGTGCGGGCGGTCGTCTGGAAGAGGTCACGGAGTAGAGGTACTTCCGCGACGTCGTGAAGATGAGCAGTGGGAAAATCGTAAGGCAGGTGTAAGGCCAGCCGAAGGATGCGATTCTGCAGAGTCTCCAGCTTCTTCAGGTTCGTGTCGGCGGCGTTCCCCCAGACGACGGCGGCGTATTGGAGTACAGGACGGAGCAGCGCCTTGTACAGGGTGATGCCCAGCCGCGGTGGTAGTTGGGAACCAGGGTTCAGCAACGGGTACAGGGTGCGGAGCCTGTTCCGCACTTTGGCCTTCACGTCGCGAATGTGTGGAGCCCACGTGAGTCGGCGGTCAATGGTGACGCCGAGGTAATGCGCCGTTGGGCGCCACGGGACAGGGCTTCCACCGACAGCGAGCGGCTGCAGACCTGCAGGAACGAGTCGCCTGGTGACGATCAGGAACTGAGTCTTGGCACCATTGAATAGAAGACGCCACTTGACTGCCCAGGCTGCCAGGGTGTCAACGGCGAGCTGCAGACGGCGGCGCATGACAGCGGCATTGAGGCTCCTAGTGTAGAGAGCCGTGTCATCCGCGTACAGGGCGAGCTGCACACGGTCGATCTTCGGCGCATCAGACGTGTACAGCGAGTACAGGAGTGGCCCCAAGACCGAGCCCTGTGGCACCCCGGCGTTGATGCGGCGGACGGAGGACAAGCCCTGCGCAGCCCGCACATGGAAGGTCCTATCAGCAAGATAGGAAGCGATGAGACGTACGTGCGACGTCGGGACCCCAAGTTCAAAAAGCTTGAACAAGAGGCCGCGGTGCCACACGCTGTCGAAAGCACGCGACACGTCCAGGAACACCGCGCCGAAGAACTCGCGCTGCTCGAGGGCGACGAACGCGTCTTCCACTAACCGAAGGAGTTGATGAACGGCTGAGTGGCCCCTGCGAAATCCGAACTGCTCTTCGGGCAGGAGGCCTTCCTCGTCGACGTGGCGCTGCAGCCGCCTGATGTACACCCTCTCAAAGACCTTGGAGACGGCCGGCAGGAGACTAATAGGTCTGTAGTTCACGGGCTGCCGCAGATCCTTCCCCATCTTCGGAATCGCCACGATTTCCGCATGCATCCAGGACTGAGGAAAGCTGCAGGACCGGAGGATGACATTAAAGACGTCGGCAAGATGAGTGACAGCCATGGGCGGCAACTTCTGGAGCAGGGCGTTGGAAACTTCGTCCGGGCCCGCAGCTTTCCTGGGGTGCAGGGCACGCAGGATGGTCGACACCTCTTCCGCCGTTGTCTCTTCAATGACGTCATCGTCGTCACGTGCCTCCAGGTAGCGTGGGAGCCGGTCAGCAACCAGGTCTCGGTGACAGCGTCAGTAGGGTCTTCGATAGGCGTAAACGCCGCCTCAAAGACGTCAGCAAGAGCATCAGCCTTCGCAGCTGGTTCGCAGACAGCCTGACCATGGACCAGCAGCGGGGGGATACGTTGCGTGCGGCGGAGGAAACGCTTAGTCATCTGCCAGGCTGTGCCATCTTCAAGACAAAGGGTGGCGACCTTGTTATTCCAGTCGCGATTGCGATGATTGTCAATGGCGGCCCGGATGTCCCGACGCATCCTGTTGAGTAGGCGCTTGGTGTTGGCGTTTCGCGTCCTCTGCCACTCCCGGTAGACCCGGTTCTTCTCAGTGATGGCCGCAAGGATGTCCGGCGGCAGCTGTCGGGAGTAGTCAGGCGGAGGGCGGGGTCGGGGCGGCGTCGCGATGGTGGCAGCGTCGATCGTGGTTGCCGCGAAGTGCAAAAGTGCTTCGTCCGCTCCAACTTCCGCAGGGGGCGGTGCGGCGGCTAGTGAGTGCGTCACGGCTTCTTGAAACCTGTCCCAGTCTATGCCAGCAAGTGAGATACCTCGCCTGGGCTGCTGGAGGGCGTCGAGGTCGATGTCAAAAACCACAGGGACATGATCCGACGACAGTGCAGTCCTCGTCGTGGCGGTGATCTGATGAGGGATGCCCTTGACGACTGCGATGTCAATTATATCTGGGAGGCCACGAGCAGGGAAAATGGTCGGGTCGTACGGCCCCACCACAAGCGCATGGTGACGTTCCGCTATCCGGAGCAGGCAGCGGCCAGCGGCATTGGTGATCCTGGAGTTCCAGGAGACATGTTTGCTGTTGAAGTCCCCGGCGACGAACACTGGCCCCCTCAAGGAAAGCAGAGCATCGATGTCAGCAGGGTCCAGGGGACGAGACGGCGGCCGATAGGCCGCGACGAACGTGATGGCGCCCGCCGAGGTGTGAACAACGACACCAGTGGCCTCCAGCGTCGCCAGTGGTGGAAGTTGTATCACATGGTGACGTATGCCATTGCGGACGTAGACGGCTGTCCCCCCACCCGCCGTCAGTCGATCGGTGCGATAGCTTGAGTAGTTGGCCGCCCTGACGTCTGCCCCAGGCTTCAGGTGTGTTTCATTGATAAGGCAGACGTCGACGGCTTCATCGCGGAGAAATTGGCGAAGTTCGCCAGCTTGGGTGCGGACGCCGTTGGCATTCCACGCGACGACCGTGAGCCCTCTAACGCTGCCCATGGTGCGGCTGGTGAGTGTTGGCAGCGGTTGGGGCCGGAGAGGCCATCGGCACTGCAGCGGTGAGTTGCTGCGACAGGACGTCAATCAACTTCGTAGCACTGGTCACCAGGGCTGTGAGCTGCGCGACGAGGTTGGCCAGGTCAGCGGTGGAGACAGCCGGCGCGGCCCCGGCGCGGGAAAGGGGGGGCGTGGCTGCTTCGCTGTGAGAGTCCACCTGGGGCTGCTCGACGGACGGTGCCGAGCGCCGAGTACCCACTGGGCGGTGACCCCCGCGCCGGCGGTTGGCGGGGCGCGGTCCGGCCGACGTCCCGGGAGAGGCAGTACCCGGTACCGCCACTGGCTGCGGTGGTGGAGGCGCAGGAGCCTCCGGTGTCGGTACGGCCTCGGATGCGGCGGGAGCAGGAACCGACGTAGCCGGGGCGGTGGAGGACGTCCCTGACGTTGCCGCCGCGAAAGAGACGCCTGGCCGTCTCGTTGCGAGCTTCTTCTGATGTGGCGCCGGTGTTTGGCCACGCTGGCGAGCAATGGCACGCTTCCATACCTCACACCCACGATAACTGGCCACATGAGCACCGCCACGGAGTGCACATGTAGGCTTCTCGGAGGGCGGACGGGGGCACGCACTGCCTGCATGGGGGCCGGCGCATTTAACGCATCTGTCCGGCATAGAGCAGTGGCGCGCGACGTGGTTGATTCCCTGGCAGCGAAAGCACTGCACAGGGCCTCGCCGGGAACGAAGATCTTCGGTCTGGACCGGAACGTCGGCGACCCGCGTCAATTGGTATAGTTTGCGGTTCTCCACGGTGTCAGAGCAGACGACTAGGAAGAGCGGCATATCTTCGCGTGATTTTGGCGACTTCATCTTCACAACTGCCCGTATGTAGAAGCCCAGGTCTGCGAGTTCTCGATGCAGGTGATCGGCTTCCATGTTGAACGGAAGGTCGCGAAATACGATCTTCAGGACCTTGTCAGGTGCGGAGGCGTGGGTATAGAAAGGGATACCACGCTCAGACGCCTCCTGGGTGACCCGGCGATAGTCATCAGCAGTGCGGAGTGTGACCCTGTATAGGTCCCGCCCCACAGGCTTCACGGTGTACACGGCCGTTGTCCAGCTGCGCAACAGCTTCTGCAGTTCTCCATAGGGCGGCCGAAACTGGAGAACCACCGGCGGAAGATGGGAGTCTGTCTTCGGCGCAGGAGTGCTCGGCGGCGGGTCCGGCGCGTCCTCGAGCGCATCGAAGGAGTTGGCGACGACAGTTGGTGGCGTCGTCGATGACAGCATGCGTCTTGCAGTGCGCCGGGCCGGGACGAAACCGTCAGCGTCAGGGGCGAAGTCTTGCTTGGCCCTCTTCTCAATCGGCGAGCTGCGAGCAGCAGCCGTCGCAGCTGGGGCCCTCCTCTTCTGTTTCCCGCTGCGTCCGCGTGGCCGAGGAGCGGCAGTGCTCTCATCGTCAGAATCGGGCAGCGGAGCAGACAGCGCAGTCTTCAACGTTTCCGTAGCAGTGTCCGTCAAATCCATAGCCGTAGCAGTGGTCGTCATAGGTGGGGGGCCAGATGGGGCCGTCGACAGCGCAAGCGCGGCCGAACGGCGATCTGCCACACCCTTCGCGTCGCTAGCAGGCGCAGGTACGTCCTTCTCGCGGCTGCACATCTCAGCGACTTCTACATGTGTATGAGGGTTCATGGCGCAGGTAGTCTCATTTGTGTATAAGACACATGACAGGGATCCCAGCACCGCGGTAGCCTGTGCGACGAAGCAGCGACAAAACCGTGAAACGTCTCCGCGAAGTCGTTTCATAAGACGCTTGTCGAATTCGGTACAACTTATCCTCTTTACTATCTGATTTTAGCTCAATTCGTGAACTCTTCCAGAAAGACTGAGCACTCAAGTAAGGCCTATTGAATATTATATGTGTGTTTTAATGTGAGGCTTCGGTTTTGTTTTGTGGGGAACGCTGAGTGGGTCATCGTCTGCTGGGAGCAGACGATGTTGCTTCTCGTTCGAAGGAGAGCACAGGATGACCAACTTGGGTTTCCAATACCTGAACAGAGAGGTTTACCCATCTTAGTCGAAGGCTGTGTCGAAGGCTGTTTTGTGTGTGAGGTTGGTGACGGAGGGCTACCCGTCTGGTAGCTTCCACTGCACGGGGAGCTCGATAACCTCGATAGAGAAAGGGGCACTCTTTGGTGAACGCTTGGTGAGTACGAATCGTAGTTCTTAAGGGGGGTTTCAGGTGATAGGAAGCAGGCTGAGTTGGGACTTCGTTATGTTCAACTGTTGAAACAGTTAAGAACTTCAGCTTAACTGAAGCATGTGAAGCGAGCTATTTTTCCGAATGTGCCATAATCACATTGCTTTAAATAGGCGATTTTTGGGTGTTTGAGTTAGAAGTGTGGAAGTTATTTTGTTCGTTTTGAACAACGATGAAGTACAATTTCAAACTGTAAAGCTGATTAGAAAAAGTTGGTTATAATCACTTCAACCGTACGTGAGTGTAATACTGTGGCGAAGCGAGTATGATTTTTAATGATTTTAATCTTATATTTTGTGGAAGTTGCTTTTGACTTTGTGTGTCGATTTTGTGCCACGTGGTTGGTAGTCAACGACCCTTCTGGTCCACCACGGCAGCCCAATAGGCTTTATTTTAACAGTTTGCTTGTTTGATGAGCTATAAATTCGGCAAGAATATCTGTTCTTTCGTGCGCTTTCTACAAAGCAGCACAACAGTTTGATTCGGAATGCACGGCCGTTTGCAAGCAGCAGACTCAGTTGGTATGTTGAATAATTATCGCACAACCTCGTACATTGGTTAAACCTCTGTCCAGAATAGTGCATGCGTAGAATTTCACTGAGATATTTTTATGGTATGAATGCAAAGGAGATGATAATACCATTGTCTCCCACCCTCGTTTTCTGTGTTTCTTCTTCCTGTAGTTAAATTGTGCTCTGTTTCATTCTCACGTAATTCTTACTCAAATATTTCGAGTCAGGCACCAGTTAAGTGTAGTTAGGATGTGCAACAAATATTTAGTTACAACAAATAATCTACGTGAAAGATAAATTCTTTGGTGTCGATCTTACACCCTTACTCCGATTTCCAATCCTGCTATTTATCTGGCTGCTTAAAGAAATCTGCGTGCTTGTAATTAAATTATTAGAGTAATTAAACTAATAATTTTCCAGCTCCGTTTTTTTCTAAATTGTTAGGAAGGGCTTGGGCTGGTGGCGACCCTGAATTTCTGAATTTTCATCACTATTTGTGTGAGAGAAGCAGTTAGAAATGCGAGATAACGTATACGGCTCGATAAGCAACGTCGTAAACATAGTGATACGTTACAACCGTCCCAGTGGAGGCAAGTCGTAGATCAAAAGGCGTGCGTGGGTTGTAAGTGGTGCGAATAGTGGCAGTTTGTCACTGAGGATTTTTTAAAATTTATTTGAATTTCCAAGTAGCAACTCGATTTAGCCAACAAAAACACATCGTTAAAATGTACGTAGAATCGAAGAAAAGAATACAGAAATGCATATTTACAAGTGGAGAGAACTCAAACCGTCACAACAGTACTTTTGCAACAATTAGATGAAAAAGTATTTAACTTTGTGTTGGGTTACAGTTCACACCAATCCGGAAATATCTTCAGAAACAAGACAGAAAGATGCAATATGTACACCACTAAAAGCTACAGACTGTGCCCACACTTTTAAGGAACTTAACAATCACTTTACAAAGGCGAATATCTTCGGTAAATAAAAGAAATAGGTGGTATCGTATATTCAGTAATGTCTTCATAAAGTCCAGCGGCTCACAATCAAATTTGGGACACACAAAAAAGAAATGGTTGACATCAGCTTTCGATTCAGGATCACACTCAGATGCCAGAGAAGCGTAAAAGTTGATCCGAGGAAAAGGGGCGTGAGTGAAGCGAAATCGTATGAATCTCCACACGGTCGTCTGGCTTATCCCACGCTGGCGAGCCACCCTCGTTCTCCCGGTGCCGGGGTCAGGCTAAACATCTCTTATTTCCACCTCGACGTGAGTGCACCTCCTTTGGAACGCATTTCCGGCCACATGTCCGTATCACCCTTTTTTTCTCTCCCGTCAGGCATAATTTACTGCAGTTTGTATCTATTTATCAAAATCATGCTGTATAAAGGAACGTAGCGCTTCACTAAAACGAGAACATTATGGCAAACCAGGTGCCTAAGCATGAATTCAATCAACGTACTAGGAACAAATTACTTACTGTAGTAAATACTACAAAACGGTATCATCCACGCACATATTCTCGCCCGTCCGTTCGCAAGGTGACATTTACAGCTTAAGTTCTACAAACGTGGTGGCTGCTAGTATTAAGGGGCGTCCACCCTATCTGTAATGTCAGAGATACATTTTTACGTAATTTCTAAGTTACGTATTGCTTTATTTAATTACAACTTAAAATTTTCTTTAAAACTGTCGTATTTCTAAGGTGGAAGCTACATAAATGACGAAGACTCAAGTCTCAATATGCACGCGGAATATCAAAACTCGATTTACACAAAAAAGCGTCCGCTTAGCAAGAACAATATGCGTGATACATTTCACAGTGAGGTAGGAACAACTACAGCTCCTTTAAGAGAAATTTCGTCCTATAAAATGGTTTGAGAATAGAACGCATTCTTAAAGTTGAATTGGTATCCAAGCAATGTTTGTAATTAGTCAACTGAAAATGGCATAATAGGTCGAAATCTTGGTGGCGGTGAATAAATAGATCTAACAACAGCCCAGCAGAAAGTGTCGTTTCCAAATTGTTGCAGACAATAATGGTTATCCGTTATGGATTCTGTAAAATCTCACGACAGTATATTATATTAAATATAGATAAGCTGCGAACCGTCGTTTACGACATATATCTTTCTTTTAGTGAACTAGTTTTTAAGGTTCATTTCCAGATGAGGTATGCAGAAGTTTCACCCATAATATTGGGCACTGGATGATGATGATGATGATGATGAAGAGTTCGTGGGGCGCTCAACTGCGTGGTTATCAGCGCCTATACAAATTCCCAACCTTTTCTCAGTCCAGCCGGTTGGGGTGGCCGAGCGGTTCTAGGCGCTACAGTCTGGAACCGCATGACCGCTACGGTCGCAAGTTCGAATCCTGCCTCGGGCATGGATGTGTGTGACGTCCATAGGTTAGTTAGGTTGCAGTAGTTCTAAGTTATAGGGGACTGATGACCTTCGACGTTAAGTCCCATAGTGCTCAGAGCCATTTGAACCATTTATCAGTCCAATCTCGCCACTTTCATGAGTGATGATGAAATGATCACCACACAAACACCCAGTCATCTCGAGCCACGTGGAAATCCCTGGTTGGCCACTGGAGATGGTTTCACGCTGCAAACATCAGTTGACAGCTCATGTTGAGTGGAGGCCGGTCTCAGTGTTTCTAAAATAATAGCAACAAATATTGACGGATAGTGAGTACAGCTTAACTTTTTGGCCGATTGCAATGACAATGACAGCACCAAGAGGTATACCAAAATCAGTAGCATCCATACTGCCGCATGAAGCAGCCTCATGCTACAATTATTAATAATGATATGAACTTCTCCATGTTTGATCTAAAAATGAAACGAAAAGGATCGAAAAATAGTTCGAGAGAAGAAAGAAATATTTCGTACGTGATCGGTCGCAGAAGATTGTAGTTTTTTTAAAGTAAAAAACAATGTTGTTAATTTTTCTTAGACAGGGGTTCACAGTAATTAAAAACTTATAGAAAGACACCATCGTCCCCTCTGACTGTTAAAATTATGTAACAGTTCAAATAAAATAATTTATCTGTGTCAGTCACTTTTAATTTTCTCCTACGACGCGTTTCGAGAGTTTATAATAACACATTCAGGTGAAAAACAGCGATTTCTTCTTACGTGTGTGCCAGCTGGCTTTTTGTAGCAAAATCAAATCAAAACAATCAATCAGCTGCCTCCAGCTGGCGCACATGTAAAAAGATATCGCTGTTTTCTACCTGAAGATGAGATTATAAACTCTCGAAACGCCTGGTGGGAGAAAATAAAAAGTGACTGACAGAGATAAATCGTGTTATTTCAGCTTTTGTCAAAGCACTCGCAGTTTTCTGTAAGAAGCAGTTCAATGTGGATGACTTAAGGCAAAATTATGTAATTACAAACTCCGCGGTTTCCGTTTCCGTTTCCGTCTTTAAAGTGAAACACTGCAAGAATTTCGTGCATCAGCAAATTTGGTTTTCTTTCTAAATGCCTGATATTTTTAAAACTTTTGATTTATTTGGAACGAATAATTTTCACTGTGTTACACGTGAAAAATCGGAAATTACGACTGCAGATTTTATTAAAAATAATATTTACTGTCAAGCGACGATGGCTTTTTTATTAAATAGAACGTATTGCACTGATTCTCAAACTGTGATCTGTCAGCTCAGACTTGCCACGGTTGCTCTGGTGGCCTGCAGTATTTCTTAGAAAATGACATGCTCATATTAATCTACTTTTAACGCCCCTTTCAATATAAGTCTTGGCTCTGAGCACTATGGGACTTAACTGCTGAGGTCATCAGTCCCCTAGAACTTAGAACTACTTAAACCTAACTAACCTAAAGACATCACACACACCCACGCCCGAGGCAGGATTCGAACCTGTGACCGTAGCGGTCGCGCGGCTACAGACTGTAGCGCCTAGAACCGCTCGGCCACCTCGGCCGGCAATATAAGTTTTGTTTGAACATAAGTTACTAGCTGATTGCCGTGTGTTGTTCAATTACATATACTAAGATTCTAGTAGAGAGCAAAAGCAGTTATATCTGTCTGTGGTGTAAAAGCATACTTTTCTTGAATGTGGCTCCACTCGCAGGGCTAAAATTGTTTTAAAAACGGAAATGTGTCCGTCCTCCCAGCCATCAAGGTAATTTATGCGTAAAACTCTGCATTTGGGTACAGTAATTTTTTGAAAAAGAGTGAATTTTTAATCAGACCATAATGATTCTATTGGAGGTGGTTAGAGCTCGCTTTCCTGCAGCCTTCAAACTAACTTACCCGACTAGTTACAGGGGGCACATACATGGACTGGAAAAAATATGGAAACACCGCATGCTTGAACACGAAGGCAGATGCTAGCCCGCATGCAGGTTGCTCTGGTGTACATGGCCACGAACGGCACCTGCACAATGTCCTCAATATGTTGCAAATGTCAGAACCGTGTTCTGCTCTGTTATGAATGTGTTATGTCGGAGCTGAGTGAATTAGAATGTAGTGCTTGGTGTTTCTAGAGACATCGTATATAAAATTTATGGCGCATATAGTGAAATCTGGAGAACACCACAACGGGGACAGAAGTGTGTGTTAAAAAATCGTGACAGACGGTCATTGAAGAGGATTGTGACGAAAAATGAGAGGAAGAAAGCTGGACAAGTCGCTGCAGAACTGCATATCGCATTCGCGAACCCAGCAAACACCAAAACAACGTGAACAGATAAAATTTACTGGAAGCAGTATTGATCACTTTTTTTTTCAGCTGATGACTGGTTTCGCACTGTTGCACTTAGATCATCTTCAGACGTACTCCATGATAGTGACAGGAGATGGGCTGTCTGACTGTGGTGGTGGTGGTTAGTGTTTAACGTCCCGTCGATAACGAGGTCATTAGAGACGGTGTCTGACTGTGATGCTCTAAAGAGATGTAATCGACTGCTCTCTAGAACAGCCTGTTCAGACAGCCCAGTTGCTGTCATTGTCATGGAGTACAAGGTCTGAAGATGATCTAAGTACAGTAGATCGAAACGGGTCACCAGTTTAAGTAAAATATTAATGCAATCAAGACTGTTTTTATTAAATTTTATTGATATACCTGATGTCGCCGTTTTTGTAAAACAATGTTCCAGGAAATATTGAACTGTGTGTCCAAATCTGTGTGAAATATTATGGAACTTAACTGCTACGGTCATCAGTCCCTAAGCTTATACACTACTTAACCTAAATTATCCTAAGGACAAACACACACACACCCATGCCCGAGGGAGGACTCGAACCTCCGCCGGGACCAGCCGCACAGTCCATGACTACAGCACCTCAGACCGCTCGGCTAATCCCACGCGGCAAATATTCAACGGAACAGAGCTTCATAAGCTGGGAAGTGCAGGGCGAGCTAAAATTCAATAACCCCTCATCAGTGAAGCAAATGCTCGTGAAGGAAAACGTGGTGCCTAAGCCGTCAAACCTTGCACAATGTTTGTTCCGCAATGGTGATGCTGTTGGGCCCTCGTTCACAAACCTCACATCGTCCTGGACTGGTTACGTGCGCAGAAGATGAATAGTTCCATCTCCACTGGCGACGATAGTCATCAAATCTGAAAATTATTGATCCTTTGTAACCCACTTTGGAGAGAAGGGTGCGCGATCGTTATTTTCCTTCCATTATGGTTACGTTAACGTGCCACCGTTTCGCAGCAAGAATGGTATAAGATTCCCTGGAAACCCATGTAGGACCTGTATTTGTCTATTCCGAGATGACGACGCTTTGAATACCAACGGCATTTCTTCCATTAGCAATAGTAATGTGTTGCGTTTTTTATGTTTCCACATTATGTATAGTTTCACGTGGGTTGCAAATCAAGCTGCAATTCGAAATTTTTCACATTAACGAGTTTGCTTTGACACATTCCGCGACTGATGGAGGATCGAACACAAGCTCTTGGAATTGTAATCAGATAGTTAACCAATGACCCACCGAGCAGGAAAGGTAACTACTCTGAAGAATAGCAGGTGAACAAGACAGCCAACCAGTTGCAATATAAAATATGGTTTCAACGGATTTAAACCAGTCTTTTTTTAGAAGGACAAGAAACCTGTTTTTAATATTTTCAGTTTGATGCCCATATATTTAGAAACAGCCTTAGATACCTTGGCAGGCAGGAACTTCAATATTTTGAACATAGGTGCACTTTAGCAACGGCTATAGAATAGCAGGTGAAAAGACAGCCAACCAGGTTGACGTACCTAAGGCTGTTTATTAATATATGGACATCAAACTGAAAAGAGTACAAACAGGTTTATCGCACTTTTGAACATGACCGGTTTAAATCGGTTGAGACCATGGTTAAGGTTGATTGAAAAACCATCATTTACTGCAGCTGGTTGGCTGCCTTATTCACCTGCTATTCTGTAACCGTTGCTGAAGTGCAGCTATGTTCAAAATATTTAATCTGTAGAATACAGATCTCCCAGCCTGTCTAGCTCCGAACACAATTCAAGACTCACGAGTAATGTAAAGATCGATACCTGCGAGTTAGTCGTTTTCTGATTGTGTCCAGATCACCACACTTTTATACTAGGTGCTCTGGTCTCCCGTCCGCGCCACACACGTATCTCCTGTCCCTCATAATATTCTTTCCTGTGTTGATAGCCAAAATATTATCCGTGTTCTGCCCAGAAACGTAGTAGGCCACATCACGGGTGCACGCGCTTTATTTTGCTCCGCTTGAGCGACACTGGGAAGGGGCTTGTAGACTCGTCTACCCGTTGTGGTATCGTGTCACTCAAATTGCCTCCTCTGTATGTCCATATGTTCAGAGATGGTTGCAGGACCTCGGCTGTTCGCATCGAATGTCAAATGAAACACCTTTCAACCATCTAATTTCCAAACTGTTACTTTATTGGCCTACCAGTTTCGACGATCTATTACAACTTCAGGTCTCCTGACCGACGTGTAGGAAGATTCAAACCACGGATCCGGTCAAAATGGGGGCCATCATTCGAATCGAAAGTTCCGGGCAGATTAAACTGTGCGCGGGACCGAGACTCGAAGTCGGGACCTTTGCCTTTCGCGGGCAAGTGCTCTACTATCTGAGCTACCCAAGCACGACTCACGACCCGTCCTCACAGCTTTAAATCTGCCAGTACCTCGTCTCCTATCTTGCAAACTTCACAGAGACTCTCTTGCGAGCCTTATCGAACTAGCAATCCTGGAAGAAAGGCTATTGCGGAGACATGGCTTAGCCACAGCCTGGGGGACGTTTCCAGAATGAAATTTTCACTCTGCAGCGGAGTGCGCGCTCATATGAAACTTCCTGACAGATTAAAACTGTGTGCCGGACCGAGACAACTTGGGACCTTTGCCTTTCATATCAGCGCACACACTGCTCCAGAGTGAAAATTTCAATTCTGGAAGCATGATTCTTTTAATGCCGGCCCTTATTTTGACCGGAACCGAGATTGGAATCTTCCTACACGTCAGTGAGGGGGCCTGAAGATGGCGTAATATATCGCCGAAACTTGTAGCCCAATGAAGTAACAGTCTGGAAATCACACGGCTGAAAGGTGTTTGATTTGAGGTTCAAATTTCCTCCTGGTCGCCCAGATTGTTACGGGCGACAGCGGATAAGCATCAGGGACTTCCCCCGAACGTGCCAACTGGTGATGGGAGGTTCTCGCGCCGTGTTCTTGCGGCTCTCGCCAGCCGCGACATCCGTTTACGAGCGATGTTGGCTCGTTAGGGGGCGCGTGACTGGAATCCGTGCCGCGCCGCCACCTGTGCGTTCGCGCTGCTGACACCCAACTACTCCTACTGCCCGAGCCGTGATCTGCGAGCTACGTCCCCTGTCCGCTGCTGCCGTTCCTCGCCTCTGGGTCTCTGCATCAAGGGACACCGCTCTAATGAGCAGGCTGCACCCTGCCCCCTCAACACCCCACCACGGAGGCGGTCCAGTTCCCATCGCACAGCTGCGCCTACATCCACATCTGCTATCCGTGTCTCATCATTAGGAGGACTGTTATTTTTAAAAGTAAAGGGAATCCGATATATCTTTTTTCAAAAAGTATCGATTTATAGATATATTGTCGTAAAAAATGACGACGTTCCGGCCTACAAAATTATCGTCTGCCAGTTTTAAAGCTGGATACTTAAGTATTGATTTATTAGTAGCTATTCTGTGCATCAACAAGCTAGCAGCCTGCTTATCATCCTTAGAGCAGGAGTTGAAAGGAAAACTACGAATGTCCACGCTTGGCGATAACCACTTTGCTAACAATGGTAACTGCTTGTAAGTGGCAAAACAGGTGTAGTTCGGCTTCCTTACAATCGGATTTGTCCGGAACGCTTCATGTCGACTTCCCTGTTTTATTATTATTATTATTATTATTATTTCTACCAACGCCTACGACCTAGCAGTTGTAGTGTCAAAACTGCGTGCTGAAGTAAAACGTTGCAATTTCTGCTGGTATCGCCGAGCGCAGATTTCCCCTCACACGTCTCCGCTCACCATAAAGCCCAGTCTTATCATTTAGACTTTTGTTCATTATCTTCAGCAACTGTTTTTGAAGAATGCTGATGTGAAGAATAGCACACTAGTTGCGTTAAGAAATGTTTTTTAACGCAACTGGCATGCTATTTCCTCACATCGGAAATTACGTTCACACCGCCATCCCCCAGTGCAATCGGTCTACCACTCTGTATTACCTATACTTGCTTCAGGCAGTCAAAGAGAAAGATTGGACGTCAAGAAGCTCAAATAGTAGTAGAACTCCTTCACACAGTGAAAGTAAAATTGTGTTCTACTCCCGTTTCAAAAGAACAAATATTTACAGAAAATTGCAAAAAAAAAAAGAAAACAATAATATAAATGTAAAATATCGGCACTCTTTGTTGCCATTTCAATACCAAAGCAGCTCGTGGTTTTGCGGTAGCGTTCTCGCTTCCCGCGCACGGGGTCCCGGGTTCGATTCCCGGCGGGGTCAGGGATTTTCCCTGCGTCGAGATGAGTGGGTTTTGTTCATCATCATCATCATCACCACCATCATCATCATTCATCCCCCTTACGGTCGGAGGAAGGCAATGGCAAACCACCTCCGCTAGGACCTTGCCTACTAGGGGGTGCTCGTCTCCCGCATCGTCCCCTACGCTCGTCGGGGTATGGGACCTCATCATCTTATCGGTATATCAGAGAAAATAATATCGACTATATATATCGATTGCTTTTCAATGACTACCGATATGAAGATATTTTATCAACAACCTTAATCCTACGAGAAGTTGCAGAAGGTAATAGAGTGTCTATAGTTTATTCGCAGCCTTTTTTCTACTTCAGTTATGCTTTTGAGCTTTCGAAATTATTGTAAATTGTGTAACTGAAGCGGCACTTGCGTACCAGCCCGGTATTCACCTAGAGGGATATCCAGGCTGGCCAGTACACTGACTCTCGTTGTTAATCCGTCGGGCGGATTTGATCCAGGGCCGACACACATCCCCTTCCCGGAAACGGACCACGAATATCTAGGCGAATGTGTTAGGAGAATCATTAATATTCCTAAAGCGGATTGTCTACCTTCACGGTATCCCGGAAAGGTTAGCAACGAGGGGGAGAGGGGTTGGGGGAAGGGGGGTGGAAAGTTATTGCTCTGAGAGGACATGTCGGCTGTTGGAAGATGTCGGCTGTGCTACGAACGCCGATCCACCTTTATGGCACGATCACATTTGTGTTTGCTTATACTGAGTTAAAAACATCTAAACAAGTACAATTGCAAAGGCATTGAATTTGATTGGTGTTCATAAAGTAGATTTTGATTTGTTACAATCCACACAGCTTGTGCCTTGTGATGCGCCATCAGTTTAACTCAACGTCAATAAGCGGGACGCTGCGACTAATCGCTGTTTACTGACTCACTGCGCCGACTACACTGTCGCTGATGAACTCATGGTCGCTACGTTGAGTTCAGATTGTCGGATTATTAATTGCCAGTGGATCCAAAACATTCCTCGTGTAGTGGTCTTAAGTCCCATGAGGCGAAGAACATAAAATAAACGGTGCACAGTACAGCAGTAACGTGGCAGGTTAGAACGATAAACGCGCATACATGCCACTGTTTCGTTCGTGGCTGCAGCGCCATATTGATCGAAAATAGTTACTCTCACATCAGCTCTGTGAATTCTCTTAAGTGCACTTGTAACTTTGAGCATTTGATGTCACGGATGTACACCTACCAAACTGGAGGACAAAGGGCCTCAACAGTATATTAAGATTTAATCAGATGTGTCTGCTATTCATTTAAGTGTGTACCAACCTGTCTCAGAATAATGTTGTCTCAGAGTAAGCCATCATCATACTTCACGTGTTGGTGCACAGCTCGCTGGAAACTGCAGGTGAGTTCAACAGGTGCAATATGTGCGGATGGATGGAATTCGAAGACGTTGTACCAACAGGTAACACTAAAAAAGCTAAATTAAATTAACTTCCAACACGAGTCGAATTAACGGGTGTTCTACTTGATAATATACACTGACGGAAAAAGGTCGCAACACCAAGTAGGAGTTGCACGGCGTAAACAAAAGTTGGTAGGCCTGTTTCTACATCTCGAAGATGATGTACAGGGCTATTACAAATGATTGAAGCGATTTCATAAATTCACTGTAGCTGCATTCATTGACATATGGTCACGACACACTACAGATACGTAGAAAAACTCATAAAGTTTTGTTCGGCTGAAGCCGCACTTCAGGTTTCTGCCGCCAGAGCGCTCGAGAGCGCAGTGAGACAAAATGGCGACAGGAGCCGAGAAAGCGTATGTCGTGCTTGAAATGCACTCACATCAGTCAATCATAACAGTGCAACGACACTTCAGGACGAAGTTCAACAAAGATCCACCAACTGCTAACTCCATTCGGCGATGGTATGCGCAGTTTAAAGCTTCTGGATGCCTGTGTAAGGGGAAATCAACGGGGCGGCCTGCAGTGAGCGAAGAAACGGTTGAACGCGTGTGGGCAAGTTTCACGCGTAGCCCACGGAAGTCGACGAATAAAGCAAGCAGGGAGCGAAACGTACCACAGCCGACGGTTTGGAAAATCTTACGGAAAAGGCTAAAGCAGAAGCCTTACCGTTTACAATTGCTACAAGCCCTGACACCCGATGGAAAGCCGATGGATCGGTCGTGGTGGAGATCATGATCAACAATTCATGTCATGGCCTCCACGCTCTCCCGACTTAACCCCATGCGATTTCTATCTGTGGGGTTATGTGAAAGATTCAGTGTTTAAACCTCCTCTACCAAGAAACGTGCCAGAACTGCGAGCTCGCATCAACGATGCTTTCGAACTCATTGATGGGGACATGCTGCGCCGAGTGTGGGAGGAACTTGATTATCGGCTTGATGTCTGCCGAATCATTAAAGGGGCACATATCGAACATTTGTGAATGCCTAAAAAAACTTTTTGAGTTTTTGTATGTGTGCGCAAAGCATTGTGAAAATATCTCAAATAATAAAGTTATTGTAGAGCTGTGACATCGCTTCAATCATTTGTAATAACCCTGTATATTCCCATTTGGCGCCAGTCGCGTAAGACTGGCGCTAGTAGCGCCACTTTTGAATTCAAATCTGGTTTGCTTTAAATACATGCTGTAACAGTCATGAGGGTTAGCTACGTCTGAGATTCCAGATCACGACTGCCTTTAAGGCGACAAAGACGCCACTACGAGCACTTCGCTGAGTTTCAACGAGGTCATGTAAGAGGGCTACGAGGTGCTGGATGTTGCTTCTGCGATATTGCAGAAAGACCCTGCAGGAATGTAGCCATTTTACATGACTGATGACAGTGGTGGTCACGGGAATGTGCGATCGCAAGAATGCCGGACAGCCACGTGGCACTACCGAGAGGGAAGACCATCATGTTCGGCGTTTGGTTCTGGTGCAACCTACTACATCTACAGCAGCGATCTGAGCAGCATTGGGCACCACAGTGACATAACGAACTGTTACAAACCGGTTACTTGAAACATAGCTCCGAGCCAGAAGCCCTGTAGCGTGCATTCCATTGGCCGCAAAACACCGCCATTTGCAACTTCAATGGTGTCAAGCGAAAGTTCATTGAAGGGCGGGGTGGAGGTCTGTTGTGTTTTTAGATGAAAGCTGGTTATCCCTCGGAGTCAGTGATGGCCATGTGTTGGTTACAAAGAGGACAGTTGACGACCAGCACATAATCTGCCTACGTGTTAATCACACTTGATCTACACCTGTAGTTACGGTCTACAGTGCGATTTCGTTGACAGCAGGACACTTTGTGGTTATTGGACGCATCCCGACTGCATGTGTCTACGTCATTCGTGAACAGCATTCCCTGGGATGGTTCCAATAGGATAACGCTTGCCCACATATCGCTGTTGTAATACAGTATGCTGTACAGACGGTCGTTCTGTCTCCAATCTAGCACATATGGGAATCACCGGACGACAACTATAGCGTAATCCACAACCAGCATTAACAGGCATGGAACTCTATTCCACAAACTGACGCTCGAAACCTGTACAACACAATGCAGGCACGTTTGCATGCTTGCAGTCGACATTCTGACGGTTACATCGATTATTAATGTAACAGCAGTTTACTTTTGGAATGGCTTATCTCGTGCTTACATTAACCTGCGATCTTGCAATGTTAATCACTTACATATGTTACCAAGATGAATGCATTCCCGATATTTCATTAGTCTACATTAATTTCTTTTGTGTTGCGATTTTTCTCTGTCAGTGTAAATAAGAACAAAATTCCGTCTTCTGAAACTTAAGGTTATAGTGTACCTACCAAATGAATTTCGTCTTTCATGCTAGGCATCTTCAGTGGTCTATAACAAAGAAAATTACTATGTTTTGATAGGCGATCTATAGTTGTTGTTAATTTAAGAGAGCCGATAAGAATCACTACATATCTCCCAACAAAATATGTATAATAAAATAATTTTTAAAAATATGATACATCTCAGAAGATGCCTAAGCGAAACGTGTTTAACGGATATACATTCAGTTGCGAGAGATGGAATTCTTTCTGATCTATATGATAAAGCATGATTAAAAATAATGTGTCATCAGTTTCTCTTACTTCTCCTGTGGGTTAGCGGGGTATATAGCAATCAGGGCGCATGACAGGCGAATAACATGAAGGGTAAAAGAATAGGGAAGAAGTAGGACGAAATAGGTTGATGAAGAGAAGGACAAGAAGGAAAAAAATCGGGGAAACTAATATGGCAAGAGGCTTTAGATCTATCATGTAGAGATTCCGACTGGTATTTTTGAGCAACGTAGGACCTATCTCTATCCACTGCAGACAGGCTTGTCTTTTATTTTCGGGTAATAGATGGAGCAACCCTCATTATGGGTAGTCAGCAAACGTAGTGAAGGTTACACTTTGCGAGAATTCAGCCGTAACACTTTCATCTGGTAGGTTTTCTGCTGTAAGCCGCTGTCAGGCGTGTATACTATTCCACGTCAGTGTTGTTTGTCCTATATAAGGTGTAATTTACGTCCTGTTCAAGAACTTTGGGTGGAACATCGTTGCTATACCCGTCTGCTACAGTCCGATAGATCTTTCGCGCCCGAACACTGGACTACGATAACCGTCCAGCCTTTAATAGCTGCATCGTCCTTCTTGGAGGCGGTTTTGAGGGAAGCTAATGAAAAGTTTTGTGAGTTGTTCAATGAGCCTAAATATTACAAGATGACAAATTTAGGAGAAAGCTCATTTCCAGCAATTGTGTGGTCCAAGGAAAACGCCGTGAAACGAAAGATTCACAATACAATTTGGGATTGTTGTTTTGTCTGTTACGACTTTGCATTGATATGCAGTGAAATAATGAAAAAAGAAATGACTTGTTCTATACCTTTCAGCTCACACTGTGATGTCCTGTTGATCTCTATGAACGAAGAAACAGCCTAAGCTTTTTGAGAATAAAACCATAAATATTGTTTACTAAATTCAGATATCTGGAATTAAGATTTAAAAATAAATGGCTCTGAGCACTATGGGACTTAACATCTGAGGTCATCAGTCCCTTAGAACTTAGAACTACTTAAACCTAACCAACCTAAGGACATTACACACATCCATGTCCGAGGCAGGATTCGAACCTGCGACCGTAGCAGTCGCGCGGTTCCGGACTGCGCGCCTAGAACCGCGAGACCACCGCGGCCGGCCTTAAAAATTAAAAATTTAAAATATTCATTCACTAAAAGCTTAGAAATTGCGAGACATAGTTCACTGTAAGTACTAAAAATTTAATCACAGGTAAGGCAGATGCCAGACTGAGATTCAGTGTAGGAGTCCACAGGAGAACTAGTCCACCCACTAACCCTCATTCGAGTAATACTTGAATGTTGCTCGTAGTTCTGGGATCCGTACCACAGAGGATTGACAGAGGAAATATAAATTCAAAGGAGAACAGCACGTTTCGTTACAGGTTCACGAAAGGATCACGGAAATGCTCAGCCATTGGCAGTCACACTTGTCACCGCTGATATCTGGTTTATGCACTGAAAATGCAACGTGAGATGTAAAGAACTATCTTGATATGCTCTGTCGCGTACAGAAATCGGCAGGATTGCCCTAGCATTCGTCACCGAAAATGAAAAGAAACTGAGTCAGATGTTTAATAAACTGTAGTGTGCGCAATAATGCTGTGCAAACAGGTAGGCGGCATCGTGATGCATTGTGCGCTGAGAGGGACGGAGAAAACTTTGCAGCGTCGCCATAAGCTTCAGCCTTTGCGCACCTTAATAATTAACAGCGATGATGTGGACGCCACATCAGACCACTGCACTCTGTTTCTGCTTCTCAAAAAAATTATATATATGCCCAGAAAATTATCACTGTCGCTCTTGACGTAATATTCGTCCTGTTTGCTTCGTGCCACCCTTCATACACTGATGAAGTACAGTCACCAGATGCAAACTATCAGAATGACGCAAATGGTTGGAGCATCACGTGCTACGCTGCCGTTCGCTTTCCTTCGTTCACACCACTTTAACTGATGTCAGTACACACGCAGAGAGGAAACTAAAGTAATGCCCCGGGTGGGCAGACTGCACTTGGCAACAATGATTCCTATAAAGAGAAACAGAAGCTAACGCCTAGTAATTTATATCTAGATGTCAGGAAGACATTATGAAACGCTATGATTGGTGAACGTCTATCTAAGGCAGGGCTTCCCAACGTGTGGTCCGCGGACCCCTTAAGGGTCCGCCGGCTCTTTCTAGGGGGTCCGTGGCCACATTTCACCAAATCGTGTAAAATAATGAGTATAATTATTGAATAAAAATGTGAAAACCAAATTTATAACTTTTATTTTTCGCCTGAAAAACATGTGTACTTTTACTTCAGGTCGTATTCCCAAGCAGCCTTTGCAGTTCCTAAGTCAGAACGCATGCCGACCGCGGTGGCCACGCGGTTCTAGGCGCTGCAGTCCGGAACCGCACGGCTGCTACGGTCGCAGGTTCGAATCCTGCCTCGGGCGTTTATGTGTGTGATGTCCTTAGGTTAGTTCAGTTTAAGTAGTTCTAAGTTCTAGGGGACTGATGACCTCAGATGTTAAGTCCCATAGTGCTCAGAGCCATTTGAACCATTTTTTTGAGAACGCATGCACAGTTTAGTGCCGGAGAATGCGGTTTCTCTGATCGACTGTTTCGTAATAATACGGGGGTCGTTTGAGCGCCGGCTCACGACGCTAGATGCGCTGAAACCTTTTACGCATGCGCGATGCGAGTTTTGTCGACCAATCACAGCGCTCGCTGGCACGTATGCGGGCCCAGGCATCATTAAATGTTAAACTTGCTTTGTCAGTGCACTACCTAATAAGTCGATTTTTGACTCCCACAGACTTTACATACATTTGAACATTTTTCTTGGGATTTCACGAAGAACCACACACACACACACGACTGTTACAAAATATGCATGCTCCTTACACAACAGTAGCCAAACAGTGGAAGTGGACAGACCACAAGCGGCAGCTTGTCAACAGCGAACAGTTTGGACGTGACGTTGATTGCTCTTGGAGGAAGGCAGCTTCAACGTGTGAAATGTCAATTACCAAGTAATTTTAATCAGGCTATAGTGTGTTGAACAAAGGGAGTAAATCCACTAGTAAGTGTCTGGATACAGTGGGGATTCAAATTGGATCGTTAATTTCACGTTGTTTTCATGCATCCCTAACCAAAGACTTTTGATACTTCGGGGGGGGGGAAGGTTTATTGGGAACATAGCACTTGCATTAAGAAGCTTTCAGTTCGCATGGGTTTCGCTCTGAAATTTAAAGTTACTGTCCTCTTGACTGAATAGGGGTCCGCCATGGATTTTCGACTGAAGAAGGGGTCCGCCAGCTGAAAAGGTTGGGAAGCCCTGATCTAAGGGTATGAAATGTGGATAGTGCGAAAGGCCGGAGTTTCAGGAGGATGTTGATCAGCTACATCGGCAGAGAAGGAATACAGACATTCTGAAACTAGAAAAAGTTCCTACTAAGGATGTGTGGAAAGATGGAATGATTGAGCATACATTATGGCAGCAATCGGTGCAACACTTAGACGGATGGCAGCGGGAAGAAGACGCGGTTTCATACCCAAAATAATTTGTTCTAACTTGGATATATGTAGGGTCAGATACATCACACACACACACACACACACACACACACACACACACACACCTCAAATACGTCCAGCAGGAACGCCACTGGTGCTCTTAGTGCACATGCGCAGCATACTCTGTCATTAGGCTCCATAGGCAGCCAGTCATGTCATGGTCTCAGTAAGAAGGTCGCAGCTCGTCTATAGTTCCCAACGCAGGCTAACAAAGGTGCGGCACACACAACAGCCAGTACCTGCTGTAATACGGAAGTTAGTCCTTCACAATTAAGTCGCTGCTATAAAATAAATTCTCCGTTTAAAAGTTCTGATGGCCGGAGTGGCCGAGCGGTTCTAGGCGCTAGAGTCTGGAACCGCGCGACCGCTACGGTCGCAGGTTCGAATCCTGCCTCGGGCATGGATGTGTGTGATGTCCTTAGGTTAGTTAGGTTTAAGTAGTTCTCAGTTCCAGGGGACTGATGACCTCAGAAGTTAAGTCCCACAGTTCTCAGTGCCACTTGCACAATTTTTTAAAAGTTCTAGTGCGAAAATTTACATTTGGGGGTACTGTAGCAAACAATCATTATAACATCTGACCATAAGTTGTAAGGTTTTGATTTTTGTAAATTGTAAATGTGGACGTCAGAGATAGCAAGTTATGTTACTGTTAAATAATCTGTAGTCCTGTAAGGGCACTATTTTTGCCTTTGTGCAGTCTGATACATTCTTAGTTAAAGCGCAGTAGGTGAGGGACGTAGTCGGTAGTACCGTGCTGATCTGTTATTATATCTGTTAGACGATGGAAGATTTATTGTAACAGGGCAGCAAGAATGAATATGATGTATATAGGGAAAGGTGGAAGGAATATAAATTTTGAAAATATATGTATTTTTAAGACAAGAAGTTTGAGTTAAGAATGCAGCAGTACGCAGCTAATTTGTCTGAATGGTTATTGTCAGCTGGTTAACTTTGTTCACTTGCTCAGAACTGAGAGACCACCGAATTTCCCTGAATCATGCGTTAAGGTATCAACTGATCAAGCTGTTTCGTTTTTACAGAAATTCTCTGTTAACATTTTACAAATCGTTGTTCACTCTTAAGCATAGGATTATTCACACCAATGTTATGTTTGTAGATAACGCGAAGTTTTACTGTGTCTGAATACATACTTCATTCTAAAATCGTTGTCTTGGAATATCATTTCATAGGAGCAGTTACTGTCCCCATCCCACTGTCTAAAGAAGGTTTAACATTACGCGTTACCCAATTGCACCATGTGGTATGCAACGGTTTGAATACGAGGTGCGGCTAGAAAAAAACCGGACTGATGCTGGAAAAAACATTTATTTACAATTATTTACAATTTCATGTTATCTCCTTCAATGTACTCTCCTCCTCGGTCTCTACACCGCTCCATACGAATTTTCCACTGTTCATAGCAATGCTGCAGATCATTTTCGGTAAGTCCATACATTACTTCCGTCGCTTTTTCTTTTACTACTTCAACAGTCTCAAATCTAGTTCCTTTCAAAGCTGACTTGACTTTAGGGAAAAGAAAAAAGTCACAGGGGGCCAAATCAGGTGAGTAGGGTGGATGATCTAAGATGGGAATGTTGTGTTTTGCCGAAAACGTCTTCACTGACAACGCACTGTGAGCTGGGTCATTGTCTTGGTGAAGGATCCATGACTTTTTTCTCCACAAATCGTTCCGTTTTCTCCGTACTCGCTCACGTAGGGTAGCCAGGACGCTAATGTAGTAATACTGATTCACTGTTTGTCCCTCTGGTACCCAATCAATGTGCACAATCCCTTTGGTGTCAAAAAAAACAATCATCATTGCCTTGAATTTCGATTTTGACATTCGTGCTTTTTTTTGTCGTGGAGAACCAGGAGTTTTCCAATGCATCGATTGGCGTTTAGTTGCGGGATCATAAGTAAAAAACCACGATTCATCGCAAGTAATAACATTTTGTAAGAAGGTGGGATCACTTTCAATGTTTTCCAGGATTTCAGAACAAATCATTCTTCGGCGTTCCTTCTGTTCAATTGTGAGACGCTTTGGAACCATTTTTGAACACACTTTGTTCATGTTGAAACTTTCATGAAGAATCTGCCTAACACTTTCCTTGTCAACTCCTGTTAACTCAGACACTGCTCTGATTGTTAAACGGCGATCTTGTCGAACAAGTTTACCGATTTTTTCAATGTTTGCATCAGTTTTTGCTGACAATGGTCTGCCAGTGCGAGTGTCATCACTGGTGTCTTCGTGGCCATCTTCAAATCGTTTAAACCACTCAAACACTTGTGTTCGCGATAAACAATCATCGCCGTACACTTGTTGTAACATTACAAACGTTTCACTTGCAGATTTTCCTAGTTTGAAACAAAATTTGATGTTAACACGCTGTTCTTTCTGTACACTCAACATTTTCCGACGCACAGACAAAACGTCAACTACTTAAAACAGACGCCACGGGCAGACTGAGTGCAGGAGGCAGATGAAACTCGAGCAGTAGGCGGAGCGAGAGTCACGTGACAGGCCACGCGACTTTCAGCCTTATTGCATTCGTTTTATTGTTTCACCAGTACTAGTCCGGTTTTTTTCTAGCCACACCTCGGATTGTTTGGAAATGTTATTTAAAAACAGAAATCTAGCTTAACTGCTGCCGGTTTGGTGTTTGTTGTAGCGCTTTCGAGAGATCTGTGACACTGTAGTTAAGACACGAGGCCAGTGGAAATTTTTATTATAGCTAGATAATTGTTTTACTTCAGTTTAGAATTTAATATAAACCCAAATGGTATTTAGACCAGTTACAGTTCAATTCAAAATGGTTCAAATGGCTCTGAGCACTATGGGACTCAACTGCTGAGGTCATTAGTCCCCTAGAACTTAGAACTAGTTAAACCTAACTAGCCTAAGGACATCACAAACACCCATGCCCGAGGCAGGATTCGAACCTGCGACCGTAGCGGTCTTGCGGTTCCGGACTGCAGCGCCTTTAACCGCACGGCCACTTCGGCCGGCTACAGTTCAATTCAAATTTAGTCAAAGGTTAGCATACGAGTTTAAGCTGGATAACAGTCTGTGGGTACATAGTTTTGGCAATACGTAGACTTTTTATAGAGTGGGAGGTAAATTTGGACTGAATTTCATATAGAAACACAGAGAGGAACTTACGAAGTATTCGTTGGTTGGTAGGTTTAGGGGAAGGGACCAAATAGCGAGGTCATCGGCCCCATCGGATTAGGCAAGAAAGGATAAGGAAATCGACCGTGCCCTTTAAAATGAACCATCCCGGCATTTGCCTGAAGCCAATTAGGGAAATCACGGAAATGTAATCAGGATATCCGGACGCGTGTTTGAACCGTCGTCCTTCTGAATGCGAGTCCAGTGTGCTAACCACTCCGCCATGAAATGAAATGAACTGTTTTATTTACTGTTCAATTTTTCACGTTTTTGTTTCAAATTTTAGTTTATTCTGAATACCCACACTTTCATGGATTAGTAATTGCAATAAACATATAGATTTCATTACAGAGCAGGACTCAGTATTTGTTAATTATCTTCTCTGTTTCATAAGAAATATAGAAAATAAAGCAAAAGTTGAGAAATTCGAACGAGGAACCTCGCATTTACATGACTTGTGCGCAACACCCTTTACTTTTTGTTAAACTCGTCGAAATTTCTTCTTCTTTTTTTTTTTTTTTTTTTTTTTTTACTTAACAGTTATCTAAGGGCTTTGAAGGTTGGTTTCCTTTGACAAATACGTCGTATTGTTTTAAGAAGTACTAGAAGTATGAAGACGATCGAAAAAGGGCAGAACAGCCTGCAAGGTCCCCTTGTAACCCTGTTTGGAAGCCTAGTTACAGGAATGCTGAAACGTTCCAAAATTATGTAGTTCGCATTCGTTTTGCTTCGGACTCGACTATAATCCCAGCTACCCTCTCGGACTGTGAGAGTACTGTGCCGGTATGTCGTAAATTCGACTGCACTGACTTCCGTCCATCTTCGACGAGAAAAATGACTGTCTTCTGGGAAGGCGTGTGAAGGATTCGCGAAAGAGCGGCAGCGCTTACGACGGCAGCTGCCAGGGCGAGGACGTACGACCGGCTGCCGGACAGACGCCTCCCGCTTAACGACGCCCGCGCCGGCGGCCGGCCGTGCTTTACGCGCTCCGGCGCCGGTGGCTTGCGCGGCGTTCAGGCAGCGCGCGGCTCCCCGGCGCGCGGCACTCGGCTCTGCGTGTGTCGGCTAATGGCCGGCCAGGGGAGGCGGCGCTTATGAAATGACAGCCAGTCCGTCTCTGTCTGCGTGCTGTGCGGCCGCGGGGAGGTCGCCGGTTCGCCGAACCCGCGGGTCAGCAGAGGCCGCTGCAGCCGAGACCACTACTGTGCCGGGCAGGCCGTAAGCTGCGGGATACTGTGATTACCTCCAGGCTGTGAGGGCCGCCATTAGTATCATCTTACAAAAACGAGGGAAGGAAGTGAGAAACTGCATCATGTCACAGAAGTATACATTAATGTTTACAGTGAAAGACAGATAAAACATTAACGTTTACGTCGCAAGACAGATTAAACGTTAACGTTGACGTTGTGTAAGTAGGCTGTTTAGGTTTTTATGTTGGTAACGCCATGTAGCGCTCTATATGAAAATCACTGACTGTGCTGTGTGAAGGCTGTGGTTGGTTTGCATTGTTGGAGTAATATTCGCCATTGTAGTGTTGGGCAGTTGGATGTGAACAGCGCGTAGCGTTGCGCAGTTGGAGGTGAGGCGCCAGCAGTGGTGGATGTCGGGAGTGAAATGGCGGAGTTTTGAGAGCGGATGATCTGGACGTGTGTCCGTCAGAGACAGTAAATTTGTAAGACTGGATGTCATGAACTGCTATATATATTATGACTTTTGAACCCTATTAAGGTAAATACATTGTTTGTTCTCTATCAAAATCTTTCATTTGCTAATTATGTCTATCAGTAGTTAGTGACTTCAGTACTTTAAATCTTCTAATCAGCTGGCAGTACTGGCGCTCGCTGTATTGCAGTAGTTCGAGTAACGAAGATTTTTGTGAGATAAGTGATTTGTGAAAGGTATAGGTTAATGTTAGTCAGGGCCATTCTTTTGTAGGGATTGTTGTAAGTCAGACTGCGTTGCGCTAAAAATATTGTGTCAGTTTAGTGTTTATCAGAATAAGTAAAGAGAGTAATGTCTGAGTACGTTCAGTTCTGCTCAGCTGTTTGAAAATCAAATAATGTAAGAGGTTTATCTGCATAGTAATTCATTAAGTTTTCTAAGGGGACGTTTCAGTTGCAAGACAGACTGAACAATGTTTACGTTGCAAGACACATTGAACAATATTTACATTGCAAGACAGAGGGAACACTGACGTTCTTACTGCAAGACTGTGTGTTTATTATAACATACGCTATATCTGAGATCCCCTGCTATACCCGCAGGACAGGACAGATAGTTTAATTTGTGGAAAGTGGCCAAAGTCACTGGCTGTCAGTTGCACTCGAACATACTACCTTATTCATTTGAGAAACATTACAAGAGTAAAGAAAACATTGAAAACAGAGCAAGCCAAACATTAATTTTAGAACTTAACTCCCGGTTAAATGCGCCATTCAATCTCACGCCTCAAGGGCAACACAACTTTTAATTAAAACCGGCTGAAGACCAACAACTAAAGACTCAAAAACAGGAATTTGAATTTAAAAGGCAGAAGGCCTTATCTTAAAACATTTCTCTAAATTAGGCTGAAGGCCCAAACAATCTCACGCCTTAAGGGCAAAACAACTTTACTTTAAAATCGGCTAGAAGCCATACATAAACAAATAAGAAAAGGCAGCACATCAAACGCCGCTCAGAAGTTTCCAAGGATCAGCCTGGAATTCAAACACTAACGCTCTCTTAGGTGAGACAGGCAGTCGGCCCAACAATTGTCAATCTGACGGCAACCCAACTGAAAGACAGTCAACGGACCAAGCGACAGGATAACTCCACTCCACCTGCCCATCCGGCCGGTGTGGCCGTGCGGTTCTAGGCGCTTCAGTCTGGAACCGCGTGACCGCTACGGTCGCAGGTTCGAATCCTGCATCGGGCATGGATGTATGTGATGTCCTTAGGTGAGTTAGGTTTAAGTAGTTCTAAGTTCTAGGGGACTGATGACCACAGATGCTAAGTCCCATAGTGCTCAGAGCCATTTGAACCACCTGACCTCCACACAGCAGGGAGTTCAATGGAACAACATAGAAGGTATTGGCGCCCACAACGAATTACACATTCAGCTGTCAAACTACACGCCGTGCTGGAAAGCCACAACACGACGAGGAAAATACACTGCCTGAATTTACGTCAACGGCCAGAGCAGGTAACCGGAAAGTTAACGGCAACAAGGCAGAAGATTCCGTTGGTGGACTGCAATTCAAAAATAATCAAATTAAGTTAAACTCCACAGGAGGGCGGCTAGAATTTCACCAACCTGAAAACACACATTGTTGCTCGCGGGAATGTCCCAACAGCCCACAACGAAATTCAAACGACACATTGTTAACAGTTGGCGCTGGCTGGTAGATAAAGTAAAGACTCAACTTTCGTGTCTCGGATCGGTGATCCACGGACCCCGTAACAATGGGAACAGCCCCTCACACTTTGACCGCGTGTGGATGCCGCCAGTGGGCACGGCCAGACACGCGCCACGGAGACTTCCTCGTGCTCCACGCCAACCGACCAAGTGCCCGCACACCGCGCAGCCAGAAACTATAAGCGCGAGGTCAAATATACTACAAGGGTGCGAATATCGATACACACTGCCGCTGCCACTCGCGGAGAGAGAGGATAACAGTATAATCGCAATAACCGCGGGAGACTAATCACAGAATAGCAACCAAGGTTTAACGCAAAGCATAACACGAGTGAGCCACGGCTCAATATCTAAAATTAACATTTCAAAAATGTTTAATTACTTGAACTTGTAACACACATGACTGAATATTTCTTTTATGGTCCGAGGATTATATAAATTTGACGTAAATACACAGGCAAAATAGAAAGTAAGTAGAACTGTCCACTACATGATGCAGTCCCTAACTTTTGTGAAAGCCATCTACAAAAATTAATGAAAAAAATCTGTCTTTCCTACAAATAGTAGTACCATCGAACTTCAGCTTCTGCCGATGTAACGAATATTCAGATATTAATAACTTACCGACATGGAGTCGGGTACGTCCTCGACAACCACCGATATTGTGACAGGCGAATGACGGTCAGTTTCGCTTTAGGAAAGATAAAGGCACCAGGGAGGCAGTTTCGACATTGCGCTGGATTATGGAAGCAAGAGTGAAGAAAGCGATCATAGGATTTGTCAACGTGGGAAAAGCGTTCTACAGCGTAAAATGGTGCAAGATGATCAAGAATAGTTTCTCGTGTCTATATCAATAAAAACGGGAGTGGCATACCAAATGAGTTATAGTCTATTCGTAGCAGCAGTTCCTTGCGAAGTTAATTTCAGCCTAAAAAAAAAAAAAAAGAATCCACGACCTGCGTACTGTTTTCTGCGCTGGGGACATCGTCATCATGAAGGCAGCAGGTTAGTGAAGTGTACAAGAACTTATGTATTCCACACAGGGCCGTGGAAACAACTAGGAACCTCACGTGTACTGCATGCACAGTACAAATGTACTCAGTGACACGTCTTCTGCAGTAATGCAGAGGAAGTAAAGAAGGATGAAAGTATTAACACTACCTCACTTTTATTCCTTTTTCTTGCCGTAGCTGTGCCCGGATACGTCCTCTGCAGGGGCGTGTTCCTCGGGCGGTGCCGATGACATCGCAAACCCGTCACATTGTGATGGCCGCCAGACGTCTGCGTCCTGCTTTGCTGACACTATTTCCCTCACGCAGCAGCGCGTGTCTCAGTTAACACTGCGGGGTCCCTAGTAAGCAGTGCCAGATGCGTATGTCTTCTGAATTCCGGTAGGCGGCCACGGCTCGGAGCTCGCCCGGACGAGGAGGCATCTCCCTGGCTGCGAATTGCTGCCCCCCAAGGCAGAAGTTCCGTGCTTCTGTGGTCCCTGAGAATCTCGACGTGGTCTAGCGGAACCGGCTGTCAGCAGCTGGCTGGCCCATAGCGTGTTTTGGTGTGGACTCTAAGTTGTGCAGGGCGCTGCCAGATGGTGCTTAACTCTGCTATGTTGTTGTTGTTGTTGTGGTCTTCAGTCCTGAGACTGGTTTGATGCAGCTCTCCATGTTACTCTATCCTGTGCAAGCTGCTTCATCTCCCAGTAACTACTGCAACCTACATCCATCTGAATCTGCTTAGTGTATTCATCTCTTGGTCTCCCTCTACGATTTTTACCCTCCACGCTGCTCTCCAGTGCTAAATTTGTGATCCCTTGATACCTCAGAACGTGTCCTACCAACCGATCCCTTCTTCTAGTCAAGTTGTACCGCAAACTCCTCTTCTCCCCAATTCTATTCAATACCTCCTCATTAGTTATGTGATCTACCCATCTAATCTTCAGCATTCTTCTGTAGCACCACATTTCGAAAGCTTCTATTCTCTTCTTGCCCAAACTATTTATCGTCCATGTTTCACTTCCATACATGGCTACACTCCATACAAATACTTTCAGAAACGACTTCCTGACACTTAAATCAATACTCGATGTTAACGAATTTCTCTTCTTCAGAAACGCTTTCCTTCCAATTGCCAGTCTACATTTTATATCCTCTCTACTTCGATCATCATCAGTTATTTTGCTCCCCAAATAGCAAAACTCCTTTACTACTTTAAGTGTCTCATTTCTTAATCTAATTCCCTCAGCATCACCTGACTTAATTCGCATACATTCCATTATCCTCGTTTTGCTTTTGTTGATGTTCATCTTAGATTCTCCTTTCGAGACACTATCCATTCCATTCAACTGCTCTTCCAAGTCCTTTGCTGTCTCTGACAGAATTACAATGTCATAGGCAAACCTCAAAGTTTTTATTACTTTTCCATGGATTTTAATACCTACTCCGAATTTTTCTTTTGTTTCATTCACTGCTTGCTCAATATAAAGATTGAATAACATCGGGGAGAGGCTACAACCCTGTCTCACTCCCTTCCCAACCACTGCTTCCCTTTCATGTCCCTCGACTCTTGTAACTGCCATCTGGTTTCTGTAGAAATTGTAAACAGCCTTTCGCTCCCTGTATTTTACCCCTGCCACCTTCATAATTTGAAAGAGAGTATTCCAGTCAACATTGTCAAACGCTTTCTCTAAGTCTACAAATGCTAGAAACGTAGGTTTGCCTTTCCATAACCTAGCTTCTAAGATAAGTCGTAGGGTCAGTATTGCCTCACGTGTTCCAATATTTCTGCTATAGTAAGAGTGAATTTATGGCAGTTAGTAGCGAACTTGCTGTGCCGTTAGATTGCTTCCATGCACGTGCAGATTGACTCCTCGGTGTCCCAAAAAGAGTGAAAATATACCACAGGCAGATCCGTCGCTGCAAAGCCACTCTGCGTTGTCACCAAGGATTGCGCTGCACAAACCGGCCGGCTCGCGATATACGGACAGGCTTGCTTATGAAATTACAAATCAGGCCCGCCTACTTGGCTCACATCGGCTGGCATGCTACTGCTTCAGTTTAGTAACGGCCAAAATTTAGCGACGGCATTACAATTGTACAGAGGAAGTCGAGGCTAACGATTTTGTATAGGACGTTTTTGGTCTATCAAGTTTGGAAAATGGTTCAAATGGCTCTGAGCACTATGGGTCTTAACAGCTATGGTCATCAGTCCCCTATAACTTAGAACTAGTGAAACCTAACTAACCTAACGACATCACAGAACACCCAGTCATCACGAGGCAGAGAAAATCCCTGACCCTGGCGGGAATCGAACCCGGGAACCCGGGCGCGGGAAGCGAGAACGCTACCGCACGACCACGAGCTGCGGACCAAGTTGGGAAACAACCCCAAATTGCCCTAAATGCACAGGACCTGTTTTTTAGGAAATGTGATGCAGTTCAATTTTGTATTGCTACACATTTTCGCTAGAGGCCGCGGTGTTTCAAGTTAGTCAAGATAAACATACAAAATGTGTTATATCTTAGAAACCATTCGGAATAGGGCATATGTCCATATGAAATCTTTTGCTTCACAGTTTTAAACTTGACTGACAGCAGCAAACATAAATAAATTTTCAATAAATAAGCCACACAGACAACCGGTTGCATAAGTTTATTGTAAAAACCTCTACTAGGTGTCAATATGACTAATTGTAAGCATTTTTTGTTTACAGTTTTAAGGTCATGTAATTTATGTGACTTTCCATCTGAAGAAGATACCGTTGGTGGCAACGAAACCTGGTCAAGGTTTCTGCAATAACCTTGTGCCACCAGTCGGCTGTATATCTACTGAAGTTTTTTGTTTGAAATGAGCGTTCCTGTCGTATCCCTGAGAATTAACCATTCCTCCTGGGACAACCTATATAAACCGAACATCTACAGCCCTCATGGTTTGAGCAGTGTTCTATACTCCACAATGGCACGGGGTGCAGTAGACACCAGCCATACACAAATCAAACCCATCCTTTACAAGACCTAGAATGGTCCTAATCTTAGATACCACACGTGAATTAGGCGAGTAATGAAAACAACGGTGTGGCGCCTAAGTCTACAGCTTTCTAGTATTTTGCACTATCGTTTTTTCAGTAGGATTAGTCGTATTCTGAGGAAATACTGTGTGAATTGCGTTTCCCGACTGCAATCTACGATTAGGACCTTGATTCAGGTAATCTAACCCACTGAGGGTTTAAATTGCCACGGACGTCTAGTTTCATTTGTGTCTTGAAAATGAGGTGGTGTAACCTGTCGAAATCTCGGCAGTTGTGGAAGACACACTGCTGTACTCCCATAAATCATGTTCTACATCTACCCACACACCCCGGAAGCCACTGTGCGGTGCGTGATGAAGCGCACTATGTACCACTGCTAGTCATTTCCTTCTCTCTTCCACATGCCAATAGAACGAGGGGAAAAAGTCTGTACGCCTCCGTATGACCCAAAAAAAAACAAAAAAAAAACAAAGTTCAAACGTGTGTGAAATCTTATGGGACTTAACTGCTAAGGTCGTCAGTCCCTAAGCTTACACAGTACTTACCCTAAATTATCCTAAGGACAAACACACACACACACACACACACACACACACACACACACATGCCCGAGGGAGGACTCGAACCTCCGCCGAGACCAGCCGCATAGTCCATGACCTCAGCGCCTTAGACCGCTCGGCTAACCCCGCGCGGCCGTATGACCCCTAATTTCTCTTATCTTCGTGATCCCTACGCAAGATATACGTAGGTTATAGAATCGTTCTGATGTCAGCGCAAATACCGGTTCTCTAAATTTCCTCAGTAGTATTTCCCGAAAAGAACGGCGCCTTCCTTCCAGGGGTTCCCATTTGAGTCCCCGAAGCAATAGTTGTGTGTTGCTCAAAACTACCTTTAATAAATTTAGCAGCTCTTCTCTGTATTTCTTCAATGCCATCGTTCCATCCAACTTGATGGAGATCCTAAACACTCGAGGAACATCCAAGAATGGGTTGCATTAGTGTTCTATATGCTGTCTCCTTACAGATGGACCCCACCTTCCCCTAATTCTCCCAATATACCAGAGTCGACAATTCGTTTTCCCTGCTATAATCCTTTCACGCTCGTTCCATTTCATATCACTCTGCAACGTTACCCCCAGATACTCAATAGATGTGATTCTCTATAGCAGGACACTACTTATGCTGTATTAGAATATAACGGGATTGTTTTTCTACTCACCTCTACTTATGTATTTCTACGTTTAAAGCTAGCTGCCATTCACGACACCAACTAAAAAGTTTGTCTAACTCCTTTTGTATCCTCCTACAGTGACTCAACGACGGGCCGTCCTGTACCCCAAATTATCATCAGCAAACAACCGAAGATGTCTGCTCATCTTGTCCACCAGAACGTTTGTGTGTATCGAAAATAACAACGGTCCTATCACACTTCCCTGGGCCACTGCTGACGATATCCTTGTCTGTGATGAACAAACGCCGTCGAGGACAACTTAAGTAGGCTCTTGTACTAAAGAAATCTTCGAGCCACTCACATATCTGGGAAACTATTCCGCATGCTCTTACCTCCGTTATCAGTCTGATAAAAGCCAAAAGGCTTTTAATACCATTCCTCACAAGCGAATGCGGGCCTATGGAGTATCGTCTTAGTCGTGTGAGGGGATTTATGATTTCCTGTCAGAAAGGTCACAGTTCGTAATAACTGACGAAAAGTCATCGAGTAAAAGAAAAGTAATGCCTGGGGTTACCCCTGAAAGTGTTATAGACTCTCTGCCTAGATAAACGACTAGATAAACGATTTAGAAGACAACCTGAGCAGCACTCTTAGATTGTCTGCAGATGATGCTGCCATTTACCGTCTTTTGATGTCATCAGATAACCAAAACCAATTTCAAAATGATTAAGACAAGATACCTTTACGGTGCGATAAGTGGCAATTGATTCTAAATAATGAAAAGTCTGAATTCATCCACATGAATACTAAAAGGAATCCGTTAAATTTCGGTTACACAATAAATCAAACAAATCTAAAGGCTGTAAACTCAACTAAGAACTTAGGGACTACAGTCACGAACAACTTAAATTTGAATGCTTACATACATAATGTTGTGGGGAAACCAAACCAAAGACTGCAACTTATTGACAGAACACTTAGAAAATTTAAGACGTCTGTTCCAAAGAAACTGTTTACATTACGCTTGTCCGCCCTCTTCTGGAGTACTACTGGTATCAGCGTCAGGTAGGACATACGGAGGAATCGAAAAAGTTCACAGAAGGACAGCTCGTTTTATATTATCGCGAAACAGGGGAGAGAGTGGCACGGATATGATACACGAATGGAAGTGGAACTCATTAAAAGAAAGGTGATTTCGCTGCGGCAGGATCTTTTCATGAAATTTCTATCACCAACTTTCTCCTCAAAATGTTAAAATATCTGGTTTACGCGCACTTACAAAGGGAGAAACGATCATCATAATTAAATAATGGAAATAAGAGTTCATACGGAAAGATTTTAAGTGTTCGCTTTTTCCGCACGCTGTTCGAGAGTGGAACGGTAGAGAAGCAGCTTGAAATTGGTTCAATCCTTTGCCAGGTAGCTGTGAACTGAAGAATGATCTTGTAGTTGTAGATGTAGATGCAGCAGGCGGCCCGCGACATGCTGTGACGCCAGCGGCTCAGCAGAAACGCTGACGAGCGGTTTATACGTCATCGCAGATGCTGCTGGGGCCACAGCTGTACAGCGCAGGGCAGGATGTACCGGAAGGCTCTTGTAGATGCAGACAGCCCTCAGCAGCAGGGACCGCCCTTTTGAGCTGGGGCAATGTTGTTTTGAGTCATCATTCTTCTGACTGGTTTGATGCACCCGCCAGGAATTCCTCTCCCGTGTCACCCTTTTCATTTCAAAGTAACACGATCTACGTCCTCAATTATTTGTCTAATGTATTCAAATCTCTACATTCCTCCACCGTTTTTACCCACGACAGCTCCCTCAAGTACCATGTAAGCTATTTCCTTGATGTCTAAAGCTATGTCCTATCTTCCTGTCGCTTCTTCATGTGAGTGTTTTCCATATACATCTTTCCTCGCCGATTTGCCGGAGAAGCTTCTCATTTCGTATCTTATCAGTCCACCAAATTTGTAACATTCTTCGGTAGCAACACATTTCAGATACTTCGATCCTCTTCTTTTCCTGTTTTCCCACAGTTCACATTTCACTTTTATACAAGGCTGTACTCCAAATACACGTTCTCAGAAATTTCTTCGTCAAATTAAGGCCAATGTTTAATAACAGTAGACTTCTCTTGGCTAAGAACGCCCGCTTTGCCAATGGTAGTCTACTTTTTATGTCTCCTTGCTCCCTCCATCATTGGTTACTTGGCTGCCTAGGTTGCAGAATTCGTTAGCTTTACCTACTTCGTGATCACCAATCCTAATGTTAAGTTTCTCGCTGTTCTCATTTCTGCTACATCTCATTACTGCAGTCTTTCTTCGATTTATTTTCAATTCATATTTTGTACTCATCAGACTGTTCATTCCATTCAACACAACTTGTAATTTTTCTCCACTTTTACTAATGATAGCAATGTTATCGAAGAATCGTATCATTGATATCCTCTCACAGTGAATCTTTATTCCACTCCTGAACCGTTCTTTTCTTTCCGCCATTGCTTCTTCGACGTATAGATTGAATAGTAGTGGCGCCTGTATTACACTCTTTTTGTTCCGAACACTTCGTTCATAACCTTCCACTCTTATTGTTCACTCTTGGCTTCTGTACATTGCATATTACCCGTCTTTCCGTGCAGCTTACCCCTATATTTCTCGGGATTTCGAGCATCTTGCACTGTTTGACATTGTCATACACTTACTCCAGTTCGACAAATCCTGTTAACATAACTTCATTTTTCGTCAGTCTCGCTTCCATTATCAACCGCAACGTCAGAATTGCCTCTCTGGTGTCTTTGCCTTTCCTAAAGCCAAACCGATTGTCATCCAACACATCGTCAATTGTCTTTTCCATTCTTCTGTATGTTACTCCTGTCGGCAAATTGGATGCATGAACTATTAAGCTGATTTTGCGATAATTCTCGCAGTTGTCGGCTCTTGCAATCTTCCGAATTGTTATGTGACTGATGTTTTTCCGAAAGTCAGGCGGCATGTCCCCAGACTCATACGTTCCACACACCAACGTTGACAATCGTTTTGTTGCCACTTCCCCAAATGATTTTGAAAATTCCAATGAAATGTTATCCATCCCTTCTGCCTTATTTGATCTTACGTCTTCCAAAGTTGTTTTAAATTCTGATTGTAATTATGGATCTCCTATCTCTTCTGTATCGACTTCTGTTTCCAGTTCTACCGCGTCATCAGAGAAGTCTTCCCCTTAATAGAAGACTTCGGAGTATTATTTCCACTTACCCGCTCTCTCTCCTGCATTTAATAGTGAAACTGCCATTTCACTCTTAATGTTATAACCATTGCTTTTCTCTTCACCGAAAGTTGTTTTGAATTTCTGTATACTGATGCCATCGTTCCAACAATCATTTATTTTTTCTGTTTCATCACGTTCTTCACATAGCCATTACGCCTTAGCTTCCCTGCACTTCCTATTTATTTCATTCCTAAGTGAGTTTTATTTCTGCATTCCCGAATGTCCTTGAACATTTTTGTACTTCCTTCTCTCATCGATCAACTGAAGTATTTCTTCTGTTACCTATGGTTTCTTCACAGTTACTTTCTTCGTACTTATGGTTTTCTATTTGGCATCTGTGGTTACCCACTTTAGCGATTTCCATTCCTCTTCAACTTAACTGCCTATTGAGCTACTCATGACCGCGGTGCCTAAAACCTCAGAGAACGTCAAGCGTATCTCTTCATTCGTTAGCACTTCCGTATCCCACTTCCTTGCGCATTGATTCTTCCTGACTAGTCTCGTAGACTTCAGCGTACTCTTCATCACTATAAATTTGTAATCTGAGTCTTCATGTGCTTCTGGGTACTCCTTACAAACCAGTATTTGATTTCGGAATCTCTGCCTCACCATGAAGCAATCTAAACTGAAATGTTCCCTTATTCTCCTGGCCGTTTCCAAGTATACCTCTAACTCTTGCTATTCTTGAATAGAGCATTCGCTATTACTAGCTGAAATTTATTGTAGAACTCAATAATAGTCTTTCTCCTCTCTCATTTCTACTACCAAGCCCATACTATCTCGGAACCCTTTGCTCTACTTCTTCCGCTACAACCGCATCCCAGTCCCGCATGACTACCAGATTTTCGTCTCCCTTTACGTACTGCATTACTCGTTCAGTATCCTCATACACTCTCTCTCTCTCTCTCTCTCTCTCTCTCTCTCTCTCTCTCTCTCTCTCTCTCTCTCTCTCCTCCATCTTGGTTTTACGACGTCGGCATGTATATGTGAACTATTGTTGTCCGCGTGGTTTGCTGTCTGTTCGGACGAGAACAATCCTGTCACTGAACTGTTCACAGTAACTCACTCTCTGTCCTATATTTCTATTCATAAAGAATCCTAGTTCCGTTGTACCATTTTCTGGTGTGTTGGTATTACTCTACGCTCGTTTTCTTTCCATTTTACTTCACTAACCCCTACTATATCTAGATTGAGTCTTTGCATTTCGCTTTGCAGATATTCTAGCTTCCCTTGGCGTTCAAGCTTCTGGCATTCCGCGTCCCGACTCGTAGAACGTTATCCTTTCATTGGATATTCGATTTCTTTCTCATAGACACCTCCCTCTTGCCAGCCCCTTCCGGAGATGAGAATGGGGAATATTCCGTAATCTTTATGACATTGGAGAGATCATGATGAGACTTTTCAGTTACTGGCCACATGTAATGCTGTGGCTTCCATTGCCTTTTGCGTCCTCATGCGAACTGTTGTCCACCGTCCGAGAGGTGTGTGGAAAGGGCAGGGGACCCAGCTCTTCGGACTCTGGAAAAGTAACGGAGGGATGGGAGACGGGGTTAGTGCGGATGGGGGGGTGGGGGGAGGGGGTGGCAAACGTACATCCCTCTGTCTAAGTGTGAGTGGAACGCTTGCGGTGTGAAAGCAGGAGTGTGGTGTGTAGTACGTATTACTTTACCCATATTTTTCGATCAAATCATAACTTTGGAAAGGCGTGCGTACAACGTATTGAAACCTGTTTTCAGACAACTAACAAGGACTGAACTATCAACAAAAATACCTCGTATTATCATCCTGCTTTCGGTGTGTGCTCTTGCATGGTTCCTCGTGTAATGAGCGTAGGTGGTGGTGTTAGTAGTTACTCATATTTAGAAAATCTAAGTTCTTTCCTGATAAGTTTTATTCGCGAAACTAATATTAAACACTACTTTTTATTCAGCATTCTCGTCAGTTACAGTTATGCTCATTTAATTGCACAATCTCAGTCCTAAAAATATTTAGAGTCAACACTAAGGTCATTAGATACCGAGCGCAATCTCGTATTGGTTAAAAAGTGAGGAATGACATCGTATATGCTACATGCTACTGTTTTTATTTTCTCCTTTTAGTATAGCCTATTCAGATTACACCAGTATGCATGATAACAGATGTTTGAAGAAAAAATATGTTGTTAATCAACTCTTTGATGCTTGTTTCAAAACTGTCTTCAGTTTTCCTTCTATCACGTTAGTTTCTTTTACTGGAATGAAATTTATTTAATTTTTAGATATAGGTATTTTGTTAGGGCAGTAAGCTGGGTACACGAAAATGCCCTGCTCTTTATGCGAATAGGGCAGCCAGGCAAAGTAAAAGTATTGGAGTGTAAAGATTTGGCCAAGTCGGAGACATATTGTGGATGGGAAAAAGAATATCTTTCATGAACAGCTTGCAGAACACATAAAGTGTATCTGAAAGTATTGCTTCCGCCACTACTTACCAAATTCGACTGGATAAAGCAGTCTGTAGGGGCTCTTCCACAATATGGATTCCATTGTAAGACTATTTATATGAAAGATCTTCTCATGTGCCAAGAGAAATTGAAAACAGGGATTAGTTGGACCTTCAGTTCACTAACTGATGAAAGATCACGAATTTGAGAATACAAAGAATATTGGAGAAAAATAAGCATGGGTTGCTTTCAGATCTGCTATTGTAAGCTTTCTAGGGAATACATAACACCCAAGTTACAAGAATATCGTCAAAGCCGTGTTGAGTTACAGCACGAGTGTTCAGTCCAATTCCTACACTCCCATACTGACTGCGTCACAGAAGATCTGAGACACTGCAATGAAGAGCAAACAGAAAGCATCCATCAAGACATTAAGGAGATGGAGAAGGGTTACCAGGGAATGTGGAGTTAAAGCGCAGAGGTCGACTATTACTGGATTTTGAAGAAAGAGAGTAAAGGTGAAGGTTCTGTTAGGAAATCAAAACAGACAAATGTAAAGTAAATGTTGCTGAGAGAAGTCTTTTTAGTATTTTCAATATAGCCTAACGAAATAAAACAATCATAAAAATTTAGACTTTCATTGAAATTATATCAAAATCTTTGTGCCTCAATTATTCATATCTTTAAAATATACCTTGTGAAAAATCACGACATGGTAGGAAAAAAAAGTAGTTTTCAAAATCAGGATTACAAATCGTTTTTAGAACGTCTATTTCATACAAATCAGGTAACTTTTTTTTAAAATTCAGGCTTATCTTATTAACAGAAACTGGTAATTTTTATAACAATGATTTCTGCAGAAGGCCGACTAATAACAAGAAATGTTTACAAAAATTAAAGGAACGAGATCACCAGGTTTCACGAATGGGAAATACGAGGTACTTACCAACTTCAGAAGTTTCAGGGTTCCAGTTCTCCACAACCTCTCCGATCTGAAAAAATAAATAAAAAAATTGTTTACTTTCTATTCAGTAACATTATCAAGTTTACTATTAATATGTGAAATAATTGATCTTTTTATTGAGACAAATGTTGAAAATTATCTGCCCAGTTGCTTATAGTCACTGAAAAGCTGTCATTGACCCGTAACAACAATACGACGCAAACGAATATAATACTTTTCACTAACATTCAGACTACTCGTTTACGTAAGTTGTGAACGTGTCACCAGGCAGTAGCGATAACCGATGTGCTACATCCTCCGTTACCATTTAAAATTTCCTTCGGTTTATCTGTAGTGCCGTAGAAGAAGTTAGTGTTCCATTCAGAGCAATATCTGGCCAGACCTGAAGTCTATAACATATACTCAGTATGTATTAGGGCTGCAACATGCTCCAGCAACCGTTGTGGATCATTTAAATTAGTTCGCCTATAGTGACTGCAAGATGAAGGTACTTCTTAATACAGATGAGGGGCAGTCAAATGAAAACCTAACACCCGTCACAACGGGACAATGGAATAGTTCCACTCAAAAGTAATCAGACACGCGTTAAGAAATTTCTACCACAGGGAGACGACAGATCAAACATTCTTGTTGCGTAGAACGCGGATCATCGAATTGGCGCTGTCACGGTGGGCCTTAAGGTCCAACAGGATGATAACGCTCGACAGCATTCAGATACCCCAAGAGCAATCCGTCCCCCATTCCACACCCCACTGCCAGTCGGATGAAGGCTGTGCTTCAGCGATATGGTTGGGAAACATCCTACGTACAACCCGGATCTTTCACCGTGTGATTTTCAAATCTTTGGCGACCTGAAGAAAGACATGCATGGATGTCGGTTTCAGTCGAACGAGGAAGTGCAAGAGTGGGTACGAGGTACGATTGTGGATCCGTTAGCAGACAACCGCTTTCTACGAAACAGGAGTTGATCGTCACGTCTCCCAGTGGGACACATGTGTTAACACGTATGGTGATTACTTTTGGAAGCAACCGTTCCATGGTTCCGTTATGGAGGGTGTTCGGTTTTCATTTGATGGCCCCTTCTAAATTTCCATTATAGCAAGATAGCACCTGTTCCACATACAGGCATCTCAAATTCAGGAATGTTATAAATGTTTCTTGCATGTCATTGTATTTTAATATTTATAGCACAAATAAAAATACGACTGGACAGACAACAGAGAAAACAGCAAGAATAGAAAATAGCTGTAACTTTGTTTCGTTTCGTTTTCAGTTCACAATTATTAACAGACTGAAAGAGACTAGAAAGTAGGGTGAGTAACTCAGTGGTCATTCTTACGCCTGAATTGCAGTGGCAGTATTTTAGCATAAGTACATTCATACATACATACATAAAAAACGAAAACAGAAGATTAAATAACCATCGGGTCTTATCGCAGTAACCGCGTAGCTGTGCATCTGAAATCACAGATTTAAGCCTGGTGCATTATCAGCATCTTTCCTGGTTTTAGAATAAAGGCCGCCGCCTTCTCGCTAACAAGGGAAGCTTTAACCTGTCAGGTCACCGGTTTTAGTTTTTGTTAAATCATTAGCACGGACTTAGCCCACACTTACATGGGACGAATGTTGCTCTAGTATGATGCACGAGCTCGTTGAACACGAGACCACTAGCCGCCGAGAAGAGGCGCTAGAACTACCGTCGAAGGCGGCACACAGGAGGTCGACCGTATTACGTTTGAGGCACGTCATTTTCTTCTTTTTTTCTTTCCCGATTCTTCTACCAAGCATTTGTATCGCTACGACGAATAATGTTTCTTTTCACAGGAATACCACCTCTACTACTACTACTACTACTACTACTAATAATAATAATAATAATAATATAACAATTCAGTCAAAAGAACATAACACATTTATACACTGAAGCGCCAGAGAAACTGGCACAGGCATGAGTATTCAAATACAGAGTTATGTAAACAGACAGAATACGGCGCCGCGGGTGGGCAATGCTTATACAACAAAACAAGAGTCTGGCACAGTTGTTAGATCGGTTACTGCTGCTACAATTGCAAGTGGCGATTTTCCCGCACGATTATTTCACGAGTGTACAGTGAATATCAGAAATCCGTAAAACATCAAATCTCCGACATCGCCGTGGCCGGAAAAAGATACTGCAAGAACGTGGCCAACTACGACTGAAGACAATCGTTCAACATGACAGAAGTGCACCCCTTCCGCAAATTGCTGCAGATTTCAATGCTGTGCCATCGACAAGTGTCAGCGTGCAAACCATTCAACGAAAGATCATCGATATGGTCTTTCGGAGCCGAAGACTCACTCGTGTACCCTTGACGACTGCACGATAAAAAGCTCTATGCATCGAATGGGTCCGTAAACACCGACTTTACACTGTTGATGACTGGAAACATGTTGCCCAGTTGGATGGGTCTCGTTTCAAATTGTATCGAGCGGATGGACGTGTACGGGTATGGAGACAACCTGTAGTAGAATCCATGGAGCCTGCATGTAAATAGGGGACTTTTCAAGCTGGTGGAGGCTCCGTAATGGCGTCAGGTGTGTGCAGTTGGAGTGATAGGGGACCCCTGATACGTCTAGATAGGAATCTACATCTACATCTATATCTACATTTATACTCCGCAAGCCACCCAACGGTGTGTGGCGGAGGGCACTTTACGTGCCACAGTCATTACCTCCCTTTCCTGTTCCAGTCGCGTATGGTTCGCGGGAAGAACGACTGTCTGAAAGCCTCCGTGCGCGCTCTAATCTCTCTAATTTTACATTCGTGATCTCCTCGGGAGGTATAAGTAGGGGGAAGCAATATATTCGATACCTCATCCAGAAACGCACCCTCTCGAAACCTGGCGAGCAAGCTACACCGCGATGCAGAGCGCCTCTCTTGCAGAGTCTGCCGCTTGAGTTTGTTAAACATCTCCGTAACGCTATCACGGTTACCAAATAACCCTGTGACGAAACGCGCCGCTCTTCTTTGGATCTTCTCTATCTCCTCCGTCAACCCGACCTGGTACGGATCCCACACTGATGAGCAATACTCAAGTATTGACACGTACGTAAGCATCCGTTCTGGTGCACCTGCCGCCATTCACGTCCATTGTGCATTCCGACGTACTTGGACAACTTCAGCAGGGCAACTCGACACCGCGATGCAGAGCGCCTCTCTTGCAGAGTCTGCCGCTTGAGTTTGTTAAACATCTCCGTAACGCTATCACGGTTACCAAATAACCCTGTGACGAAACGCGCCGCTCTTCTTTGGATCTTCTCTATCTCCTCCGTCAACCCGACCTGGTACGGATCCCACACTGATGAGCAATACTCAAGTATTGACACGTACGTAAGCATCCGTTCTGGTGCACCTGCCGCCATTCACGTCCATTGTGCATTCCGACGTACTTGGACAACTTCAGCAGGGCAACTCGACACCCCACACGTGCAGAACTGCTACAGAGTGGCTCCAGGAACACTCTTCTGAGTTTAAACATGTCCGCTGGCCACCTAACTCCCCAGACATGAACATTAGTGAGCATATCTGGGATGCCTTGCAACGTGCTGTTCAGAAGAAATCTCCACCCCCCCCCCCCCCCCCCCCTCGTACTCTTAAGGATTTATGGACAGCACGACAGGATTCATGGTGTCAGTTCTCTCCAGCACTACTTCAGACATTAGTGTAGTCCATGCCACGTCATGTTGCGGCACTTCTGCGTTCTCACGGGGGCCCTTCACGATATTAGGCTGGTGTAACTGTTTCATTGGCTCTTCAGTGTACAACCAATTACGCATTTGTTACATTTGTTGTACGATTACGCGTACGTTACTTATGAACAACACGATTTAACATACGTTTTCAAGTCCTGACTTCCAGGCGACATCGTTTCTGTTGCCATTTGTTTGTTACTGGTTGTCTTTTACGTTAACATGGCAATAATAATCACTTTTGTAGTATGTTCTGACTTTTCTATTATCGGTAGTCAGAAATAACTCTTAATCTGTAGCTGACATGCACTGACAGACGTTTCGAGTTGTGACAGATGATCAGCGATTTCGCTATTTCTGTCGTTGTCTATCTGTGTGGTGATTATATTATTGTGCTGTTTCAGTGCTTAACAGTATTGGTTAAAAACAGTATTGGTTGCAATTTTATTTTTTATTTTTCAACGACGCGTTTAGCCATATTTAAGCATCTTCAGGTTATCTTAATTTGGTATTTCTTGACTGTTTCTAGACTATTTGAAGCTCACGCATCCGTTTCTTAAGTGCTTCCTTCTCCAGTCCGTTTTTCATAACGAACTCCACCAAGTACTTAAATATTTGGACGATTCTGATGTCTCCACACTAGATGTTAGTTATTACTTCTTTTTAAATAATACCTGTAGGCCACATTGTTCAGCGGTTTCCTTTAACAGTTATATGTGAATCCCAGCAGTTTGTACATCTGGATAGTGTTGTGGGTCTGCTGCGGAATAAATGTCTTTCAAGGACGTAATATATTTATGTAACAAGTTACGCTGCTATTAATATTATTTTTATTTGAACTACAGACCTATTTCCGCTGTACAACCTTGATCGCCAATAAAAATTCTTATATAGTTCGGTACATTTGTTTAATTATATGTAAGTAACTACACTGACTACAGGATTCTTCTAAGAAATACCAAATTAAGATAACCTGAAGATGCCTAAATAAGGCGAAACGCGTCGTTGAAAAATAAAAAACTAAAATTGCAACCAAGACTATTTTTTAACCAATAATATACACTGTATTTACGATATGTGGATGAATGTACCTACAAAAATGGCTCTGAGCACTATCGGACTTAACTTCTAAGGTCATCAGTCCCCTAGAACTTAGAACTACTTAAACCTAGCTAAACTAAGGACATCACACACATCCCGAGACAGGATTCGAACCTGCGACCGTAGCGGTCACTCGGTTCCAGACTGTAGCGCCTAGAACCGCTCTGCCACTGCGGCAGGCAATGTACCTACAAATTAATTTCGAAGCTCGAGGAACACAAAGGCGTTTCACCTTCAACAAGACCACGCCTAGCGCACAGCAGCTTACTTCAAAACAAGCTTCTGGCTGAAAACACGCTTATTTTACACTTATTTACAGCGTACACACCACTTCCGTGCGATTTAGTTAAGGAACAAAGATACACTTCTATTTTCTCTACTTTCTTTGACTCGAGTTTCCGATGACTAAAATTTCGATACTGTAACAAGATGTTTTGTGCTGTGTGTGTAGACTCAAACATGCTGAGATTCATCCCAGGTACGTTCCTCGCACTCGAATGGCTGCGTGAAATGGAGGTCCTAAGAGGTAACAAAGCATCTTGTAGAAATCTGGGTCACGCGCTATCGCCCGTTTGTTCACACGGTCTACAAAGAAAGGGTTTCCGAAAACCTCGTACTGTGTCATTGCTTTGCTTGTCGGAAAACAGCCTAGTGCTATGAATGCCAAAAGCCGCTGCTTTTTACCTTATTAGGGCTGAGTTACCGTGCTCTAAGAAAACTGAAAGACGTTTCTACGATTTTTTGCTCGTTTGCAGCCGTAACTGGCGCGACGAGCACGTGCTGTTTACGGGGGTCGCTGCCTGTTAACAAATGGGCGGTCTCTAAGGCAGAGAGTGGAGTGTGGACACAACTCGGTATTCCTGGTGTGCCCAGAAACTCCACAAAGTGAGCCGGCGTGAGCAGCATTTGAATGTCAAAGCGAAGCGTCCGCGGTCGTGCCGTTTAACGACGCATACATTACCGTCTAGCTCCTCACCACACAGCCGGATGGTCATCTGCTCAGGGACTCATGGCGAAGCCCTGCGCCGAAGACAACGACAAGTTAAAATTGTCTTCTTCATCTTTTCTTCTACTACACCTTCTTCCAAAAGCATTGACGTGTTGGTCTGTTAAGACGTCTGGATCCATTCAGTTTCTCTGGGGTCTACCACTGTAGCAGATGGTTCAAAATGGCTTGATCACTGTGGGATTTAACATCTGAGGTCATCAATCCCCTAGAACTTAGAACTACTTAAACCTAACTAACCCAAGGACATCACACAGAACTATTTAAACCTAACTAACCCAAGGACATCACACACCCATGCCCGATACAGGATTCGAACCTGCGACCGTAGCGGTCGCGCGGTTCCAGACTGAAGCGCCTAGAACCGCTCGGCCGTCTCTATACAAGTTTTTTATGAAAACTTTCTACCCATTCTTTTCTGTATTCCATAACCTTTTCGTTCAAGATGCGAATTCCTATGTTCTTATGGATGGTTTCACTTTTTAATCTGTCTCTTGTTGTTACTTCCGGTACTATTCTCAAAAATCTGATCATAATATGATATTTAAAGTTGTCACGTTAACGTGAGTCCGTTGAGAATGTACAGATGAAAAAAAGTCTACTTTTTACCAGTACAGAAAAATAATTTGATAATTAAGACATCTAATACGTAATATTATACATGTAACTAGGAATTCTGCACAGTAAGGTGGTATGTTAGAAAACAACAAATCAGCTAATCGCACAATTTACATAAAAACCTTCAACGCTGCAGACTACTACGGACTATGTTTACTTATAACTTATAATAATAATAATAATAATAATAATAACCGTGTTCTGTCCATAAAGCAACTCCATCACTGCACTTTCTTCGTTGTGCAGTAGTTAATCTTTTCCACCCTCTTTAACGGAGCTGTTAGTTATATGTTTCTTTTATGTCTATATCAGTTAACTCTTATCTTTTTCTTGCTCTGGTTCTCTCTGAAGTCACCATTCCTCATCTAGTGCCATAGCTAACTTCCTTTGTTTCATCCTTTTGTTTCCAATATTTCTCTTTTTTTACTTAATCTACGTAACGGAAGTTCATTACTTATTTCATCTATTCCTCGCCTCCTGCCTTTATTAGTTCTTTAACCTGATCACATTAGACCGAACCAGGATTCTGCACATCTCAGAAGCTTCTAAGCATTTCTAAATTCTCTCTGCCACTGTGTCGACGTTTCGTCACCACACTTGACTACATTCCAAACGAAACACTGCACTAATATTTTCCTTAACTGTTCGTTTAATGGGCCATAGAAATCCCTGTTGTTCTTGGTAATTACTTCTATTTTAACAGCTATTTTGATTTCTGTTTCGGGATAATAATAATTCCGTGTGTCTGTGTGGCCTGGTGCCATTCTTCCTACAGTACGATCTTCGTGTCCCTAACCTACGCCAGTTATCCAACTGGGGAAAGGCGACCTACAGTCTAACATCAAATCCAAACCACGTGTTGTTTCTGGCGACTCCACAAATCGTTGAAAGACGACGGCTGTGTTAAAAAAAAGACTGAAAAATCCGTGGTCCGGCCGAACTTCGAACCCGCAACCTCTCGGTTTCTAGGCTAGCTAGACTACCAGACTTGATTATGTGTTGATTACTTGTCATCTTACTCTTTGCTGAATGTGTTCAGTGTGCCTGAAGTTATCAACTTGTCCCACTAACACAAGACAAGTAAGAAAGATAAAAATGAAAAAAAAAATCCTTTCTTTCACTTCTGCTTCAGTATATGTGAAGTGTGCTTCACGCCAACAAAAATTGCATAAATTCTTCGGCCTTTTAAAGCCTCTACCCCTCTTATACCGTAACAGTTTAAAGGTGTCTGTTGTAATTTTTCGCCGGCCGCTGTGGCCGAGCAGTTCTAGGCGCTTCAGTCTGGAACCGCGTGGCCGCTACGGTCGCAGGTTCGAATCCTGCCTTGGGCATGGATGTGTGTGATTTCGTTAGGTTTAAGTAGTTCTAAGTTCTAGGGGACTGATGACCTCAGATGTTAAGTCCCATAGTGCTCAGAGCCATTTGAACCATTTTTTTTGTAATTTTTCCCCATTACCCATGTGACACGAATTCTTTACGGACGAAAGGAAATACTGGTAGAAGCCGAACTCGGGGAAGATGAGTTAAGATTCCGTAGAAATATTGGAACATGTGAGGCAATACTGACCCTATGACTTATGTTAGAAGGTAGATTAAGGAAAGGTAAACCTACGCTTCTAGCATTTTTAGACTTATAGAAAGCTTTTGACAATGTTGACTGGAACACTCTCTTTCAAATTTCGAAGGTGGCAGGGGTCAAATACAACGAGCGAAAGACTATTTACAATTTGTACAGAAACCAGATGGCAATTACAAGAGTCGAGGGGCGTGAAAGGGAAGCAGTGGTTGGGAAGGGAGTGAGACAGGGTTGTAGCCTATCTCCAATGTTATTCGATCTGTATATTGAGCAAGCAGTAAAGGAAATAAAGGAACAATTTGGAGTAGGAATCAAAATCCATGGAGAAGAAATAAAAACTTTGAGATTTGGCGATGACATTGTCATTCTGTCAGAGGCCGCGAAGGACCTGGAAAAGCAGTTGAACGGAATGGACAAGATAATGAAATGTAATCGAATTAAATAAGGTGCTGCTGAGGGAATTAGATTAGCAAATGAGACAAAGTAGCGGATGAGTTTGCTGTTTGGGGAGTGAAATAACTGATGATGATCTAAGTAGAGAGGATATAAAATGTAGACTAGCAATGGCAAGGAAAGGGTTTCTGAAGAAGGGAAATTTGTTAACACCGAGTACAGATTTAATTGTCAGAAAGTCTTTTCTGAAAGTATTTATTTGGAGTGTAGCCACTTATGGAAGTGAAACATGGACGATAAATAGTTTAGACAAAGAGCAATGGAAGCTTTCGAAATGTGGTGCTACAGAAGAATGCTGAAGATTACATGGGTAGATCACGTAACTAATGAGGAGGTAATGAATAGAATTGGGGGGGAAGAGTAGTTTGTGGCACAACTTGACATGATGAAGGGATCGGTTGGTAGGACACGTTCTGAGGCATCAGGGGATCACCAATTTAGGAGGGCAGCGTGGAGGGTAAAAATCGTAGAGGGAGACCAAGATATGAAGACATCAAGCAGGTTCAGAAGGATGTAGGCTGCAGTAGTTACTTGGAGATGAAGAATCTTGCACAGGATACAGTAGCATGGAACGTTGCATCAAACCAGGCACTGAACTGAAGACCACAACAACAACAACCACCTACTGCAAAAGATACTGAAAAGCCTAGCAGTACGACGTAACACGAAGACATCACCGCTGTGTTAGAAACCCGTAGGACACTGAGAAGTGACGGGTTAGCGCAGTTGGTCTGTTGAGATAACAGACTGCTATTAACGTTGGCTCCGTGCCAGCTGTAGCCAAGGGTCTGTAGGGAAGGTTCCGGCTTGTGGCTGTGCACACGGCTCCCGGCAGACGCATTCGCAGAACAAACACTCGACAAATTGCAGGCGCCAGCAGCGGAATACAGACGAAGAATTCGAGCCATCGACTCCGCAGTCGTCTCGTGTGAGAGGGAGCGCCGGCTGTTGGCGGGAGTCCGGGGTTCTTGACCGGAACCTTCGGCAGGCCATTAGCATTCCGCGGCTCGCCCCCACAGCCCGCAGTATTTACGCGCCTGTCTGCAGGGAGCTGCATGCAGTGCCGCGACCAGCCGCCGCCGAGAGCTGCTAGACTCTGATAGCCGAGCTTACAGCGTCTGCGCGTTCCCAAGCAGACTTGACTGAGTATTAATGTATCAGTTTCACAAAATGTACCGGCAGATGATACATTTTTGTGCAGCTGTACAGGTAATTTGGACTTGGAAAGTAGGAAGCAGAGAGTTGTCGTCCTGTATCAACAAACAGGGAAGAAGTTTAAGTCTGACTGGGGTCGTCTGAAAGGGGTGGTGGTTCTGTTCTGACTCCACTGCTGTTCTTGATCGACACTCTAACACGAGAAATGACCCACCGCGAAGGAATTATGCGAATGGGACAGGAAACGGTAGATGTACATGAACAGAGGAAGAAATGATTACAAATTGAGAAACATTTGACAATTAATTCAGGAGAAAGAGCTTCGCACATCGAGCAAGTCAATAACGCGTTGGTCCACCTCTGGCCCGTAACCAAGCACTTATACGGCATGGCGTTGATTGATTGACAGAATAGATGGATCTTCTCCTGAGGGATACCGTGACACATTCTGTCCAGCTGGGGAGTTAGATCGTCAGAATTCAGAGCTGGTTAGAGGGCTCTGCCCATAACGCTCCAAATGTTCTCAGTTAGGGAGAGATCCAGTGATCTCGCTGGCCAAGGTAGCGTTTGGCAAGCACGAACACGAACGGAAGAAACTCTTACAGTGTGAGGGCGGACATTATCTTGGACAAATGTAAGCCCAGGGCGGGATACCAAGTACAATATCGTCGACGTACAGCTTTGCTGTAAGGGTGCCGCGAGAGAGAAGCAAAGTCTTCCTGCTACGAAATGAAATAGCATCGAAGACCATAACTCCCGGTAGTCGGGCCGTATGCCGTACGACAATAAGGCTGGTATATCACCGCTGTCTGGATTGTCTCCAGACGCGTCTGGTCAATGGGGTTCTGTTTGAAGAGATTCTACTCCAGTCAATGAGGTTCTGGGCCGAATAATTGTCCCCAGACGCTTCGAACAGTGGAGCTCTTGTAAAACATAAAGTTTATTCCTGATTATTTTGATTTCCACAGCCGATTCGTTCTTCATACATCTACAGGTCGCCGCGGAGGCGGTGAATGGTGCGTCTGTTTTAACTCCACAAACGTCAACTGCTGTCGCTGTTGTAGTTGACACCACATTCACCGCCACCGTCTATCATCACGATATGTGAGTCCGAAGATTGTCAAATGTTGACAGAAACCGGTTACAGCAAATTATTTTTTTTTATTTTTTTGCTGTCGAGACTGTTTGTGTTCGTTCTGAAAGGTGATAATTAGAGCCAACAAGTGTGAATGGCAAAGGAGGATTGTGGGAACGAGATGACTATACTGTAGCCTAATATTTACGTTCAGGCCATATTTAAACACAGCTAAGGCTTTCTTCATCCTAAAAATTACAACAGTACGGTAAATCAACAGAATAGATAATTGGAATGACTCCGACGAGTACGCCGCGGTGGTCTAGCGGTTCTAGGCGCTCAGTCCGGAACCGCGCGACTGCTACGGTCGAAGGTTCGAATCCTGCCTCGGGAATGGATGTGTGTGATGTCCTTAGGTGAGTTAGGTTTAAGTAGTTCTAAGTTCTATGGGACTGATGACCACAGATGTCAATTCCTATAGTGCTCAGAGCCTTTTTGAACCATTTGAACCGATGAGTATTTTGCTGCGTATTACACACTTATATAGACACATATCGTAGATAAACTACGAAAAATACAAGGGGAGAAGACGAGGGGGGTGGGAGAGGGGGGGAGACAACACTAGGTAACTTTTACCAAATGTTTAACAGTTCCGCATTCACAAGAGGGATACTTTTTTCAACACCACAATACAAGGAAAACTTCCGTGTCTATCTTTAAGTATTTCACTTAAACTATTCTCGATTTTTTGGTCATCAGTCTTCTGACTGATTTGATGCGCCCCACCACTAATTCCTCTCCTGTGCCAACCTCTTCATCTCAGAGCAGCACTTGCAACCTACGCCCTCAATTATTTGCCAGATGAATTCCAATCTCTGTCTTCCTCTACAGTTTTTGCCCTCTATAGCTCCCTCTAGTACCATGGAAGTCATTCCCTTATGTCTTAACAGATGTCCAATCATCCTGTCCCTTCTCCTTATCAGTGTTTTCCACATATTCCTTTCCTCTCCGATTCCGCGCACGAACTCCTGATTCCTCACCTCATCAGTCCACCTCATTTTCAACATTCATCTGTAGCACCACATCTCAAATGCTCCGATTCTCTTCTGTTCATGTTTTCCCACAGCCCATGTTTCACTACCACACAATGCTGTACTCAAGACGTATATTCTCAGGAACTTCTTCCTCAAATTAACGCCGATATTTGATATTAGTAGACTTCTCTTGGCCAGGAATGGCCTTTTTGCCACTGATAGTCTACTTTTGATGTCCTGCCTGCTCCGCCCGTCATTGGATATTTTACTGCCTATGTAGCAGAATTCCTTAACTTCATCTACTTCGTGACCGTCAATTCTGATGTTAAGTTCTCGCTGTTGTCATTTCTACTACTTCTCATTACCTTCGTCTTTCTTCGATTTACTCTCAATCCGTACTCTGTGCTTGTTAGACTGTTCATTCCGTTCGGCTGATCATGTAATTCTTCACTTTCACTCAGGATAGCAATGTCATCAGCGAATCGTATCATTGATAACCTTTCACTTAGAACTTTAAATTCCACTACTGAATCTTTCTTTTATTTCCATCATTGCTTCCTTGATGTAGAGATTGAACAGGAGGGGCGAAAGGCTACATCCTTGTCTTACACCCTTTTTAATACGACCACTTCGCTCTTGGTCGTCCACTCTTATTATTCCCTCTTGACTGTTGTGCATATTGTATATGACACGTCTCTCCCTGTAGCTTACCATACTTTTTTCAGAATTTCGAATATCTTGCACCGTTTTACACTGTCGCACGCTTTTTCCAGGTCGACAGATCTAATGTCTTGATTTTTCTTTAGTCTTGCTTCCACAATTAACCACAATGTTAGAATTGCCTTTCTCGTGCCCTTACCTTTCTTAAAGCCGATCTGATCGTCATCTAGCGCAAGCTCAGTTTTCTTTTCATTCTTCTGTATTTTATTCTTGTAAGCAACTTGGATGCATGAGCTGTTAAGCTGATTCTGCGATAATTCTCCTCTTGTCAGCTCTTGCAGTCTTCGAAATTGTGTGGATGATGCCTTTCCGAAAGTCAGGTGGTATGTCGCCAGACTCATACATTCTACACACCAACGTGAATAGTCGTTTTGTTGCCACTTCCCCCAATGATTTTAGAAATTCTGATGGAATGTTATCTATCCCTTCTGCCTTATTTGCCCGTAAGTCCTCCAAAGCTCTTTTAAATTCCGATTCTAATACTGGATCCCCTATCTCTTCTAAATCGACTCCTGTTTCTTTTCCTATCACTTCACACAAATCTTCCCCCTCATAAAGGCTTTCAGTGTATTCTTTCCACCTATCCGCTCTCTCCTCTGCATCTAACAGTGGAATTCCTGTTGCATTCTTAATGTTATCACCCTTGCTTTCAGTGTCACCCAAGATTGTTTTGGCTTTCCTGTATGCTGAGTCTGTCCTTCCGACAATCATTTCATTTTAGATGTCTTCACATTTTCTTAGCTTCCCTGCACTTTCTATTTATTTCATTCCTCAGCGTTCCTGAATTTCTCTGGACATTACTGTACTTACTTCTTTCATGAATCAACTAAAATATTTCTTCTGTTAGCCATGGTTTCTTCGCAGTTACCTTCCTTGTACCGATGTTTATGTTTCCAGCTGCTGTGATTGCCCTCTTTAGAGATGTCCATTGTTTTCAACTGTACTGCCTACTGAGCTATTCCTTATTGCGGTATCGATTGCCTTAGAGAACTTCATGTGTGTCTCGTCATTCCTTAGTACTTCCGTATCCCATGTCTTCGCTTATTTATTCTTCCTCACTAATCTCTTGAACTTCAGCCTACTCTTCATCATTACTACATTGTGATCTGAATTATATCTGCTCCTGGGTAAGCCTTACAATTCAGTACCTGATTTCGGAATCTCTGTCTAACCACGATGTAATGTACCTCAAATCTTCCAGTATCCCCCAGCCTTTTCCAAGTATATCTACTGCTCCTCTTGTGATTCTTGAACAGAGTATTTGCGATTACTAGCTGAAATTTATTACAGAATTCAATTAGTCTTTCTCTTCTCTCATTCCCTGTCCCAAGCCCATATTCTCTTGTAACCTCTTCTTCTACTCCTTCTCCTACAACTGCATTCCACTCCCCTATAAATATTAAATTTTCATGTCCCGTTGCGTACTGTTTTACCCTTTCTGTATCCTCATATTCTTTCTGTCTCTCTTCATCTTCAGCTTGCGACGTCGGCATGTATACTTGAACTATCGTTGTCAGCCTTGTTTTGCTGTCGATTCTGATTAGAATAATCCTATCACTGAACTGTTCACAGTAACACACTCCCTGTCCCATCTTCCTTTTCATAACGAATCCTACTCCCGTTGCACAATTTTCTGCTGCTATTGATATTACCCTGTACTCATCTCACCAGAAATTCTTGTCTTCTTTCCATTTCACTTCATTGACCCCTACTATATCCAGATTGAGCCTTTGCATTTCCCTTTTCAGATTTTCTAGCTTGCCTACCACACTTAAGCGTCTGACATTCCACGCCCCGAATCGTAGAACGTTATCCTTTCGTTGATAATTCAATCTTTTTCTCATTGTCACCTCCCCGTTGGCAGCCCCTCCTGGAGATCCGAATGGGAGACTATTCCGGAATGTGTTGCCAATGGAGAGATCATAATGACACCTTTTCAATTACAGACCTCATGTCCTGTGGACACACGTTGTGTGTCTTTAATGCAGTGGTTTCAGTTGCCTCCTACATCCTCATGCCGTTGATTATTGCTGATTCTTCCGCCTTTAGGGGCAGTTTCCCACCCCTAGGACAAGAGTGTGCTCTGAACCTCTGTTTGCATCTCCACCCTCTAGGTTAAGGCCGTTGACAGAATGACGGTGACTTCTATATGCCGGAATGCCTATTATTAATCAAAACTATGCCGCCAATGCTGATCATTAATCAAAATTTGAGAGGTGGCAGGTTTCGAATCTGGAACCGAGAATCCCTTCATTACTTATTTGTTTTTGTTCGTCATTGGTCGTTGTATTTGTTCGGGGCAGATGTTCCATGACGCTTGTTCAAGTTGATTGATTATCCGGTCACTTTTTCATTTTTTATTACAGAGGCCAGCTATCCGTCTGCCCGAACACGATGAACTACCGTGTCGGCACCTCTATACCACGGGGTCTAGTTGCATATAAAAAGTTATACGAGCTTTGGACACGAGAATAATAACTTTACTATTACCATAACGCTGTTTGAAATCGTGAAAATATTGTAAATACGGATTATCGTTGTCTGTGGTAACCGTTCTCGCTCACGAATTAAAACAGCAATTCGTATCTTCAGTTGGTACATTGACTGCCATTTTGGAAACTATTGTTGCCTTTCCTTTCTCTGAAAGTGAGAAGCTGCTAATTTCACACTCATTACTTACATGCTCTAATTATGTATTACGAAAAGTGATGTTGAAAGTGTGGTTGTTGCGTGAAATGTGTTCCAATTTGTGTGAAAGATTACAATAGGCTGCGAGAAAAAATTTACTTCTTCCTATCCAAATGTGAAAGTAACTGAAACAATGAGAAAAAAAAACAGCTGCCTATATATTCCTGTACCAGCACCAGAATACATTACGTCCGCAATACGTGTAAGGTGTTCTTGTTTGGAAAAAAAGTATCCTGAAGTAACTGCTTCGTAAACTTCCTTTTATATTCCGTAATTCTTTTTCCAATGTACCAGCGGCTACATTTTGAATTTTATTTACTTTGTTTTACCAGATGATCAACGTATTTCGAACTTTTATTGGCATTTTCGGGTTCCATTCTTAATTTGTAAATAATTGACAATTACAACTTTCTCCTGGGATAGAACGCCTTATAACATCAAATATTAAAGAACATACTTTCCTTTAATTAATAAGGTTCCAGAATCTTTTAAAAATGTGGGGAGGTTTTTTTTTTTTTTTTTTTTAGTATTGCAAGACGAGACCGACGCCTCAGATTGCTACTGTTTCCTTACCCGACAAGCTAATCGCTACGCCACAGCAAAGTTTCAAATTTAATCACGGTGAAGACTTTAACTGCAGTCATGATTTTAGCTCATATTTAATTTTAATAAATCGTACCAACAGCCACCCGTTTTCGAGAGATGCTCAATATTTTGAAGCACTCTATATTCAAAAGACATAGGTAGTAGTTTAAAACGTATCAAATTTTGTTTCTACCACGTCTCAAAATTCGGTACGAACACCAAAGTCGATAGACTGAGGACGACGGTCTGCCATCGTCCAAGGCCGCTTCGTCCGACTGAGTGCAGAGTTTGCTAGTCATATTTTGTGAGCACGCTGGGAGTGTGGAACGAGAAGACAGAATGCAGCTGAGCGATCAGAGCTGTACCGCACTGTGAACTATGGATAAACGACAAGAGACAGATGCCATACTTCTAGATTTCATGGAAGTTTTTGAGACGATGTCTCATTGCAGGCTTTTAAGGGAGGTACGAACATTTGGAATAGGGTCACAGATACGTTAGTGTCTTGAAGACTTCTTAAGTTGTGGAACCCAGTATGTTGTCATCGACGGCGAGTGTTCATTAGAGATAAGTGTATCGCCAGGAGTGCCTACGAAGTGTGATAGGACCTCTGTTGTTCTCTATATACATAAATGATTTGACGCAAAGGGTGGGCAGCAATCTGCAGTTGTTTGCTGGTGATGACGTGGTGTACGGCAAGGTGTCGAAATTGAGTGACAGTAAGAGGATGCAAGATGATTATACAAAAGTTCTAGTTGGTGTGATGAATGGCAGATAGCTATAAACGTAGAAAAATATAAGTTAATGCGGATGAGCAGGAAAAACGAACATGTAGTGTACGGATACAGCATTAGTAGTGTACTGCTCGGTCGCAGGTTCGAATCCTGCCTCGGGCATGGATGTGTGTGATGTCCTTAGGTTGGTTAGGTTTAAGTAGTTCTAAGTTCAAGGGGACTGATGACCTCAGATGTTAAGTCCCATACTGCTCAGAGCCATTTTAGTAAGTGAGTGTACGAAGTATTATACCACTCACTCTGGTGGAAGTCATGCACGTGTGAAACGCAAACTATAAGCATAGGAGACAAAGTGGCAGAGGAAGACTAGAATATGCAAAACAGATTACTGGGTATGTTGGCTGTGCTTAATACACAGGTCACTCCGTTCGTCCACGAGACTCAGAAAACAGTAGAGATAGGCGCCCACGCAGATGCCGAGTTCTTCGACCTCCGGACGGCCTTTGATGAAGTTCCGCGCTACCGCATAATGAACAAAATACGAGCGTATGGATATCAGACCAACTGTGTGACTGGATTCCACACCAACTGTGTGTCGGGTTGAAAATTTTCTAGCAAACAAAACACAGCATGTCATTCTAAAAGGAGAGAAGTCTTCAGACGTAGAGGTAACTTCGGTTGTACCCCACGAAAGTTTCACAGGACCACTATTTTTACAACATATACAAATGACCTGTTAGATAACGTTCAAAGCTGAAGAGGCTTTTCGCGGGTACAGAGAAGTCGCGACGGTGGAATATTGTAGCGAACTGCACGTCTTCCAACAGAGAGCTGTAATTGACGATCAACATAAACAAATGTAACGTATTGCGAATGCAGGTTCAGAAAGACCCCTTTTTGTATGATTACACAATTGTAGATCAATCACTGGAAGCATTTACGTCCACAAAATACCTAGGAGTAAGCATACGGAGTGATTTGAAGAGGGAGGACCATACACAATTAATCGCGAGTAAAGCAGATGTCAGACAGATGCACTGCAAGAATCCTGAGGAATTGTAGGATATCAACAAAGGCAATGGGTTATGAAACACTCGTTCGACAACTATTTCAATGGTGTTCGTCCACCTGGGGTCCTTACCAGATAGGGTTGATAGAGAAAAGAGAGAAGATCCAAAGAAGAGCAGCGCGTTTCGTTACAGGTTTATTTTGTAAGCACGAAAGCGTGACGGAGATGATCCTCAATCGCAGACGCTGCGAGAGAGGCGTTCTGCATCACGGTGTAGTCTACTGTTAATATTCTGAGTGTTTACTTTCCCACTAGGGTCAACCAATATACTGCTTCCTCCTACGTGTAGCTCACGAAAATACCATGATGATAAAATTAGAGATATTCGAACGCACACACAGAGTTACCAGCAATCATTCTTGCCACGATCCATCCACGACTGGGACAGGAAAGAGGGCAAGTGAGACTGGTACATAAAGTACCCTCCGCCACGCACTGCAAGGTGGCTTGCGGAGTACAGGTGTACGTACAGATGATAAGATTAGCACAACGTTACAAATGATGAAGGGCAGATTCAAACCAAAGAATATCCCACTCGCAGACAGAAACATTTGTGACAGTGAAAGATTTAATCAGGCCTGCAGGCGTGCTCATGTACGTCGCCTAGGATTAAAGCGACTGCTAAAATCTGGATTCCAGTCCTGGTCTGGCAAAAATTTTCAGTTTTCGTTAACATAGCCGTTACATTGCAGGGTCAGCGTACCTGAAACATTTGCACTGATATTTCACTTGTCTACCTCTTCGCTGATTTCATCTACATCGACACACACATACTTCATTTCATTTCAGTGTATTTCGTTCATTTCACATTTTAGAGAGATACGAAATACTCAGCAAACAATGACGTTTGGCGCTCCACAAATTTGCATGAAAAACAAAATTAGGATTTAACGTTCTCTACGTCCACGAGGCAGCTAAAGACGAGCCCAATCTGTAACTGGGGAAGGGACTCGATTTTTTCAGAGAAACCATCACAGAATTTGCTGTAAGCCATTTAAATGAACGACGCAAACCTAGGACTAAATGTCTTTAGTGTGGACGGGTGAATGGTGGAGTTGATACGCGATCTGCCCGAATGAGAGTCCATCGTCTGAACCAATCCGCCGCAACGCTCCGGCATAATGTACGACAAGTGTTGAGTGGCAGTGTCGAAGTTCATATTGTTCTCGCATGATTGATTGCCTTCGAACCTTTTATTTTCAGAAAACGCTATTAGTGGCGCAAATTACTTTGAGAAGCTCCAGCCAAATCTGATACTTCAATCGCCGGACCGCAATTCCATTTGTAGCAAGGAAAAAATTCTACCACAATGGATCCCTAAAGTGAAAGATGTTTTGAATAAGATCTTTTTTCATCATTGGAATGGATTATGGCGATCCCGATCACCAGTTTCTTAGCTTTTCGGGTGCTGTAACCTTTGAATGTCTTGATTTCCCGTTTGCTTTTTTTTTTCCTCTTTGAGATGTGATAAAGACTGCTTTTACAGCGTTTCTTTCGCAGATGTAGAGTATCTGAAACGCAGGACCAACAAATCACCTATGTTGCTTGCTTCGAATGTAAACTCAGATGGAACAAGCGTCAGCTTTTCATTTGATGCACAACGTTTTAATACTGGAAACGGAAAAAGTGTTACTGTGTTAATACTTTTCAGATTAACCCATGCTCGTTCTTCAAGTTAGTTACAAATCACATTATTGGGTTCTGACTTACATCTGGCGAAAGTTGCATCGAATTCTACTTGCTGTTATTTAACACTCTACGTAGTTTCAGTAATTGTTGAAGCATATGTCCTTACCAGGTTCCAGTATGCGTTTATCGCTATACTGAGATCAGAGAAAATAACGTTGCACGCCTAATTCTTGAGACATAACCAAAAATGTACATGCTACCAATGAACTTCTCCTAGTTAAAAACCCAAATGAAAATTACATCGTGCTAAATGCTAAGTGAGAGTTTGACCGAACTGCCGTATTGGTGACCCAACGAACCTCATAAAAAGTAGGAGCCTTCCCTTATTTAATTAACGCGCCCATTTGGCTCCCCTAAATGACGTATATACATATTCCATGTCTTTTGAGCTGAATCCCAAGCAGCGGTACACAACCATTAAAATTTTGCGTAGTAGACGAAGTAATTAACATATTTTATCAGTGACATTATTTTGGATTACGTTTTTCGTAACTGCAGAAATAGATATGCCAAGAAATAATTTTTACGAGCCAGATCGCAAGAAAGGCTTCGACTGCCAAGTGCAACTACAAAATTTAACCTAGGAAGGATACCAACGAACGGCGTGATGGAGTTGTATGAACTTCGACCACCTTCGTTTTGCAGAACTCCAACAGAGTTTGGATACTGGGGAAAAAAGAAACAGCATGGATATTCTAGCTTTCAGATGACGATGTTAGGTAATTAAGTTCAAATAACTTACGGGAATGCAGCCACGTGATGTCATCGACAACACACTGTAATTTTCAAGGCATAACTGCAGCAAGTAAGCGCCGTGCAAGGGAATTTAAAACCTTGGTTTGTAGAGAAACTCTAGAAAGATAAAAACACACACACACACACACACACACACACACACACACGAAAAATAAACAACGGCGCCATCGCATTTCAGAGATGACCAATGTCATAAGTTATTGACAGAGAAATTAATAATAAACGGGTGAGGTAGATTAACTCTGCCACTATCCATAACTTCTGAAGTCAGTCATCTTTGGTTTGTGATGGAGGTAGTGCTTACACACTCTCTCTCTCTCTCTCTCTCTCTGACTGCCGGTTACTGAGAGAAGTAAAAATCATATCCCGAATACAAAGTGTTTAATTCGCAGTCTTTTGGTAGCTCGCAGGTGGTAATACTATCAACCTGTATCGTACCATGGAAAGAATGAAAAAGATGAATACGGATAGCAAACGGTACAAGGAAGTTACGAGATTAATATTTGGCAATAACTGACTACTCCTGCTGAACAGTGCGAATAAAATCTGAGAAAGTGTCGCGCATTACAGCAGTGCTTCGCAACTACTACTCCCCTCCCGTGTGTGTGTGTGTGTGTGTGTGTGTGTGTGTGTGTGTGCACCAAAGTACGAGGTTAAATGTATCGAAAAAAATAACCGACGAAGAACAACTAGCGTAAAAAAAGGTTTTAGGATGACTAGTAGACCTGTTTAGATTAATAAATGCGGAAACGCATTGTGTAGCCGTTTCCGATTACTCTTTTTATGCCCCATGCCGCAGCCCTGCAGTTTGGCCGCTAGTTCCCGATGAGGCAGCCAGTGGCATCTGTGGGCAACACTTGGAACGAGAGCTTGCCCTACTGGCCGAGCGCCAGCGCTAGTGTAGTGAGCGGTACAGCTGACGAACGAGTTTATTTTCTCCGGGTCATCTATTGTCACACAATAACCATATCGCACGTTTATTTTTCTATTTGGTTGCATGTGCCTTTGCATCTAAAATTTAGAAAACTGTCATACATGCTTGACATTGTCAAGTAAGGGAGCGATCCAGATTAATGTAGAAACCGAAGTGCAACTACGAACAGCCTAGATCGCTATTGTACAGGATTTGTTATGATGACTGGTATCAGCAAACTACGTTGCCATCATCAGACCTTCTGCAGTACATTTCACTGAATCTTGACCAAATGCATCTTATGACGATCTTATGATGTGATACGATGTAAGATGCATTTGATCAAGATTCAGTGAAATGTTATATGAAAGATCTGATGATGGCAACGTTATTTTCTGAAACTGTTATCACAATAAATGCTGTACAATAGCGATACTGGATGTTTGATTATGTTCTTCGGTTTCTTAGAAAAAGTGTGTCTCTTAACGGATAATAGATTCTTGCAGGTACCAATGGTCGAATCTACGCCACGAGCGACTACGTTGAGTGTTCAAATCCCCATCATGAGGGACTGTGCCCAAGATGGAACTGGGAAAGAATAGCGAAGGAAACAGGAAGCTCGGAAAACCTCGATTTCGATGGTGGGACGGCAATTTTAAACCGTCGTGCTCCTGAATGAGAGGCCACTGTTTACCTCTGCGCCACCTTGCTCCGTATCAGTGTAGAATTATTTGTTAACGCTTATTCCTGTGGTAACAGTTCGTATATGCACTGACCAACAAAAATTTTCGTTCTATGACAACATTTTGAAATAGCATCAACTTTTTGGGGAACTCCAAAACTGAGCGACGAAAATGGTTTAATACAAACCAAGTATGCAAAGTAAACGTAAGCACACCGGACAATAAGTTAGTCACACAGGCAGAAATGTCGCTGATACCGTGTAACACAGCCTCTAACCATCGTTAGCAAACTGGACACGCAATTCGGCAAGACAACGGTCAAAATCTGCGTCCAGTCATCCAGATTTAGGCTTTCCGTTGATTTTCTAAAACGCATCAGGCAATTACCGGGATGTTTCCGTCCAAAGGGCAAGGCCGATTTCCTTCTCCATCCTTGAAACAATCACAGCTTGTGGTCCATCTCTAATGACCTGAATATCGACGGGACGTTAACCCCTAATCTTTCTTCCTTGGAGAATTACTGATGCATCAGTCGCTATCCTCCGCTATAGTAAAGACGTAATAGCAGAGTGAACGATATCACTGACGGATGCTCGCAGGAGACAGTTTTCTGGCATATTCCAGTGGAACCACTATTATGTACAGCTGTTACAGAAACGTGAATACAGGAGTGGAGTCGTTGTTCATACAAACGATTTACTGGCAATAGCACAGGCTAACTCAAGAACACAACTACAAAGTACGAGGGACGTTCAGTAAGTTATGCAACACATTTTTTTCTGAACGCAAGTTAGATTTATTCAGAATTCCAACACAACAGATTATTCCCCATTCTTTCGCCTAGAAGTCCTTATTTTTCAATATGATCTGGATTCAGTGCGACGGCCTTACTTGGAAGGCCTGTATGCCTGCATGGTACCATCCTACTGGTCAACATCAGAGCCAGCGTCTTGCTGCAGCACTCCCCATCATTTTACGTACTGCTTCTTGAAGAGAGGTTCGCCAGAGCACGCTGTAATACACTGCACACTTCTCAACAGACTAGACGACTGGAACACACATACAAGGACTTGCAGTGGGTAGTTATACGAGGGTAATCCCAAAAAGTAAGGTCTCCTATTTTTTTGTAAATATATGGACCTGTTTAATTCTACAATTGCATCAGTTTATAGATTGAACATTTAGCTATTTTTCGACATAATCACCATTTCTGTCGATGCATTTTTGTAGACGCTCTGGCAGTTTTTGTATGCCCATGTCATACCAGCTCACCGCCATGCTGTTCATACGGATTCAGGTGAGGTCATCTTGCAGGCCATACATATGAAAAACCTCCGCAAGCAGTACGTTTGTGGAAAGTTGCACTAAGCAGATCTTTCACGGAGTGAGCGACATGAGGTTTGCCTCATTTTGCGTGAAAACATTTGTTTCCCCTCAATTACGCTCTTACAAGTCAAGAATCACATGCTGTACAAGGAGGATAACGTGCAGACGTCACGATACACCTGACAGACCCTCTGGGTTTATGATCTTCAAGGAAGAACGGACCGAGAATAAATGTGTCTGTGATTCCACACAATACACATTTACGGCGAGGGCTGGGGCTCTTCGTGCATAACGTGCCATTTAATACGTTCGACAGTTCTGTGTTTTTGGCTCTGAGCACTATGGGACTCAACTGCTGAGGTCATTAGTCCCCTAGAACTTAGAACTAGTTAAACCTAACTAACCTAAGGACAACACAAACATCCATGCCCGAGGCAGGATTCGAACCTGCGACCGTAGCGGTCTTGCGGTTCCAGACTGCAGCGCCTTTAACCGCACGGCCACTTCGGCCGGCTTCTGTGTTTTTACTCCACCTTATAGAGTAAAATGTGCCTAGTCACTCTGCCGAATATTGTCCAACCACATGTCATCAACTTCGACCCAAGCCAGGAACCGCAGAGTAAAATCAGAACATTGCTGTGGATACTGTGCTTTCAGCTGCTGCACTGTTCGGATCTTATACGGGTACCAGTGTAAAATAGACAGAGAAACTATCCGTACTGATGCCCATGGGATGGATAACTGTGACACAGACATGCCGGCCGCGGTGGCCGAGCGGTTCTAGGCACTACAGTCTGGAACGGCGTGACCGCTACGGTCACAGGTTCGAATCCTGTCTCGGGCATGTATGTGTGTGATGTCCTTAGGTTAGTTAGGTTTAAGTAGTTCTAAGTTCTAGGGGACTGAAGACCTCAGAAGTTAAGTCCCATAGTGCTCAGAGCCATTTGAACCATTTTGAACTGTGACACCGTACGACTACTAACACTATGTGGGGCACATGTTTCATGCTGTTACAGCAACAGCAACCTGGTCAGTAACTTCCACTGGGATAGGACACCTTCCTCTTCCATGTGCCGGCCGGGGTGGCCGAGCGGTTCTAGGCACTACAGTCTGGAACGGCGTGACCGCTACGGTCGCAGGTCCGAATCCTGTCGCGGGCATGTATGTGTGTGATGTCCTTAGGTTAGTTAGGTTCAAAATGGTTCAAATGGCTCTGAGCACTATGGGACTCAACTGCTGAGGTCATTAGTCCCCTAGAACTTAGAACTAGTTAAACCTAACTAACCTAAGGACATCACAAACATCCATGCCCAAGGCAGGATACGAACCTGCGACCGTAGCGGTCTTGCGGTTCCAGACTGCAGCGCCTTTAACCGCACGGCCACTTCGGCCGGCGGTTAGTTAGGTTTAAGTAGTTCTAAGTTCTAGGGGACTGAAGACCTCAGAAGTTAAGTCCCATAGTGCTCAGAGCCATTTGAACCATTTTGAACTGTGACACCGTACGACTACTAACACTATGTGGGGCACATGTTTCATGCTGTTACAGCAACAGCAACCTGGTCAGTAACTTCCACTGGGATAGGACACCTTCCTCTTCCATGTGCCGGCCGGGGTGGCCGAGCGGTTCTAGGCACTACAGTCTGGAACGGCGTGACCGCTACGGTCGCAGGTTCGAATCCTGTCTCGGGCATGTATGTGTGTGATGTCCTTAGGTTAGTTAGGTTTAAGTAGTTCTAAGTTCTAGGGGACTGATGACCTCAGATGTTAAGTCCCATAGTGCTCAGCGCCATTTGAACCATTTTGAACTGTGACACCGTACGACTACTAACACTATGTGGGGCACATGTTTCATGCTGTTACAGCAACAGCAACCTGGTCAGTAACTTCCACTGGGATAGGACACCTTCCTCTTCCATGTGCCGGCCGGGGTGGCCGAGCGGTTCTAGGCACTACAGTGTGGAACGGCGTGACCGCTACGGTCGCAGGTTCGAATCCTGTCTCGGGCATGTAGTTGTGTGATGTCCTTAGGTTAGTTAGGTTTAAGTAGTTCTAAGTTCTAGGGGACTGAAGACCTCAGAAGTTAAGTCCCATAGTGCTCAGAGCCATTTGAACCATTTTGAACTGTGACACCGTACGACTACTAACACTATGTGGGGCACATGTTTCATGCTGTTACAGCAACAGCAACCTGGTCAGTAACTTCCACTGGGATAGGACACCTTCCTCTTCCATGTGCCGGCCGGGGTGGCCGAGCGGTTCTAGGCACTACAGTCTGGAACGGCGTGACCGCTACGGTCGCAGGTTCGAATCCTGTCTCGGGCATGTATGTGTGTGATGTCCTTAGGTTAGTTAGGTTTAAGTAGTTCTAAGTTCTAGGGGACTGAAGACCTCAGATGTTAAGTCCCATAGTGCTCAGCGCCATTTGAACCATTTTGAACTGTGACACCGTACGACTACTAACACTATGTGGGGCACATGTTTCATGCTGTTACAGCAACAGCAACCTGGTCAGTAACTTCCACTGGGATAGGACACCTTCCTCTTCCATGTGCCGGCCGGGGTGGCCGAGCGGTTCTAGGCACTACAGTCTGGAACGGCGTGACCGCTACGGTCGCAGGTTCGAATCCTGTCTCGGGCATGTATGTGTGTGATGTCCTTAGGTTAGTTAGGTTTAAGTAGTTCTAAGTTCTAGGGGACTGAAGACCTCAGAAGTTAAGTCCCATAGTGCTCAGACCCATTTGAACCATTTTTCTTCCAGGCGCCACAGAAAGGTCGCTCGTGATATCGAATGCCATTATAATCATCTTTAAACAATTCCAAGCGATCGGGCCTCTCCTCCCACCTTTCAGTCGGCAACACTCTCTCAATCCAGCACTGTAATTGCTGCCGTTCACATAAAACAGTTCACTAGGAGCGCATGGTCCCTCTTTTAGATAGCCACACTGTTCACTCAAGTTGTTGCTTGTCAAATGACATCGCGGATGTCACAACAAGCAGTTTACAACGCCAGATTTGCACCTGGTGGCCAATACTGTAACTAATTGTTTTTCCAGTGAAACCGGTTCCGCATTAAAGCATTAGCATATCTACCAGGATTCGTTGCCATACGATAATTAAAGCCCCCTCTGGATCTCCTTGAGTAGCTGCACTTTAATCATAACCACCTTCTTTTTTAACATATTTACCATTTCACAGTGCCTCATAATACCAGAACACAAACTCATTTTAAAAATAATTATATACATTACAACGCATTCACACTTCAGTCTTTTGTTCGGAAATCTACAAGAAATTGGCCATTGAGTTATTTCTTAGATGAAACTTTTGTAGAATTCACATTCTTTTTCTTTTTATTTATTTATTACGTTCGGTTTCATGTCATGATATCATAAGCTTGACATACTAGAATTTTGAGAAAATTCGCGTACGTAAGCCTGTTTTTAGGATGTCGAGTTACTTCATTGTGTTCATAAGCATACCAGATACTGTAAATTGTTCGTTAATTTAAGTCCAAAAATTATATGATTTGTGTGTACCACGATCCACGTTGTTGCGTGTCGCTTTGCTTCAAGAAACGGTTTCCATCCTAGTTTCATGGCATATCGTATGTCCATTCTATTGATCAGTCGAATCATCTCCCTAGCTGTATGCCATATCGTGACAGATTTCGGGCGCTCAAAACGATATTAGATTGTGTCCTCCTAATTACAACTTCCACATGTGGCTGGCGGTTTTAACTGGATGGAGTAAAGCTTGGAGTTGGTCGCTGTTGTCCGGTTTGTCATTTTACACCAAATCGATCCGGCGCCTTCTGATATTATTTTCATCATTAAATTTTCCCAACTGTGATGCGACAGTCGCAGCTCCCATTTATTAGGAATTGGTATTCCTTCGACAGCTGTGGGCATGTTACGACCTTCCCTTGTTTTAGTACGTCTGTTGGTAAGTTGCCTGTATGGAGAGAACAATTTCTGAGAAAATAATTTGTGTGGGCTATTGACAATATTACCCGCTCTAGTTCTGATGTTGGACGAAATACTTGGAAGAGTACAGTAGTTAGCGAGTATCGTCCCTTTTCTATACACACTTAGTTCTGTTGGCGAGTAGTGCCGCGCGTTTTGCGTGCAAGTTCATTAGTCTCAGTCCACCTTCAAAAAATGGCTCTGAGCACTATGGAACTTAACATTTGAGGTCATCAGTCCCCTAGAACTTAGAACTACTTAAACCTAACTAACCTAAGGACATCACACACACCCATGCCCGAGGCAGGATTCGAACCTGGGACCGTAGCGGTCACGCGGTTCCAGACGGTAGCGCCTAGAACCTCTCGGCCACTCCGGCCGGCGGCTGAACTGTATTTTAAAACAACTCCAGTAGAACTGTAAGGTTGGGCTGAGCCGATGGGCATTCTCAGCAGTATAGGTAATTAATAAATTTCAAATAGCAGGATCAGCTTGCGTGAGGCACTACTCTAAAGTGCCTTTAGCGCGGCACCGCTTTTTGAGTACCTTTTGCCACGTGAATATAGATCTTGTGTCAACATGTGATCCTCCAAATGGCTAATGATTATCTTTCAAATGTGTTTCTTACGACGAAAATATGTTTTCGGGATTTAAATTTGACAGATTTAGCTGCAATGCTCCGAAAATATCACCAGTTTTGCTTCGGCCTTAACTATTTGAAAAAATGGCTCTGAGCACTATGGGACTCAACTGCTGAGGTCATTAGTCCCCTAGAACTTAGAACTACTTAAACCTAACTAACCTAAGGACATCACAAACATCCATGCCCGAGGCAGGATTCGAACCTGCGACCGTAGCGGTCTTGCGGTTCCAGACTGCAGCGCCTTTAACCGCACGGCCACTTCGGCCGGCTTAACTATTTGAGCTTGGATTGAAAATGGCACGAAATCCTATCAAGTCTGCTATGTCCATTAGTATAAAACCCGGTAAAATGCGATTAGAGACGAAACAGCGTGAAATATACATCAAAAACACGTCAGACTCTGTCTCAGCTGCGCGGAGTAGCGGTCTACGGCACCTTGCCACGGTTCGCGCGGCTCCCCCCGTCGGAGGTTCGAGTCCTCCCTGGTGTATGTGTATGTGTGTGTGTGTGTGTGTGTGTGTGTGTGTGTGTGTGTGTGTGTGCTGTCGTTAGTGTAAGTTAGTTTAAGTAGTGTGTACGCTTAGGGACCGATGACCTTAGCAGTTTGGTCCCATGGGGACTTACCACCAAAAAAACTCTGCCTCAAACGCTCTGCGCCTTCAGTATGTAACCGAAGGAAAAAAAAATAGACCTGACGTGAGACCCAGAACACAGAAAACAAACAACATGACAGGCATCTCAGAGGAGGCAGTGAAACAGATCCAAGCAGCAGTACAGATGATGATGACAACTTCCATGACTAAATAGCATTGTACGTAGATCGTGGCAAGTTATCGTGCCCTAGAGTCACGGAAAACCTGAATAGTAGGTATTGGCACATATCCTAGTGGCACCAAGACCTAGCTGAGGGTCTATGACGCGATGTCCTTCCGAGGTATCACACTTCCCCCCATCTCCCATTGGACATTATTCGCGGGAATCTACAACTCGTCTCTAATCTTCCCTATCGTCTTTAAAATTCTTTCAGTTTCAACAGATAACCAAACTCTTATTTAACAGCCTCCATATCCGTTAATTAATTTAAATTTTTCTTTATAACTCATTACTATTCGATTATTGTCGGGATGTATGAAGTCAACTTCAGTCGATAAAATCTACCCCACTGTTGGCATAGCTCCGCCCACTATTAGAAGGGCTGTTGCTGCAGATGTAGAGAGGGCTAAGCAAACTCATGATCCCAGACATCCACTGCATGACCATCAGACTGTCGTCCATCGGCTGAAGTCGAGAAAGAGTTTCATCGCCAGGACTCAACCATTAGAGGGAACACCAGAGTCTAACCGCATCACCAGGGGGAAGAGCAAGCTACCACCTGATATCCCTGTAAATCAAGAGCTAGCTCCAGGAAATGACTTGCCCTACCCTATTTGGAGATGGCTCAATCGTCTTAGCGCGGGCGTTCCTCTTTGCAAGACCAACATGCGTTAATGGGGCATTCTTCCAGCTGAAGGAGATATATCCTGCGAGTGCAGAACAACACAAGACCCGGCCCACCTGCTAATTTGTCCTCAACTTGAACAACCCTGCACAACACAGAACCTGGTCGAGGGAAACAACAAGGTCATCGGAGTTGCCACCTTCTGGAAATGCTGACCGGACACGGAAATGAATGAATGACGATTTTTAGGGTCGGTAAGAAAGGGATAGTTATAGGTTCATATTGTCTGTCTGTCCGTCCCTCCGTCTTTTAAGATACATCTTTTAAGAAACATGTATATGTTTCATGTTTAAATTTACCTCACATACTGAGTGCTATGGTCCTTTGGTGACGTAAAAAATTAAGCCTCTAAGTCAAGGCAATCAAAAGATACGGCTATTTATGTCATATTTTGATGCTCGCAAGCTTATTCATTAAAACTTATAAGATGCTTCCCATTGACGTAGAATAATGAAGTTTGGCAAGAAGCAAGGTTTTACAGTACGAGTAAAGGAGTAAAACCAAGAAGTTATTAATTTGAAATTACATCACATGGAAATTTTTTTTGTCATTTGTTATCCGACTTCAAACCTGAAATTAAAAGATTATCGAAAGTCTTGGAAACCCTGGGACCCTTATTTTGCCAGTACGAATATTGATAACAGACAAAAATCGTTCAGATTCTCTGTTCCCGGAATGAATGAAATGACTATACACATAATAGAGTTTGTGTTTGTACGGAAGTCTCAGTGCGCGAGTCCTACTCGCGCCTGCCCAAATTTTTATTGCTGATTACAATATTTCCTTGGAATAAGGAACAATTTGTGTTACTTTGTGAAAAATTATGAAATGTACGACCTCTTTTAAAGTAATAAACAACAAGCCTGGGGCCAATGTGGCCGAGCGGTTCTAGGCGCTTCATCTGGAACCGTGCGACCGCTCCGGTCGCAGGTTCGAATCCTGCCTCGGGCATGGATGTGTGTGATGTCCTTAGGTTAGTTAGGTTTAAGTAGTTCTAAGACCTAGGTGACTGATGACATCAGATGTTAAGTCCTATAGTGCTCAGAGCCATTTGAACCATTTGAACAAGTCTCTAAATATCCAGTGAATGAAATGGATCTTCCTTCCTCTCTTCCCTCCATCCCTCCTTCATTACAGCCTTTACAATTGCTTCATTTCGGGAGTAAAATTGTCTAGAAGTTTCTTCACGTATCCAGGTTTTAGACCGTCTAGACAATCTCAGCACTCCGTAGCAAGTAGAGTGGCCTTTTAAGGGGGTGGCTAACACACTGTTCAAGGGAACTAGGGAACACGTCCGGTATGTTAAATCTGTTTTGATACAGGTGGTACCCGTTTTCTTACTGCATGGCTTGAGAACTTCGGTTTCAGCGTACGCAACAATTTTAAATAATTTTGCCATTTATTGGCTATGTTATGTCAGGTGACCCCTCGGAAGGAAGTGAGTACTGGTGTTCCAGATGGCAGTTATCATTTGTAGACGTTGTATTCAACTCCTCAAGTGCTACGTGACGTCTTAATGCAGGGCAAGTTGGAAGTGCCGTCTCTTTGATCCAAAAAGAATAGACTTTCGATAGTGTTGCTGCAGATTCCAATGCCTCTCCATGTGTTATCCATAGGATGTGGACACGCTACTGGGAGACTGGTTAGTACAAAACGCGGGTTGGACAAGGTCGCCGATGCGTTGCAGCCCCACTTGAAGACCGATATCTGCGCATCTACGTTGTGGCGTCGTACGAATGCCCCCAGAACACTACAACACGATCTCAGAAAGCCGAACTGAGCCGCTGTCTCCGATCAGACTGTAATTAACAGGTTACGAGAAGGTATTGTACGACCCAACATCGTGTTCCAGCGCCACGGTTGGCACGACGACATCTTGCAGCTCGCTTTCAGTTCTGCGGTTTCCATGTGAACCGGCAACCTGTTATTCACACACGGGTCCAGATATCTTCTAACGCAAGGTGATGGTCGTGTTCATGTGCGGAGACTTGTGATGAGTGGTACTTGCCAAATGTTGCCCAAAAAATCGACAGATTTCCAAGGTTGTGTGATGTTGTAGAAAGAGTTCAGGGTTCAGGTTTGACAGCCATACGGGTCTTGTGTTGCCCATGGTCACCTTATCGCCAGGCAGTATATCGAACGGATCTTTTTGGACCTTGCGGTGGCTCTTGAATACAGTGGTAGCCTGGAATTTCTTCTAATGCGAGGGCCTATGTGGCAGTCGTGAGGAGGGATACCTTGCGAATCCTGGGTATTGAATTAATAGAATGGCCGGCGGTGAGTCGACCTAAACCCTACCGTAAATGTGTGGGACTTGCTTGACACACGTGTTCGTGGTCGTCCTGTCCCACCACAGATACTCCAAGAGTTCTCAGCAAAAAATGGGAAGGATACCACAGGGTAACCTCCGTAGACTTACACGGAGCATGCCACGTAGGTGTCAGGCAGTGATAAACTGTTGCGGAAGGCATAGACGTTACTGAAGCTCTCACAGTCCAATGAAAAGCACCTAGGAGGTCGAAATGAATGACTGTTCCCACTTTGTTGTCGACACCTCTCGGACCTTTGAATTCTTTTTATGTAAATGATCTAGGCTGTAATGACGTTTTGTTCTACATCTACATTTATACTCCGCAAGCCACCCAACGGTGTGTGGCGGAGGGCACTTTACGTGCCACTGTCATTACCTCCCTTTCCGGTTCCAGTCGCGTATGGTTCGCGTGAAGAACGACTGCCGGAAAGCCTCCGTGCGCGCTTGAATCTCTCTAATTTTACATTCGTGATCTCCTCGGGAGGTATAAGTAGGGGGAAGCAATATATTCGATACCTCATCCAGAAACGCACACTCTCGAAACCTGGACAGCAAGCTACACCGCGATGCAGAGCGCCTCTCTTGCAGAGACTGCCACTTGAGTTTGCTAAACATCTCCGTAACGCTATCACGCCTACCAAATAACCCTGTGACAAAACGCGCCGCTCTTCCTTGGATCTTCTCTATCTCCTCCGACAACCCGACCTGGTACGGATCCCACACTGATGAGCAATACTCAAGTATAGGTCGAACGAGTGTTTTGTAAGCCACCTCCTTTGTTGGTGGACTATATTTTCTAAGGACTCTCCCAATGAATCTCTACCTGATACCCGCCTTACCAACAATTAATTTTATATGATCATTCCACTTCAAATTGTTCCGCACGCATACTCCCAGATATTTTACAGAAGTAACTGTTACCAGTGTTTGTTCCGCTATCATATAATCATACAATAAAGGATCCTTCTTTCTATGTATTCGCAATACATTACATTTGTCTATGTTGAGGGTCAGTTCCCACTCCCTGCACCAAGAGCCTATCCGCTGCAGATCTTCCTGCATTTCACTACATTTTTCTAATGCTGCAGCTTCATGGTATACTAAAGCATCATCCGCAAAAAGCGATGTTGTGTACTCAACTCGTGAAAGATGAAAGCGTTATTTGACAACATATCCAGTCCTCAATTATTGCTGAACGTAGTACGGCAGACACCCGAAATCATGTTGCCCTAATTCTTTTGAGCAGTGTATTTTGTTCCATTAGTTTACTGGAGTATGCCATAAAGGGTAAACACTTTATGGAAAGAGATTAAATGGAATGTATCCACAAATCTTCGAGAACCTAGGGAGCTGGTGTCACTCTGAGGTGAAGAAGAAAGGAATATTAGGGTTTAGCGTCCTGTCGACATTCAGGTCATTAGAGAAGCAGCACAAGCTTGTAATGATTCAAGGACGGAGAAGAAAATTGGGTGCCCTCTTTCAGAGTAATCATCCCGGCACTTGCCTGGTGCGATTTAGGGATATCAAGGAAAAATGTAAATATGGACGGTCGGACGCATGTTTAAACCGTCGTCCTCTCTATCTGAAGGTGAGAAAATGGTTCAAATGGCTCTGAGCACTATGGGACTTAACATCTGACGTCATCAGTCCCCTTGAACTGAGAACTACTTAAACGTAACTAACCTAAAGACATCACACACGTCCGTGGCTGAGGCAGAATTCGAACCTGCGACCGTGGCGGTCGCGCGGTTCCAGACTGAAGCGGCTAGAACCGCTCGGCATATCGGCCGGCTATCCGAAGGTGACAGTACGATATTGCACTGCATGCATATCCCAAAGAATAGGCAGTGCTGCGAGTACAGCTGTTATGCAATATGTTCATATACATATTCCTGTAGTGGGGAGACATTTTAATTGGAAGTCGCTTCCCAGGTTTCGGCGGATAAATACAATATTGGAGTAGAAATATGTCCGAAGGAACAGCCGCAACAGCGAGTAAAGCTGTTATAAAATACATGAAACGTATTTGCAGGTGCGAATATGGACAAACCTTCAATGAAAATTTGTTTATGACATATGAAAGTTTAGGTCTTGCCGTGAAGCGTGCTGGGATAGCTGAGTTGTTAAGGCGAACGCTCGCGACTGGAGCGAAATCCGGGTTCGAGTCCCGGTCCGGCACAAATTTTCATCGTCGTAATTCCATTAAACAGCTGAAGGTTGTCCATAACCGCTGCTGCAAACAGATTCATGTGTCTCTAATGTGGGTCTCAGATGCAAAGGATGATGGAGTAAGTCGTTACTTTTTTTTTTCTTTCGCTTACACCAGTGTCCCTCAGCGATCGCAGGGTCGGCGTGGTTACAACGGATTTGGCAATTTTAGTTTTAGGGATGGCCGGATGCCTTTCCTGCCACCCCCCCCCCCTCCCCCCCATACCCTCCAGTATGGAAGCAGTGTACCCCAACTGTCTGCGTCGAGTGTAAATCGGGAAATAGTGCGGATGTGTTGCAAATGTCTGCGACGCGTGTAACTGAGGCGGAACGTGGGGACCAGCCCGGTATTCACCTAGCAGGATGTGGAAAACCGCCTAAAAACCACATCCAGGCCCGGCGGATTCGATCCGGGGCCGGCGCGCCTACACGAGTTCAGGAAGCAGCGCGTTAGCGCTCTCGGGTTCCCTGGCGGGTCTAGGAGAAAGTCGTTACGAGCCACATGAAATAAATAATAAGACTGATAACACGAAAGAGGAGGATGTCTGCTGTTGGGAGGTTACGTACCTGTGCGGCGAAGGCGGCGGCGGCCTTGGCGAGCGCGGCCAGCCCCTGGAAGACGGTGTCGTGCTGGTGCGGGCTGAGCGTGGAGGGCAGCCTGCGCAGCGGGCCCGCCCACAGCTCGCCGGCCGCCGACAGCTCGCACGAGAACTGCCGCTCGCCCTGCCACAGCTGCTCCGTCAGCCGCAGCCGCGCGTCGCCCTCTGCCGACACACAGGCACACACACGGTACTGGGGCTAGTACACGGTCCGTAATCACACTACTGGCCATTAAAATTGCTCCACCAAGAAGAAATGCAGATGATAAACGGGTATTCATTGGACAAATATATTATACTGGAACTGACATGTGATTACATTTTTACGCAATTTGGGTGCATAGATCCTGATAAATCAGTACCCAGAACAACCACCTCTGGCTGTAATAACGGCCTTGATACGCCTGGGCACTGAGTCAAACAGAGCTTGGATGTCGTGTACAGGTACAGCTGCCCATGCAGCTTCAACACGATACCACAGTTCATCAAGAGTAGTGACGCGAACTGTGACGACCCAGTTGCTCGGCCACCATTGACCAGACGATTTCAGTTGGTGAGAGATGCGGAGAATGTGCTGGCCAGGGCAGCAGTCGAACATTTTCTGTATCCAGAAAGGCCCGTACAGGACCTGCAACATGCGGTCGTGCATTATCCTGCTGAAATGCAGGGTTTCGCAGGGATCGAATGAAGGGTAGAGCCACGGGTCGTAACACATCTGAAATGTAACGTCCACTGTTCAGAGTGCCGTCAATGCGAACAAGACATGACCGAGACGTGTAACCAATGGCACCCCGTACCATCACGCCGGGTGATACGCCAGTATGGCGATGACGAATACACGCTTCCAATGTGCGTTCACCGCGATGTCACCAAATACGGATGCGACCATCATGATGCTGTAAACAGAACCTGGATTCATCCGAAAATATGACGTTTTGCCATTCGTGCACCCAGGTTCGTCGTTGAGTACAGCCTGTCTGTGATACAGCGTCAAGGGTAACCGCAGCCATTGTCTCCGAGCTGATAGTCCATGCTGCTACAAACGTCAAATGGTTCAAATGGCTCTGAGCACTATGGGACTTAACATCTTAGGTCATCAGTCCCATAGAACTTAGAACTACTTAAACCTAACTAACTTAAGAACAGCACACAACACCCAGCCATCACGAGGCAGAGAAAATCCCTGACCCCGCCGGGAATCGAACCCGGGAACCCGGGCGTGGGAAACGAGGACGCTACCGCACGACCACGAGATGCGGGCCTACAAACGTCGTCGAACTGTTCGTGCATATGGTTGTTGCCTTGCAAACGTCCCCATATGTTGACTCAGGGATCGAGACGTGGCTGCACGATCCGTTACAGCCATGCGGATAAGATGCCTGTCATCTCAACTGCTAGTGATACGAGGCCGTTGGGGTCCAGCACGGCGTTCCGTATTACCGTCCTGAACCCACCGATTCCATATTCTGCCAACAGTCATTGGATCTCGACCAACGCGAGCAGCAATGTCGCGATACGATAAACCGCAATCGCTATAGTCTACAACCCGACCTTTATCAAAGTCGGAAACGTGATGGTACGCATTTCTCCTCCTTACACGAGGCATCACAACAACGTTTCACCGGGCAACGCCGTCGGTTAAATTTCGCGTCTGTAGCACGTCACCTTCGTGGTGTAGCAATTTTAATGGCCAGTAGTGTACAAATAAAGATACAGGGAAAATACTTTTATTTGTAAACAACAAATATTTTGCCATTTTACATTAGGTTGTTTTTAAAGTAATGTGCAGTAAATGGCGTCCTCCATTGTTGACACACTGACGAAGCCATTCTCAGAAGTTGTCCATAATTCTTCGCGCCATTTCCGAGGGAATGACAGCCATTTTTCGGGTGATTACTTTGTTAAGTGCTTGCAGAGTGTGAGGTGAGGTTCGTACACTTCAGTTTCAACTGTCCCCGAAGAAAAAATATTACAACCTGATAAATCGGGTGACTTTGGGGGCTAAGCGATGTCCCCTTGCGAAAAACAAGACTGCTAGGAAATAACTGTCTCAAAATTTCTAGAGCTGCATTTGAATATCTCTGTGCAGTATTCATCCTACACTCCTAGCAGATAATCCCAGGGCAGACGCGTGTTCCAAGTGCTGAACGCTTTGGAGATTCCTGCACGGACGCTCTCACATGCGCCACATTTTCCAGCGTTGTTACAGTCCGCGATCGGTCAGCAGATTCTCTTCTTCAGTGCAAAACCTGGTGCTACAAAGTTTGATACTCAAACTTAAACAGTTTTTTTCTATCAGGAATAGAATCATGCTCGTCAGGGTCAAAAGGAATGCGTAATGCTCGGTAAATATTAATCATAGAACCACCATTACGAATATACTTAAGAAAGGCAAGTCTTCCGGCCAAAATGGTATACCAATCAGGTTCCTTTCAGAGTATGCAGACACATTAGCGCCTTTCCTAGCAATCATATACAACCGCTCACTTGACGAAAGGTCTGTTCCTAAAGACTGGAAAGTAGCACAGGTCACACCAATATTCAAGAAAGGAAATAGGAGAAACCCATTGAATTACAGACCAAATCACTGACCTCAATTTGCAGTAGGATTTTGGAGCATATACTGTACTCGAACATTATGAATCACCTTGAAGAAAATGACTTATTGTTACATAACCAACATAGTTTCAGAAAATATCGTTCTTGTGCAACACAGCTAGCTCTTTATTCCCATGAAGTAATGAGTGCAGTCGACAAGCGATCTCAGATCGATTCCATATTGCTAGATTTCCAGAAGCCTTTTGATACCGTTCCTCACAAGCGACTATCAATCAATTTGCGTGCATATGGAATATAGTCTCAGCTGTGTGACTGGATTCGTGATTTCCTCTCAGAGAGGTCACAGTTCATAGTGATAGACGGCAAATCATCGAATAGAACAGAAGTGATATCCGGATTTCCGCAAGGTAGTGTCATAGGCCCTCTGCTGTTCCCGATTTACATAGATGATGTAGGTGATAATCTGAGCAGCCCCCTTAGATTGTTTGCAGATGACGCTGTAATTTACCGTCTAGTAAAATCATCAGACGATCAATTCCAATTACAAAATGATCTAGAGAGAATTTCTGTATGGTGCGAAAAGTGGCAATTGGCACTAAGCAAAGGAAAGTACGATGTTATCCACATGGGTATTAAAAGAAATCCGATAAATTTAGGGTATACGATAAATTGCACATATCTAAGGGCTGTCAATTCGACTAAATACCTAGGAATTACAAATACGAGCAACTTAAATTGCGAAGACCACATAGACAATATTGTGGGGAAGGCGAAACAAACACTGCGCTTTGTTGGCAGAACACTTAGAATATGCGACAAACCCACTAAAGAGACAGCCTACATTGCACTTGTCCGTCCTCTACTGGAATATTACTGTGCGGTGTGGGATCCTGACCAAGTAGGATTGACGGAGGACATCGAAAAAGTGCAAAGAAGGCAGCTCGTTTCGTGTTATCGTGCAATAGGGGTGAGAGTGTCACTCATATGATACGCGAGTTGGGGTGGCAGTCACTGAAACACAGCCGATTTTCTTTGCGGTGCCATCTATTTACGAAATTTCAATCAGCAACTTTATCTTCCGAATGCGAAAATGTTTTGTTGACACCCACCTACGTAGGGAGAAATGATCATAATAATAAAATAAGAGAAATCAGAGCTCTAACGGAAACATGTAGGTGTTCCTTTTTCTCATGCGCCATTCGAGAGTGGAATGGTGGAGTAGTAGTATGAAAATGGTTCGATGAACCCTCTGCCAGGCACTTAAATGTGAATTGCAGAGTAACGATGTAGATGCATACTCCTCCACGACAAAGAAATGATTCTCACCTAGACGGGCCGTTGCACCTACTGAAAATGGCAGGTATACCGCTGTCGAACGATACCTTCTCCACATCAGTATCCCCCACCACAGCACATGAAGTGGCCTTTCCAAATACGGGAGGTCTCATTGCCGGATCCCGCATTCCAGCACCACATGATCTCACCATTTATCTACCTGTATTCTGACAACAATTATAAACTTATACGCAACTAAACCGGACACCTGCACAGTAGAAAGGCCTAGAGACTTCCCAGCGGCCGATGACGCTGCACGCCTCCCCTCCCACCAGAGTATCTTTGTATTTACAGGAGCGACTTCGAGTACGCCCGTTGCGTGCTCAGGGTCGCAATAGACATATTTTGTACACAGCAGGGAGTGCAGTTTACAGACGCCATACGTGTTAGGAAATTAACTCTTTAAGTGACATCACTAAACGTCTTGAATTACCATATGTAATTGTTTTTCGCCTGTTTCGTTGGTATGTACACTCAAGGGCCAAAGAAACTGGTATAGGCATGCGTATTGAAATACAGACGTATGTATGTTGTTGTTGTTGTGGTCTTCAGTTCTGGGACTGGTTTGATGCAGCTCTCCATGCTACTCTATCCTGTGCAAGCTTTTTCATCTCCCAGTACCTACTGCAACCTACATCCTTCTGAATCTGCTTAGTGTATTCATCTCTTGATCTCCCTCTACGATTTTTACCCTCCACGCTGCCCTCCAATACTAAATTGGTGATCCCTTGATGCCTCAGAACATGTCCTACCAACCGATCCCTTCTTCTGGTCAAGTTGTGCCACAAACTTCTCTCCTCCCCAATCCTATTCAATACCTCCTCATTAGTTATGTGATCTACTCATCTAATCTTCAGCATTCTTCTGTAGCACCACATTTCGAAAGCTTCTATTCTCTTCTTGTCCAAACTATTTATCGTCCATGTTTCACTTCCATACATGGCTACACTCCATACGCATACTTTCAGAAATGACTTCCTGACACTTAAATCAATACTGGATGTTAACAAATTTCTCTTCTTCAGAAACGCTTTCCTTGCCATTGCCAGTCTACATTTTATATCCTCTCTACTTCGACCATCATCAGTTATTTTACTCCCTAAATAGCAAAACTCCTTTACTACTTTAAGTGCCTCATTTCCTAATCTAATTCCCTCAGCATCACCCGACTTAATTAGACTACATTCCATTATCCTTGTTTTGCTTTTGTTGATGTTCATCTTATATCCTCCTTTCAAGACACTGTCCATTCCATTCAACTGCTCTTCCAAGTCCTTTGCAGTCTCTGACAGAATTACAATGTCATCGGCGAACCTCAGAGTTTTTATTTCTTCTCCACGGACTCCAAATTTTATCTTTTGTTTCCTTTGCTGCTTGCTCAATATACAGATTGAATAACATCGAGGACAGGCCACAACCCTGTCTCACTCCCTTCCCAACCACTGCTTCCCTTTCATACCCCTCGACTCTTATAACTGCCATCTGGTTTCTGTACAAATTGTAAATAGCCTTTCGCTCCCTGTATTTTACCCCTGCCACCTTTAGAATTTGAAAGAGAGTATTCCAGTCAACATTGTCAAAAGCTTTCTCTAAGTCTACAAATGCTAGAAACGTAGGTTTGCCTTTCCTTAATCTTTCTTCTAAGATAAGTCGTAAGGTCAGTATTGCCTCACGTGTTCCAGTGTTTCTACGGAATCCAAACTGATCTTCCCCGAGGTTGGCTTCTACTAGTTTTTCCATTCGTCTGTAAAGAATTCGTGTTAGTATTTTGCAGCTGTGACTTATTAAGCTGATAGTTCGGTAATTTTCACATCTGTCAACACCTGCTTTCTTTGGGATTGGAATTATTATATTCTTCTTGAAGTCTGAGGGTATTTCGCCTGTTTCATACATCTTGCTCACCAGATGGTAGAGTTTTGTCAGGACTGGCTCTCCCACGGCCGTCAGTAGTTCCAATGGAATATTGTCTACTCCGGGGGCCTTGTTTCGACTCAGGTCTTTCAGTGCTCTGTCAAACTCTTCACGCAGTATCGTATCTCCAATTTCATCTTCATCTACATCCTCTTCCATTTCCATAATATTGTCCTCAAGTACATCGCCCTTGTATAGACCCTCTATATACTCCTTCCACCTTTCTGCTTTCCCTTCTTTGCTTAGAACTGGGTTTCCATCTGAGCTCTTGAAATTCATACAAGTCGTTCTCTTATCTCCAAAGGTCTCTTTAATTTTCCTGTAGACAGTATCTATCTTACCCCTAGTGAGATAGGCCTCTACATCCTTACATTTGTCCTCTAGCCATCCCTGCTTAGCCATTTTGCACTTCCTGTCGATCTCATTTTTGAGACGTTTGTATTCCTTTTTGCCTGTTTCACTTACTGCATTTTTATATTTTCTCCTTTCATCAATTAAATTCAATATTTCTTCTGTTACCCAAGGATTTCTATTAGCCCTCGTCTTTTTACCTACTTGATCCTCTGCTGCCTTCACTACTTCATCCCTCAAAGCTACCCATTCTTCTTCTACTGTATTTATTTCCCCTATTCCCGTCAATTGCTCCCTTATGCTCTCCCTGAATCTCTGTACAACCTCTGGTTCTTTTAGTTTATCCAGGTCCCATCTCCTTAAATTCCCACCTTTTTGCAGTTTCTTCAGTTTTAATCTACAGGTCATAACCAATAGATTGTGGTCAGAGTCCACATCTGCCCCTGGAAATGTCTTAGAATTTAAAACCTGGTTCCTAAATCTCTGTCTTACCATTATATAATCTATCTGATACCTTTTAGTATCTCCAGGGTTCTTCCATGTATACAACCTTCTTTCATGATTCTTAAACCAAGTGTTAGTTATGATTATGTTGTGCTCTGTGCAAAATTCTACCAGGCGGCTTCCTCTTTCATTTCTGTCCCCCAATCCATATTCACCTACTATGTTTCCTTCTCTCCTTTTTCCTACACTCGAATTCCAGTCGCCCATGACTATTAAATTTTCGTCTCCCTTCACAATCTGAATAATTTCTTTTATTTCATCATACATTTCTTCAATTTCTTCGTCATCTGCAGAGCTAGTTGGCATATAAACTTGTACTACTGTAGTAGGTGTGGGCTTCGTGTCTATCTTGGCCACAATAATGCGTTCACTATGCTGTTTGTAGTAGCTTACCCGCATTCCTATTTTCCTATTCATTATTAAACCTACTCCTGCATTACCCCTATTTGATTTTGTGTTTATAACCCTGTAGTCACCTGACCAGAAGTCTTGTTCCTCCTGCCACCGAACTTCACTAATTCCCACTATATCTAACTTCAACCTATCCATTTCCCTTTTTAAATTTTCTAACCTACCTGCCCGATTAAGAGATCTGACATTCCACGCTCCGATCCGTAGAACGCCAGTTTTCTTTCTCCTGATAACGACATCCTCTTGAGTAGTCCCCGCCCGGAGATCCGAATGGGGGACTATTTTCCCTCCGGAATATTTTACCCAAGAGGACGCCATCATCATTTAATCATACAGTAAAGCTGCATGCCCTCGGGAAAAATTACGGCTGTAGTTTCCCCTTGCTTTCAGCCGTTCGCAGTACCAGCACAGCAAGGCCGTTTTGGTTATTGTTACAAGGCCAGATCAGTCAATCATCCAGACTGTTGCCCTTGCAACTATTGAAAAGGCTGCTGCCCCTCTTCAGGAACCACACGTTTGTCTGGCCTCTCAACAGATACCCCTTCGTTGTGGTTGCACCTACGGTACGGCTATTTGTATCGCTGAGGCACGCAAGCCTCCCCACCAACGGCAAGGTCCATGGTTCATGGGGGGGGGGGGGGGAGACGTATGTAAACAGGCAGAATATGGCGCTGCGGTCGGCAACACCTGTATAAGGCAGTTGTTAGATCGGTTACTACTGCTACAATGGCGGGCTATCAAGATTTAAGTGGGTTTGAACATGATGTTACAGCGCAGAAGCGATGTGACACAGCATCTCCGAGGTAACGATGAAGTGAGGATTTTCCCATACGACCATTTCAGGAGTGTACTGTGACTATCAGCAATTTGGTAAAACATCAAATGTAATGCATCGCCGCAGCCGGAAAAAGATCCTGCAAGAACGGGACCAACAACGACTGAACAGAATCGTTTAATGTCACAGAAATGCAACCCTTCCGCAAAGTTCTGCAGATTTCAGTGCTGAGCCATCGACAAGTGTCAGCGCGCAAACCATTCAACGAAACATCAATGATATGGGTTTTCGGAACCGAAAGCCCAGTCGTGTGCCCTTGATGACTGCAAGACACAAAGCTTTACGCCTCGCCTGGGTCCGTCAACACCGACATAGGACTGTTGATGATTGGGAACATGTTGCTTGTCGGACGAGTCTCGTTTCGAATTCTATCGAGTTGATGCACGTCTACGGGTATGGAGACAATCTCATGAATCCAAGGACCCTGCATGTCAGAAGGGGACTGTTCAAGCTGGTGGAGGCTCTGTAATGGCGTGAGGCGTGTGCAGTTGGAGTGATATGGGACTCCTGCTACGTCTAGATACGAATCTAACAGGTGACACGTATGTAAGCATCCTGTCTGTTCACCTGCATTCATTCATGTTCATTGTGCATTTCGGTGTACTTGGGCAACTCCGCCAGGACAATGCGACGTCCCACAAGTCCAGAATTTCTCCAGGCACACTCTTCTTGGTTTAAACACTTCCGCTGGCCACCAAACTCCCCAGACATGAACGTTATTGAGCATATCTAGGATGCCGTGCAAAGTGCTGTTCAGAAGAGTTCTCCACCCGCTGGTACTTGGCTCAAATGGCTCTGAGCACTATGGGACTCAACTGCTGTGGTCAGTAGTCCCCTAGAACTTAGAGCTACTTAAACCTAACTAACCTAAGGACATCACACACACCCATGCCCGAGGCAGGATTCGAACCTGCGACCGTAGCAGCAGCGCGGCTCCGGACTGGAGCGCCTGGAATCGCACGGCCACCGCGGCCGGCCCCGCTGGTACTCTTCCGGATTTTTGTACTGCCCTGTAGGATTCATGGTGTCAATTCCCTCCAGGACTACTTCAGACATAAGTCGAGTCCCTGCCAAGTCGTGTTGCGGCATTTCTGTGTGCTCGCTGGGCCTTACATGATATTAGGCTGCAGTAGCAGTTTTTATGACACTTCAGGATGTATTTACCACCCGATATCTCATGGTAAATAAAAATAGGTAACAAAATGGACAGGTTTATTGATTGCTATCCCCAACAATTACATACTGACATGTGCAGGGTATTCCATTTGAGTGAGTACAGCACGTGCGTGGGGTTGTGTTTGCCGGCGATACGCAGGTCGGTCGAATGTGGCGCGCGTCTCCCTGGTTAATGCCGCCTACGGATCTCTTCGCCCAGTGTCTTTCAACCAGTGAAACAAACACACGAGTGTAACAACGAAGTCTGCGGACGCAACAATGACAACACCGAATTATTCAATTTCCACAACGAGGGTTGATTTACAATTAAAATGTGTGTACGAAATCCACACGTATTGTCCGGAGATTGTTTGAATAGAAGTTTCCAGGTGTTCGAATTCAGAGTCGTGAATAAATTTCCTAAAACGGGAAATGTTCATGACAAGAAAAGTAAAGGACGACGTACAGTGCTCACACACGTTGCACTCGATGATATTACTCTCCGCCTGCAAAACTGCCCTAAAAGGTCTCTCAAGTGTCTTTCACAGTAAACGCAAATTTCTTGCACCTCTGTAGAAAGGGCTGCTAAATTACCTGGACTAAGGCCCTAAAAAGAACTCTTAAATCTGGTGATCCCGTGCACATGGTTAGGTTTTGTAATTAGGTTTTGAAACAAGTGCGTTACGGTCAAGTGGATCCTTACCTCATTATGATTTCAGACGAGGCTTGGTTCCATTTACACGGATATGTTTATTCCCAAAACTGTCGACATTGGAGCGCCGATAGACCTATTCTTCTCCATGAGGAACCCATTCACCATTAGAAAACAGGAGTGTAGTATGCAGCTAGTGATGACAGAATAATAGGCCCAATTTTTTAATGACTCAATTAACAGTGAGAGATGTGTGCAAAGCATTTTGGAGCCGTGTTTTAATGAACTGGGCGAAATAGAACGAAGCTTCGCGGTTTTTTCAAGGGGATTCCGCAAGGGCTTATACGGCCAATGTTTCTTTGCACAAAACTCACGGTATGTTCCATGACAGTCATTAGCAATAACATCTGGCCTGCTCGATGCCCCGATTTAACGCTGTGCCATTTATATTTATGGGAACCACTGAAGCATAAAGTATTGTCAACAAATCCGCACACGTTACAGGAACTCAATATTCGTGGGTCAGTTGATTCAATTGCTCAAAGAGAATTACGTCATGTGAAGAACACTTTCTTGAGTAGACGTCAGAAATGCGTGGAAAACAGTGGCAGGCAGTTCCGGCATCTCCTTCAGGAACAAGTGTAGGTACGGAATTAATTTGCATACGTTTTAAATTTAGTACTGCGGTAGTAAATGGGCAACAGGCATCTGATTTGCCAAGCAAAGGAGCGCTCGCTGCCTGCCATCTATTGCGAAGTACAAGCGGTCATCAGATAAATGGAACACCCTGAATTTCATTGTTACGACGTAAAAAACATTTTTGTGACGTTAAGAATTAAGCATTACATCACAGTGCGTGTAGAAGGAATGTTTATGGAAATTTTGTGTTTCAGCATGGGAAATACAAAGTTACTCAAGATCAACCGAAGATACTAACAAATAATTCGATTCAAGACACTGACGGTCCGTGCTGGGAATGAAATTTAATGACATTCAGAATGAAAGTTTCGCGTAGTGACATGCCCATGGCAAATTTTGCAGAGCAGCAACAAACAGAAACACTTACTTTTACTCTGGGACACCTCGGTGCTGCTCCTGATGGGGGAAGTCGCTCAAGACTCGTGGTATGAGCGTAAGCAATGATAATCAGACAGAAACAGAGAGTGTCATGTAGTTTAGAGGCAGCCACATCGTCACAGCAGCAAAGCCACGATGTAGTCTACAGCACCCTAGTGTAAGTCCACCTGCTAACACTCCATTTGTCTCAAAATAACATCATCCCCTAGGATCTGACCAAGACAGCATTAATACAATGGACATCCTATTGCTTTCCGTTTAATCTCAATATGTCGTGGTAAGATGTTTGTGGTAATGTTTCAGGAATTTTAGAGTAAATAACATCAGTTTAGCCATGGTCCAATCAGATAAATTTTGTGGGAAGAAAGGCTATTATATTAAAATTTCTACTGCAGGAACTGCTGTACCAGAATATTCAGTTTTGGTACCCGAATTGCTGCACTAAATGCTTAAAATCATCTTTTGGATCTTTTTTAGCTCCTCTTACTTTCCATTCTCGCTAAGAAAAAATGGAGAGAAATTCAGCTATATGCAAGATACTGCATGTTGGTTTGTCTTACTCAAAAATCACTTTGAGTGCTAGATGCAGCAGGTTTTTTATCTGTTTTCTATCTGAAAATTATCATCACATATCTACGTCCACACTACTACTCTGCAATTCACAATTAAGTGCCTACCTGACAGTTCATGGAATCGCCTTCAAGCTACTGCTCTGCCGTTCTATTCACTAACGGCGCATGGCAAAAACAAACACTCAAATCTTCCTATGCGAGCTCTTATTTTATTATGATGATCATTTCTGCCTAGGTAGTTGGGCGCCAACAAAATATTTTCAGACACTGAGGAGAAAGTTGGCGATTTAAATTTCGTGAGGAAATCGTATGACTAGATCAGGAATAGCACTTATGATGTATCAACTTTTCGTATTATATGTAGATCAACGTATCTGAACAAGTCAGTTAAGCTTTCCTGTTCTTTATTTCGCACATAGGCTTCATTTCTTCCATGTCCAATAAATGTTGTGTGTTTTGACCATCTTTGGATTGGTGATTTGATGTAGACCCAAAGGACAACCCACACTGTGTATTTGCTGACTAAGTTGAATTGATTCAGTACCTTATAAGCCAAAATCTGTCAGCTCCACGCAAGATTTTGAAGCTGAAACATAAATTTGCTCCAAAGATGCTTTCTATGCATGGCGGAGAGCCAGGTGCGCTCTCTCTCTCCCTCTCCCTCTCCCTCTCCCTCTCTCTCTCTCTCTCTCTCTCTCTCTCTCTCTCCTTGGAATATGATGTTCATTCTGCCCGTATTTATTTCGACATCCTTGCTTGCTGGTACTGTTTGTACTATGCGCGTCAATCTGCGCTTATATGTGCGTCTAATATCTCAGGTCTGTAACAGAATACTCTCGTTTTAACTTCTCTGAGTAATAGATGCGTAATTTAATAAAGACATAAATATCTGTGGGCAAGTGCTGCATCATTCCTTGTTTCAGTATTTCTAAATTGGAAAAGTAATTATCGTTCTATTAAATGAGACTCCTTTTTTTCAGCGGTTCTGGAGACCTAACAAAAACAAGAATAAAGTGACATAACGTTCGTTGTCATTTGTAGAGAGACACTTCGCAAAAAGATACGACCAGAGTACTAAAAACGATGACCAAGACTTTCGACACAGAGCAGATTCATTTGATTTTCCATATAACGGTGTATAAAGGGACTTATTGTTCACGAAGGTAGGTATATGGCACCTTCACCAACATGGAAGTGTGTATTTTGAGCTGGTATGATGATCAAGCTCTCTGCAGCTAGCCGGCCGAAGTGGCCGTGCGGTTAAAGGCCCTGCAGTCTGGAACTGCAAGACCGCTACGGTCGCAGGTTCGAATCCTGCCTCGGGCATGGATGTTTGTGATGTCCTTAGGTTAGTTAGGTTTAACTAGTTCTAAGTTCTATGGGACTAATGACCTCAGCAGTTGAGTCCCATAGTGCTCAGAGCCATTTGAACCATTCTCTGCAGCTGAGTTAAACTCGCGATCTGACGAGCTGCTAGCAAGCCACCCCACTCTAGACGGCGATGTTATCTCGAACGTATCGCAGAAGCAGTACCTGCGTGAGAGCGAGTCTGAAGTCTAGGCATTAATTTTAGGTCAATCACAGAAATTGCATACATTATGCTCTATCTTGGCAACAGGTTCGTTTGGAAGCGTTGCGGGTACTATGCAAGACTTTTAGTGGTCGATAAGAGAATTTTTCACATATGTTAGCCAGAAATATTATTCCTTGGGAAAAATGGAAACAAGATATCAAACTATCAGAAACAGATCAGGATTGTGAAGCTATTAGAGGAGATGCGTTTTGAAGTAGTGTTTCAGAGTACCATTTCAAGAAGGAAAGAAAAAGATAGCTGACACAGTGTGGTAAAATTTCTGTGAATTAAACACTGTTCAAGAGAAGCGACCTTTGAAAAATAGCCAGTTAAATTATGGACAAATATGTGGTGGTCAGAAGTGCTTCTTTCACCAGGAAAGGTTTAAATCTACGGTAAAAATGAAGTAGATAAATATCTGTTGTACAGACAAGTGTGACAAAATTAAGTTTTGTAGCAAAGAAAATGCGGATGGAAACTTTTAAATTTCAACTGCAACAAAGTAATTAGAGTGATGAAAGGGCTTTTTTTGCGGAGGGGTGGGGGGCGTCATCTGTTTTCTGACTGGTCTGATGCGGCCCGCCAACACTTCCTCTCCTGTGAAAACCTCTTCATCTCAGAGTAGCACTTGCAACCTACGCCGTCAATTATTTGCTGGATGTATTTCAATGGCCGGCCGCGGTGGACGTTCGGTTCTAGGCGCTTCAGTCCAGAACCGCGCGACTGCTACGGTCGCAGGTTCGAATCCTGCCTCGGGCATGGATGTGTGTGATGTCCTCAGGTTAGCTAGGTTTATGTAGTTCTAAGATCTAGGGGACTGATGGCCTCAGATGTTAAGTCCCATAGTGCTCCGAGCCATTTGAACAATTTTTTTTTTCCAATCTCTGTCTTACTCTACAGTTTTTGCCCTCTACAGCTCCCTCTAGTAGTATGGGAGTCATTCCCTGATGTCTTGAAATATGTCCTATCATTCTGTCCCTTCTCCTTATCAATGTTTACCAAATATTCCTTTCCTCTCCGATTCTGCCCGGAACCTACTCATTCCTTACATTACCAGTCCAGTTACTTTTCAACATTCATCTTTAACACCACATCTCAAATGCATCGATTCTCTTCTGTTCCAGTTTTCCCACAGTCCATGTTTCACTACCATACAATGCTGTGTACCAAACCTACATTCTCAGGAATTTCTTCGTCAATTTAATGCATATATTTGATACTAGTAGAATTCTCTTGGCCAGGAATGCCCTTTTTGCCAGTGCTAGCCTGATTTGATGTCCTCTGTCTCTGTCCGTCACTGGTTATTTTACTGCCTAGGTAGCAGAATTCCTTAACTTCATCTACTTCGTGACCATCAATCCTGATGTTAAGCTTCTCTCTGTTCTCATTTCTACTACTTCGCATTATCTTCGTCTTTCTTCGATTTACTCTCTGTCCATATACTGTACTCATTAAACTGTTCATTATGTTCAGGACATCATGTAATTCTTCTTCACATTCGCTGACGATGGCTAATTCATCAGCGATTCATTGATATCCTTTCACCTTGAATTTTAATTCGACTCGTGAGCCCTTCTTTCGTTTCAATCATTGCTTCTTCAATGTACACATTGAACGTCAGGGACGAAAGACTACATCCCTGTCTTACACCCTTTTTAATCCGAGCACTGCTTTCTTGGTCTTCCACTGTTATTATTCCGTCTTGGCTCTTATACATAATGTGTATTGCCCACCCCCCCTCTCCCTATAGCTTACCCCTATTCTTCTCAGAATTTCGAAAATCTTGCACCATTTTACGTTGTCGACAAATCCTGTGAAGGTATCTTGCTTTTTCTCTAGTCTTGCTTCTATTATCAGCCGCAACGTCAGAATTGCTTCACTTGCGCCTTATCCTTTTCTAAAGCAAACTGATTGTAATCTAACACATCGCTTTCTTTTCCATTCTTCCGTATATTATTCTTGTAAGCAACTTCGATGCCTGAGCTGTTAAGCTGATTGTGCAATAATTCTCGCACTTGCCGGCTCTTGCAGTCTCCGGAATTGTCTGTCCACTATACTTTCAGTAAAGTATGATCCAGACTCATACATTCTACACACCAACGTGAGTAGCCGTTTTGTAGCCACTTCCCCGATGATTTAGAGATTCTGATGGAATGTTATCTCTTAAAATCTAGTATTGGATCCTCTACCTCTTCTAAACCTACTAGTGTTTCTTCTTGTATCGCATCAGACAAATCTCCCCCTCAACACAGGCTTTCAGTTTACTCTTCCTAGCAATCCGCTCTCCACGCACCATTTAGCAGTGGAATTCCCATTACACTCTTAATGTTACCACCCTTGCTCTTAATTTCACCGATGGTTGTTTAGACTTTTCTTAATGCTGAGTCAAAACTTTCATCAATCGTTTCTTTTTCTATTTTTTCACATTTTTCATGCAGCCATTTCGTTTTAGCTTCCCTGTACTTCCTAGCGGCTTATTTCTCTGTTCCCGAATTTTCCTGGACATTTTTCTTCTTCCTTGTTACATCGATCAACTGAAGTATTTCTTCTGTTATCCATGGTTTCTTCGCAGCTACCTTTTTGTACTTATGTTTTCCTTAGCAACTTTGTGATGCCCCTTTTTAGAGATGTCCATTCCTCTTCAACTGTAATGCCTACTGATCTATCCCTTATTGCAGTATCTATAGCCTTAGAGAACTTTAAACGTACTGTGCCGTCCCGTGGTAATTCGATACGTATCGAATGAAATATAGTGTAAAGTGTTGTGGTGAAAAAGGACGCGTGGCAGTGACAGTAGTATCAGAGAACGAAGACAGTAATGTCAGAGATTATTTTAAATTTTCTCTTTTATTCTGATTCGGCAGCAGCGCGCGCGCACGAGAGAGAGAGAGAGAGAGAGAGAGAGAGAGAGAGAGAGAGAGAGAGAATGGCTCAGAGGGAGAGCAAACGCTCAGAGGGAGGAGTGTTAGTGTGACGTGGAGTGAGAGAGTTATGTAGAGAAGGGGAGGGAGAGGGGGATGAGGGTAGTGAGAGAGTAAGAATTACGGGAGGTAGGGAGAGAGAGGGAATGGGAGTAGGGTTTGAAGGTGGGAGGGTGAGGAGGAGAATGGGTGGATAGGAAGTAGAGAATAGCTAGTTGCGTGGTGCGAGTGGGAAGAATGGGGGAAATAAGGGGGGGGGGCGGGTTTGGAGGGTAGGGAGTAGAGCTGGACGGGGGATCAGAAAAGGAAAATGTGTTGGATTGTAGGGATAACAACAGAAAATGTCAAATGAAGAGGTAGACAATGCAGCTGAGACTAACCAGCTCGCTCGCTGCAGGTCCAGGGCGGATCGATGAGCAGGATGTCGCCCTCGAGCAGCGAGACGTCGGCGTTGGGGTCGACCGAGGCCTTGGAGCCGGCCAGGCGCAGCCGGTACTCGCACAGGCCGAACTCCGTCAGCACGGGCGCCGCCAGCTGCAGCACCAGGTAGGGGCTCGTCGCCGGGAGCTGCGGCAACACAACAGCGCCCACACTCTCAGTCACACCGGCTGGACACAATAATGTCATGTTATGAACTAAATCTAACGTGGGGTGGAGAATATAATTCACGCAAAAAACCTCATGTTTGTGTGAAACCAACCACCAAGACTGTGGCAACTCCAAAAAATGTAAATGGGAGCAGTATCTTCCTCGTATCATATATAGGTCGTTCAACACGTAACGGTGTTTACTGGATAACCCGTAAACTGAAATAAACGCCGCACACCCCGTGCAGTGACTCGCCTATTCAGAGTGTTACAAAAAGGTACGGCCAAACTTTCAGGAAACATTCCTCACACACAAAGAAAGAAAATATGTTATGTGGACATGTGTCCGGAAACGCTTACTTTCCATGTTAGAGCTCATTTTATTACTTCTCTTCAAATCACATTAATCATGGAATGTAAACACACAGCAACAGAACGTACCAGCGTGACTTCAAACACTTTGTTACAGGAAATGTTCAAAATGTCCTCCGTTAGCGAGGATACATGCATCCACCCTCCGTCGTATGGAATCCCTGATGCGCTGATGCAGCCCTGGAGAATGGCGTATTGTATCACAGCCGTCCACAATACGAGCACGAAGAGTCTCTACATTTGGTACCGGGGTAGCGTAGACAAGAGCTTTCAAATGCCCCCATAAATGAAAGTCAAGAGGGTTGAGGTCAGGAGAGCGCGGAGGCCATGGAATTGGTCCGCCTCTACCAATCCATCGGTCACCGAATCTGTTGTTGAGAAGCGTACGAACACTTCGACTGAAATGTGCAGGAGATCCATCGTGGATGAACCACATGTTGTGTCGTACTTGTACAGGCACATGTTCTAGCAGCACAGGTAGAGCATCCCGTATGAAATCATGATAATGTGCTCCATTGAGCGCAGGTGGAAGAACATGGGGCCCAATCAAGACATCACCAACAATGCCTGCCCAAACGTTCACAGATAATCTGTGTTGATGACGTGATTGCACAATTGCGTGCGGATTCTCGTCAGCCCACACATGTTGGTTGTGAACATTTACAATTTGGTCACGTTGGAATGAAGCCTCATCCGTAAAGAGAACATCTGCACTGAAATGAGCATTGACACATTGTTGGATGAACCATTCGCAGAAGTGTACCCGTGGAGGCCAATCAGCTGCTGATAGTGCCTCCACACGCTCTACAGGGTACGGAAACAACTGGTTCTCCCGTAGCACTCTCCATACAGTGACGTGGTCAACGTTACCTTGTACAGCAGCAACTTCTCTGACGCTTACATTAGGGTTATCGTCAACTGCACGAAGAATTGCCTCGTCCATTGCAGGTGTCCTCGTCGTTCTAGGTCTTCCCTAGTCGCGAGTCATAGGCTGGAATGTTCCGTGCTTCCTAAGACGCCGATCAATTGCTTCGAACGTCTTCCTGTCGGGACACCTTCGTTCTGGAAATCTGTCTCGATACAAACGTACCGTGCCACGGCTATTGCCCCGTGCTAATCCGTACATCAAATGGCCAACTCCGCATTTGTAAACATTGCACTGACTGCAAAACCACGTTCGAGATGAACACTAACCTGTTGATGCTACGTACTGATGTGCTTGATGCTAGTACTGTAGAGCTATGAGCCGCATGTCAACACAAGCACCGAAGTCAACATTACCTTCCTTCAATTGGGCCAACTGGCGGTGAATCGAGGAAGTACGGTACATACTGACGAAACTAAAATGAGCTCTAACATGGAAATTAAGCGTTTCCGGACACACGTCCACATAACATCTTTTCTTTATTTGTGTGTGAGGCCTTGCGGTTCCGGCGCTGCAGTCCGGAACCGCGGGACTGCTACGGTCGCAGGTTCGAATCCTGCCTCGGGCGTGGGTGTGTGTGATGTCCTTAGGTTAGTTAGGTTTAAGTAGTTCTAAGTTCTAGGGGACTTATGACCTAAGATGTTGAGTCCCATAGTGCTCAGAGCCATTTGAACCATTTTTTTGTGTGTGAGGAATGTTTCCTGAAAATTTTGGCCGTACCTTTTTGTAACACCATGTATGGGGAAAGATTTGGGCGAAGAGCACGATGAAACATTACAGATCATCTAATGTGTACTACGTGCTTAGATGTGCAAATTGTTAGCATTTTGGCTCAACTACACAGAATAAGTAAGAGTAACGCCAGTTGCGTTTTGTATATAAGAGAAGACAAACGAGTAACGCCAGTTACCTTGTGTGCGTAAGAAGCTAAGCAGTGGGTTTCTCATTCAGAAATATTATTTTAATCCTGTTTGTTTGTTTGTGATAAGACCGTATTACGCCGCACACGAAATTTCACTGAGACCGAACGGTGACCTATCGAGATTTCCGTTTATCGATCCTGCAGCTATCGCGATCCTGCAGCTATCATGCGAAAATGGAAACCGTGGTTTTAGCAGGGCCGTACCTAACGCCGCGTCCGATCTCAGAGGATCTGTGTGACCAGCGCCAGAGAGGACAGATACATTGTTTGCTCGACCTTCATTTCACACAGACACTTCTAAAAATACGATTTCTTGAAGCAAAACAATACCCTCACGGGCATTTATTTGTACATATATAAATAAAAATCAACTGCCGCATGGAAAGGTCATCACTTGAGAACGGCTCGACCGATTTTCCTGTTTATTTATTTATTTGTTTGCCAACCGATTTACCCATTCAGTTTGACTTCTATTCCCAATAAAGTTTCCGTTTACAATAATAATAAGGTTCGAGAGAAAGGAGGAGAAGATGGACATTGAAGGGGGGAGTATATGGACAGAGAGTGTATGGGATAGGAGATCTACAGGGAGCAGGGGGAAGATGATGGGCACAGATTGGGATGGGGGGGGGGGGGGTTCGGAACCGCGTGACTGCTCCGGTCGCAGGTTTGAATCCTGCCTCGGGCATGGATGTGTGTGATGTCCTTAGGTTAGTTAGGTTTTAGTAGTTCTAAGTTCTAGGGGACTGATGACCTCAGCTGTTGAGTCCCACAGTGCTCAGAGCCATTTGAACCATTTTTTTTTGGAGGGGGGGGGGGAGGATAGAGGTAGAGAGAGAGGGGCTGAGAAGGAGGTTAGGATGTAATTGAAATAAATATTGTAACTTTATCATAAGTTGCACTGAGACGTATCTATTTTTTAGTTTCGGACATCTGTGTCTATTTTCAAACCATCCCTGCCGTAAGATGACAAATGCAGGCAATAGCCCACTGTCAGAAACTTCCCCTGCAGTAATCAAAGAGATATATGGCCGACTTAACAACAGCAGAACTGTTGTTTTGTAACGCTCGTCTTAGCGAGGAGGTCAACTGTTTATTACGAAAAATACATCATTCCCTTTCATACAAAGTATTCCGACGTCAGTGCCCAGTGTCTGCTCGTTTATTATGGGTTCCGAGAGATATTTCAATCTGATTGTGAGTCTGTGAGGATCAATACGAGCCGGAAAGTCTGTGCGCCACTATAAATAGCTCCCTAATGGCCAGTAACTCCGCCGTGCATACAGACGATTTAGGCGGCTGTGGAAACATTTAGTATGCGTCGCTAGCGTGGCTGAAGAAGGCGTATCCAGCATCAGCCTGAGTTTTAGAGTCATCCGTATAGATACAAGTATACCGTGGCCAATCTCTGCTAGGGAAGTGTTCCAAGTCGTGATTAATTTTCGTCTCCGTTCTGAAATCTGAAGGCGACACCGTTGCTTGGGTGAAGAAAGTACCAACGGAAAGCGAATGTCCTCCTATCTTTGTGTCAAATTTGTACGCACGCAACGCCAATGCTGTCAAGGCATTGAAAAGTGCAAATAATGGTCTTTAAACAGCCGCTCTATAGTGAATTTTAGGCATAAGGTGTTTGGGATGCTGTAGTCTAGTGTTCAAAGTAGTGTTTCCTTTCAGCCAGCAGTGTCGTGCTTGACAGTTGATGCTTTTCCCTGTTAGATGTAGGCTGCCACTTGTCATTCAACGAACTGCTACTTATCCAGACACCAATTAGTTCTTTCCAGCAACAGGGCCCCAAACAATGTCGCCTCTATTGAAATCTTCATCCCTAGCGAAGTTTAAACATCACAGGTTTTTTGTGCATCTGATCGCCATCACTGTTAATACTGTTACTACACACATATTCACATTTCATACAGTACCCAGTATGTACACTTTATTACGACCACTGGCTAATATTTCAACAAAATAAAACAATTCTCCTTAATGTTTCTTTGTTTTTATGCGAAGTAAAGCTTATTCGACACGTTACTGATCATTACAGACACCTTTTGAGCGACGAATTCTCTTGCTAGGGTTGGGTTGATTTGGGGAAGGAGTCCAAACTGCGAAGTCATCGGTCTCATCAGATTAGGGAAGGATGGGGAAGAAAGTCGGCAGTGCCCTTTCAAAGGAAACGTCCCGGCATTTGCCTGCAGCGATTTAGGGATATCACGGAAAACCTAAATCAGGATGGCCGGACGTGGGATTGAACCGTGTCCCCCCCCCCCCCTCCCCCGAATGCGAGTCCAGTGTGCTAACCACTGCTCCACCTCGCTCGGTTCTCTATTCTTGCTCTCCCCACTAACCAGCAGTCCTTTCGAGATGCCACATGCTGCGAAAAATGAGTGAGACAAAGAGGAACAATAACAACGACAACACCTTGAGCAACATTCTATGTATAGTCAAAGACGCCACAAACACGACGTCTGTGCATGTATAGAAAAGACCATGGACACGTTTCGTAGGCGGAGATCTGTTTTCTACGGCCACATTATTTGTAGGAGTAGTAGACGCTTGAGCAGTGTAATGTTCCATACTTTTTGGAGAAGAAAATCAAAGAGGCGTGGTTCATAGACGAAGTGGGATAACGCAGGATATCCGGAAAGGCATTCTCAAGAGAAAACTCAAAGAGCACTTTTGTTTGCAAGAAAAGCCAAAACTGAAATCTGGCAAAATAATCTTTTTAAATTCACATATTCTTAGACTTCATTCTTATATCAGTTCTTATATTAATTCTTATATTTATCCTTCAGGAACATTTGGTGCAGTCCCTTGTACTATACTGACGGGAGAAATATTCAAAACATGGAAATTCCGAACACCACGAGCATTGCGCGAAGAAAGGTTTTCTATGTGACATTTTTTCGTGTTTATCACACTCCGGAAAGAAACGTTAACATTGCTGAAGATTTCACGTATTGACAACAATTTCGCGGCATACCTCGCGTAAGGGATCACTTTTCTTTAAATTGGCATAAGGGATCTCTTTTCTTTAAATTGGCTCTCGCAATGGATTATTAGTCAAAATACACTACAGGAATTACGCCGAAAACAATTGTAAATAACTTTCTCATTCTTTCATTGCTTGCTTTAAATTTATACGGCAGACATACAGTTAGTAGCCGAATAAGAACAACACTATTTCAATAGAAATTGGACGGACATGGGTAGATAAATGAAAAACAAAAATAAAAGTAATAATCGGGTTTCGAACACTGGGCGCAAAAGAATGAAGCCGCAACGCTACCCACTATGCCACCGCTTCGACTGAACTGTTTACTCGCTGAATGATAAAGTACCTCGAAAAGTTAGACTGCCTTTTTATCAGACAGGGTCGAGTGTTTACGTGTAAGCCGAGACAGGTGTTCACTTATTTTGATCTCTTTCATTGGGAAATTGAGTTATGACACTAGCGGTGTTCTTCTCGTAAGTTTACGTTACTCGTTACTTTCGTTACTGGAAGTCTTTACTGATGTAGCAGTTACACATCAACTTTCTTTTGCTAACTGTTCGTCAGTGTGTCTTTTGTGTGGAAACTGTTGCCTGAACAGATTTTTCTCTTCTACATTTTAGTGAGCAGTCGCTTGTGCTTTACTTGAATTAACGGTAACAAGCTCGAACTGCAAAAGCTGAGTTCGTAGTCGTGTCAAAATAATTCCAAATTTAATCGCCACGCCAACGTTTCACAAAGGCCACTACAGCCACACACGGCAATTCTGCCGCACCACGGCCGGCCTCTGCCGTGTCAAGACAAAGGCACGGCGACATACCTACGGCTGCAGCTGTCCTACGCACTGAAGAGAAAGGTCGGACACTCAGAAGGAACCTCTTGAGTGAGAGGTCGCAAAAGGCCAATGATGTTTACAGCATTACGGGGCCCACGCATTGTCTACCATGCAACCATAATATTGGCTGCTAGTGGCAACAGGGGTGGGACTGGAGGTATCCAATGGTGAGCACAGCTTGAGACTACGGGGCGTAGTTGAATTACTTAGTCGACGGGTAACTGACAATAGTGCTACAGCGCTAGTGGTGTTGGTACAAAGCAGAGCAATGGCAATGATAAACAAAGGAAACATTGCATTATACATGGCGTGTTTTTTAAGTAAGGTCCATTTAAACATAAGTACAAAAGAAGAGATTTTTCAAGGAAGTAAATTTATTTTCAGAAAGTATATACTTCACTCTATTTTTCGACATAGTTGCCAAGTTTGTTCAAACACGTATCATACCTCTCAACCAATTTTAAAATACCCTCTTCATCAAAAATTGCCTCCTGCTCCGATAACCGAGAGTTCACTGTAGTTTTCACGTCGTCGTTATCATTGTAACGGTTGCCACTGAGGTATTGTTTGAGGTGGAGGAACAGATGGTAATCGCTCGGCGCAAGATCAGGACTGTAGGGTGGGTGATCTAAAACTTCCCAGCCAAAACTGCCGAATAAATCGCGGGTCTGACATGCAGTGTGAGGTCTTGCATTGTCATGGAGAAGGACAATTCCCTCTGTCAGCATGCTGCGTCTTTTGGTTTGAATTGCTCTGCGTAGCTTTCTCAAGGTTTGGCAGTATGCTTCTGCATTGATAGTGGTTCCTCGTTGCATGAAGTCGACCAACAAAACACCATGCCTATCCCAAAACACCGACGCCATGATTTTGCACTGGGACAGAGTCTGTTTGGCCTTCACCTTTACAGGCGAGTGTGTATGTCTCCATTCCATGCTCTGTTGCTTCGATTTGGGCGTGATATGCGGAACCCATGTTTCGTCTCCAGTTATGATCTGACTCAAGAATCCGTCACCTCCTTCGTGATAACGAGTCAAGAACTTCATCGCACACTCAAATCTTTGGTTTTTGTGGTCTTCTATTAGGAGTTTCGGGACCGAACGGGAGCACGGTTTTCAAAACTTTAGGTGTTCAGAAACAATGTTGTAAAGCACTGATCTCGACACGTCAGGAAATTCGTTTGAGAGACCTGTTATTGTGAAGCGCCTGTTCTCACGAATCCTCGCTTCAGCTGAAGCCATCAAATCGTCTGTAATCAAAGAAGAGCCACCGGAGCGGTCCTCATCATGAACGTTGTCACGGCCATCTTTGAATTCTCGTACCCACATACGCACTTTGCTTTCATCATAACAGTATCACCGTATACCTCGCAAATCTGTCGATGAATTTCTGCAGTAGTCAGGTTCCTTGCTGACAAAAACCGTATCACTGACCGAACCTCACACGTGGCGGGTGAGTTGATAGTCTTAAACATTTTGAAAGCACGTAACAGAACTGTACAGGTTAGCTACAGAGCTGAAATTGAGCACAATTGTTCCCGAGGCATGCCAATACACGACGGACGCGCTCGTTGCGGTATGCGCGCGAACTACTAGTGTCTACAACAAAATGGACCTTACTTAAAAAAACACGCCTCGTATCTACAACAATAGCCGAAATTCACATTTCTTCAGAAAGGAACCAAAGGAGTTTCACAGAGTGAGAAATAAGTGGCAGATGAAATATTAGGGTTTCTGCAATATGAGTCAGTGGAAAGTGTGGCGTCGTATGCGCTCGTCTGGGCGGACAACGTAAGTGAAGAGTACAATGATAGCGATACGTGCTTTGTAAGTGAAAGTGTCGAGCCATGTAGTTCATCAGCCTTGTCTGACAGGGAGCCACAAATCCAGTCTCCAGTGACACGCAGTAAAGGACCCTCGTTATCCGAGGAGGGACTAAATGGCTCTGAGCACTATGGGACTCAACTGCTGAGGTCATTAGTCCCCTAGAACTTAGAACTAGTTAAACCTAACTAACCTAAGGACATCACAAAGATCCATGCCCGTAGCGGTCCTGCGGTTCCAGACTGCAGCGCCTTTAACCGCACGGCCACTTCGGCCGGCAGGAGGGACTACTAAACATAATTATGTACATGGAATATCATCCGCTGCACACAGAGATAGAAAAATATGAACGGATTTCGAGTAAGTCCGCATCGATACAGCCGTATAGAGCGTAAGAAAAACTGTGGGTATTCAAGGAAACACAAGGTGCACTTGTCACAAAAAAGTGTTTGCGCATTTCAAGGACGCTCGATACAACTTACACCATCCGTATGGTAGTAACCTGCTAAGTTAAGCACATCAAATTGCGCACGACATAGATTACTGTGATTTTTGTGGAGGCAGTGGATGGTTGCATCGCTGCAAACAGTGGTACAAAATTTGAAGATGCAAAATAACGAAATTTCAAACAAAGCGCCAACATGACGATGCATAGCAAACTGCGGAATCGGCCCGAAGATTTGTAGGTGAGCTAAACAAATTTATCCCATCTTTCAGTGAGGAATTTGTTTTCAACTCCGGCCAGTTTAGATTTGAAGGGGAAATGCATATGAAAGGAACCCTGGAAATTAAAGGTATCAAGATCAGTTAACATCAGTGCCTTAATGCATTTGTATACAATTATGCAGACTGTTAATCTGGATGGTAAATTAGCTAGAAAGTTATTTGTTGTGCTGCGAGAAGATGGACTTGCTGTGTCCCTTATGATCCTTTTGCTTGATCTAGTAATGGCATTAAGAACAAATTTACGTAACGGCAACCAAGAGTGGGAAAATGCACGTAACGTTACTACAACTGTGGTATGAGCACTGATTTTGACCAACAGCCGGTGAAAATAATTTTCTTTTGCTCCATTCATGGTCTGCGTATAAAAATCATACTCCCTTAGAGAGAACTGTCCCTCCTGAAAAGTGTGTGATATTACAGATCGTGTCATCTGGAACCACTCAACAAATTCAGCCTCTGGATGCTTGTTTTTCCGTGCCCATACTCGTAAAATATATCGCATTATCTGCAGTTACGCCTTAAAGGATAAGCTTCACGACAAACTGTTTCGAATTCGGTTGCATGCTTTATATTCCTTCAGTTCTCATTACCCTGTTACACCAATATGTTTGCACACGCATTCTTTAAAAGTGAATACCTAGCTGAACGTCCTTCATGGTTCATAGCTCCCAAGGAGTTCGCCTTCTATCTTGGTGGTGCAGACCTCTGTGATCACTATGACGCGCTATTTTGCATTTGGTGTTCACGGTGCGAATTAATGGTTTGTTTTGAACATTTCTTGAATGTCGATTATGTCCATTTTGTGAAGTGTAATGCCTACATCTCACAGAAGGTTCATCTCTGCACCTCCCGGACACTTAATTTTCCGTCGCCCTCCTGCTGTACATGATGAGTCATTGGCAGGTTTTACTTTTCCTGTCGTACTGTTAACATAACACTTTCGAACGAGCCTTACTAAAGATAGAACTAGCGACCTCACTCAATAGGTTCCTTGTAAATTTCATGGAACAAATCGAAATCTTAAGAAGTGTTCATTACCGTCCTCTCAATACTATTAATGAACGCGCTGACCTCTATAACAAAAATATTTTACTTAATTATGATATTATACAGTCACGATAAGGTGTGCAAGTAACGTAATATTTGTCCTTGTTTTCTAAATGTTCACGTTCTCTTCCCTGCTAATGTTGTGATGATTCCGTCTCCGTTCTGTTGTTACTTCCCGCTTTTCCAGCAATCACGTATCTGTTTCATACCGCGCCTGCGTTATGGGTTGTATGCGGCCTCAGTGCTCACAGCTGTAAGTATTTACCGTACTACTACATAGTTTTCTCGTTAGTGGTCCCGTTCGGGTGGCACGGGGAGAACGGTTTTTATGGAATTTATGAAAGTACTTCCGCACAATATGTGATTTCTCTTCCCGTCTTTATTGCATTTTACAGGTTTAGTGGTTCTGGTGACTCTCCGTGTCTTTTATCACTTTTTTAGATTTTTTAGGCCCCCATTCTATTCGTCGCTGGAATAGGAGGAGTTCTCAAGGAGAACGTACATTAAATGAGATTCAAAACTTTCTTCGCTACCTGTCTATGTTTGTTATTTTATCGGGCAAATCAAAAATGTGTTGCTACATATTGAAATCCTTTCTGAGCCACTGACAGCTTTAAAAATGGGTAATGATGGGCATGTTTCCCTCTAGTGTTGTAGGTATGGACGTCACTGTTCTTCTCAAATTGTGATGGATTATTTGTGACGAACTTCATTAGCGAAAATATGTATTGTGACGGCTCAGTCAAAATGGTTAGCACCTTAAAGAGGACCTACATGACGTTTGTGGGTTAACACCACATATTTTTACTGCTCCCTTTTGTGCAAACAGTACTTTCTTTCTAAGTGACGAGTTATCCCAGGAAATTATTCTGTACGACGCTACTGAGTGGAAATATGAGAAATATGTCTGGAGGTTGACCCTTTTATTATCTTAGGTTAGCAATTATACAGAGAGCAGAAGTAGCTGAACTGGAGTATTCTTCCCTACTTACTGACTCCCGTTCATGTCCTACATCAATTGTCGGTCAATTTGTTATACAGAACTGATTCTGCGTGTTTTTTTTTTTTTCTTCAGAATTTAGGGGGAGTACATTTTCAGAGAAACACTTAATAATTCTTGGGAAGTTACCATTTATTAACTCTTCTGGCACTTGCTTCTAATGGGATTTATTATACCACTAGTATGGTCTACTAGAAGTACCAGATCTGCGCTGGCCGATGTGGCCGAGCGGTTCTAGGCTCTTCAGTCTGGAACCGCGCGACCGCTACGGGCGCAGGTTCGAATCCTGCCTCGGGCATGGATGTGAGTGATGTCCCTAGGTTAGTTAGGTTTAAGTAGTTCTAAGTACTAGGGGACTGATGATCTCAGATGTTATGTCTCATAGTGCTCAGAGCCATTTGAACCAAATCTGCTTTTTGAATGTTAAGTGGAAGGTCACTCACAAATACAAGGAATAGGAGTGGACCCAGAATTGAAACCTGTGAGACTCCCGTTGTGATTTTAACCCAGTGACTAAACTTTGCTACCTTTCCGACAGCAGAATCTTTTACAGTCTATTTGTCAAGTATGATCCACATTAGCTGTGTGCAAAGTCATCAGTTCTAAAAAAGTTGAGTTTTTCTAAGAAAATAGGCATATTGTCAAGATCTACAAAATTGAAGGCCTTGTAGAGATGACAAAAATACCCGCTGATGACCTGGACATTGAGCGCCCATAAGCCTGCCCCCCAACAAAAATACCAACTGGTGATAATTTGTTATTTAAGGCTTGTACTATCTGATAAGTGAATGTGTAACTCGTGTTCTCAGTCTATAACAGTATTGTTCAATATCTAATTTATAAAAAGCTTTTGTCTATAAAATTGATCATAATATAACTGTCATATGCAAAGTCTATATGGAAAGTGTCAAATATGTAATGTTCGAGTGCTTTGCTAATGTAATTTGTAACTCATGTAAAGAAATATGTGAAACAACATTTTGTCATGGATTAATGAAATCAAAATATTCATATATGTAATTTTATATATATATATGTGCTAGTTGTTATTTGTATAAAATAGTACACGCTCAGGGACAATGTGTAGAATACATGTTATGTAAAAGATGGAGTGCTTTTGTACTATACGGAAGTTACTTGGGAAGCATAGAAAGGTGACTTGTGCTTTTGGCGCGCTACCTGTGGAGCGAATGGGAACGAGAGGACATAGTGAGTAGGCAAGACTTGGACTTAGCAGCCGATGCCTTGCCAGGAAACGGTTGCACAATAGCCTCGGATAGCGACTGCTGAATTATTACGGCTTTAGTACAGATTATTGGGCTGTATTACGGACAGCAAAACGACGCTAAGAAGAATTAATTAGTCCATATTTCAAGAAACTAGTATGCCGCCGTTACTATTCGCCACACCCATCGCCTACAGCCAACAGGTTACAAACTGTATAATTAGAACTGTAGAAGACTGAATCATTAATTCAAAATTAACTTTTTTGAATAATTATTGTGTTAAACATAAAATTTTGTTCATCCTATTGTTTTATTGGTTGGGTGGTTTAGAGGAGCTAACCGAACAGCGAGGTCATCGGTCCCATCGGATTAGGAAAGAATGGGGAAGGAAGTCGGCCGTGCCCTTTTATGTTATTACTAATCATTCACCTACATAGGGTTCTTTCCTTGTGTTTGCTTATTCCGAGTAAACCTGTAATGGAAACAATTGAAGTGCTTTAGTCAGTATCTACAAGCACTAATTTTCATCTTTGAGTCAATGTCTGAAAGTAATATTTTGCGTAAGCACTGGAACAGATGTTTCCACACAAATTTAACGATTTTAAAATTCATATTTTTTATGGCAATAAGTGAAAGTGAGTAAATAAGTTTTGCTAAAAAGACGAAGTTTTGCAAATTAAAATTTTGAGTAAAGTAAATATAAAATTCCAACACTTATACACTCCTGGAAATGGAAAAAAGAACACATTGACACCGGTGTGTCAGACCCACCATACTTGCTCCGGACACTGCGAGAGGGCTGTACAAGCAATGATCACACGCACGGCACAGCGGACACACCAGGAACCGCGGTGTTGGCCGTCGAATGGCGCTACCTGCGCAGCATTTGTGCACCGCCGCCGTCAGTGTCAGCCAGTTTGCCGTGGCATACGGAGCTCCATCGCAGTCTTTAACACTGGTAGCATGCCGCGACAGCGTGGACGTGAACCGTATGTGCAGTTGACGGACTTTGAGCGAGGGCGTATAGTGGGCATGCGGGAGGCCGGGTGGACGTACCGCCGAATTGCTCAACACGTGGGGCGTGAGGTCTCCACAGTACATCGATGTTGTCGCCAGTGGTCGGCAGAAGGTGCACGTGCCCGTCGACCTGGGACCGGACCGCAGCGAAGCACGGATGCACGCCAAGACCGTAGGATCCTACGCAGTACCGTAGGGGACCGCACCGCCACTTCCCAGCAAATTAGGGACACTGTTGCTCCTGGGGTATCTGCGAGGACCATTCGCAACCGTCTCCATGAAGCTGGGCTACGGTCCCGCACACCGTTAGGCCGTCTTCCGTTGACGCCCCAACATCGTGCAGCCCGCCTCCAGTGGTGTCGCGACAGGCGTGAATGGAGGGACGAATGGAGACGTGTCGTCTTCAGCGATGAGAGTCGCTTCTGCCTTGGTGCCAATGATGGTCGTATGCGTGTTTGGCGCCGTGCAGGTGAGCGCCACAATCAAGACTGCATACGACCGAGGCACACAGGGCCAACACCCGGCATCATGGTGTGGGGAGCGATCTCCTACACTGGCCGTACACCACTGGTGATCGTCGAGGGGACACTGAATAGTGCACGGTACATCCAAACCGTCATCGAACCCATCGTTCTACCATTCCTAGACCGGCAAGGGAACTTGCTGTTCCAACAGGACAATGCACGTCCGCATGTATCGCGTGCCACCCAACGTGCTCTAGAAGGTGTAAGTCAACTACCCTGGCCAGCAAGTCCTCCGGATCTGTCCCCCATTGAGCATGTTTGGGACTGGATGAAGCGTCGTCTCACGCGGTCTGCACGTCCAGCACGAACGCTGGTCCAACTGAGGCGCCAGGTGGAAATGGCATGGCAAGCCGTTCCACAGGACTACATCCAGCATCTCTACGATCGTCTCCATGGGAGAATAGCAGCCTGCATTGCTGCGAAAGGTGGATATACACTGTACTAGTGCCGACATTGTGCATGCTCTGTTGCCAGTGTCTATGTGCCTGTGGTTCTGTCAGTGTGATCATGTAATGTATCTGACCCCAGGAATGTGTCAATAAAGTTTCCCCTTCCGGGGACAATGAATTCACGGTGTTCTTATTTCAATTTCCAGGAGTGTAAATGAAATTCTGAAAAGTTCAAGGAGTATATATATAAGAAAGTAAGTTGCTTATTTGGCTCAGTAACACTGAAGTAGGGTTGCATAAAAATACTGAATAACAGTATAGTATGACCACACCATACCTTTCGCTTTTGACAGGTCAGTTGTTAAGAGAAAGATATAAACAAAGCGTCTTAATAAATTAAAATGTTTGTATTGTGCTATTAGAATATGTAAGTATTTAATTTGTGGTTATACAAAATGCACACATTGAAGTACCTCCTAGCTAAAAAGATTAATTTTTTAAATTTTTTTTTATTTTTATTTTTTTTTTGTACATTGTGATTAGGGTAAGATCTTGTAGCACCAAACTACAGAGGTCATCTGTCCCTAAGCGTACACAGTATTTAATCTACCTTACCACACACACACACACACACACACACACACACACACACACACACACCTCCAACGAGGGGAGCCGCGCGAACCGTGATAAGGCCCCCTAGACCGCACGGCTACACCGCGCGGCCCATAGCGATTAAAAATTCATGGCCTTTCTACATCAAAACTATATATGTGTGTGGGTAGTAGCTAAAATATTCCTTCGTATTTCTCAGAACAGTATGTTGAAAAGTTAGGCTATTTTCGTTTTTGAAGCTATGTTAGGGAAGAATAAGAAAGTAGGCCAGATTTGTTCTGCTTTTCTGAAGCAACCATTTCTAGGCCTTGATAGGCTGCCGACCGTATATTCATTAGAAAAAACAACTTAATGAACTTCCTACATTGTTATCCCATGTTTCCTGTGTTTCTTTCTAACAATCAGAAAACTCTTGAGAATGATACTAATAGTCTGATTTCCATATCCATGAGAGCATGACGCTCAAATCCTGTGAAAAGGGTAACATTATCGACAGTTGTGGAAAGTAGGCATGTTTGTGACGTGTATACTGTATGCACAAGTCCCCGTACAACATCGTTATACGTGGCTTTTCCGACGACAGGACTAGTTGCTCTCTTGGGGTATAATGTTACAAGTCGAGCAACCTTTCTGGAATCCGAACTGTGACATTGTTGTTTCCACTGAAGTGAAGAGCTCTCTCATTGTCTTGTAACATAGTATTTTCATTATTATAGTTTACACCAAGTGATGGAACTTTAAGTGTAAGTGTTTCGGCACCGGTCGTGCGTGGAGCAACTGTTTCGCGGTTTCTCCATATAACAAAGCAACACGGGAAGCTGGAGAAGATGTCAGCGACGGGTAGGGTGACGCGAGAACGCAGATGCCACAACGTGCAGCGGCCGTGCAGCCGGCAGCCGGCAGACAGTGGCCACGCCCCAGCTAGCAGGCAGCAGGGAGTGGAATGTGCGCCGTCCCACGGCCCGCGTTCTGCACTCTGCACTACACGGCGGGGCGGTCACGGTCGCGGCGCCGACTGCCGACTGCAATGCGTCATATGCAGCCGGCCGAGGAGAAAGTCGACGCTTGTCGGTGTGACGCGACGGTCACTTTACTCTCCCCTTATCAGAAATCTCAGCATTGTTGTAATATTCTCTATTGTAGTGTTGGGCAGTTGGATGTGAACAGCGCGTAGCGTTGCGCAGTTGGAGGTGAGCTGCCAGCAGTGGTGGATGTGGGGAGAGAGATGGCGGAGTTTAGAGAGCGGATGATCTGGACGTGTGTCCATCAGAGACAGTAAATTTGTAAGACTGGATCTCATGGACTTACATATATAATGACTTTTGAACACTATTAAGGTAAATACATTGTTTGTTCCATTGAGTCTAACTTTTGAAGCTGTTGCTGTGTTTGTCTCTGATTTTGTTCCATCGTGTCTAATTGTTGCTGTGTTTGTCTCTGATTTTGTTCCATTGTGTCCAACTGTAGCTGTGTTTGTCTCTGATTTTGTTTCATTTGTTGCATTAATTACAATATTAATGTATTAGTGTCTGGAATCTGTTCCTCTATGCTTTTCGGCAGTGCATTTGCACCGGCAACATTCACATTTTGACAAGCAGAAAATGTGTCTTGACTTATTTGAGAAAACGGCGCGAACTCAAAACCTGAATCTACAGTATTTGCAAGATTTTGTCCTGTCATTTCGGATTCCTGAGACGAGCTGTTGCCCACCGATCGATCGATAATGCTTCCCTGTTGACTAATCGTTTCACTGTCTGCACCATTATGTATTGCCTGGCCCATTTCCCTACGCACAGTTACCAAATTACTATTCTGAATATTTGTTAATTCATTACACGGTGGCGCTAACACACTACTCTCGTCTTCACTGTCATTTCTCAACTTACTATGCAGCCTAGTGTTACGTTTTTCACACGCCATAATTGTCACAATATTTCACACGATAACACAGAAAAGCACAATTTGAAGAGCAAAAAGAGAAATCACTTTAAAATAGAACTGAAAATAATATTCAATTAATTGGAAGCGTGGCTGCGAAATATTTGGTGCAAATCTACATGCATGCTACAACTGTTTTACACTACAACAATGAAAAATTACAACTACAAAGAAAATTCTCTCTACAATTACGCGCTAGCAATAAACAATAACTACACTAATTACTCAAACTACAACAAAAAATCTGAACATTCCAGTGAGGTATCCTCGGCTAAGGGTCGACATATGAAATGTCCCCTTAGAAAAATTTATGAATTACTGTGCTGGTAAACCTCTTACGTTATTTGATTTTCAAACAGCTGAGCAGAACTGAACGTACTCAGACATTACTCTCTTTACTTATTCTGATCAACACTAAACTGACACACAATATTTTTAGCGCAACGCAATCTGACTTTCAATAATCCCTACAAAAGAATGGCCCTGACTGACAATAACCTATACCTTTCATGAATCACTTACCTCACAAAAATCTTTGTTACTCGAACTACTGCAATACAGCGAGCGCCAATACTGCCACCTAAATAAAAGATTCTAACTACTGAAGGCACTAACTACTTAGCAAATGAAAGATTTTGATAGGGAACAAACAATGTATTTACCTTAATAGCGTTCAAAAGTCATTATTTATATATATACACACATCAGTTCATGACATCCAGTCTTACAAATTTACTGTCTCTGATGGACACACGTCCGGATCATCCGCTCTCAAAACTCCGCCATCCCTCTCCCCACATCCACCACTACTGGCTGCTCACCCCCAACTGCGTAACGCTATGGGCTGTTCACATCCAACTGCCCAACACTACAATAGCGAATATTACAACAATGCCAACCAGCCACAGACTGCACACAGCACTGCCAGTGATTTTCATACAGAGCGGTACGTGGCGTTACGAACATAAAAACCTAAACAGCCTACTTACAAGATCAAGACATGTATACAGTACCTAAGTTCAAAGGGATGTAGGTTGTAGGAGTCATGTGGATTCAAATGGTTCAAATGGCTCTGAGCACTATGGGACTTAACATCTTAGGTCATCAGTCCCCTAGAACATAGAACTACTTAAACCTAACTAACCGAAGGACACCACACACATCCATGCCCGAGGCAGGATTCGAACCTGCGACCGTAGCAGTCCCGCGGTTCCGGACTGCAGCGCCTAGAACCGCAGGCCACCGCGGCCGGCAGTCATGTGGAGATGAAGAGGTTTGCACAGGATAGACTAGCGGGAAGAGCTGCATCAAACAAGTCCTCGGCCTGAAGACCACAACAACGTTATGATCTTTGTCTGTTAATTACGTGAAAGGTGTTTCGTGCACAACACAAGGGCTACGCCCAACGCTCCGCTCCGCTGAAACCTATATAAGGCAGGTAGAAAGGCTCCGGTCACAGCATATACTCGGGTCCTGCTGTGACTATAGCAGGTAGAATGTTGGGTTTAAAATAACCAGAGTAGTTAGGAGCGGCCTTGGAAAGAAGTCACAGAAAATCGTTGAGCCACTTAGCACTTCCGACTGTTATATCAGTAGCCTTAGATCATAGGGCTGTGCACAAAAACATACAGAAGGTTTACAGTTCAATGGCCTAGTCAAAGAGTGTATGTTTGTGAACAGATGCCAGTGGCACTCCTACCCGAAACGCTAAATTCCGTGGCGACTTGCTATAGCTTCGTGGACTTCTTTGGAATTTCTGTCCAATGCCGTTTCTAACTCTTCGAGTTCGGCCTGAAACGGTACTCCTTTGTTATAATCCGAGGAACGAGTTTGAGTTGTGCGGTTCACGATATTGGTTCCTGAGCAAGACACTTTCACTGAAAGAAACAGTATATTGCCACACTGTTCCCTTGGCGAGTGAAGTATTCTTAACCACCAGCCTCGCGAATACGGCCGTGCTTCAGAATCCCAACAATTTGTTTAAAGCGACGTGGCTCCAGTCAGAGCCACAGTAGGTTACACGAGAGGCAATGTTTCTGCGCAACGGTAGGCGTTCGCTCCCATTTATAGCGGCGCTTACTGCCTAGTTAACATTCGTCGCGAGCAATGTGAACCGAAGCCAGGCGTTGCCCGAAACGGTAAAAGCGACGCAGGAAAGTGCGGTGCGTGTCGCAAGGCGTCAGCACCTGCTGCTTGCGTCACAGGCGTCTCCTCAGGCGCCGGTCAACGTCCGTCTCAGGACCACCTGCCACGCGAGGCAGAGCCCACTGGCAATATGCTAATACCGCAGCACTGCTGTGCCACGAAATGAGGCTTGCAGAGAAACCATAACAGGTATGGCGCGGAAACGATTGCAGGTTCAGAGTACTAGTAGAGGAAGGTAGGATACTATCGAACACGCGAGCCCGATTCAAATTATAATAATTTCTGAAAACGTAAGTTAAAACTTAAAGATCTTATGTAACGGAAACAAGGGCAATACTACCATCATTCTGGAAGAAATTCAGTTCATGTTCTCCCTATGGCTATACCAAAATTAAAAGCTGAACGGTCAACTGGATCTGAGACACACAGACACACACTGTAACTGCGATAGCTTATGCCCTCCTTTAGGAGACCTTTTACAACAATTATTGCAGTCTCAGTTTCTCACATTCGCTGCCGTTTCGCTTTTGGTTCCCATTCACCTACTTTTACTGTAAATTGTTATGTGGCGCGATTCTTTCGTCAGTTTTAGCTGTTTTCCTAACTTCCCTTGAAATGGTTCAAATGGCTCTGAGGACTATGGGACTTCTGAGGTCATCAGTCCCGTACAACTTAGAACTACTTAAACGTAACCAACCTAAGGACATCACATACATCCATGCCCGAGGCAGGATTTGAACCTGCGACAGTAGCGGTCGCGCGGTTCCAGACTGTTGCGCCTAGAAGCGCTCGGTCACCCCGGCCGGCTGCCTTGAAGTCGTGATTGTTGCCGGACGGTATGGCCGAGTGGTTCTAGGTGCTACAGTCTGGAACCGCACCACCGCCCCGGTCGCAGGTTCGAATCCTCCCTCGGGCAGGGATGTGTGTGTTGTCCTTAGGTTAGTTAGGTTTAAGTAGTTCTAAGTTCTAGGGGACTGATGACCTTAGCAGTTAAGTCCTATAGTGGCCAGAGCCATTTGAACCATCGTGATCGTTAATTTGTTGCTCCTGGGACCGAAAACCAACTTCCATAACTCATATTTTAATCAGTTTTAATTTGTAATTAGTGAGATGCGTAAAAAAAGAAAGCACACTACTCAGAATTTTTCCACTGTGTTTAAAGTGTTATTAATGTTACCGAAGACAAGCAACAACCATTATTATTTTATAACTTACCTTCAGTTGTCAAACTCATTTGTAAAACTATTCCCAACCTTCGAAAAATGAGGTACTACGGTATTGCTACTTATGCAACCCTCGTGCCCTCTACCGGCGGCTACTAGTACTATCTGAAGTTCACCACTGGCAAGTAGCTACCGTATTATGTTTACCGGGTTCTAATACCACAGTTTCGTGTTCTTCCGCTTATCCGCCCTATTTTTCAGGTCTAAATCTGATTACCCGTAATTATTTAAGATTATTGATGGATCTTTCAGCATTCATTGCATTTGATGATTTCAAAATATGTGCCTTATGGATCGTTGGGACGTATGGCTTAATGTAATCCTTCCAAGTGAGTACTTTTCTATCTCTCTCATAGTAGTCACTATCAGTTCTTTCACTTAACGGCCTCGTAGATATGTTGTTGTAGCTTTTTCTTCAGAGTGCAATTCATTATCGCGAAAGCTGTTGTACCACGATTCCACAATAAACGAGGATTAGCAGCTACAAGTTAACACTAAAATTTCTTAGAAGATTTTTATCAAGAAAATCTGAATTTTTAAAAAACTTTCTAAGTGTTTTACTGGAATATTCTCCACACTAAACAATATGCCAATGCGTTACTTAACAGAATTATAAATCTCGATGTCATAACAATGTATGTTCATTGAATTTTTAATACATTTCTATCCATTGTTCCGAACGTGAAAGAGTGACTTGTGAAAAAGTCGTTTGTGTTGCCAAAATGTTGCAATTGTACCGTAAACGGTGAAAAACGTGAACTTTTACGTCAACACACCTAGTCTGTCAAAGAATCTGTCCACTTGGTTCTTGCTGGAACATATTGCTCGCTGCAAACTCGTGGATTCAACTGTCCATAGACTTCATATTTTGGAAGTTCGAAGGTTTCTAGACTATTTTTAGTATTCGAGGACAGTGACGTGAGCTTTGTATTGTTATTGGATGCGTCATATTTCATATTTGTTCGCTAAACATTTTTCAAACAGTAGTTTTCGATAGTCGATATGTTTACGCCACAGAGGTTCTGATTGCATGCAGTGTGATCTTTGGATGCTAGTAGTGTTGTCGTTGTAGTAATCATCCTAAACAAAGCTAATGTGAGAATCGGGTGTTGGCTGTGCTACAGAGCGGACTGAAATAGCTTGCACAGCACAGAGAGAAAGATAAAGATAAGAATGTATTCTGAAATGTGATTTGGTAAAGACAGAAGCTAAGATTTCTAGGTGAAGCTGTTCCTGCACTACTTGCCTGTGCGTAATTGTAAAGTGTTTGAACAATGGAGGGTTTTAATGGAATTTTTCTTTATTGGTTTGGGTAAGTTCGATTCATTGTTCAAACGTGATTAAATAAAGTTATAGTTTTACCGCTCGTTTACCAATTCGATAGCTAAATTCGTGGCCCAGTAATACTTGTTATGCAAGTATAATTTTTGTAAAGATCATTCTGATTGTTGAGAAATGACTATCTGTTTTCGTAATACAGCTTTTTGCAGGATAAATTACTTTCAGTCAATCAGGAAGTTCAAACTCCATCACCGTCCTATCACGAAATAATTTCATATTTTCTGTTTAGGTGCTTCAATGGTTCAAATGGCTCTGAGCACTATGGGACTTAACTTCTAAGGTCATCAGTCCCCTAGAACTTAGAACTACTTAAACCTAACTAACCTAAGGACATCACAAACATCCATGCCCGAGGCAGGAGTCGAACCTGCGACCGTAGCGGTCGCGCGGTTCCAGACTGTAGCGCCTTTAACCGCTTGGCCACCACGGCCGGCTTAGGTGCTTCACCGCGTTGCACAGAGCGGAACGCCGTTTCTTAAAAAGTGAAGCACAATCTGTTTAGAACAGTCCCATGTCCGTGCTCTGCACTGCGCAAGGTGTCTTCCTGTTTAGCTTACATGCTGCTGCCCTACATGTCTTACGTTCATCACATCGGGCAAAGCTTTGCTTTTGAAAATTCATTATCTGAGTCCGTTTACGTAAAGTTTATTTTAGATTCCATTTCATACCTAGACAGTTATTTTCACAGTGCAGTGTTATATTTGCTTGTGTATTATTCAGGAGTGAAATTTTGTTCAGTGAGATTGTGTACGTAAATTCAGAGGGTATTTGTATATTTTGGTGATCCATTCTTTCAAAGTTCAACCAGTAATTTCTCTAAATTTAATTCTGGTAGTTGTGTGTGTTGGAATTGCAAGTCATGTATGGCGACGTCACGCGCTGTAGCCCTGCTCACTCCCGCACACTATTTAGTTTCACAGGACAGCTTATTTAGTTTACTATTTCTGTTTTATAGTTACTTGGCAAAGTTAATTAAAAATTCAGTTTCACCATTATAGCTCTGACATACACGAGTATAAACAACAGCAATCCAATCCAGCTTCAGTTCACAAGATTAAACGTGGAAAAACAAACAATAGAAAAGGTACATAGTCTTTATTCGTTTTCATTTTTGTGTTATTTAGTGGATGCTCTATTTTCAGTTACTGCAATTTGTCACTAGATTTAAGAACTCATCCTTACTCAACGGCATAAGATGGGCATCTAAATTTTTAAGATGACTGTACGATACTGTTTCCTATCCATCACTGAATGTTCTCGAAAAGAAAAATTATTTCCAAAAACAGGTTTCAGTGTCACCTCTTTTGTTTTCTCGTAAAACTTTATCACCTAATTTACATGTTAGAACTGAATATATCTCACTCGCTTCATTGACTGTCGTTTCAAAAAGTCTGACTTTTACAACAGCTTAGTTTATCTTATTTTTGTCCCTTTTATTTACTGACTACTTCATACTTGCCTGTGCTGTGCAACTCGAAAACGCTTTGTACGGTTAAATCGCACGTACCATTGTGGTAGATTAACATTTTCGTTCTTTTTATCAGCTCTAGATAATGTCACAGACATGATACAGAGAATAACATCAGTTGTACCCAAAGATGCAATAAAAAGGTGACATTACTTACTTAGAAACAAAAAACAACTCTTGAAAGTTCGTGTGTACCGAATAACTCTCTCATAACGGATAACTTGTTGCCATGCCAAAACGCATAGTTATTGTGATTCAAAATTGCTTGAATAGTCGTGTTTCTCCATATTTCACACCGTGGTGGAACGACAGGATGCTGTCAACAGCGCTAGATTTAGGAGGAAGGAATGAAGACTGGGTTTAACGTACCGTCGACATCGAGGCCATTAGAGACGGAGCATAATCTCGGATTGTGTCAAGAATGAAGGAAATCGGTCGTACCTTTTCAGAAGAAACATCCCGGCATTTGCCTGGAGTAATTTAGGATAATCACGGAAAACTTTAATCTGGATTGTCGAACTGGGGTAAGAACCATCGTCGTCCTGAATGCGAGTCCAGTGCGTAACCATGCGCTACCTCGCGCTCGGTTAGAGTTTAAAATAGCTCTTGTCTGATACAGTCTGCTCTCCGATACTGCCCAACTTTCTCCTAAGGTTGTGCATGGATCGCTGGCTCAGCAGCTATCGGATTTTACATTCAGACTTACATTTGTTCTTGCTGCCATTGCGTTACGATAGGCGGCAACAATGTTTCGGATCAGAGCCTGACTGGCACAGTCAGAAAATTTTTACAAAATTCCCAAGAATCTATGACTATGGTCAACTGTCGTATAAGTAACAGGTAAACACCTGATGCTGGCAGCAATCTGCCAAATGAATACTGAAAAATAAGTACTGGAAAATAAACATTACCGAAGTTAGAAAATTATATACATACTATAAATTTAAGTGCCCCGCTGCATTTTTCTATTTGTATGTGAATGCTATTCTCAGCATCTGCTGTACAGATTTTGCTACAATGTTCACTAATAGACTGATTCAGAAGTCATTGGGCCATAGATAGTGCTACCGGTGCAGAGACGAGGCGAATGCAAATATTTTATAATCAGAGTTTTGCGTTTCAATCTTCTAGCGAATCTAGGTTATTTTAGTTTCTTACTGCTTCTTCCAGCTCTGGCAGTTAATGACTTGCGTATTGCCCGCATCTCGTGGTCGTGCGGTAGCGTTCTCGCTTCCCAAGCCCGGGTTCGATTCCCGGCGGGGTCAGGGATTTTCTCTGCCTCGTGATGGCTGGGTGTTGTGTGCTGTCCTTAGGTTAGTTAGGTTTAAGTAGTTCTAAGTTCTAGGGGACTGATGACCATAGACGTTAAGTCCCATAGTGCTCAGAGCCATTTGAACCATTTTTTTGACTTGCGTATTGGATAATACCATGTGGCACTGTGGCTCAGAGCCCACGCTGAACTACAGCCACCGCCGCAAACATTGACCGGATATGGTAATGTTCGGCTACTTGGAGACCATTTGCAGCCAAACAACGATACAATTTTTATGCTTGTCAATTCGTGATTGGTTTGAAGAACATTCTGGACAGCTCGAGCCAGTCAGATCCCCCGACATGAATCGATCGAACATTTATGAGATATAATCTAGAGCCGGCCGAAGTGGCCGTGTGGTTCTAGGCGCTGCAGTCTGGAACCGCGAGACCGCTACGGTCGCAGGTTCGAATCCTGCCTCGGGCATGGATGTGTGTGGTGTACTTAGGTTAGTTAGGTTTAACTAGTTCTACGTTCTAGTGGACTAATGACCTCAGAAGTTGAGTCCCATAGTGCTCAGAGCCATTTGTACCATTTTTATAATCTAGAGCTTCGTTCGTGCACAAAATCCTGCACCTGCAACGCCTTCGCAATTGTGGACGGCTATAGAGGCAGAACGGATCAATATTTCTGCAGGGAATTTCGAACGACTGCTTGAGTAGATGTCGGGTTGCTGCACTACGATGGGCAAAAGGGGGTCGGACATGATATTAGGAGGCATTCCATGACTTTTATGTCCCCTAAGTACATGTTCTTTGCCATTTGGCACGCCACACACAGCGAGCTTCAGTCACCGATTACTCTCTGCATCAGTGTTGTAAGTAATGGAACAAATTCTACTACCTAATCTACACTTCTTAATAGCTTATATAACAACATTGTATTACAGACAGAGAGCACTGGGTAGCTACGTAATTTTAATGAGTAAGGTTATTTGCTATTTGTTCAGGCAGAACTTCAACCGTCAATTCCGATACTGTTTACATTACTTTACGAGATTTGCCTTCTCTACGTTCGACGTGCTGCAAAGTCTTATCTCTACACATACTGTGAAATCAGAAAGCTTTTTCATTATAAATTTTCAATGTCGTGTAAGTCACCACTCAGACGACTCATCGACTACATGTAATCTGTTTATGTGACTCGTGCTTTTCTGTTTCCCTTTTATTGAACGTGAAAGATCTCCAGCGTTTGCAAAAATCGACCATCACGTTCATGATTTACGTAACTGTCGTCGATTTTAGCATTCAATCACGCCCAGGCGCGGCTCGTAATTAAAGGCTCTGAGGCGGAGCCGCCCCAAAATATATGTTAAAGTAAATTTCGCAAGAACGTATTATATAATTTAAATTATCAGGACGAATTTCGCATATTTCCCATTCCGATTAAAATAACGACGGTCAACGTTTTTGGAACTGTTGTATCGATAGATGTTTTCCGAACGGTTAGTAGTGTTTAGGCTGCGCCTTGGAACGTCCGTAAGCTGCATGTAGTAGCGGTTTGGGGGCGTGGCTTCTACATAGTACTGCTCTTTATGGGCGACCCGAAGGCTCAGAGCTTGCAGCCTAAGGGTGTCATACCAACCACCACACATTTTTCAGGTTCCACTATCTGTGTAATAAAGGAATGTAGAGTGGCCGAAACTTTGCTATCCAATCTCTGTCTCTGCACATCTCTACTACGGTTCGACGCGTCATTAATCGACATTTAGTATTGTTGTTTTGATAATGTTTTACATACTTGTTTTGTTTCTGCTATTGGCTATTTTATCCACATTTATAATAAGTTTGCAAATATCCCGCCAGAGTGCACTAGACTACAGTAACATACCAGTACTGCCATCTAGCGAGAGTTTGATAAGTGGTTAGAGGACAAAGCGCGCGAAATTTGTCCCGTTACTTTACTTTCCTTGCTTGCTGATGCTGACTGCTTTTGTTGATACCGTGTGATATTAGCAAGTTTCTTTTTCGGAGTATATTTTTCAGGATTTTTGTGAGTTTTACTTGCTGGTGAATATCTGCGACATACCGCGAGTGTGAAACAAGCGCAATATGAATTCAGTGTGCAAATTAATACGTAAAAACTTGGAACACGGCCATAGGATGAAAGTGAAAGAACTTGGTGCTTCCAGACCCGCATTAAAGATCTCTCCGAAACGCGTCTTTTCATATGATTTGCTGCAAAGTGTCAGAAAATGTAATAATGACGTATAAAAATACTAACCAAAGATTTTAACTCGAAGTTAGCTTCTAATGATATTTAATACCTGATTATAGAAGATACAGTACGTAAAATTATGGGTAGAGAGTGATCTGCCCACCCCCTCCCCCTGAATTCTTAGTTGTTTACGTCAGACTAATCTGTAGCGTAACGCGAGGTCTATGTTGGCTCCGATCGAAAAAATGCCGCAGCCTTCCCCCGTATAGAAACCACGAGCCGCGCCTGATCACGCCTTAAAACACAATTTCCATTCCCATTTACGTCAGCCGTCTCTAATCCCGCTCTGTCTGACATTATGTCGGGGAGGAATGCTAGCAGACAGCAGTCTGAGAATGCTTTCATCGTTGTCGCCATTTCAGGCGAATAAGCTGCCGTGTTTATTGTGTTGTCACCACAGTTGTAAAATTTCCATTTTATCGAGGCCACTATCAATGCAGAAGTCTAACTTTTGTTTTTATTGGCAATGGTAGACTTCCAATAGGTGCCCCCGCAGACACGGAAGTAGGCTGTGTTTTCGTTGTCTTACAACGGAGCAGCAAGTAACGAATCCAGAGAGGCTGTCTTAATGGAAGAGCAATCTATTAGGCGGCTGCGGCCCTGCCCGGCCCGAATAGATCCAGCCACACCGGTTCTCCTTGGCCGAACGCCGGGGCGTCGCGCGCGCGGCGGGTCTGCCTGCCTCGCAGGCGATCAGACACCTGCTGTGAGGTCGCGGTGAAGGCAACTCGCCTTGTTTTCCACGATTACTATGAGGCATGTTATGCCTTGTGGCTACGATAATCTCCACTGAGGCAGGGTCCGCAGCTGCGATGAATTCTTCAAATGATTCAATGAGGCCTACGTCTGTCATTTTTCTTTATTGTTTGTACCGTAGTACAATTTCGATTAGATCTTTATCTGTATCTTTAAAAAAAATTCAACGACGGCACGTAATACCATATACGTCTCTGTAGCGCCAATCATTATTGCCCCTAAGAGGGCATGTGTCGTCACAGGTTTTGAAATAACATATATTTCAAGTCCCATCAAATTCAACATACAGGTTAATGTCGGCATGTGACGAACACATCCGTCTACAGTTATTGTACGCATTCTGAATATAATTGTTCTCCTTTGACGCAAATGATCTGAGAATTCTCAGATGTCGCCTGAAATCGATTGTGAAAGTAAAAGTAAGCCCATCTTTGTACTACATTACTTAGATCCTAACCTTTATTAACATATTAGAGGTGCCCACAGTCTCAGACTGCGCTGGCAGAGCCAGAGACCGACAGAGACTCAGAGCTGTCTCGAATGGGCTAAGACTATGACGAAGTGAGAAGTTCACAAGAACCCAGTCACCGTCATCGTTATCGTCGGAATCACTTGAAGACACTGACACCTTGCGTTTTTTTACAGATGCCACTGCCATTCGAATGGTCCTCATAACCACACAAACATTGACTCACAATTCGTTCGGGTGTTCGTTCTTACTAGGAACATCTGAATAATCACCTTCAAAATCCTCCGAAAGTGAGATTCGTACATTTCCTTCTGTTTTCTGGAAACGGTCATCTCTAAAAGCCGAGGTAACGTCACGACGACGAAGACTGTAACCATATGAAACATCAAAATTCTAAATAAGCAGAAACTGCATGAAGGCAATCAAGTATGATACATTGACTGTAAAACATTGCCACTGGAATAAATTGAAATTTATAATTTCTGTGATAGATATTTGTAAAGCTTTCTTTTCCCTGATGGAGAGAACAGAAGCTTGTATCATTTTCATCGACTCGTGTTGGTATACAATCCACGCCTCTACTTTGTAAATGCCTATCGCGGAAAAAATGAAGGTCCAACCTTTTGCTGTCTGAGTAATTGTTCTCCTCCTTGTTTTTGTTGTTCGATAAGCTACACTGAAGTTAGACCCTAAATACTAAATTACTTGAATAATCATTGAAATATATAAACATAGCCGTGTCTATCATTACACTACCATTACCTATCCGAATTCTCCTCATGCAAATAATATTAATTGAACTTGGTTCAAATGGCTCTGAGCACTATGGGACTTAACATCTATGGTCATCAGTCCCCTAGAACTTAGAACTACTTAAACCTAACTAAGCTAAGGACATCACAAAACACCCAGCCATCACGAGGCAGAGAAAATCCCTGACCCCGCCGGGAATCAAACCCGGGAACCCGGGCGTGGGAAGCGAAAGCGCTACCGCACGACCACGAGATGCGGGCTTAATTGAACTTCTATATTTTTATTTCAGACCTAAAATATGAGAGACTGGCGACAAACTGTTGGACGCCGAGCGATCGAACGCTAATCGCGTCCTCTCGTTGCTTATTTCTCTAAATGAAACTAAAGCGTCCCTGAGGTATTTCGTACCGGTCAAATGGCTCTGAGCGCTATGGGACTTCTGTGGTCATCAGTCCCAGAGAACTTAGAACTACTTAAACCTAACTAACCTAAGGAAATCACACACGTCCATGCCTGAGGCAGGATTCGAGCCTGCGACCGTAGCGGTCGCGCGGTTCCAGACTGTAGCGCCCTGATCCGCTCGGCCACCCGGCCGGCCCCGTACCGGTCAGTTTTCAGTACCTTACGTGATATTTTTAGAAGAATTGTAGTAGGTTGATCGGTCACCCGCTGTCTAACAAACGCCTTAATCACTTTGCTCACTGGTCTGATACGAAAGCAGAGGAAGAGAGCACCTTTGAGGTAAAAATTATTAAATGAAAGTTAACTACCTCTTCAGCACTTAACTGGAAGGTCTATTATATTGTAGTTCTGCCTCCTATGTTCAATGAAGCCTGATTTACCAAAAAAGACACAGAATCTTTGAAAAAAAAATGCTCATCTACTACTGGTGTGAACACCTAAGCAGACGAAGTGGTTCAAATATCTCACAGCAGATGGCACTACAGATAGCGTATAGAACACACGATCTATATCGAGATCCGTCCGTAACGGATGAAACAGGAATAAAATCGGGGTCCGTCCTCAATATGTTTACACCACTCGATACCGCCTACACAAAAGAACAAGTTTTGTCGTTGAAAAATGGTTTAACAATTTTGGGACGACTTTAGAATTACTCCTCGTGAAATGATAAACAGAAAATAAAAACAAAGAAATAATATAATGGAATGATACACATAAGTACCGTTACCTAAGGGGTATACACAGACACCTTTTACATAGATCGGTTAACAACAAAATTAAACGCCGTCCGGCGCCTTTGTGTGAGATTACCGTTAAATTTGTTGCTTCTGTCTGCTCTTTATATACCTTTTTTTGGGGGGGGGGGGGGAGGACCAATCGGTTATTTTTCGTGTAGAAGTCCCTTATGTAGGCTCCTGGAGGCAGAACAAATGTCTGCTAACAGCGACCCAAAAATCACCAAATTTACAACATGGCATGTCCACGCGGTGACGCAAGTAGCTGGGCCGAGTTCTTGCCTCTGCTAATACGCCTCTTCAGGGCACGTACCTCGTTACCGAAGCGGTCTTTTAAGGCGGGAAACATGAACGTACCCTGCAGGGCAAACAGGTTTTTCCGTGTCATTATCTTCGTCAGTGGAGCATTCCACACCTTGTCTGCGAACCTTCAGAAGCCCACCGCCCCTCAACCCCACCATTTCGTCTGAGCGCGGCGTAATTGGAGTGCCAATCATACCAGGCCATAATTTGGGTATTTCCACATTTGCCTTCTTCACAGCAATTACCAATGAGTATACTGCACTGCAATTTAGTATTAAATGCGCTCCTCACTGCCTTTGGCATCGGCAAACACGCGCTTGATAGTCCGAACATGATGCACCATTCAGTGTTCTATTTAAATCTTAGTATGTTGTTACAAAAGACTTTCCGATCCAACTGGACACCAAACCATGGAAATTATCTAATAGTCAGTGTCTCATATGATATAGTGGCTCGGAAATTTTTATATAAACGCCTTCTTTCATTTTGGATTTTGGTCTGCGTAACTTTTACTCTAAACTCAAAGGTGATTGTGCGGTTGAATTGCTATATGACAGTCATACATTTGCACTGAGCAGGCCAGCGTGGGGTGTGTGATGGAGGGCTTACTACTCTATCAGGTTTCGGGATTGCAGCCGTATCATGTTGACTTATTGCCACAGTATTTCGGCCAGGAACCGTTGAGCCATCTTCAGGTGTCCGTCACTGGAGACTGTTAGTTCACGGTGTGGGCTTCGTAGCAAAAATTGGCGCGGCGGCGCATGCGCTTAGGCGGCCGCCACAGGAGCGTCCTCTATCTAAATCCAAGCCCTTTGCAAATACTGTTCCATCTGTGTCGCGCAGGCGCATTCATAAAGGTGAAAATGCATATCCACACACTTTCGGAACACGCGCTTGCGGCGCTAAAAACAGTCGTCATACATCGCCAGACGTGTCATTACGAATAGAATGTTTTCCCCTAGAAGAAGTTAGAGAGATCAACAGGACTCAAGCTTTGTCCAGTTGAAAGTCACCGCCACGATTTATAAGATCTTGTCCTAGTCGTATTTCCACAGATTCTTTAATTATTTAATCCCAAAAGGATCTCGCCGGGGCCAAGATTTTTGTTATTGTTTACCATAACCTATTCCCATTCCACTCGTAACTGCTGCACGTAAAGAAAGACTGTCGGCTCTTCGCTGTGTACTTTCGAATTTAGCTGATTTTACCGCCGTGGAGATTAACTCGCGCAGGAAAGAGCGCTATCGGTAATTTGAGAATGGTGATCTTCGCATGACATAACGATGTGGCACTACAACACACCCCGCCTCATCATGTGTCACGACGCATGCGTGAGTGACCTCGCGAGGTCAAATAATTAATTAAAATCAGATTTATATTCCTAAGAAATATTGATACTGATAACACTTACGCGTTTTTCGTTTCTCAACATGAATTTTGTTTCGATGTCAGTGGTTTTACCTGCACGCTTCCCCGCCGCTCCCCACCCCCCTCCCTGCCTACACAAAGTAAAATCGGGGAGTAAAGAGACTACAGAACGGTATTCCGAAATCCGATCTATAACGTGTTCTTCGTAAGAGAACTTAATTTCTCCAAATGGGAGCGACAGCTCTAATTGCTGAAATCCTATAAGCTGCTACTTCTTCTTCTTCTTCTTCTTCTTCTTCTTCTAAGAAGCGCCTATATAAACGAAATGCTTTGCCTTGCATCGGTTGACGCCTAGACAAAACGGGAAACGTCCGAGGAATGAAGACATTATCTGTTTTCTGTGGCCCTGGGGTAGAACTTGGCCGCTACTTTTCTTAGCAGTTGGATGGAGGTATGTTTTTTTGACATCAGAGGTCCGGTCACTCCACGGTCGTAAAGCTCTGGAACATCGCCATCTTGGCCTATCCTCTCGGTTCAGGTATAAGCGGTTGCAGTAGAGAGCATGGTCGGAAAACGTCAACAATTATTGCATTAGGCTCCAGGCACTTGGGAATTAGTCTCGTTATAATTTTTCTCTCCATCACCTTCAATGGAGGTGCAATAAACTGCCACCATTTTAACGTGGCACGAGCAACTGTTTCGAACAGAATCGCTGCAGCATCCCACAGGATGCTGCAAGCCACCCTCGCATCGATATATGGCAAGAAGACAACAGAAGCGCGCCCCGACCGAACTCTCATGAACGCAACGATACCTCTGATCTTTCTGGTCTACCTCGAACGCTTTCTCCGCATCCTCCCCTTTCCCTCCCTCTCCAACAGCTCCCCTTTCCCTCCCACTCCAACAGCATCTGCATTGTAGCGGTTAAATTTAGCTTCTAAGGTGATGAAATGATGTCCGCCGCCCTGTAACAAATATTTGTTAGGTGATTTACTAACACTGTTTCCTTTCTATGGCAGTGTTTTGATAATGGTTATATGCACTCATCTCTTGGCTATCTACGACTGCCGAGAACAACCTTCGCAAAGATATAATGTGAAAGTTGCTGGTTCCAATATACGGATATTTTAATCGTAACCACTATCTTGGTGTGTCATAACACCTGTCAACGTCTTCAGATTCTTAATCAATCAGCTTAGGAGCCCTGCAAGTATGGACGAAATCGATTGCCTATGTGGTCAAGACGGACGTGTTACAAGGTGAACACAGTGCCCTTCAACTCTAATGGAATGACACTCTACCGATCTAAAAGATGTCAAAAATCATGAGACATTTCTCAGTAGAAGAAATGTGTTTCATAATATAGAAGATCGACAAGTGCTCATAGCTCGTAAGGTTCGCACTTTAGAGTCCATGTTTACTGGACTTTTTTCTTCTTTTCGTCCATACTGTGACTTCTGAGATGTCTACCCTACAATCTCAGTAACAGAAGGACCGGTACATGTGTTCCACTGTCAGAAGTGTAAAAACAACTTTCACTTACGAGTTTCGAGATGGTCGTTTTTGGACCAGGCTCTCTTACCTCAATTTTCCCTTCTCCTTCATCCCTGAAAGTTCGTTTCGTCATGGCGGAATTCCCATGTATACTGTAACGTTAAATAAGGATGGCAAGTCTCTCTTCTGCCATACCCCTTACCAATGCGCTGCAGTGATCCAACCACCTTCAAAGAACTGCGAGATCAGACCACTGCATTGCAAAACGAAAACGACAATGCGTTATTACACTGTCTCCTACAAGTTGACTCTATTTTGTCCACAAACGAATTAAAAAGGGAGAAGGATGCACAGAAAAAACATCACAAGTTTCACACGAACGCATGAAAGTTATTGTCTCATGTAAGACATCGCCAAGTCCGCCTCGTTGGTTTGGAACTCCACCTCCAGCTAGCTAATATCCCCGCTTGTGACACGAGACTTCCATCCACCTAGTAAATTCTCACTCCTCAAGTTGCTCCCTTTATCACAAAAACTGGAAAACAACGATACTAATCACCGAGCATCACTCACTCCCGACTTCACAAGCGCAACACAGGCCAACTCGCCTCCTACCCTCGACATGGTTGCCTGCTGTCTATCTCGCGAGCTACTAAACCTATCCACGAAAGTAACACGGAGACATTCCGGCCAGTCAGCCTCCAGGGCGTGAAGAAGACACTTCAACCGTACGTTTACAGCTAATACTCTTAGTATTTGCTGCAAGGTGCTTCTTCCTGTCACCCCCTCTGGTAAATTACTTTACCAAAGGGTATTGGGAGACGCTGGATATCTTAAGGAAATCACTCTATTTTGAAAACAGCTGTGTTAGTCCAGACCAGCACTATTTAGCTGGATTAAGGGAAAGCCAGCGAATTATCTCCAAGCTGAAGAAGACTCAACCATCCTCGTGAATCCGAAATGGTGAAATGGGGTTCTCAATGCTAATCACCACTAAGCGACGAGAGCGACCAGGAAATGATACGTTAAACCTGGTGATGGCAGCAAACTACCGAAACGCACCGTGGTCGAGTAAATATTACTGTTAAAAGTGAAGGAAATGAAGGCTACATTCGTTGTGCATGCAGCTTTAATACTTTGAGGCGTGCGTCTGTAACAATGACGTGTCCCCGGTAGTACTGGGACGGTCATACAGTGAGCTCCCCAGGCACCAGTATCCGGTGTGATAGCCATCGTACAGCTCTGCCGCATTGTCCTACTGCAGCCGCCGCCCTGCCCTACACGCCTGAGGGCTCTCCTGCGGGGAGACGCCCTCCGTCTTAATAGGCCCTTCCATGCCCTTCTCTTCCTCCAGGCAGCACGACGCACCGCGCCCGGTCATGCTTTCCTAACCATGAACTGCCCTCATTCGCTCTTATTTCACAAGGCAACTACCAGACTCCATCTCTAAGAGGGTGTAAACTTCCGTTTGTTGCTGCGGACTATCGATATAATTTCAATATCCGACACATCCTGACAGGCGACAATTCTGTGTCGAACCGCAAGAGTTATGAAGTTTTCAATGTAAAAGTATTGGCCAAAGTAAAGCTGAAAGAAGAATTTTTTAGCATATTGCAGCCCCGTCAGCAACTGCGAAAGACTAATATTTTGACGGATCAGCCTCAGTTGCGCAAATTTTTCTGGTCTTTACCAGATTTCGGCTAAATTAATCTAGCATTCTTCAGGAGCATAAAATTACTATAACATGCCTGAGTAAGGCACGGTCAACATATAGTACCGTGGTACCATGTCGAATTAAAGCAACTGAAGTCCAGCCCCGGCATCTGTTCACTACGCGGTCGGTTGGCAGCGGCAACTACGTTGCTTTAATAGTAAAGTATTAAAGCTGAAAGGACGGTCGTGCCTGCATAACGAAGTTGGTAAGAGCCTTATTCGCGAAAGGCAAAGGTTCCAGTTTTGACTCCCACACCAGCACATAGCTTTTATCTGCCAGGAAGTTTCATATCAGCGCAGATTCCGTTGCAGAGTGGAGATTCGTTCTGGTATCTGTCTGTTGGACCGAAGCTGTTCCCTAACATCATAATACGAAATTCCGTATTTGAGAGAAATGGTGGCAGGTCATAAGGTAAGAGCGTCGGCGAAAATGGTCGGGGTTCCAGTCTTCGTTCAGCTGAGAGCTTTAATCAGAGTTCTATGCACACACTGTTTGGAAAAGAAGTCGCGCACGACCAAGACAACTATATGCTGCCAGTGCATTTTTCCGGTAACGAAATGAGACTTTCTTGGCACGAAAGCTTTCACCACCTAGTCACGATTACGACAGCTCGAATCAGACGTAATGTCTAATATAAAATGAGAGCCAAAGAATCCGGTACACATGCTAATATCGTGTAGGGCCCCCGCGAGCAGGCATAAGTGCCGCAACACGACGTGACATGGACTCGACTAATGTCTCAAGTAGTGCTGGAGGAAATTGGCACCATGAATCCTGCAGGGCTGTCCATACATCCGAAAGAGTAAGAGAGGGTGGAGATCTCTTCTGAACAGCACGTTGCAAGCCATCCCAGAGACGCTCAATAATGTTCATGATTGTGGAGTTTGGTAGCCAGCGGAAGCGTTTAAACTGAGAAGAGTGTTCCTGGAGCCACTCTGTAGCAATTCTGGACGAATGGTGGGTAGCATTGTCCTGTCGGAATTACTCATGTCCGTCAGAATGCACAATGGACATGAATGGATGCAGGTTCAAATGGTTCAAATGGCTCTGAGCACTATGGGACTCAACTGCTGTGGTCATCAGTCCCCTAGAACTTAGAACTAATTAAACCTAACTAACCTAAGGACATCACACACATCCATGCCCGAGGCAGGATTCGAACCTGCGACCGTAGCAGTCGCACGGTTCCGGACTGCGCGCCTAGAACCGCGAGACCACCGCGGCCGGCTGGATGCAGGTGATAAGAAAGGATGCTTACGTACGTGTCACCTGCCAGAGTAGTATCTAGACGTGTTAGGAGACCCTTATCACTCCAACTGCACACGCCCCACACCACTATAGAGCCTCCACTAGCTTGAACAGTCCCCCGCTGACACGAAAGGTCCATGGATTCATGAGGTTGTCTCCGTACTCGTACACGTCCATCCGCTCGATACAATTTGAAACGATACTCGTCCGACCAGGCAACATGTTTCCAGTCGTCAACAGTCCAATGTCGGTGTTGACGGGCCCAGACGAGGCATAAAGCTTTGTGTCGTGCAGTCATCGAGAGTACACGAGTGGGTCTTCAGCTCCGAGAGCCCAAATCGATGATGTTTCGTTGAATGGTTCGCCCGCTGACACTTGTTGATGACCCAGCTCTGAAATTCGCAGCAATTTGCGGAAGGTTTGCATTTCTGTCACGTTGAACGATTCTCTTTAGTCGTTGTTGGTCCGGTTCTTGCAGGATATTTTTCCGGCCGCAGCAATGTCGGAGACTTGATGTTTTACCGGATTCCTGATATTCACGGTACATTCGTGAAATGGCCGTACGGGAAAATCCCCACTTCATCGCTACGTCGAAGATGCTGTGTCCCGTCGCTCGTGGGCCGACTTATAACACCACGTTCAAACTCACTTAAATCTTGCTAACCTGCAATTGTGGCAGCAGTAACCGATTTAACAACTGCGCCAGACACTTGTTGTATTCTGCTTGTTTACATATTTCTGTATTTGAATACGCATGCCTACACCAGTTTCTTTGGCATTTCGGTATGAATGCTGTACTGTACATCAGAGTAAAACATAGTAATTTTTTTCAGACGGGTGTCCAGTTTCACAAACGCGTTAACGTTGCCATATTCAGACATCTTGTACACTAGTGTGTGATAACATTAATACATTTTATTTGGATTTTTAAGGATGTGATTTGTTTCAGTAGATAAGTAACCCAAAATATAGCAGCGTCTTCAGTATCCCACATCGTGAAATGACACCCGCACTTCTCTTGAATATCGTTTCATGTGTTTTCATGTCAGCGTTCTAGACAGCCAATTCCTCTTGGGGGATCTCCTGTTGAAACAGTGCCTTAACACAGCACCTCCTTGTATAGTGAAACAGCTATGTTCAATCCATGGCTTCAGCAGAACTTTCTTCACAAAATAACACCGGCCTCTGGAGCCAGAATGTTATTATTCCCTCACTGCCTTCACTAAGTTTGGATACACAAAATCACATTCTGTATCAGACATGAAACCCAAGCCTTATTGGACACGCCGGACTTGATGTTTATAGCCTCATTACAAGGATTGTATTAGGAATTGGTAGCGCTTCCAAGTTGGCACTCAGGTTCAGATCAGGACGGCATGACAACAAGCACTTAGAGCTGAGTGTACGCAGTAACACACGGAGGCCTGGTTTGTGGGTCTAGGAGTGAGGCAGACACAGTTAGGACACACCTGCTGGATCGAGATTGTTGGCCTGGAGCATCGGTCTGCCTGAGGGTGATTTTAGGCGGTTATCCCCACTCGACGAGGTAAATTCTCAGTTGTTCTCTCACCTACAGCTCATAAGCACAATACACGAAACGTTAAACACCAATAGTCAGTCTCAGGACGAAATCTGCATGATTAGCAAGCAGGCGGCTAACACATTCTCCGTTACTCGTAGTTTAAGAAATTGTTCAAATGGCTCTGAGCACTGTGGGACTTAACTTCTGAGGTCATCAGTCCCCTAGAACTTAGAACTACTTAAACCTAACTAACGTAAGGGCATCACAGACATCCATGCCCGTGGCAGGATTCGAATCTGCGACCGTAGCGGTCGCGCGGTTCCAGACTGTAGCGCCTAGAGCCGCTCGGCCACCCCGGCCGGCTTATGATATTTCCTCGGGGTGGTGGTGTCATTGGAAACTCCGCACCATTACGTTCCAGTGCTGACTGCGATCATTCAGCAGCGAAGACTGTGTGATGCACAGATCACCACTCACACACTAAGAAGTTTCACCACATGGAAGTATGTACACCAAAATATCGCCATCTTTGCTGTTGTCTTCTCTGTAAGAGTCAACCTATATCTGTGCTTGTTCCAAGGTCAGAATCGCGCTACAGTGGTTTGAGGCGCATTGTATTGAACGCTAATTGACGTATTTGGCACTCAGTGCGCCTTATCTAAACCCGTTGGGTCGCATGTGGGACGTCATTGGTCGCCAGCTCTGCGACCATAAACCTCCGGCACGTAATTTATATGATTTGCGTGACCTGTGCGTAAACACCTGGTGCCCCACACCTTCGGAAACGTAACAAAGAGTTTCCGAATTCTTGCCACCAAAAATCGCAGCTGTGCTGCGTTCCAGATGTGGAATAACGCGCTATTACGCAGGTGTTCGTCATATTTTAGGTCGTCATTGTCTGTCTACTACTCAAACGCATTGAAATGTAAAGACATGTAAAGACATGAAATGCTGTCAAGACAAAGAGTTCAGGCATGCTGAACCAAGAACGTAATGGATGTGTAGTGGCAGAACTGGAAACTTGTATCATGCAAGTCTGGCACAAATTTGCAGTTGTCACTAAATATTTCGTATAACTTTGCAGGTTCAGAATTTCTGAGCGGTTTGCTCTGGAATTATTTTTTTTGGCCTATACTGTTTTTATCCTCGTCGACCGATTCGTTTCATTTCGGCGTATTTAATGCACTGACGTATTTGATAACTGGTGGGAAGTTTTGAGCAAACTGCTGTGTCAGCTAAAAGATACTGAGACACATGTTTCCTTTCGGAATAGTAATTTTCACTGTGCAGTCTGGCTTGTAGCGCTGTAATCGCAAGTTCACTTCGCAGTGATGTTATCCTGATGCTACAGACGGGTATGTCGCGGTGGAAGAAGGCCGAAAGCAGATTTACGACGCTCTTAGCGGCGGCGGCATTATCTCCGCGTGTCTGCAAGGACGCGCGATAACCTCGCCGCGGAGCCGCGTCCGCTTATCCGCTGGTCCTACTACACTCCTCTCCACTCTACCTGTTGCTCCCCAGCTGGCATGGCACGCATTCACGCTTTCCCCGGAGCGCCGGCAGATAACGCAGACGCCGCCTTCCCGCTAATGCCGAACGCTCTTAGCGGCCGGGAGGCGCCTGCGAACTTCTGTGGCCGAGGAAGAGGAGCTTCTGTCCGCATCGTAAGGAACGCAGTTTAAGGTGAAGTCGACTCGTGCATCATTCAGAACCCGACCATGTTTCTCCCTTTTTGGATATCGACCACGAGCGTGGTGTGTAACAAACATTACAGCTACTAATTATTCGCACTATTTCGACCGTTACTTCTTTTTTTCAATGATATCTACCTACAGGAACACACTTGAAAGCCCTGCATCATTTCAAGGAGTGAACTAAGCTGAACACTGAATTACTCCAGTTGTATCACTGCATTAAACACACGTAATGTGTATCCACAGGACATGTGACCTGTAATTTAAGAAGTGTCATGATGACTTCTGCATTGGCGATAGATTCCGGAATAATCTCCAATTCGGATCTCCGCGAGGGGACTGCCAAGGGCGAGGTTACCATGAAAAAAAGATTGAATAATCAACGGAAGGATAACGTCCGACTAGTCGGGGCGTGGAATTTCAGAACCTTGAACATGGTAAGGAAACTAGAAAATCTGAAAAGGGAAATGCAAAGGCTTAATCTAGATATAGTAGGTGTCAGTGAAGTGGAATGAAGACAAGGATTTCTGTTCGGATGAGTCTAGGGTGATATCAACAGCAGCAGAAAATAGTATAACTGGAGTAGGAATCGTTATGAATAGGAAGGTAGAGCAGAGAGAGTGTTGATGTAAACAGTTTAGTGACAGTGTTGTTCTCAAAACAATCGACAAAAAACCAATAACAACAACGATATATCAGGTATACATACCAACGTCGCAAGCTGAAGATGGAGAGAGAGAGAGAGAGAGAGAGAGAGAGAGAGAGAGAGAGAGAGAGAGAGAAAGTGTAAGAGTATACTGAAAGTGTAATGCAGTACTTAAAGGGATATGAAAACCTAATAGTCATGGGAGATTGGAATGAAATTGTAGGGGAAGGAGTAGAAAATCGCAGGTTCGAATTCTGCCTCGGGCATCGAGGTATGTGATGTACTTAGGTTAGTTAGGTTTAAGTAGTTGTAAGTTCTAGGGGACTGATGACCTCAGAAGTTAAGTCCCATAGTGCTCAGAGCTATTTGAACCAACCGTTTGTACATTCAGTTTCTGCGTACCGTGCCTTGCACAAGCATTCATTAACAAGGTGGACGGCGGTGCGGTGCAAACTTCGTCAGCCATACCTCCCAACATCAGTTCGAGAAACATGGTATTACGTCACCTGTGGAAAATTCACCACTAGCCATCGTTTACATGCGATTGTTTCAGTGGACTGTTGTTTATGCTCCAGCTGTCACTTGGTGGAAAATCCACAGTGTTTCCCTTTGATCTCTGGTACGCTGACTATGAAGTATTGTACAATCACACTCTTTTCTAGAAAAACGTCAGAACTCTGAAGTGAATGAAAATTGTGTACCCCGACTCCAGCAGGGTTTCAATTGTCCTCTCACACCCTAACTTGCGGACGCGTGTGTCTCTGTGTGGTTTACTATTAAAGTTCTGAGTGCGTACATCCCTGGCAGAGTCAACCAACATATTGCCTCCTCCTATGTCTGTCTCGCAAAAAGACCATCAAGATGATATCAGAGAGATTCGAGCCCATACAGACGCTTACCGGCAACCGTTTTTGCGATGCAGATTCGTTTGTTTGAGTCAACTCCATTTACACTGCAACAAAAAATGGATATACCTGGTGCAAAAGTAGAAAAAAATTTGCCTGATTCACTTAGGAGAGACAATAAATGTATAGCTGACTATCATCGCTCAGCCCAAACCGATAAGTATAGGAACTGCAAATTTGGAGAAGGTGTGGATCTGATACTATAGGAGTCGTTTAAGAAGGAATTTTTCGAAATTCAAACCCTAAGGAGGCGAAGTAGGGGATGAAGGTTTCTTTTTTTGAGAAAATGTCTCTATTTAGGCAATCTTGAAGCTAGACATACGAAAATTGGTATTTGGTTTCCCGGTCAGAAATAAAAAATAAAGAAATAAGTGTTTCAGTATTTTTGGAAACTTGACCTTATGGGGGTGAAATACTGGGTGAAAGCTTTTTTTGAAAATGTATCATTATTAATGAACTACTAAAGCATTTTTAAAGCTACATCTACGAACACTGGTGTCCGTCGTCTCGGCTACAAATAAAAAAATACGTGTTTCAGTTTATGGAAATTGAACCCCTAATGGAGTAAAATAGGGGATGAAATTATTTATGAAAATATTTCATCATGTAAGCATTTTTAAAGCTATATTTACGAAAATTTGACTTCTTGTAAGTAAAAAAAAATGTGTGTTTCACTGTTTTTGGAAATTCTATCCCTATGGGTGAAACGGGGGATTTTTGAAGCTAAATCCATGAAAATTTTCGTTTGGCTTCTCTGTTAGAAATAAAAAATACGCATCTCACTGTTTTTGGAAATTGAACCCCAAAGGGGATGAAACGTTTTATGAAAATATTTTTTTGCGAAAGCATTTTTAAAGCTAATTCCATAAAAAATTGATGTTTGGCTTCTCCATTAGAGATGAAAAAAATACGTGATTCACTGTTTATGGTAATTCAACCTCTGAAGAAGTGAAACAGGGCATGACATTCTTAAGAAAATGTTTCGTTACATTGAAAAGATTTTGAATCCAAATCTATGAGAACTGGTATTGCACTTCTCGATCAGATACAAACAAATATTTGTTAGGCGATGAAAGTTAAACAAAAATCTGTAGAAGAACGCAAAAGGCATGATTAACAAAAGCTTTGGACTCCAGCTATCAGAATCGCTTTTTTTGTCAGAAGTGCATTCGGAACCCTCCATCGATCGCCTTAATTAGTGTGGAAAGCTTAGAAAGGACTGCAGTTTGTGATAAAAATAAAAATTTGATTACGCTAAGCTAGTATATATTTTTATTACAGTGATAATGGAGTTAACAGTTTAATGAAACCACAATTCAAATTTTAGTAACTGCTTTCCCTTACGCAACAAAAAGGTTGCTTTTTGCTCTGTAGACAGATCCAGTTCCTTTCCATGTCTGATTGGGATAGATAAGTACCGGTTAAAGCCTGGATAATCATAATAAATAATAGTGAAGTATATAATAAATAAGTAATAAATACAATAAATACGTTAGTATTAAAACAGGGAAGAAAACGAGGTAAAGACGCTAAAAAAAGAGTTTAGACTGCAGCAAATACGTTTCAATGTGCAAAAGTTTTTCTTCAGCTGCAGCACTCGTGTGCAGTGGAGAAGACATCCTGGTGGCAGTTTTTCTGGAAATGGCAGACAGCTGGCAGCAGGAAGGTCACGCGCGGCAGACAGGCCCATAACGGCCACCACGTAACGAGTGTATACACCACAAGCCGAGGTGTTGTAACGCAGCCGGTGGTGAATGGGCGTCTTGCGTAATGTGAGCGGAACGGTCTTTGGATCCCCTGCAGAGAAAGAGACCTCGCAGCAACTCTCTGCGGATTCCGACACACACTACCAAGTAGTTCCGCAAGTGTTTCCAACTACCTGGGTATTGGGGTTGCGAAGAGAGTGTGTTTCAGTGGACATTTTGGAAACTATGTAATTGATGTTGGTGTTGTTGTTGTCGTCGTCATCTTCAGTCCAAGGACTGGTTTGATGCTCTTCATGCTCCTCTAACCTGTGCAAGCTTCTTCATCTCCCATTACTTACTGCAGCCTACATCCTTCTGAATCTGCTTAATGTATTCATCTCTTGGTCTCCCTCTACGATTTTTACCCTCCACGCTTCCCTCCAGTACTAAATCGGTGATCCCTTGATGCCTCATAACGTATCCTACCAACCAATCCCTTCTTCTAGTCAAGTTGTGCCACAAATTCCTCTTCTCCCCAGTTCTATTCAGTACCTCCTCATTACTTACGTGATCTACCCATCTAATCTTCAGCATTCTTCTGTAGCGCCTCATTTCAAAAGCTTCTGTTCTCTTCTTGTCTAAATTGTTTATCGTCCGCGTTCCGCATTCATACATGGCCACACTCCACACAAATACTTTCAGAAAAGGCTTTCTGACAAAACTATGCTCGATGTTAACAAATTTCTCTTCTTCAGAAACGCCTTCCTTGCCAATTCCAGTCTACATTTCATATCCTCTCTACTTCGACCATCACCAGTTATTTCTCCCTCATTTTTCTCCCCAAATAGCAAAATTCATCTACTACTTTAAGCGTCTTATTTCCTAATCTAATTCCCTCAGCATCACCTGATTTAATTAGACTACATACCATTATCGTCGTTTTGCTTTTGTTGATGTTCATCTTACATCCTCCTTTCAAGACACAGTCGATTCCGTTCAATTGCTCTTACAATGTCATCGGCAAACCTCAAGGTTTTTATTTCTTCTCCATGGGTTTTAATTCCTACTCGAAATTTTTCTTTGGTTTCCTCTACTGCTTGTTCAACGTACAGACTGAATAACATCGGGGATAGGTTACAACCCTGTCTCACTCCCTGTTCAGCCATTCTATATCTACATCTACATTTATACTCCGCAAGCCACCCAACGGTGTGTGGCGGAGGGCACTTTACGTGCCAATGTCATTACCTCCTTTTCCCGTTCCAGTCGCGTATGGTTCGCGGGAAGAACGACTGCCGGAAAGCCTCCGTGCGCGCTCGAATCTTTCTAATTTTACATTCGTGATCTCCTCGGGAGGTATAAGTAGGGGGAAGCAATATATTCGATACCTCATCCAGAAATGCACCCTCTAGAAACCTGGACAGCAAGGTACACCGCGATGCAGAGCGCCTCTCTTGCAGAGTCTGCCACTTGAGTTTGCTAAACATCTCCGTAACGCTATCACGCCTACCAAATAACCCTGTGACGAAACGCGCCGCTCTTCTTTGGATCTTCTCCATCTCCTCTGTCAACCCTACCTGTACGGATCCCACACTGATGAGCAATACTCAAGTATAAGTCGAACGAGTGTTTTGTAAGCCACCTCCTTTGTTGATGGACTACATTTTCTAAGGACTCTCCCAATGAATCTCAACCTGCTTTCCTGTGCAATTATACTGCCTAAATACACTGCTCAATTCCTGAATTCATATGCCACGTACTTCTGTATGCTAGTGCCGTGATGGTACAACGTGTTTGAGACACGCCATAAGCATTTTGTCCGAAGTCATGCTCTTGTATGCTTCGGGCCGTCCTCCACGGCAGGTGGTTTACTCTGTTTTTTAGGGTTCTGTACCCCAGTTGGTAGCAGCTGAATCCTTAAGGATCACTTTGTTGTTGGCCGTCCATCCGTCCATCGATATGTCTGTCTGTCTGTCGGTCCGTCAGAATGTTAGAAACGCTCTTTCTCAGGAACGGGTAGACCGCTACGCTGTGTAAATAGCTTACGCCTTCAAATCAATGAAATCAAGAGAGGCGGCCACTTTGTCACATATTTTGACACTCGGGAATTCGCTCATGAAAACTGTAGGATACTTCCCGTTGACATTGAATCACGAAATTTGGCAATAACCAAGCTTTCGTACTGCAAGTAAAGGAAAGAACATCCTGTAAGTTAATTTGTGACTACATTACACTAAAAGAACATGTCATTTGTTATCTATTCGTTCGTCCGTCCGCCCTCGAGCAAAGACCCTTTTTCGTATGAACGGGTAGACGTATCAAGAATGAGATTTTCAGTCTCCAGCGGAGTGTGCACTGATGTGAAACTTCCTGGCAGATTAAATCTGCGTGCCGGACCGAGACTCAAACTCTGCGTCTTTGCCTTTAGCAGGCAAGTGCTCTACCAACTTGAGCACTTACCCATGAAAAACAAAGGTCTCGAGTTCGAGTCTCGGTCCGGCACACAGTTTTAATCTTCCACGAAGTTTCATATCAGCGCACACTCCGCTGCAAAGTGAAAACCTCATTCTTGAAACATCCCCCAGGCTGTGGCTAAGCCATGTCTCCACAATATTCTTTCCTCCAGGAGTGCTAGTTCTGCGTGGTTCGCAGGAGAGATGCTATGAAGTTTGGAAGGTAGGAGACGAGGTACTGGCAGAAGTAAAGCTGTGAGGACGGAGCGTGAGTCGTGCTTGGGTATCTCCGATGGTAGAGCACTTGCCCGCGAAAGTTCCGGAGTTCGAATCTCGGTCCGGTACACAATTTTAATCTGCCAGGAAGTTTCAATAGACGTATCACGTTAAATTTTGTGTCACATGCTAAGGTCGAGGGTCCCTTGGATGTGGAAAACACTTAAGCTTCTAAGTTAATGCAGTATACAGATACGCCAATTTATGGTACATATTTTGATACTCGCAAACTTGCTCTCAAAACCTATAGGGCACTCCCGTTGGAAAGCAGCAAGCTTCCACAGTAAAAGTAAACGGGGAAAAAATCAGATAATTGGCAGTTTGTAATTATATCACATATAACTTAAAACATGAAATTAAAGCATTCTCGAAAGTCTTGGGATATCCGGGACCGATATCTTGCCAACATCAATGTCGGTAACGGGCAAAACTCGTCGAGATACTCAATTCCTGGTATGGATTAACTATATACAGGATGTTACAAAAAGGTACGGCCAAACTTTCAGGAAACATTCCTCACACACAGAGAAAGAAAATATGTTATGCGGATATGTGTCCTGAAACGCTTACTTTCCATGTTAGAGCTATATTATTACTTCTCTTCAAATCACATTAATCATGGAATGGAAACACACAGCAACAGAACGTACCAGCGCGACTTCAAACACTTTGTTACAGGAAATGTTCAAAATGTCCTCCGTTAGCGAGGATACATGCATCCACCCTCCGTCGCATGGAATCCCTGATGCCCTGATGCAGCCCTGGAGAATGGCGTATTGTATCACAAAAAAATGTGTGTGAAACCTTACGGGACTTAACTGCTAAGCTCATCAGTCCCAAAGATTACACACTAATTAACCTAAATTACCCTACGGACAAACACACACACCCATGCCCGAGGGAGGACTCGAACCTCCCCCCGGACCAGTCGCACAGTCCGTGACTGCAGCGCCTGAGACCGCTCGGCTAATCCCGCGCGGCTATTGTATCACAGCCGTCCACAATACGAGCACGAAGAGTCTCTACATTTGGTACCGGGGTAGCGTAGACAAGAGCTTTCAAATGCCCCCATAAATGAAAGTCAAGAGGGTTGAGGTCAGGAGAGCGTGGAGGCCATGCAATTGGTCCGCCTCTTCCAATCCATCGGTCACCGAATCTGTTGTTGAGAAGCGTACGAACACTTAGACTGAAATGTGCAGGAGCTCCATCGCGCATGAACCATATGTTGTGTCGTACTTGTAAAGGCACATGTTCTAGCAGCACAAGTAGAGTATCCCGTATGAAATCACGATAACGTGCTCCATTGAGCGTAGGTGGAAGAACTAAAATGAGCTCTAACATGGAAATTATGCGTTTCCGGACACATGTCCACATAATATCTTTGTGTGTGAGAAATGTTTCCTGAAAGTTTGGCCGTACCTTTTTGTAACACCCTGTATACACATATTTAGAAAAGTTCGTACGGAACCCTCAGAGCGCGTGACCTACTCGCTGTTGTTGCTGTTGTCGTCTTCAGTCCTGAGACAGGTTTGATGCAGCTCTCCACGCTACTCTATCCTGTGCAAGCTTCTTCATCTCCCAGTACGTACTGCAGCCTACATCCTTCTGAATCTGCTTAGTGTATTCATCTCTTGGTCTCCCTCTACGATTTTTACCCTTCACGCTGCCCTCCAATACTAAACTGCTGATCCCTCGATGTCTCAGAACATGTCCTACCAACCGATCCCTTCTTCTGGTCAAGTTGTGCCACAAGCTCCTCTTCTCCCCAATTCTATTCAATACCTCCTCATTAGTTATGTGATCTATCCATCTAATCTTCAGCATTCTTCTGTAGCACAACATTTCAAAAGCTTCTATTCTCTTCTTTTCCAAACTATTTATCGTCCATGTTTCACTTCCATACATGGCTGCACTCCATAAATATACTTTCAGAAACGACTTCCTGACACTTAAATCTATACTCGATGTTAATAAATTTCTCTTCTTCAGAAACGCTTTCCTTGCCATTGCCAATTACATTTTATATCCTCTCTACTTCGACCATCATCAGTTATTTTGCTCCCCAGATAGCAAAAGTCCTTTACTACTTTAAGTGTCTCATTTCCTAATCTAATTCCCTCAGCATCACCCGACTTAATTCGACTACATTCCATTATCCTCGTTTTGCTTTTGTTGATGTTCATCTTATATCCTCCTTTTAAGACACTGTCCATTCCGTTCAACTGCTCTTCCAAGTCCTTTGCTGTCTCTGACAAAATTACAAAGTCATCGGCGAACCTCAAAGTTTTTATTTCTTCTCCATGGATTTTAATACGTAATCCGAATTTTTCTTTTGTTTCCTTTACTGCTTGCTCAATATATACATTGAACATCGGGGAGACTACAATCCGGTCTCACTCCCTTCCGAACCATTGCTTCCCTTTCATGTCCCTCGACTCTTGTAACTGCCATCTGGTTTCTGTACAAATTGTAAATAGCCTTTCGCTCCCTGTATTTTACTCCTGCCACCTTCAGAATTTGAAAGAGAGTATTCCAGTCAACATTGTGAAAAGCTTTCTCTAAGTCAACAAATGCTAGAAACGTAGGTTTGCCTTTTCTTAGTCTAGTTTCTAAAATAAGTCGTAGGGTCAGTATTGCCTCACGTGTTCCAACACTTCTACGGAATCCAAACTGATCTTCCCCAAGGTCGGCTTCTATCAGTTTTCCATTCGTCTGTAAAGAATTCGGGTTAGTATTTTGCAGCCGTGACTTATTAAACTGATAGTTCGCTAATTTTCACATCGGTCAACACCTGCTTTCTTTGGGATTGGAATTATTATATTCTTCTTGAAGTCTGAGGGTATTTCGCCTGTCTCATACATTTTGCTCACCAGATGGTAGAGTTTTGTCAGGACTGGCTCTCCCAAGGCTGTCAGTAGTTCTAATCGAATGTTGTCCATTCCCGGGGCCTTGTTTCGACTCAGGTCATTCAGTGCTCTGTCAAACTCTTCACGCTGTATCATATCTCCCATTTCATCTTCATCTACATCCTCTTCCATTTCCATAATATTATCTTGAAGTACATCGCCCTTGTATAGACGCTCTATATACTCCTTCCACCTTTCTGCTTTCCCTTCTTTGCTTAGAACTGGATTTCCATCTGAGCTCTTGATATACATACAAGTCGTTCTGCATTCTCCAAAGGTCTCTTTAATTTTCCTGTAGGCAGTATCTACCTTACCTCTAGTCAGATAAGCCTCTACATCTTTACATTTGTCCTCAAGCCATCCCTGCTTAGCCATTTTGCACTTCCTGTTGATCTCGTTTTTGAGACGTTTGTATTCCTTTTTGCCTGCTTCATTTACTGCATTTTTATATTTTCTCCTTTCATCAATTAAATTCAATATTTCTTCTGTCACCCAAGGATTTCTACTAGCCCTCGTCTTTTTACCTACTTGATCCTCTGCTGCCTTCACTACTTCATCCCTCAAAGCTACCCATTCTTCTTCTACTGTATTTCTTTCCCCCATTCTTGTCAATTGTTCCCTTATGCTCTCCCTGAAACTCTGTACAACCTCTGGTTTTGTCAGTTCATCCAGGTTCCATCTCCTTAAATTCCCACTTTTTTGCAGTTTCTTCAGTTTTAATCTACAGTTCATAACCAATAGATTGTGGTCAGAGTCCACATCTGCCCCTGGAAATGTCTTACAATTTAAAACCTGGTTCCTAAATCTCTGTCTTACCATTATATAATCTATCTGATACCTTTTAGTATCTCCAGGGTTCTTCCATGTATACAACCTTCTTTCATGATTCTTGAACCAAGTGTTAGCTATGATTAAGTTATGCTCTGCACAAAATTCTACCAGGCGGCTTCCTCTTTCATTTCTTACCCCCAGTCCATATTCACCTACTACGTTTCCTTCTCTCCCTTTTCCTACTACCGAATTCCAGTCACCCATGACTATTAAATTTTCGTCTCCCTTCACTGTCTGAATAATTTATTTTATTTCATCATACATTTCTTCAATTTCTTCATCATCTGCAGAGCGACCTACTCGCATCTGGCAATTTTTGTAGTCATCAGTCTTCTGACTGGTTTGATGTAGCTCGCTACGAATCTCTCTCCGGTGCCAACCCTGATCTCAGAGCAGCACTTACGCCCTACGGCCTCCTCAGTTGGCTGTTTGGTATATTCAAATCTTTGCCTTCCTTTAGAGGTTTTACGCCTTACAACTGACGCTAGTACGAGGAAGACCTGTGGTCTTCACAAACGTCCGACCATCCTGAACCACCACCTTGTCAATGTTGCCGACACGTTCCCCTCCTCGTCGATTCTGTGGAGTCCCGCCTCAAGAACTGTCTCATTGCTCCACCTAATTTTTAACACCGTTCGACAGTACCCCATCTGAGGCGCAACCATTCTCTTCTCGTCTGGTTTCCGCATAATCCATGTTTCAGTGCTGTACAGTGCTGCGCTCCAGATGAAGATACTCAGATATCTCTTCCTCAAATTTAAGTTTATGTTTCATACTATTAGAGTTATTATGGCCAGTAATGCCATGTTTACCTGTGTTGATCTGCTATCTATGTCCTCCTTGCTTTCTCCTCCTTTTATTTTGCTTCCAAGGCAGCTGAGTTTCTTCACTTCGTCTACTTCATGGTCTTCTATTTTGATATAACGTTCCTCGCTAATCTCATTTCTGCTCCTACACATTTAGTCTTCTTTCGGTTTAGTTTCCTCATTAGGTTCTTCATTTCATTCAACAAATCCTGCGCTTCTTCCTCTTTTGCTGAGAGTAGCAATAGCATCAGCGAATCTTTTCGTTTACACTTATCATTTTCACCTTCACTTTCATTCACATTCCTTTCATTTTCATCATTGCTCCCTCGAACTAAGTGTCTGTCTTATATCCTTTTTAATCCAGAGCACTTCGTTCTCTGTCTTTCTGTCTTTTTGTTGTCTTCCGGTTCTTGTATATTATCTCTCTTTATAGCGTGCACCTGTTTTCATGAGACTTTCAGACATCTTGCACTATTTTGCATTATCGAATGTCTTCTTAGGTCGACTAATCATAGAAACTGTCTTGTTTTTTATTCTTACCCAGTAGAACGGCAGAAATGCCTCTCGTGCAGTTACCTTTCCTAAAGCCAACCTGATCGACATCTTACAAATCTTCAGATTCCTCTTCCATCTTCTTGCCTGTTATCTGAAGTCTGAAAAAATATTTGCACCATTTATCATTTCAGACTGATGTCTCAGTAACACATGGTCGCAGTTGCTACCAACAAAAATCCTAAGAGCACTCTCACAGACGCATTGGCAATGTCCTGGATGAAATACCTATGGGTCTTTCGATGGCTCGTGGTTCTTTAAAAAAAGTCTGCAGTATATTATTCACATACGTATCACAACTTGTGGTCTGATTGGCAAAGACTGGCAGAGTAATTCGGTTTTCAATAATTGTTTACCACACTCCTGCTCGAAGGCATATGAAATGAAATCATCACATTTTCAGTCGTAAGGAAATTGTGTGGCAGGCTTCGCTTCGTAGGGAACTGGTGGAAAAAGGATTTTGGTCAAAACACTCGTGCGTCCCGATCCGTCCTAGAATAACGATAAAATATGTGTCGGACTCATACCAAATAGGGCTAACGAAGGATACTGAACGCACGAAGAAGGGCAGCACACGTGTGACTGACTCCGAGAGAGCGTCACGAAAATTCTGAAAACCCTGAAATGGCAGGCGTTTCAAGATCATGTCCAACTATCCGTTGAAAGCCTATTTACTGTGTTTGAAGGACCAATTACGTGCTGGGGAATTTAGAAATACACTACAGCTCAGCACGAATACTCACGGTAGATATTGTGAAGTCAAGACTGCAGCCCGTAAAGAGGTTTTTCAACGGTAATTTTTCCCAAAATGTATACATGACTGGAACGGGAGGGAATCAAATATATGGTAACATATCATGCACTTTTCTGTAGTTTGCGAAGTAAGGCTGTAGATGTAATCCACTTCATTTCTGGATAGCAGTGTGCGTCAGTGACCGAAAGAGCTGTTGGTACAGCTGTTGTCTTAAAACTGAGAGTCTGACAGCGAACTCGTTACAAACACTCAGCTATTTGTCACGGTTTCTCGTCGGTGTCTTATAATTGTTGAGAGATAGCGGCGGTTACATGAATTTTGAAACGTAATTGCAGCCTTAATAGATATAAAAAAACCGTGAGGAAGTTGTAAGAGTCCAAGTAACCACCTAACTATGGCGGTGAGTATGCTGCTGGTGCTCTTAACGGTGTTCAAGGAGAGGGGCGTGCATTTGCGCGGCTTGACTCTGCCTTTAGTACACCTCTCGCCGCCCCGTGACCTCGACTGCGTTTCATCACTGGCTACACGTATTTCCTGTTACCGCGGATCTGCGTCACTTAAATTATTACACCCGACTTGTCGTCGCTCCCTACCAGTATTTAAAGATGTGAAGAGCAGATAAACAAGGCAACTATCATGCAATGCTTTCAAATTACTAAGTAATTTTTTTATCAGTCTCTCGAATGGTGAGATGATACAAGTAATATGGAAATTATTATGTCTTTTGCGGCTGCACAAAGTCTCATTTGGACAAGACGCGTTTCCACTTATTTAAAGTGTCGTCAGCAGTCAGTTTTTTGGCTCCTACAGTTTCTCCATCCGTTCTTCTATCCAAAGACGTACGAGTATTTTTAAACCATCAATTACTGTGGTCTCCCGCTCGATAGAAATACATTAGTTAGTTACTTAATTAGTTTGTTTCATGGATCATTTTACACGATACATCGTAATGATGTGGAACGAGTTATGTTACATTCACATCGCAAATTAGTTTCTACATATGGTAATATGATGAACATTTCTAAGCGTTTTCCTAAGAAACGAGACATACGGATGTCAGTTTGTAATTACTACTCGCCACCTTTTACACATTACAATAATAGAAACTCTACTAGGGGATAGAAGGAATTGCCAAGGAGAAACTTTCTCGGTTTGTTTACCAGTTTCACATTGCTGTCTATCAGACATTTTATATCACAGGGTTGGTTCAAAATGGTTCAAATGGCTCTGAGCACTATGGGACTTTACTGAGGCCGTCAGTCCCCTAGAACTTAGAACTACTTAAACCTAACTAACCTAAGGATATCACACACATCCATGCCCGAGGCAGGATTCTAACCTGCTACCGTAGCGGTCGCTCGGTTCCAGACTGAAGCGCCTAGAACCGCTCGGTCACCCCAGCCGGTTCACAGGGTTGGTGATTAAATTTTTTTTATTACAGCAGGTCGCACCCCTTTCTGTCCTAAGGATAACCTTGATGTGGCATAATGAATGTCATTTTTCCTTCTGGTAGATTAAGCATGTACACCATTGTTCGTTTTGAACTGTAGTAGATTATTTACATCAAACTTCGCGAGGGAATAAATATCCTGTGATCGTAAATGAACATCACATGTTACTCATAAGGCACATTTTTCAGCAACGAAGACTTTCTTCCTTAAATATGAGTTACCCCAGAACTTTATTCCGTGTGACATTACTGAATGAAAACATGCGCGATGTCAACTTACTGATTTGTCTCTCCCCAAGATTTGCAAAGATTCTAAGTGTAAATGTGGCTGAACTAATATGTTTAAGAGTTCCAAAACGTGATTTTTTCAGTTTAAATTCTCATCTACATAGACTCCTAAGAATTTTGAATTTTCCACCCTACTAATTATTTTCTCACCATGTGTTACGTTTATCGCTGGTGTCGTACCCTAGATGTGCAGAACTGAATATGTTGTATCTTTTTAAAATAGATCGAGAGACCATTCGCAGAAAACCAATGATACTTCTAAGAAATTTGTTTGCGATTGCTTCTGCTTCTACTTCTGCATGTATGCTTGGATTGATTACAATACTAGTGTTATCTGAAAAAGAAAAGAACTAATTCCGCTTGTTGTGAATTAGATAGACCATCGTTCACATATATATTAGAAAGAACAGCAGACTTACGACTGAGCCATGGTGTACCCATACTTGATTTCTCACCAGTCAGAATTACGTCCCTGGATTATATGACTGAATTATGAAGTACAACTTTCTGCATTTTTTTTTTTTTTGTTAGCTATGACATTATCCATTGGTTGGCTATACCGTAAATCCCATAAAACGTCAATTTGTCTAGGATAATACTGTCAAATGCCTTAGATCGGTCGCAGGTAACACCAACCGGTGCTGTTTTATTATTCAATGCTTGTGAAATCTGGTGAGTGAATATGTAAATGGCATCCTCAGTAGAGCAATTCTATTGATACACTTGTACCAACGTGCTGCGCAAGCATGTACCGCAGAAATCAACACGATACAAGAATGGAATTCCCGTTTTTATATTTTTCTATACAGTCAATTTTACATTTCACAATCACGGCGTTGTGTCGAAAAAATACAAAAATGAAAGTATTCCGTTCTTGTATAGAGCTGATTTCTGTGGTACATGCTTGCGCAGCGCGTTGTAGTGCTAGTATGTCTCTTGTTTTGCATGAATACGGAATAAAGGAACAACAATACAGATCGCGCCTCCATTCAAATGGGCCCACACGCACCTACTATTTCGTCACGCTTAGCTCGGCAAAGTAACGGGCGATCAGCGCGTATCATTTGGACTAAGCACTGCGCCCTAAGGTAACATAGAGCCGCGGTCGTGAGTCACGGGACTGGCGATGGCTGCGTGCGATAGGAGCAGCGGCTCTGCAGCAGACGCGGCCCCACGAAAGCGCAAGTGCCGAGTGGCCGCTGCCGGCAGCGACGAGTTCGCCCTGACACACTTCCGCACCAGCCGCTGCTCCGTTTCTGTGCAAGTGCGCCCGTCGGCTCACCAGGCTTCTACACGCTATGCCCGGCTGTACTCGAGCCACTGCTTACTCACCCCGCTGTCTTAGTCTATGTTCTATGCGGCACCGACCACGATCGGCAGACCCAATCGTCAGAGGCCGCTCGATATCAACCGACAGCTTGGTCACAGCGCGTCCGACCCGCTTTGTTTTTGGAGGGATCAAGGAGGTTACGTTAGGTTAGAATCTCTTCCACCAACGATGTTAGACTCTATTTCAATCTCCCTGGGCAGGAGCAACTGAAAGTAGCACAAACATTCTTCACTGAATTAAAACAGTTATAAAAATTCTAAACAAAAAGCTCATGTAGGGTTGCTGGACTGAGAATACAACCATTAACCCAATAACACAGCCCTTAAATAATAATATTTTTTTGTAATCTTTCCCAGGCGTTTGATTGTGTAGATTATTTTACTCTCTTACAAAAACTAAACTTTTATTGAATTGATGGTTTTATGCTCAGCCAGTTTGAATCATACTTAAGAAACAGAATGCCAGGGGTTGTACTGAATTATTTTGCCAGTCTGAGAAAGGTAGAAACTGTTAGTGACTGGGAAAAAAATATGATAAAAGATGTCCCACAGGGCTCAATTTTGGGGCCACTCATATATATATATATATATATATATATATATATATATATATATATATATATATATATAATGTGTGTGTGTGTGTGTGTGTGAATTACCTTTCAATTAACATACAACAAGCAAATATTGGTGCTTTTTGCGGACATTCCTAGTGCTATAATTAATCCATTATAGAGAAACCAACAGAAGAGTTCGTAATGATATTTTCCTAAGAATTAAGTGATGCTCTGAAAACTGACTCTTCCTAAATTTTGGAAAAAAACGCACTGTATTTAGTTCTGTACAACAAATAGAGTCATACCAACAATTGATGTAGCAGATAAACTGCAGTCAGAAAATAGTCTACAAACCTCCAGATTTTGGAGGGTGTACATATTAATGAAAACTTGAACTGGGAGAGGCATTTTACCGAGCATCTGATAAAGTTCAGATACTGTTGCTCATCGAATAATTGCTATCTTGGAAACAAACGTATGAACCTCCTGACATATTTTGCATTTTTTCACTCGTCTTATAGAATAATTTCCTGATGTAATTCATCACTTGGGGAGAAAGTAGTGATAGCACTAAAGCGAGCAGTAAGAATAATTCGTGTTCACCCACGGACGTCATGTAGGTACCTCTTCAAGGAGCCAGGCATTTTAACCGTGCCGTCACACTACATATATTCGCTAACGAAATTCGTCATATATAATCAATCACAGTTAGAGAAGAAAGTGATGTCCATACCCTTAACACTAGAGGGAAAAATGACCTTTATTATCCAATGTTAAAGCTGTCAGTGTTTAAGAAAGGAGATCAATATGAACCAATAATTTTTTTTTAGTTTGTTCAATAACATAAGATGTCTGACAGGTGGCGAAGCAAGTTTTAAGTCCAATTTAAAATCATTTCTCCTCGATGTCTACTTCTGTTCCATTTATGAATTTCTACTTAAAAACTGGTAGTCTGTAAAAAAATTATAAAAATAAAAATATATAGTTGCATGAGTAAGACTAAAGATGATAATGTGTTCATTACTCGTTCCTCATCATTTCCATAAAAGAACCGTTCAAATGATCTATGGAATATGTAACTAACTAACTAGATGCAACAAGGTATTTATTTTTGGACACGAATGTTTAAATGTAGCTTTTGATGTTAAAAAGCTATATCTTTGTCTAAAATAAAGTGCCGAGTACTGTATACTCTATCATCAGTTACTCGAACAACCAGACAAGTTTTATGAACATATGGGACCAAAGAAAGACGTTGTGTTACACAGAGACGATTCGTGGAGATACTGAAAAACCAAGATTACAAACATTCTGCACAACTTTAAATAATGTCAACGAAGCACACACGTTAGTTAACCTTCAATGACAGTCATTCAGCATGTGTGTGAAAGACAAACATAAATTTTTGAATAACGTACTCTGAACGCCTAGAGCACTGGAAAGCGGGAAAACATTCGCCACGTTTGCAAACCAACGCAAATAATAGAATCACCTCCCTACTGGTATAAAAACACAACTAAGCAGTAATAATAATTCTCTGACAGCTAATGTCCACCTACTACAACCTAAAAGCGATCCACTAAAGTAACTTTAAGCATAAGATACACCACCATTTGTACTCGAAAAAATTATTTTTGTGGAGGTATAATTTACGCCCGAAGTTTCACAAAGTTTTTGCCTACTTCCGCTTGCAATAAAGCTGCGATTTTTGTCCATAGATTCCGCGCTATATCCTCATTGTGATTTTTTCATTCTCAGGATGCCACAAACTTCTCCTTTCTCGAACTAAAGCATTAATTTCTTAGTGTCCATACTTCGCGTGCGGGAACATCGACCGAAGAAAACGAACTGATTTAAATTCAGCGATTCTCAACTCGTGCGATGAGATCGGCCCCATTGTGATCTAGCACTTGCTGGCGTACCGATTTGAAAAGATGGATCGTCATCGGCCGATGTCGGTTGTCGGCGCAGTCCAGCGATTCCGGTGCCACCGTGCCACAGCGTAAGTCGTGCTCTACGTCTTCATTTAAGGATAAGTCCTGAACGCTGCGGCCGAACCCTACGCAACTGATACTCCAGTGTTTCCAAACCAGTAGGATATTTCGACTAAATTTTTATCCTCATACACGCTAATTTTCGGATCTTTTTGTGTGGAAAACATACATTCTACGGATGGAGAATTGCGAGAGTACATGACAGTTGTCAGATGTGTCTAAAATTACTGGAACGTTTCAGGTGGAAGCCGCAAGATAGCTTGTCCCCATGGGCGCGGATAGGCAGCCTAATGCCATCTTTCGGACTCTGAGAAATGTCGAATCATTGCCACTAGCGACATGGGAGCATCTTACCGACAGGCCATTGGCTACAGTACGAAGACTGCAAAATGAGTGGTGGCAAGGTGAGATGGAAGAATGCATCACCAAGAGATTGTAGGCTGGTTCAGCTGGTTCTGAACAATAGACGGGTAACCACAGGTTAAAACTGGGCAGAGATTACAGGCACTGAGCCAGTCTGGTACTATCTCCAGTGCGATAGATCGATTGTCATCAGTTCCGCACGTTATCGCCGGCCAACATCGGTCGCAGCACCCGCCCAGGTGGTGTGGCGGTGATGCTACGAAGAGACAATTGGCGTTACCGGCGGCTTCCTGGTTTCTTTGAGTTTTGCCTGATATTCGGCGAGATGCTTACCCTCTGTGACTTAAGGTTGTTATTGAGTGTCAGCATGTGTTCAGCAGTGTTGCACCAACATCGCCTGTCTGCGAGTGGCGTACTGCCGACTCTGATTGGAACTGCCTCAAGTCTGTCAGATGTGGCGGTCAAGCTCTTCAGACTACTACCTTAATAGAATGTACCTGGTTCTACGTGCGGCGATTTGACGCCGCTCACAACTGCAGCACGTTTCCGCTGATGGCTGGCGCATATTTTGAAAATAAACTAAAAGCATGATGAGGAAATCGCTCCGGTGTCCTCACAAAACAGAGCATCGCATGCAGCAACGAGTTAGTAGCGTAAATGAAGGTTCACGCTTTACCGAGCAAGATTCTACTGGTTATAACCGTTTTAAGGTGTTTCTCTGAAAGTCTTTCTCTTATAAGAAGTGGTAAGCCTGTTCCTGTAGCGTTTTGTGAAGTGCATTGTACAGACAAAAGCTCTTCGCTACCTGTTGTGCTAAACAAAAGGAAGAAGTTATAAATCAGACCTGTACGCTCAGTTATCAGTTAGTGTCACTAGCTTTACTGTGTAACCTCCCCGCAAAAATTATTAAATGAAAATGCAAAATGGAGCCAAGCTTAACCTCCCCGCAAATAATGTTGTTAAATAAGAATGCAAATTGGTGCCAAATGTAAACTCCCCACAAAATTGATAAATGATAATTGACCAAAAACCACACAATAATATTAATTAGATAATGAACCATGAACCGTATCTAACATCTCAACAGAAATAATTAAACCTGATAAATTCTATAAGGACAGCAGCGCTGACCTTCGGCCCTGTGAAATAATTAAACCTGATAAATTTTATAAGGACAGCAGCGCTGACCTTCGGCCCTGTATTCTGAATAACAAAAGCAAAATTCTTACCTCAATAAAAAAACTGCATCTATATCTGCTCTTATCTATCGACACAGCTTCGTGCAATGCTGGCGTATATTTAATTTTGATTCTTGGAGGAAATGCATAGGAAATACTCTTTGAATTGAAATGAATGTTTTTCTTTAAAAGAGTTACTTTATAAAAAAATTATTATTGGGGCATTTTTTGAACAAATTAATTACAATTAACATACATTACTAGATGTGCGCAATGCCGCTTCATTACCTTCTACAACAATACTCATCGTCCACCACAATCCTAACCAGAGTCGCAAGAAGAACACGCCGCCGACGCATGCCGACTTCTGCTCAGTACAAATGTCCACTCGCTACTACTGCCGACTGACTACTACTACTGACAGAGTACAACTGCTCCTGCCGACTCGCTACATGGTACTGTCGACTCACGCGGTCAAGCGCAGACAAGCAACGATAAATAACTCTCTGGTCAGAGATTCTGTCATGCCTCGCCATCGCTGGTAATGAATACATGCGTGTTTCAACTGTAAATATTTTTAATATTTCTGCTACTGGATTAGAACGGTTTTAATTCATTAATGTTTTAAGCTATTGACTTCACGGTTTATGGTTAGACACATACTGATGATTACTCTCGTTTTTTAACTGATTAAATGTGTGTTAGGATGGTTTTGCCCCATTTTGCTTGTATTTTGTAATCTTTATACAGTGTAACCATTTGTCTGCTTTAGTTCAGTTCTCGATCTGTATACCTAATTTGTGGTCTTGGGCGGAGGCGAACACCAAACTGCCTTCCCAATAGCTATGTGAATTTTTTTAATGTTATACTCAAGAGTATGAAAGAATTCAAATTAACGTCTTGCTGTTATGCTTATTGATTTTAGGTTTTCAAGAAAGTTTGGTGATGATGATGATGATGTGGTCCCATGCTCCTCGGAGCGTAGGGGACGAAGCGGGAGAGCCCTCACCGCAGACAACGTCCTAGCGGAGATGGTTTACCATTGCCTTCCTCCGATGAACGATGATGATGATGACGACACAACAACACCCAGTCATCTCGAGGCAAGAAAAACCCCTGACCCCGCAGGGAATCGAACCCGGGACCCCGTGCGCAGGAAGCGAGAAAGCTACCGCAAGGCCAAGAGCTGCAGACAAAGTTTGGTGAAGCTGGCTCAATTTGAGTAAGTAACTGAAGTTATACGATATTTTTCTGTTACTTGTGAAGTTCCGTAAATTACAAATTCAATAAAGGTTTGTTATATTTGTTTTGGATTGAAAATTTTTTGGTGGCCTTATACCTTCAACTCAACCAAATCCTCACTACCGTTTTCTGTCGTCGCGAACAATCAGAACCACATGTTAGAAGCTGGGTTGAGATCTCTAGCAGCCATGAGCCGTTTACCGCTGACATCGTACCACAGACGATTCTATGGCGTGGAAACAGAACAAACGAAGACATTTAATAGGAGTGGTGTTCGGCGATGAGTCTCGCTTCTGTTAGTGGCAGCCAGATTGGCGCAAAAGTGTCAGTGGAGGACCTTCTGAGAGGTGACAGGAAGCTGTGATTCTCGTGCTCCCTAACTCTCCAACTTCTGGTACTGTGGTCTGCGGTGCTACTACGTATGCCAGCACAAATGATCTGTTGACTGTTGAAGGGAGGCCCACTGATCTGTTGTATGTGGCGAACCTATCTTCAGACCTTTAATAGTTCTTTTCATAATGTGGGGCCACAGTCATAATATATTTCTTTAAAGTCAGTACCGTCATTAGACTTATTTATTTAAAGTGTTACATTTACACTCACACAATCATGATTTCGGCTTCAAAGTCAAGATGGTGCACTCAGTAATGGAACAAAGCAGTAAGCTCTGCCACAAATATCGACTCTTAGACAACGTGCCTAACAGTGTATTTTAATACGACAGTTTGCCATCTTAGGCTATTTATATCACTTAAAACACTAGACAATGACACTTTGAAGCCGAAATCATGATTGTGTAAGTGTAAATGTAAATATAACACTGTAAATAAATAACAGTGTAATGGCGGTACTGACTTTAAAGAAGTATTTTCAGACCCTTCATGACCAAGTTGCCAAACGGCATGTTACGACAAGGTAATACACAGTGCAGTTCAGACCACAAACGTCTTGAGGAATTCAAGGAGTCTTGATCAGCCTGTCCGGTCTGATTTGTCACACACATAGAGCATATCTGGATTGCTACGGAAAGGCATATGCGACCTGCAGACAGCAGTCTTCATATCTTGAGACGTAGCGCCTCTACATCGTATCTATCTAGATGGGACACTACACCAGTGATAAGACGTGCAGGATGAGTCACGCGCAGGATAGGTGGCAGCATATGCCAGTGTGTATATAGTTTCTATGCTCTCTGGTAGACATCACTAACTGACGGACACTGAGCGGCAGGCAAAAATAGTATCATTTTTATTTGCAGTTCTGTTTGTCTAATTTTCTAATTGTTTGTTGATTACAATTATATTTGTGTTTAGTTGTGAGAGTGAATCAAAATGTGAATGTGAAATACTCGTTTATGTAACGTTTTCATACTTTATTTTATTTTGACGTAAATGCCACGTGAGGAATGCTCGAGAATGACGCGTGTGTTAGTCATTCGAACCGGGGAATTTGCTACAAACTATTTCGTCAGTTTATGTTACTAGTGAAATGAAATTATGATTTCGGTGCAGTAGTTTTGTTTGGAGGGAATTCATTTTATATTTGTGGGGAATTTCTAAATGTATTAATGTTAATTTATTGTTCTCATTCAGTGACGATATTTGACTGGTTCTGTTGATATGCGCGGCATTGAGCAGGGGTAATGCTGCTTTCCGATTGGCTGCGATTTTTCTCTGCCAATCAGAAATTAGCATGTTCACGCATATTTTGGGAACTAGAAACTTCTTTTGTTTCGACTGAGTAGAGTTGGGACTTGGATCTCACAGCTATCAGACCTACTGATACGTGCCCCGTTGAAAATTACTTATATTGAGATATTTCGGTACGAAAATGTTTGAGAAGTGCCGCAAAGTGTGGAATGGAATTAGATTTAAAGCGCAGTGTGAAATTCAGAAATTTGGTGACGATTTAAATAACTAAAATCATCGTAACGTGTTACTTACTCGCGAACGTTAACATTTTGTTACGTGCGACTGATTATAGCAACATTTGAGCAAGCTCACTAAAAGAAGCAATGTGTTTGTGAACTGTGGGTGAAGGATTACCATAAACTGGTTACGGTTATGAATGATGTGTGCGTTTGGGCTTTTCAGACTTTGTACAGCTTAGAGTAGGGCTTGGTATTGGTTAGTGTATGGAGGCTTATAGTAATAGACTCAAATTTTACGCACATAGATACTTTCATTTTGTTCCTTCCACCGAGAAAACAAATTGTAGCGCAACTTGTGGTTACAACGTGAACAGCTGTTTTTTCTATAGCTTTTTCCGGATGAGAACTGCATGTCAGGACCTTCAAGGACGCGTGCGTGTTAGAAGAGATTCACCACCTGGTGAGTGGAACTTCATACAACTCTGCAACGCACCGCGCCGCCGCAATCTGACACGTCCCATATGTCAAGAATGACAATAAGTGTCACAAGGTAACATTCGGAGGCTGTTTACACCCAGGTCATAATGATGACAGGAGAGGAGTCGTGCCAGTGGAGGTCACAGCTCTCATTCTGATGATGGTGATGGACATGAGTTGCGAACGGAATGATAGTTTCGTCACTTAATACCCGTTGTGTGACGAACATCTTCACCAAGTTTGACAGATACCGAACTGGCGCTACATGATGTAACATTTCCCATTACCGTCTGCGTCCTACTATACTGTCAGTGTGTGGTGGAGATACTTTTAAATGTGAGGAACACGGATTCACGAGGTCAACGCCGCTGGTCTTCCAGCGATTCCCGTTTACGCTAGCCCAGCATGCCTACTGCGGTTACGTACGGCCTGCCTCGACAGGTTACGATCTGGGTATTATCAGGCAGGACTATAAAACATATTAATCACTCCTAGCTATCTCTGCAACTGGTAGTAGCTAATTTTAATTTCAAAACCTAAGCGTAAAAGTGTTTGAATCTTATACGTTGGATGCTACTGAGCAGTTACTTCAGTTTAAAGCCCCCACTCTCTCCGTTTACTATTCAGTGTCGCTTTTGTCCACAAGACATTTTCTGTGCATTCGCAGTGATGCTGTGAACTGCTGTGTTGTTTACGACCGCGCAGTGTGACAGGTAGCACGGCGTGACAGCGTGTTGGCAGGAGGTGCGGCCAGGTGAAGTCACCCGTCGCTAGGGCGCAACGTAATGTCATGTCATGTGTGGTGGCGCCTGGCGTCACACGACTGGCCTTGGAGCCACGCCTCTGCAAGCGACACGCTTCTGGAGCTGACGGCACGTTACCGAGTCATCCACCAGCAGGGCAATATATTTTGCGCTGCAGCCTAAGAGGTGTCACCCGGTGAGAAGCGCCGAAGCACGAACACACGGAACTCGCTTGCGGGAGGAAACAAGTTCGAATTCTATCAGGTTTTCCGTAGTGTTTCGCAATACATTTACACTACTGAACATTAAAATTGCTACACCACGAAGATGACGTGCTACAGACGCGAAAGTTAACCGACAGGAAGAAGATGCTGTCATATGCAAATGATTAGCTTTTCAGAGCGTTCACACAAAGTTGGCGCCTGTGGCGACACCTACAGCGCGCTGACACGAGAAAAGTTTCCAACCGATTTCTCATACACAAACAGCTGTTGACCGGCGTTGCCTGGTGAAACGTTGCTGTGAAGCCCCGTGTAAGGAGGAGAAATGCGCACCATCACGTTTCCGACTTTGATAATGGTCGGATTGTAGCCTATCGCGATTGCGGTTTATCGTATCGCGACATTGCTGCTCGCGTTGGTCGAGACCCAATGACTGTTAGCAGAATATGGAATCGGTGGGTTCAGGAGGGTAATACGGGACGCCGTGCTGGATCCCAACGGCCTCGTATCACTAGCAGTCGAGATGACAGGCATCTTATCCGCATGGCTGTAACGGATCGTGCAGCCACGTCCCGATCTCTGAGTCAACAGATGGGGACGTTTGCAACACAACAACCATCTGTACGAACAGTTCGACGACGTTTCTAGCAGCATGGACTATTAGCCCAGAGACCATGGCTGCGGTTACCCTTGACGCTGCATCACAGACAGGAGCTCCTACGATGGTGAACTCAACGACGAACCTGGGTGCACGAATAGCAAAACATCATTTTTTCGGATGAATAGAGGTTCTGTTTACAGCATCGTGATGGTCGCATCCGTGTTTGGCGACATCGCGGTGAACGCACATTGGAAGTGTGTATTCGTCATCGCTATACTGGCGTATCACCCGGCATGATGGTATGGGGTGCCATTGGCTACACGTCTCGGTCATCTCTTGTTCGCATAGACGGCGTTTTGAACAGTGGACGTTACTGTACATTTCAGATGTGTTACGACCCTTGGCTCTACCCTTCATTCGATCCATGCGATACCCTACGTTTCAGCAGGATAATGCACGACCTTTACGGGCTTTCTGGATACAGAAAATGTTCGGCTGCTGCCCTGGCCAGCACATTCTCCAGATCTCTCACCAATTGAAAACGTCTAGTCAATGGTGGCCGAGCAACTGGCTCGTCACAATACGCTAGTCAAATGGTTCAAATGGCTCTGAGCACTATGGGACTCAACTGCTGAGGTCATTAGTCCCCTAGAACTTAGAACTAGTTAAACCTAACTAACCTAAGAACATCACAAACGTCCATGCCCGAGGCAGGATTCGAACCTGCGACCGTAGCGGTCTTGCGGTTCCAGACTGCAGCGCCTTTAACCGCTCGGCCACTTCGGCCGGCCAATACGCTAGTCACTACTCTTGATGAACTGTGGTGTCGTGTAGAAGCTGCATGGGCAGCTGTACCTGTACACGCCATCCAAGCTGTGTTTGACTCAATGTCCAGGCGTATCAAGGCCGTTATTAGGGCAGAGGTGGTTGTTCTGAGTGCTGATTTCTCCGGATCTATGCACCCAAATTGCATGAAAATGTAATCACATGTCAGTTCTAGTATAATATATTTGTCCAATGAATACCTGTTTATCATCGGCATCTCTTCTTGGTTTAGCAATTTTAATGGTGAGTAGCGTACATTTCATTTACGTCTGTACTCTGCAAGCCAGGTTATGGTTTGTGACAGAGAATATTCTTTCAGTCGCGAATGGTCCGCAGGAAGAACCATTGTTGTTGAGTCTCGCTGAGATCTCTGTTCTAGTCTTTCCTTTATGGTCTTTTCGCGAAATACATGTAGGAGGAAGCAATACACAGGCTGACTCTTCTTGGAACTTTAACAGCATTTGCCTGAAGCGATTTAGGGAAATAACTGAAAACCTAAATCAGGATGGCCGCACGCAGGTTTAAGCCGTCGTCCTCTCGAATGCGAGTCCAGTGTGCGAAACAATGCGCCACCTCTCTCGGTACATATCGCTCTCCCATGACTTTTGTCAGCTAATTGTATGTCAATTGCGAGTGAAAATATGTAATTCTGCAGGCTTTCGTGGCCGTTGTGTTCTAGCAGTAGTTGACACCATAAGATCGTGAGGGAGATCCCAGCAGAGGGGTGGAAACGTTGATCATTTTAGTAGAAATATGACGCGGCCTAATAACCCAGAAGATTTTAACATGAGAGCTAATGTTGATTAAAAATAGGAAGAAAATAAATCATCTCGCCAGGAAAATTGTATCACAGCGTAACCTTTGGTACAGAACGTTACTATTGAAACAGCTTGTGTTGGCAGCGGATCTTGTTGCAGGGCGATCGAGAGGCCGCTCGATAGAAGGATGGGAGGAGTTGGGTGGAGCGATGAACACAGCAGTGAGATGAGAGATGGAGTGAGTGCTGAGGTGAGCTGAGCTGCTGAGTCAGTGGGGCCAGGCAGGCAGGCGCTGCTGCAATTACTCCGGACCCTGGCGCTGAATACGCGGCGACGTGCTTCATCACGAGGAGACAATGTGGCGCCCCCGACACGACGTCGACGCCCCGCGACTCCGGCGGCAGCTGCTGGCCGACTGGTTGCAGCTGCAGCGCACTGGGGGAGCTGAGCTGGCTCTCCAGAGGACTGCTGTACTAGCAGAGCTGCACTGCCCTCAAGTTCTAAATGCGCACACACACAAGTCGCAGCCGTGGATGAACTGGAAGTCGAATGTCGAACATCACTTCCTACTTGTATAATGTCAGTGCTTTCCGGGTAGGACCGTCTGCTCGCAAGTGAATAATGACAACAATTGTTTCTCCAGATGCGTTTTGCCTCAGTTTATTAAGGCATCATCAGTAGCCTGAAATAAACGTTTTCATTTGCAGACAAAACTTTGCACTTACATGTTCTGTTGTTGTCCACGTAAGTTTTCATTTTACAGATTCAAATGAAACGGTACAGTAGTTTCCGCTGCATAAGCAGCAGGTTTCGCTGCTCCCTCGCACCGGGAAATACAAGCGGAGGCGGCTCCGCCGCCAATTTTATGGCACGACGCGGCCGGCCGCTGGTGCAACAGAATCCATGTGGACGGGTGGAAAGAAATGTGTCAGGCTTCATAATACGTATTTATATGTGTCGTGTATTATGCATTTCTTGTACGTGAATGTGAATCTGCACACGAACTTTCCTAATCCTCCTCACATCTTTCCATTAAGCGTGGCCAAATCTTAGTTGGGAAGTAGTTCTGTAGTACAGTTGTGCCAACCTTACTCCTGGGTAGGGGATCAGAGAGACAGGACAGGCAGGTAAAAGTCAAAGGCGTTCCAGTGCCACAAGATTTGGGGTGGAGAGGTTGGTCACAGCCAAGTGGTTCGACCACCCCCTCCACCGGGGGCCAGGAAGACCTCTGGGTGCCCGCGATATTCTGGGAGTGTTACAGAAGACGGGTAAGTGAGCAGACATGCCCTCAGTGCGTCTGTCTCGATGTTCACGCGTGGAAGAGAGGTATTTGAATATTTGCACTAATTCTTTTATTTCCAGCTTCAGATTGTATAAGGAAATGAGTGTTCTCCTTTAATTTCGGAAATTTGCCCCCCCTGTGTTAACAGATCTGGTCCCCAGTTTGCCCGTTATCCTCCTCACATAGTGGGTGTCCCAAGTAAAATATTTGGAGACTTTGGTGGTATACATTTGGCCAACGCAATTCCGTCTTCCACGTAGATATGTGCGTGCAGATTAGTATATAATATACTCGAGCTATAAGTTGTAAAATTGTAATATCTGTAAACTGGAACACTTGCTGCAATCGCTGTAAAGTCGAGTGAGAATGTTTAAAATAAATAGGTAATCAATAGTCATCAACCTTTAACGTACCCTAAAAATCACAAAGGAGTCAATTTAAAGGAATTCATTTAAAATGAAAGATATAGAATGCAGGGACCCACACATCAGCGTGTGAGCCCTCCACCCCCTTGCCTAGTATCGCACAGAAAGGGCACGGTCTCTAGGTAGCGCTCTCAAGCTCCCCTCCCCAGTTATCCTTTCAGATAAATGAATGTGGTGTTTTTCCACTTAGGCTGTATTTACTGAAATTGCTTCTTGATTCCACGACTAATATCGGCTCCGTAAGCCATCATCCAGTGTTAAGCTGTATAAAAAAGCACACGACGCTATTGTGCTATTGGTAAGGGATTTCAGATCGATACCGTATTCCTGGATTTCCGGAAGGCTTTTGACACTGTACCACACAAGCGTGCTTATGGAATATCGTCTCAGTTACGTGACTGGATTTGTGATTTACTGTCAGAGAGGTCGCAGTTGGTAGTAACTGACGGAAAGTCATCGAGTAAAACAGAAGTGATTCCTAGCGTTCCCCAAGGTAGTGTTATAGGCCCTTTGCCGTTCCTTATCTGTATAAACGACTTGGGAGCCAATCTGAGCAGCCGTCTCCGGTTGTTTGCAGATGACGCAGTCGTTTATTGACTAATAATGTCATCAGAAGATCTAGACAAACTGCAAAACGATTTAAGAAAGATATCTGAATGGTGCGAACACTGGCAGTTGATCCTAAATAACGAAAAGTGTGAGGTCATCCACATAAGTGCTAAAAGGAACTCGTTAAACTTCGGCTACACGATAAATTAGTCTAAACTAAAAGCCGTAAATTCAACTAAATACCTAAGAATTACAATTACGAACAACTTAAATTGGAAGGAACTCACAGAAAATGTTGTGGGGAAGGCTAACCAAAGGCTGCGTTTTATTGGCAGGACACTCAGAAATAGTAACAGACCTACTAAGGAGATTGCCTACACTACGCTTGTCCGTCCTCTTTTAGAATACTGCTGCGCGATGTGGGATCCTTAGCAGATAGGACTGACGGAGTACATAGAAAAAATTCAAAGAAAGGCAGCACGTTTTGTATTATCGCTAAATATGGGAGAGAGTGTCACAGAAATGATACAGGATTTGGGCTGGAAATCGTTAAAAGAAAGGCGTTTTTCGTTGCGACGGAATCTTGGTTCAGATGGCTCGAGCACTATGAGACTTCACATCTGCGGTCATCAGTACCCTAGAACTCAGAACTACTTTAATATAAATAACCTAAGGACATCACACACATCCATGCCCGAGGCAGGATTCGAACCTGCGACCGTAGCGGTCACGCGGTTCCAGACAGAAGCGCCTAGAACCGCACGGCCACACCGGCCGGCGACGGAATCTTCCCAGTAAATACTAATCACCAACTTTCTCCTCCTAATGTGAAAATATTTTGTTGTTACCGACCTACATAGGGAGGAACGATCACCACGACAAAATAAGGGAAATCAGAGCTGGTACGGAAAAATATAGGTGTTCATTCTTCACGCGCGCATTACGAGATTGGAATAATAGAGAATTGTGATGGTGGTTCGATGAACCCTCTGCCAGGCACTTAAATGTGATTTGCAGAGGATCCATGTAGATGCAAGTGAACGGACAACGCAGTGTCCTGAGTCCTTCACTTAACGAGCGAGAGCAGCGGCGTTTGCGTAGAGTTGTCAGTGACAATAGACAAGCAGCACCGCGGGAAATAACTGCAGAAACCAATGTAGGACGAACGACGAACGTTAGGATTGTAAGGCGAAATTTGGCTTCAGGGTCTATGGCGGCAACGACTGACGCGACTACCCTGGCTAACCGCAAGACATCGCCCACAGCGCCTCTTCTGGGCTCGTGGCCATTTCGGTTGTACACCTGACGTCTGGAAAACCGTGGCCTGTTCAGCTGAGCCCCGACTTCAGATCGATGGTGGGGTTCGAGTGGACGCACACCCCCAGAAGCCATGGACCCAAGTTGTCAACTCTGAGGCAATGGGCGAGTAGTCGCGCCCTGAAAGTATTCTAAGTTTGAAGGAAGCAGTGGCCGCACAGGCCGCTCGGCAGCCAGACAACCTGGTGGCAGACGCTGGCTGAGGCAAGAGGGGTCCAGCCGCGTGGTTGGGAATTCCACGGTGACGCTATGTTGATGAAGGAGACACGCTGGGAGTGCCAGAGATGGCGGACTTTGTGAAACCTTATCGGCAAAATGGTTCAAATGGCTCTGAGCACTATGGGACTCAACTGCTGAGGTCATTAGTCCCCTAGAACTTAGAACTAGTTAAACCTAACTAACCTAAGGACATCACAAACATCCATGCCCGAGGCAGGATTCGAAACTGCGACCGTAGCGGTCTTGCGGTTCCAGACTGCAGCGCCTTTAACCGCACGGCCACTTCGGCCGGCTCCTTATCGGCAGACATTTCACAGTTCGTATAGAAATTAATAGTAGCCAGATGAATCACGATACCTCAAAAAGAAACATGTCCATTACTATTATTTGCACGACGATTCTGATAGTATAATCAGATTTTCAATATATTTATTAGTTTAAGTTTAGCATCTGACGGTAAATTATACAAGTAACACCCAGCAACAAATTTCCAAAATCTAAACACTTCATCCGATTTCGTGTCGATCGTCGTCTCTTTAGAAAACTATTAGCGTAAACCTAATTTGGTATGAATTACAGGCATGTAACTTGAATACTACAAGAGTTATTGGAGGTCAAAACGGACGATTACTATCGATTGCGTCAGGCCGTAAGTACTCCACAGTTACACGGAGAAACGGTAGCAGCATGCTTATAAATATATTTACTCATCTATGTCTTTGTTTATATCCGATATATACTATTCATGAAGAAATTGGTTAAATATTTTCTGTGTGTTAGAAAGCACAGAAACATAGGCTCCTGGCCTACCTTTTTCTTCCTTTCTTTTGATATATATTTATTTAATTGTTTATGTATTTAATAATGTGTGTTAGAGCGTGTTTATGGTCCAGCCGTAGGAATGTTTATTTAATTTCAAGTCTTTAAATGTAAATGCAGTATTTCGAATGTGTTTCATTATGTTTGTGAATGTGCGCTAGCTTGAAGATATGGCGGGAGCGCTCTAGCCAATCACAGCGCTCGTGAATGGCGGGACTGGATGGACGTGGGAGGAGAGCATGGTTTCCGGAGACACGGGGGAGTTCTGGAGTGGAGGGGACAGGACACGGAAGGTGCTGAACGCGACGGCACGGCGTACGCACGGTCGCGAGAGAGGCTTGGACAGAGGAGCAGTTTGCGCGTGGTTGCGGAGGACAGAAAATTTCGGAGTGCCGACCTGCGCTTGTGTGATTTCCGTGGCTTCTGCAGTGAAGACGTAGTGAATATCTCGCGAGCTATGTTGTTGTTCGTAACTAATTACGTGAAGTAGGAATCTATTGTCTCCCTGTTATTCAACTTGTATTTTATTTAATTGCAGGACCATCGACACCAATAAGTGTTTTGCAGAAATATACTGCATTCTCAAAAGTACTTCTACTGTCGTACTCATCATTTGAAGTCGTTAAGAAAGTACTTGCAGATTTTTTTTTTAAATTGCAATCTATCATTTATAAACGTAGTTACGTTCTAACTTCTCAACTGCCGACTGATAGGAACCTTTGACCATTTGATTGGTTCAAATGGTTCAAATGGCTCTGAGCACTACGGGACTTAACATCTGAGGTCATCAGTCCCCTAGAACTTAGAACTACTTAAACCCAACTAACCTAAGGACATCACACACATGGATTCGAACCTGCGACCGAAGCGGTCGCGCGGTTCCAGACAAGCGCCTAGAATCGCTCGGCCACTCCGGCCGGCACCATTTGATTCATGTGTATATCGTATACTGTAGACTCAGCAGTATTTGGCCTGTAATGCGGAAACTACGTATCCCTGCCCCTAGGCAACAAAACCAGCAAAAACTTAATACTTCATCGTTGAGTCGGAGGGTGCGTAGTTATTTTGGAAAGCCCGCACAACAAGGCACTATGCAAGCTGGTGGTGGCTAGATGCTGCTATGGGCTGTTTTACATGGCGTGCACATGGTTCTCTGGTCCAGGTAAACAGATCATTGACTCGATATGGCTGTGTTCGGCTACTTGATCATTTGTATATATTGAAAATCGGCGACTGTGGATATTTTTACATAGCACGCTCCGACTTTTCAGAAGAGCTGTTTGATTCACGCCAATTTGTCGGCAGAGAGAATCGGCAATCATTTTTGTTTCATCAGTAATCATTCTCGTTTCTTCGTGTGAAATCGAGAAAGCCGTCACTCCATCTTGACAAAAGCAGTGAAGAAAGACACTGCAGCATCACCCTCCATTTTCGTACGCACGTGGTAGTAGAGAATTCGTATCATTTATCTGTGGGCATCGAAAAACAGTGAGAGCAAACGTAAACAAGAGAGGCAGGGTCACGTGCACATAAAAGAACCAACTTACAGTTTACATAACACAACACCCGGAAAATTGCTTTTCAAGAAATGCATAGCAGTGTTGTACTTTTTATTTATCACAATAAATAATACAATACAACACTGTGTTATGCTTTGCACGAAAACAAAAATGGTTAGAAGAAAACTCGTCAACGACGTTGACTCCGCAGTATATTTATTGAGCTAAGGCGTTTAAGAAGTATTGATCAGAGTTAATAATTGCCAGCAGACGTTTTAGCCAATAAACTAACGGCATTCAATTCTACAATTTTAGTTAGCGAAACCCACAAAAAATTTTACAGTAGTCGTCATTGTGTTTGAAATTCATGCGTTTCGAAGGCAATTTTCCCGCCGAAATAGAGTGACGTGGCGAGAGGACATTGGCAAACAAATTAAAAATACTGATACAGTTATAATATCTTTAATGATACTTTTAATAGGGCCGGCCGGTGTGGCCGTGCGGTTCTAGGCGCTTCAGTCTGGAGTAGCGCGACCGCTACGGTCGCAGGTTCGAAACCTGCCTCGGGTATGGATGTGTGTGATGTCCTTAGGTTAGTTGGGTTTAAGTAGTTCTATGTTCTAGGGGACTGATGGCCTCAGAAGTTAAGTCCCATAGTGCTCAGAGCCATTTGAACCATTTGATACTTTTAATAATTTTTATTTTCACCTAGTTTATTTAATATATGAGGCCGGTTTTTGGTGTCATCGTGGAGAGATCATTTTAGTGCGCAAAGCGTACATTTTCATGTGTTTATGTATTGAACATTGTTGGTTGCCTAATGCGGCAGTGCAGGCAGAGTGAACATAGGCCCAAGACGGCGAGTACAGCGTCCTGAAATCTTTAGGAAAGTCTCCGCCAGGACAGAGTAAGGCGTCCTGTGCTCAAAATTTACGCTATCTTTATTACAACAATTCTATATTAATTACGATACGAGCGTCATTGTAAACGAAACATTGGTTGGTCTGCAAATTGCGTTTCCACAATACTGAATGGCAAAAAATACATATTTAAAAGCAACAAAAGACCAAGGAAGCTATGTAAGTCACCGCCCATTCCCCGAATGATACCATCAGTTCAGTTAACACTCTACGCCTTTTGCTGGGCTGTGCTGTACTAAACAGCTGTCTGAAAATGCAACTTCTTCATTGTGGGTACCACAATCATAAATTTATTTAACAAATGCAGCATACTTCCCACTTAAACTGTATTTATTTAAACTATTTCTTCGCTCCTCAACTAGTTTCGTCTTTTTAAGCCATTACGCAGTGTATTTCTGTATTAAAAAATCCCAGTACATTATCACCACGAAAGGGAACGACAATAGTGTCAATGTAATATTAGCGGAATGTATTTACCTAGACTGAGATACCTTATGGGTGAAGTACGCCTATACTCAAGGAAAGAGAAGATCTCTAAATAATAAAATTATTAGATGGATATGGTATTTCGTAGGAGGGATGTAGTGAGCTTTTTGTATACAGATTAACACTGGATGACGGCTTAAGGAGCCGATACTAGGTGTGGAACCAAGAAGCAATTTCAGTAAATACAGCCTAAGTGGAAAAACACCGCATTCATTTATCTGAAAATCGTTTCAGAGTTGAAATTGGATGGTCATGACAACAAAATAAATGAATACTTTCATCCATCTAGCGGGACAGGGTAGAATGTTACGAGTATCATACACATTCAGTATTATCACGATGTGTTTCGCTCAATACTGTGCCACCGGTATCACCGGCATTTCGTACAGGTACATCTCCGCGCTTGAAGTTTCCAGGCGCAGACATCAATTCAAACTAAGACGCTATTTCGCAACCCAAGTTTTACCGACTGCATAAGATAACGGAGAAATATTTCAGGAACTAAATCCCTAAAACCGTAGCAGCTTCTATCACAGAAACGTCACTAATACAATGGCCAATAACTACGCACCGGCAGGTTGCAAGATGTGTGGGGCGGACATCTGATTCCTAGAACTGAGGATAGTTCGGCAGCTCTCAAAAATACGACTTGCTGAAGATCTCTTCATGAGGAACAAGCAAAATCTGCTAACTTCGTAATTTGCCTGCAATATCTGCGTTGCAATGATTTTTCCCTCTGGTTACTTCCATCCCAAGCTATCAACGCTCTTTTACGTCTTCCACCACCCTTAACTTGTGGGGTCTTCGGACTTGGAGGTATACAACAAACGGAAGCATGGAGACTTTGACTATTGGAATAAAGCTGTTGCAACATTTCCTACCGTACTTCATACTTTCTTCCTCAGTCCTTTTTTGTCTCGTACTGGACCAGTGATCTTCCTTAACATCTTACGCTGGAAATGCTTAATGTTTCCATATTGCATCAATGGTAATTTGTTGCATTATTTAACATTATTTTAATTCTACTTGAAACAGCGTGCTTGACGTTAAAGTAAGTTCTGGATACACTAGTGATAGTGTGTTTCATATGTTTTTCTTAGCGCTGAATAAGGTGCCCAAGAATCTCTAGTTTTCTGCCCTAGAATATCTTAAATCTCCAACATGAGACAGAGAATTCTGCACCGTTTCTGTGGTTAATATCATTTACTCACCCTGATTTTGTGGCTGAATGCAGATTCTGCCAAGGCTATCTGCGTAGGCTAACACATGAACTCTCTCATTTAAATTAGTCGTATCCCATTTATCTTTATTTCGCGGCGGATGTTCTCAGCAGGTACGCTCAACAATACGAGCGAGGTACATCCACCTTTGTCGCAAACCAGATCCAACATCAAACTCGAGGTATCTCTCTCACTGATGTTTTACCTCCATTCAGGGACCAGTCATACGATCTCTCACCATGCTCACTAGTTTCATTGGTTACGAACATTTCCTCAGAATATAGTGTAGGATCAGTCTACTGAGGCCCTTGGTGTCACATTAGAAAAGCAGTATATTAAAGCACATCGTAAAATTAATGTACGCTCTAAGGAAGGTAGCTGCAGCACAACAGAAATGTTTGATATTTTAGTGTGGTATTAGATGACGTGGCGGAACACCCAGAAGGCTTTTGACGAGATTTACACTGGCCGCGAAAGCCCACATACATATCCCAGTATTTCAAATGGAACGTATATCCTTATAAACGTAAAATTCCGAAATGACAGAATTTTCTGCCAAGACTGTTATTAAATGCATTTATTCACGATCGTGATTTCAGCCTGCTATATGATTCTCAAATGATATTTCACCATAAAGAGTATTAATGCTTGATCCTTCCCCTTGAGCGAGCGAGGCGGTGCAGTAGTTAGCACACTGGACTTGCATTCGAGAGGACGACGGTTCAAACCCCCGTCCGGCCATCCTGATATACGTTTTCCGTGATTTCCCTAAATCACTGTAGGCAAATGCCGGGATGGGTCCTTTGAAAGGAAGGGGACGGCAGATTTCCTTCCCCATCCTTCCCTAATCCGATGCGACCGATGACCTCAGTGTTTGGTCCCCTCTTCCGAATCAACCAACCAACTTCCTTTTGAAAGGACACTGTCATCGTGTCTGCCATGTTTATGTATTCGATATGCATAACAAGACAGGAGTTTTCGTTATTTGTTGGCGTATAAAAGAACTTGCTAGGATTTATTACTTGAGGTACTGCGTTCTTCAATGTAAATGGTGAATTCTCCTGTCTTATTATGCAAATGGAACAATGAAATGGAACAATGAACATGGCAGACTTGAGGACAGTGTTTTCGTAAGAAAGGATAACGCATTAACATCTCACTCGAGAACGATATAACAGGTCGAAATCACGGTCGCGGGTAAATACCTTTAATAAAAGTCCTGACAGAAAATGTTTCGAAAGTATTGCAGGTCTGTGGACGCAAGTAAACAGGAAAAGATAAATTTTCGATTGTACATACGACGCAGCAGCAATTAGTAAACCGAATAGTTGCTGAATTAAAGTATATGTACGGATTTGAAACATGAATCCTGGGAGCATCGTGGAAAGAACTGAAAGGATTTAAGTGTTAAGTGTGGAGATGAAGTACGAAATGAAGATAGGCTATTGAATCTATGGGAAACGCTTATCGGCGACAGTCTGGTGCGAAATGTGCTGAGGTATTCAGGAATGTTATCTCGCTAATGGAATGAACAGTGAATGGGGGGAGGGGGGAAATGTAGAGATAGATAGGGAGCAGATTTGCACTGAAAAAGATAGCGAGATATCGACAACATGAACCTGGTGACTTCTGACAAATGTTAAAGAATAGAATGGTCCCAACGCAGTTAAAACGGTCCCCTGTTAGACGCGATAGAAGTTTCCAGAATGAGATTTTCACTCTGCAGCGGCGTGTGCTCTGATATGAAACTTCCTGGCAGATTAAAACTGTGTGCTGGACCGAGACTCGAACTCGGGACCTTTGCCTTTCGCGGGCAAGCGCTGTACTAACTGAGCTACCCAAGCACGACTCACGCCCCGTCCTCACAGCTTTACTTACGCCAGTACCTCGTCTCCTACTTTCGCGATAGAAGTTGCCAGGCAACAGCTGGCTCTAGACTGCCTGTGGGCGGCCGGGACTGGGTGGTGAGCCGTGTGGAATCTGCATGCGGTGCAGCGCGCTGCACGGCGGGCCGGGGCAGCGCAGGGCGCGGGCGACAGCCACTTCCGGCGGAGCGCTTCCGGCGGCCGGCCTTGGGCGCGGCTGCCGCCCACGCAGGCGCCGGCTGGCCATTGCAACAGCCGCGCCGCCCCAGTCTCTCTGCTCTGCTTCCTGGTCCACCGGGCCGTCTCCCGCCGAACTGTCCAGCGGCGCTGCCACTGCACCAAACTCAGTCAGTAGTGCCTGATACTCATAGGTCGCTACACTGTGGAGAGACGATTCGAAACAATTGTGTAAACCGCTGTCTTACAGGAAACGTTCTACGAAAGCGAAGGAAGAGAAAAGAAATCGTCCACTCAAATGCTGAAATCGTATTTATTTTTGGCAAGCTCTCTCTTGGTCAACCAGACGGTACACCAGATCACCTGTCTCCAAACCACCCCTCTAAATTTCTTATGTAGGCATCTTCAAATCAATGACGAAAGCATTTGCTTGAGTGGACCATGCAACACTTTTACTTAAGATGGAACATTTTGATATTAAGGGAAAGAGCTCAGAGAAGTTTCAGTTGATATCTGGAAAGTGGGAAGCATAACATTATCATCCAATGTCAACAAACAGGCAAGAGGTTTGAATGTCGTTAGTGACATGGAAAGTGGGAGTGTCACAAGGTACTGTTCTGGGTCCACTGCTTTTCTTGGTATACAGGGTGATTAACTTTTTGAAACCTCCGAAGTAACGTAGATGACGCTGAGAGAAGTAATTTCATAGACTACTGGCCATTAAAATTACTACACCAAGAAGAAATGCAGATGATAAACGGGTATTCATTGGACAATTATATTATACTAGACCTGACATGTGACTATATTTTCACTCAATTTGGGTGCATAGATCCTGAGAAATCAGTACCCAGAACAACCGCCTCTGGCCGTAATAACGGCCGTGATACGCCTGGGCATTGAGTCATTGGATGGCGTGTACAGGTACAGCTGCCCATGCAGCTTCAACACGATACCACAGTTCATCAAGAGTAGTGACTGGCGTATTGTGACGAGCCACTTGCTCGGCCACCATTGACCACAGGTTTTCAATTGGTTAGAGATCTGGAGAATGTGCTGGCCAGGGCAGCAGTCGAACATTTTCTGTATCCAGAAAGGCCTGTACAGGACCTGAAACATGCGGTCTTGCATTATCCTGCTGAAATGTAGGGTTTCGCAGGGATCGAATGAAGTATAGTACCACGGGTCGTAACACATCTGAAATGTAACGTCCACTGTTCAAAGTGCCGTCAGTGCGAACAAGAAGTGACTGAGACGTGTAACCAAAAGCACCCCATACCATCACGCCGGGTGATACGCCAGTATACACGCTTCCAATGTGCGTTCACCGCGATGTCGCCAAACACGGATGCGACCATCATGATGCTGTAAACAGAACCTGGATTCATCCGAAAAATGACGTTTTGCCACTCGTACACCTAGGTTGGTCGATGGGTACACCATCGCAGGCGCTCCTGTCTGTGATGCAGCGTCAGAGGTAACCGCAGCCATGGTCTCCGAGCTGATAGTCCCTGCTGCTACAAACGTCGTCGAACTGTTCGTGCAGATGGTTTTTGTCTTGCAAACGTCCCCATCTGTTGACTCAGAGATCGAGACGTGGCTGCACGATCCGTTACAGCCATGCGGATAAGATGCCAGTCATCTCGACTGCCAATGATACGAGGCCGTTGGAATCCAGCACGGCGTTCCGCATTACCCTCCTGAACCCACCGGTTCCATATTCTGCTAACAGTCATTGGATCTCGACCAACGCGAGCAGCAATGTCGCGATACGCAATCGCGATAGGCTACAATCCGACCTTTATCAAAGTTGGAAACGTGATGGTACGCATTTCTCCTCCTCACACGAGGCATCACAATAACGTTCCACCAGGCAACGGCGGTCATCTGCTATTTGTGTATGAGAAATCGGTTGGAAACTTTTCTCGTGTCAGCACGTTGTAGGTGTCGCCACCGGTGCCACCTTGGGTGAGTGCTCTGAAAAGCTAATCATTTGCATATCAGAGCATCTTCTTCCTGTAGCCCGTCATCTTCGTGGTGTAGCAATTTTAAAGGCCAGTAGTGTATAGAACTCATGGGGCCGCAAATGTCGTGAAATACCTCAAAAAAACTGTGAGAAATTCTGAACACGCGGCGTCACCGTATGACATACACTCCTGGAAATGGAAAAAAGAACACATTGATACCGGTGTGTCAGACCCACCATACTTGCTCCGGACACTGCGAGAGGACTGTACAAGCAATGATCACACGCACGGCACAGCGGACACACCAGGAACCGCGGTGTTGGCCGTCGAATGGCGCTAGCTGCGCAGCATTTGTGCACCGCCACCGTCAGTGTCAGCCAGTTTGCCGTGGCATACGGAGCTCCATCGCAGTCTTTAACACTGGTAGCATGCCGCGACAGCGTGGACGTGAACCGTATGTGCAGTTGACGGACTTTGAGCGAGGGCGTATTGTGGGCATGCGGGAGGCCGGGTGGACGTACCGCCGAATTGCTCAACACGTGGGGCGTGAGGTCTCCACAGTACATCGATGTTGTCGCCAGTGGTCGGCGGAAGGTGCACGTGCCCGTCGACCTGGGACCGGACGGCAGCGACGCACGGATGCACGCCAAGACCGTAGGATCCTACGCAGTGCCGTAGGGGACCGCACCGCCACTTCCCAGCAAATTAGGGACACTGTTGCTCCTGGGGTATCGGCGAGGACCATTCGCAACCGTCTCCATGAAGCTGGGCTACGGTCCCGCACACCGTGAGGCCGTCTTCCGCTCACGCCCCAACATCGTGCAGCCCGCCTCCAGTGGTGTCGCGACAGGCGTGAATGGAGGGACGAATGGAGACGTGTCGTCTTCAGCGATGAGAGTCGCTTCTGCCTTGGTGCCAATGATGGTCGTATGCGTGTTTGGCGCCGTGCAGGTGACCGCCACAATCAGGACTGCATACGACCGAGGCACACAGGGCCAACACCCGGCATCATGGTGTGGGGAGCGATCTCCTACACTGGCCGTACACCACTGGTGATTGTCGAGGGGACACTGAATAGTGTACGGTACATCCAAACCGTCATAGAACCCATCGTTCTACCATTCCTAGACCGGCAAGGGAACTTGCTGTTCCAACAGGACAATGCACGTCCGCATGTATCCCGTGCCACCCAACGTGCCCTAGAAGGTGTAAGTCAACTACCCTGGCCAGCAAGATCTCCGGATCTGTCCCCCATTGAGCATGTTTGGGACTGGATGAAGCGTCGTCTCACGCGGTCTGCACGTCCAGCACGAACGCTGGTCCAACTGAGGCGCCAGGTGGAAATGGCATGGCAAGCCGTTCCACAGGACTACATCCAGCATCTCTACGATCGTCTCCATGGGAGAATAGCAGCCTGCATTGCTGCGAAAGGTGGATATACACTGTACTAGTGCCGACATTGTGCATGCTCTGTTGCCTGTGTCTATGTGCCTGTGGTTCTGTCAGTGTGATCATGTGATGTATCTGACCCCAGGAATGTGTCAATGAAGTTTCCCCTTCCTGGGACAATGAATTCACGGTGTTCTTATTTCAATTTCCAGGAGTGTATCTCGCCGCACGTGCAGCGGTTGAGCCTGTCGCTCTGTCGTACCTGATCATCTCAACCATAGTAAAGTAGTCACGTCGGTGTGTTTCCCGGCCCTTGTGCGCGACTTCAGTGCGTGGGGCTCAGGCTTCGAGTCTTGCGTCTGGCGGGCAGGAACTTTTTCACTGCCCTACACAGTTGTGTGTTTACGTTGTGGTAAGATTTATTATTTTATTTACCGCTCTCGCTGTCTCCGCTAGTTTATTGCAACGTACAGTAGAACAAAAACCTACCGTATTTCGTCACAAGTAAATGAGCATAAGCTTGCGAATTGTGTCGTACTAGCAAATGACCTACGTTTTCTTTAGTAAATGACGTGCGTTAACAAAAAAGAAGGGACAAAAGGAAAGAAAACCATAAATAAACAACTTTTACTCGATTATAGAGGGGATAATAATTTCGTATCTTCTGAATTTACAACGGATCATACATATAAAAAGTCTTCGAAATTTGCACCGTTTGTTCGAATGCAAGTTGTGCATCGCTTATGTGTGGCGAGATACGTCATCTGGTGACGTCACCTTTTCTACTTTTCTCATCCGTTTTTGGGGTATTTCCCGACATTTGCGACCCTACGTGTCTTAATATTAAATTACTTCTCTCAGAGTCATCTACGTCGCTTCGGGAGTCTTTAAACGTCAGTGTATATCAATGAACTGCCGCTAAACATGACAGATGATTTAATGGTTTAAGTGTGTCTCTCTTAGCAAATGACACGAGTGTTGTTGCAAAAGACGTGCAATGTAATGTAAAAGATCTAGATAAGTGGATTGTCGGTAACGTACTGTTTCTACTAAAGTCCTCGAGGAAAGCGAAATTTTAGTATTCCAAGGTGACGAAGTAGTTAGCAAAGTCTACCAGTTTAAATTCTGAGTATTGATGGTTTGTGCCCTTTCGAAGGAACCATCTCGGCATTTGCTTGAAGCGATGTAGGGAAGTCACGAAAAACCTAAATCAAGATGGCCGGACGCGGGTTTGAACCATCATCTTCCCGAATGCGTGTCCAGTGTGCTGATCACTGCGTCACCTCTCTCAGTTGAGTATTTATGGTAGATGAAAAGCTTTCTTGGGAGTATCGCATTCATCATATTATGAAGAAACTAAATGCTCCCACATTCACCATAAAAATAATTTCCTCTGTCTCCGACACTGACGCACGAATGTTTGTTGACTTTGCTTACCTTCACTGTATTATATCGCGTGGTGTTACATTTTTCGGAGACGCTATGCACTGATCAACAATATTTTTAACCCGGAAAAGTGCAGTGAGGCATATCTGAGGTGTTATTTGGTGAACTAGTCCTACGTAGTTGTTTAAAAATGTCTGAATTTTAGCTCTACCGTCCCTGTACATATCCACCATCATCGAATTTGTTGCTAACAATGATTCATTCAAAATAAACAGCAACATTCATTTAGAGAACACAAGGTCGAAGAACGAATGCACTTTGATAACACTCGCTACAGTATTTTACACAAAGGTGTTCACAATTCAGCAGATTTCAGTTTCAATAGTCTTCCAACAGAATTAAAAAACCTTAGTAACATGCCAAAAATATCCTAATCCAAGCTGAAAGGTTTGCTTGAGGCGCACTATTAGTGTTACGAACACTAGTTCCTCTCAGTATTTAAGAACTTTTCTCTGCAAAGCGTTCATTTTCGTATAAACTGTTTCTTGCGTTTTATTAATTTTGTGTTAATTGATTATAAATTTTCTAATCAGCAGACTGCGAAGTATGTATTGACAAGTTCAACGAGCAAGTACCTTTGGGTCGTAGGTCTATGGAAGCCGACAAATAACTAACTAAAATGAATGCATTTATCACACAGGAATTTTTTTTCCTATAATAGTAAGACAACTTAAGTGGAATGGTAATGTCGAGCGTGCGAGTTAAATGCTGAGCCGCCCATCACAAAAGTACAGTGAACAGAAGGCGGCATATGTGATAAGAAGGATGGGAAAAACACCAGACGGTGTAAGACAGGCATGCAGACTTTCGTCCCTGCTGTTCCGTCCGTACATCAGGCTGATGAAACTTGTTCATGTTTTCGAAAACAGGGTGATATGCAACATTCTACGATATTACCGAGGGTGGCCGTCTTCACGTCGTTTCAGCTTCCAGACACACCTGTTGGTTGTAGCAATGACTGTTTCCTAATCTTTGAGACGTTGGGAAGTAACAGATTCATCCGCGTAAACATTGACCGCCGACGATAATTTAGAAGATATCGTTTTACCGCCATACTTCATCAGTCCTCCGCCACAGCCAATCAACTTTCTGAACCAGTCTCATCAACCCCCTCACATTCACTAGTGCAATAGCGACGTCAACGATGATTCTTGATTCTGCACTTCGAAAGGAGGGAAATTGTGAATTAAACACTGTTTACAATAAAGAAACTAAGTATGAAGAAAATGAAATTCAGGATCTGTTAGACGAGGATCAGCTTGGGTTTGGTGTAGGTAAAGGTACCTGTGGTAGTTCCGATGATGTGCTTGATAACGGAAGCAAACCAAGAAAAATCAAGACACGTTCAAAGGATTTGTCGACCTGGAAAGGGAAAATCATGCAGGATTTTCGATCTGAGAAAAATAGGAGTAATCTACAGGGAAATACATAATATACAATACGTACAAGAAGAGGGAAATACATAATATACTATATGTACATATCGAAGAGGGAACAGTAAGATTTTAAGACAGAAAACGAAGTGCTCGGATTAAAAAGGGTGTAAGACAGTGATGCAGTCTTTCGCCCCTACTGTTCGATCTATACATCGAAGCAGCAATTACGGAAGTAAAAAAAAGGTTGAAGAAGGGGTTGAAATTCAGGTAAAAGGACATCAATGATGAAATTCGCTAATGGCATTGCTGTCCTCAGTGAAAGTGGAGAGAAATTAGAGGACCTACTGAATGGAGTAAACAATCCAGTGAGTAGAGGACGGATTGAGGGTGGTGATGAGCAACAGAAATGAGATCGACGGTAAAGTTCAAGTAAGTTACGAAAATGCATGAGGATGACATCTTCGACAGCCGCCGATATTTCGACATATTCAAAGCACGGAAGCTCTGTGCAACGGACCTTGGTGACCACGAAGTTAAGATTATGTGCTACTTTGGAAAGAAAATGACGTAGGAGGGTGAAACAAGGTGGACTTCAAGAGCACACCAGCACAGGTAGCCGGCCGGGTGGCCGAGCAGTTCTAGGCGCTACAGTCTGGAACCGCGCGACCGCAACGGTCGCAGGTTCGAATCCTGCCTCGGACATGGATGTGTGTGACGTCCTTAGGTTAGTTAGGTTTAAGTAGTTCTAAGTTCTAGGGGAGTGACGACCTCAGAAGTTAAGTCCCATAGTGCTCAGAGCCATTTGAACCATTTTTTGAACCAGCACAGGTAAACAAAGAACGCTTGGCCAATATAAATCTCCTAGTATCAAGTAACAGTCTTAACTTGAAGAAGACATTTATATGTGCACCTCAGTCTACGGAAGTGAATCATGATCTGTGGGAAATGCGGAAAAATTGGTAAGCAAAGTGTTTGATAGGTAGTCTATAGAAGGCTATTAAAAATTATATGAACTGCTAAGGTAAGGAATGAGGAAGTGCGCCGCAGAAGCGCTGAAAGAAAGGCACATATGGCCAATAGTGACAATAAGGAGGGACATCTTGAGATGACATGTATTAAGACATCGGGGAGCAACTTCCACGGTAAAAAAATCGAAGCTGTAGACGGGGAAAACTGTAACTGAAGACTCAGATTTCATTATAGCCGCCAAATAATAATCTGCTACTCTGAGATGAAGAGGTTGTCCGGAGACCAAGTAATGGCTGGCTGGCCACATCGAACAAGTCAGAAGACTTCCGACAGACCAAACATAGGAAGATCATACTGCAGGAACCATCTTGGCGTCTTTCTCAAGCGATATTAGGGAAACCAAGACAAACCTAAATCTGCATGTCCTGAACTTCAGTTCTACTTCCTTGCACGCTAGGACTCTCTCTCTCTCTCTCTCTCTCTCTCTCTCTCTCTCTCTCTCTCTCTCTCTCTCTCTCTCTCTCTTTGTCTGTCCCTGTATCTCTCTGCTTGACGTACCAATGATTTCGGTGAGTCTTAAACATTCTATTTTGGAGTGTGACAGCGTTGTTGTCAAACTCGTTCTTACCAACATGGGTCGCGATTAGATGGAGTAACCGTATTGCGGAAGCTCTGCTAGCAACATGTTCGTGAGTCAGGCACTTGATGACCCACAAAAGCCGCGTAGGGGTGGCGTTGGTGTCTCAGTGGGCGGCCCAACCGTTACACGCCGTAATCTCTCCGGCACAGCGGCCGCTCCTCTTACAAAGTGACACACTGCCGAGGTTGGCTGCAGGACGACTAGATTCGCGATCGCTACTGTCACTCAGTAGAATGACATTTTGACTGAGCAGCATCGCGTTGTAATTTTTCGCAGCTCACTATTTTTTCGATATATCGATGGACGCGTGGTACATTCCATTAGAGCAATATGATACTGCTGCTGCTGCTCCTGTTGTTGTTGTATTTGCTGTTGTTGTTGTATTTGGTGTTGTTGTTGTATTTGCCGTTGTTGGGCGTCAGTCAAAATGACTGGCTTGATGTAGAAGGTAGACTGGTGAAGAGAGCTGCAAGTCTTTTCAGATCTACGTAATTGCTCTATACTCGTGATGCTCTGTAGCTCGGAAAAAACTCTGGAACATCATTTTTGATGATTGAGATGTCAGCATCGGCTGCATAGAAATTTTGAAAGGTCTTTTCTAGGCGTTACAGTCTGAAACCGCGCGACCGCTACGGTCGCAGGTTCGAATCCTACCTCGGGCATGGATGTGTGTGATGTCCTTAGGTAAGTTAGGTTTAAGTAGATCTAAGTTCTAGGGGACTGATGACCTTAGCAGTTATGTCCCATAGTGCTCAGAGCCATTTCAACCAAAGTTCTTTTCTGTTGAGGTTCGTGTGGTTGGCCACCATACCTATTTAATAATTTCGAGCAAGTACGGACTATCGTTTGCGAACAGACTGCAAAACACAACACAGTGTGACACTGAAGTGAGCGTGTGGTCTGGATATTGATCCTGCATAACAAAGTTTCCTAAATAAATCCCATTCAGCCGCTGTTGAGAGTCATCAAAAATGAGGTTCCTGACAATTAAGATTGAGATACTTTGTAAATATACTGGACTCCGCCTGCAACTTTTAGCGTCCATACTTTCCTTCGCTATCAAAATAGCTATTCCTTGATGCCTCAGTATTTTTGTTGTATACATATCCCTTCTCCGTCATTTTGTAGACTAATGCTCTTTTCTCCCACTTTTGTTTCCTCCTTACGGTCATATTTCGAAAGCTACCATCCTCTTCCTGTCTGTTGATAAACCACGTTTCACTTTCATACGCACGTTCTGAACAAAACCCTGAAAATACTTCCTCAGTCTCATATTTACATAACAACAAATGATAATTATGCACGACCGAGAGTTGCTAATAAAATGAAGATTCATTCGCAACCACTCAAGGAGGAAATGATCATCATTAGGCTACATAAAGTTTTACAGCAGCCTAAATGGTAACCCTCTGTGCCGTCAATAATAGAAATGGAATAATTCAAACTCGTTTTGCATAACTTTCGTTAATAGTAAAATATATTTATACGCTTCAGTGATCTTAGTACGCTGTTCATTTCTACCTTCGTTGCTAATACCGCGAGGGTTAGCCGCGCGGTCTCAGGCGCCTTGCCACGGTTCACGCGATTCCCCCCGTCCTCTCTCGGCATTGGTTTATGTATGGCGTCCTTAGCGTAAGTAAGTTTAAGTTAGATTAAGTAGTGTGTAAGCCTAGGGACCGATGACTTCAGCAGTTTGGTCCCAAATAAACTTACCACAAATTTCCAAAACAGTTCGATGAGAAACAGGAAGTAAATACTGGTTTGTTTAATCAGAAGTTCTTCGCATTACTTAAATAGTGCTTTTATTTAATGCTTTCAAGCTGTGGGCCATCAACTGTTCAAATTTTACTTAAACTTTAGTCTATGTTAGTGTATCTTTTGCCGGCCGAAGTGGCCGTGCGGTTAAAGGCGCTGCAGCCTGGAACCGCAAGACCGCTACGGTCGCAGGTTCGAATCCTGCCTCGGGCATGGATGCTTGTGATGTCCTTAGGTTAGTTAGGTTTAACTAGTTCTAAGTTCTAGGGGACAAATGACCTCAGCAGTTGAGTCCCATAGTGCTCAGAGCCATTTGAACCAGTGTATCTTTTCCACGAAATGTTTTCTTGATATTGCCAGTCTAAATTTCCTTTACTGCCGTTGTCAGAATATCAGTATACGCTATCTGTGCGAAAGCATCAGCGCAGTATTAGTCGACAATAATAAGGGATGTGTCAACCCTTCGCCTCTATGGTGGCTCTAACTCTGGTGCGTACACTTTCAATGAAGTGTCTAGATGCCTGTCGCGGAATTGTAACCCATTCTTCAAGACACGAAACCAGAGAAGGTAGTGATTGGAGACTCTGGGATCTGGAGAGGTACCGGAAGGACCCACCGCCACACACCGTTGGATGGCTTGAGGAGTGTGGTGTAGATGTAGATCATCATCTCCGAACTATCTCTCTACTGTACGCAGTACACAGTATTGTAAATGTGTTCATATCCTTCCGCAATTAGTGTTTTATTAAACTTTTAAGGGGCGATCAAAAAGAAACGAGCCGGAGGCATATTTACGGAAACCAGTACCTATATGTTGAAAGTATTGAACCTGGCTGTTGAGACACTTGCCCCACTGTGGCAAAAGGCGGTGAATGGCAGTCTCATAAAATTCCCGGGTCTGCGATGTTAACCAGTTCTGCACGTACAGCTGGACGTCGTCGTCCGAGGTGAATCGTTTGCCCCTCAGAGCCTTTTCAAGGGGACCAAAAATGGCTTAATCACAGGGAGAGAGGTCCCGACTGTATGGAGGGTGGCCGACAACCTCGCATTTGATTTTCTGCAAGAATGGTGCAACTGTGTTGAACGAAAAGGCTTTGCATTGTCGTGGAGCAGAATGACCCCACGGGTGAGATTGCCTGGTCGTTTTGATTTGATTTGATTGGCAAAAGGTGTTCAAGGTTTGTGAGTAACACTGGGCATTCACTGTTGTCCCGTGCTGCAGGAAATTTCTGGTCTCCTTAAAATGGCTCTGAGGGGCAAACGATTCATCTCGGACGACGACGTCCAGCTATACGCGCGGAACTAATTAACAATGCAGCACTGGGAATTTTATGAGACAGCAGTTCACCACCTTGTGTCACAGTGGGACAAGTGTCTCAACAGCCAGGGTCAATACTTCTAACATGCAAGTACTGGTTTTTGTAATTATGCCTCCGGCTCGTTTCTTTTTGAATGCCCCTTATAATAAGGGGGTGACACAGTTGCCACCAAAAACACCCCATGGTATCAACTATGAAACTCAGCGATATATGGACAGTGGCGCTACAGAATCGATGAGAAGTTTTTATCTTTGACGTACTATGATCGATAGTTATATTTTATCCTTGACAAGGTTCACCTCTTATATCACGTGAAATCCAGACCACGCCCACTTTCCACGGTATTTAGGCCGTTCTTCGACGTCCGATTCGTCAGTCGGCAAGACTCTGCACAACCAGGACCACCTCGGAAGATGTCAAACGTAGCTTTGGACGAAACGCCAAGGAATGAAGAGTTCCATGGACCACGGCCATACAACCCGGAAGAATTCTCGGCAGCTGAAGCATCCGGTCGTGTGAGCCCTCATTGTACCCCATGATATAACAGCTCCTTAGTGTTCCACTGTTCGCACCACACATATTGGCGGGTAACGTTCTCCAGGCGTTCGCCAGACCTAACCTTTCCATCTGATTGCCACAATGTACTGAGTGATTCAGAACCGTTCAGTGGCACCACTCTTGAACACCTCAAGCTTCACTTAGCGCTAACTACATAAATGTGCGGCTTACGAGGAGCTGCGCGACCATTGGCCCCCATTCTTTTTAACTCCAAGCGCGAAGTCATTATGCTAGCTGCACTACTACTAGCACTTTCGTAGATTTGGTTGGTTTGTGGAGGTTGAAAGGACCAGACTGCTACTGTCATCGGTCCCTTTCGTAGATTTCACGGGATTATTATACAAGCATCCTCTGCAAAACTTGGCGATCCCTGTCTGTCAGTACGTAAGTTATGGCTGGTCTTCCTTTAGCTGTGGTTGTTCCTTCGTGTTTCCGCTTCACATTCGCATTACGAACAGTCGACCTGGACAGCTTAAGAAAGGTAGATTTGTTGCTCAGGTGACCTCGAATGACTTGTCTACGTCTGAAGTCACTGAGCTCTGCTGACGGACTCGTTCCGCTGTAATTACTGCTTCTCTGCTGATGATACACCGTTCCCGCCTACTTTTACACTTGCGGGTCCGCCTTTTGTGACACCTGGTGGGCAATACCGCGTCGTATTGGGATGCTTGGATACTTTTGTTCGGATTGTCCGTACACATAACTTATAAGACAGAGAATAAGATCTAAATTGACTCTGAACGGTGAGAAAAATGAGGCCCTCCAAATGAGTAGTCAAAGAATTCTATTAAATCACACGTTAAACCCCAAAAAATTTGAAGAGTGCCGAGTCAACTCAATAGCTAGGGGCTACAATTACGAACAACTTTATTTAGAATAATTATATAGACCATTTTGTAGGGAACACGGCTTTTTTTTAACATAATAGTTAGAAGGCGCTACGAATCTTCTACAGAACTGCCAGCACCACGCTTCTGCAATATCTTCTGGAGTATTGCTGGCATGGAATCCTTATAACATAATGATGACTGCGGACATCAAGAAAGTTCAAAAGAGAGACGCTCGTGTCACGTATACAATAAGCGAGTTGGAGTGCTAGTTAATAAAGCAAAAGCGGTTTTCTTTTCACGAAATTTCGCTTAATAATTTTTTCCTTTGAATACGAAAATGTTGCAAGGACTCGCGTCAACACAAGGAGAATGATCGTAATAAAGTAAGGGAAATCAGAGCTCATAAGGAAAAACGGTACTGAAGAGTTTGAAAGTGCATTCTCTAACAAACATTTTCGTGTGTATCGGGTAGTGATGATGTAAATGTAGGTATACTACAACCGTTTGATAACACCTGCAAAGCTAAGACAGGCTTTTAGTGGACGTTAGTGAACATTTAATTTCCAAGGAAAAAAAATGGTTCAAATGGCTCTGAGCACTATGCGACTTAACATCTTAGGTCATCAGTCCCCTAGAACTTAGAACTACTTAAACCTAACTAACCTAAGGACATCACACAACACCCAGCCATTTCCAAGGAAATTACACATTCCAAAGTAATATTCGTAGATATTCAAATCATGTGACTCTAACCTGTAACTCAGTACACGACATGGAAGGTACATCCAAGTTTTTGTGCATTTCCTTGCAGTCACACTAAAAGCTACAGTCTTCTGAAGAAAACAGCATTATGAGCACGAAATTAGGTTGCTTGCAGCCCTGTCTAATTAAAAAAGAAAGTTTGCATTAGTTTTAGTGACTCTGCAGCGCTTTTTGAACAGAGATGAAAGCAAAGTATTTTCTTTGTGGACTGTACATAACAGGGTAGGGTTAAAGTCTCGATCCGTTTCTTGGAAATAATACGTAACTGTAATCCATTTCTGTGATAACGTGTTGGATATATAAGAATCAACGATACTGAACGGTTCAGTATTACGCTGAAGGTAAAAGCGTAGCAGTTTAAGGTGCTTCACAAATTAGACCACAGAAATTACTCCGCTCGACAAGCTGCGTGTTACGGTTTGATACAAGCTGCATGCACCGAACTTCCCATGGATCATAACTTCTTTAGTTTTGAGCTCACATTCCACATCTGCGGGAAAGATAACGAACATGAGCGCCATACGCTGACACTGAATGGCATCTCACGCTTCCTATCAATGGCAAAGAGCCGCGCGGTTAGAGGCACCATGTCGCTGATTGTGCGGCCCCTCTGGCCGGAGGTTCGAGTCCTCACTCGGATGTGGGTGTGTATGCTGTATGTAGCATAAGTTAGTTTAAGTAGTGTTTAAGTCAGGGACCAATGACCTCAGCGGTTTGGGCCCTTAGGAATTCACACACATTTCAACATTTGAATGGCAAAGAGAGACTTGGATTCGCAAATACTACAGTTTATTCGTCCTTTATGTTTTTTGCAGAAGAGACAGTTACGGGAAACATTTACCTCGATATGTTAGAGCAACCCCTGGGGAACAGCAGCTTCATCAAAAGGGAATTGCTGACACTTATGTTTCAATACGATGAAGCACCAGTTTCCTCTCACAGGAAGGGAGTACCTAAATCGTAGATTCACTAAGAGGTGGATGGCCAGAGGTTCGGCAGGAGTGTGACCATCGTGCTCACCTGATTTGACACCCTTGGATTTCTTCACTTGGGGGTACGTGATGTCAAGGCTGAAGAAAAAAAATAGTTAAGACATTTCTAGGCTGTAAGAGCCCCACGCCATGATCCAGCATCGGCAATTTTACAAAACATGCTCCAGAATGTATTCAGATCTGTTCTTCGGCGCTGGGAGTAATGTTTCGAGATGGACGGAGGCCATGTCCAAGTACAATTAAAATCTATGTATAGACTGACAATGGAAATGAAATGAGCGTTTGGCGTCATTGGCCGGGAGGCCCCTTGCGGGTCAGGTCCGGCCGCCTTGGTGAAAGTCTTACACTACTGGCCACTAAAATAGCTACACCACGAAGGTGACGTGCTACAGACACGAACTTTAACCGACAGGAAGAAGATGCTCTGATATGCAAACGATTACCTTTTCAAAGCAATCACACAAGGGTGGCGCCGGTGGTGATACCTACAACGTGCTGACATGAGGAAAGTTTCCAACCGATTACTCATACACAAGCAGCAGTTGACCGGCGTTGCCTGGTGAAACGTTGTTGTTATGTGTCGTGTAAGGTGGAGAAATGCGTACCATCACGTTTCTGACTTTGATAAAGGTCGGATTGTAGCGTATCTCGATTGCGGTTTATCATATCCCGACAATGCTGCTCGCGTTGGTCGAGATTCAATGACTGTTAGCAGGATATGGAACCGGTGGGTTCAGCAGGGTAATACAGAACGCCGTGCTGGATCCCAACGGCCTCGTATCACTAGCAGTCGAGATGACAGGCATCTTATCCGCATGGCTGTAACGGATCGTGCAGCCACGTCTCGACTCGTGAGTCAACAGATGGGGACGTTTGCAAGACAACAACCATCTTCACGAACAGTTCGACGACGTTTGCAGTATCAGGGATTATCAGCTCGAAAACCATGGCTGCGGTTACCCTTGACGCTGCATCACAGACAGGAGCGCCTGTGATGGTGTACTCAACGACGAACCTGGGTGCACGAATGGCAAAACGTCATTTTTTCGGATGAAACTAAGTTCTGCTTACAGCATCATGATGGTCGCATCCATGTTTGGCAACATCGCAGTGAACGCACATTGGAAGCGTGTATTCGTCATCGTCATACTGGCGTATCACCCGGCTTGATGGTATGGGGTGCCATTGGTTTTCTCTTGTTCGCATTGACGGCACTTTGAACAGTGGATTTTACATTTCAGATGTGTTACGACCCGTGGCTCTACCCTTCATTCGATCCCTGCGAAACCCTACATTTCAGCAGGATAATGCACCACCACATGTTGCAGGTCCTGTACGGGCCTTTCTGGATACAGAAAATGTTCGACTGCTGCCCTGGCCAGCACATTCTCCAGATCTCTCACCAATTGAAAACGTCTGGTCAAAGGTGGCCGAGCTACTGGCCCGTCACAATAAGCCAGTCACTACTCTTGATGAACTATGGTATCGTGTTGAAGCTGCATGGACAACTGTACCTGTACCCGCCTTCCAAGCTCTGTTTGACTCAATACCCAGGCGTATCAAGGCCGTTATTACGGCCATAGGTGGTTGTTCTGGGTACTGATTTCTCAGGATCTGTTCACCCAAATTGCGTGAAAATGTAATCACATGTCAGTTCTAGTATAATATATTTGTCCAATGAATACCCGTTTATCATCTGCATTTCTTCTTGGTGTAGCAATTTTAATGGCCAGTAGTGTATTGCATTCGACGCCACATTGGGCGACCTACGCGCCGGATGCGTAGGAAATGATGACAGCACAACACCCAGTCCCTGAGCGGAGAAAATCCCCGACCCAGCCGGGAATCTAACCCGGCCCGTAGGACAGCAATCCGTCACGCTGACCACTCAGCTATCGGGGCGGACAGACTGACAATAAAGATACTATTATGTAAATGCCTCTATTATTTCGTAGAAATGGGTCGAAATTTTATGACCGCCCTGCACATCTTGTGCCGTAAATGACAAGACAGACGACCGAATTGTGTAATGAAAGTGAGAAAGGGAAAAACTTCCCCAGCGGGATTGCGTGTTCACGGCGGAGGAGGAGGAGAAAAAGTGACGGCTACAGACGTTTCCCTGGCGAGGGCGCATCGCCGGTGTCGGAGCAAAGTCGTCTGCAAGGACGCGCCGGCCGCACAATGGTGAGAACGGAAGGAAGCGGCCAGCTGCGCCCTGCACGCGTTTCGCAACAGCCGCGGACGACGCCGTCGGAGGCGGCGGCTGCAACTCAGGGCCCGGGTTCACGCCCCGGTGCCCGCCCAAGGCCAGGAAGTGACACGGCCTCATCTGGCCGAAGAATGGCGACCCTCGGCCATCGCTCACGCTACGGTCATCAAGCTTTTTCTCCGGAGGCGTTTCGCAATGCCTCATTCTACTGGTGCTGCCGCCGGGGCATCACGCTCCATCGAGCCCCTGCAAGGCCGCCGGCCTGCAGCGCGCCTCTGCCGCCGCTTGCATCACATGCGGGCCCGCTCTGACCACTCTGCCGCCCACCCTGAATGTTGATCCGGCGCCTCGCGTGGGCGCCGAGCCCGCTGGCAGGAGAAAGAGGTGGAAGCGGAACAGACGTCCAGGTCCCCCACGTCATTGGCCGAAAGGGACATACAGGGTTATCTGAGAACATTTGGCCCCACTCCAAAATGATTCAAATGGCTCAAAGCACTATGGGACTTAAAATCTGAGGTCATCAGTCCCCTAGACTTAGAACTACATAAACCTAACTAACCTAAGGACATCACACACATACATGCCCGAGGCAGAATTCGAACCTGCGACCGTAGCAGCAGTGCGGTTCCGGACTGAAGCCCCCAGAACCGTTCGGTCACAGCGGCCGGCCGCCCCACTCCAATAAGATGGAATTAGGCGACTTGCATACGTCAACTATGGATTGTAGGGACTGTCTTCTCCCGAAATTCTTGTCCTGCATAGATCCCTGTACTACCGTGGAAGTTATTCTCAGTTTTCTTAAGGCATGTTGTAGGCCTTATACTTTCCCAGGCGATTCAGCCTGGCGAGGCCAAGGCAACCATTGCATCCAGCCCATATATATATATATATATATATATATATATATATATATATATATATATAGAGAGAGAGAGAGAGAGAGAGAGAGAGAGAGAGAGAGAGCATTTTATAAATCCAGTTCTACGGGAAAAAGCGACTCAGAGGTAATGATAGAAACACTACACAAAACTACAGCTGAAGCCAGATTATAAATGCCGTATGAGAAAATGGAATACACTGAACGTAAACAGAACAGAGGAAAATTCTGGGTATATCAAAAAGACTCACATGATTTAAAAAAAAATTAACTATTATGTTATTTCTGATATGTGCGTGAACAACGTATAGTTGAAAAGAGCAAACTCTCGAGTTTTACATGGTTTCCTCTAGCTAGCAGCACTGTGCGCCGATTTCAATTCTAGTAAAAATGGTGCCGGGACAACAGAAAGCGTTTTGTGTTCTACGTATTGCGCAGTGCGGATCAGCAGTAACTGTTCAGCGTGACACTCCTGTAGGACAGCAAAAACCACAACCTAGGAGGATGATGTCAAATCAACAAAGGCTTGCCACCAACGAACGCATGAGGAAGTTCTGGAAAGTTAGGAAAAAGACTGTACGCTAGTGTAAGGTTCTAAGCGGTCTGTGACTGGCCAAATACTATAATAAAAAGAATCCTGACGGAAACAGGTGTAACTTCGATGTCCGATACGAAAAGCACATGAGAGCCTGGAAGTATGGGACAAATCATGCCAAATTTGCAAGGGATCTCAAGAGAACTTAATCACAAGCCGACTTCTATAGAAAGAGACATGATAATAGAATAAACAACAAACATCACCTAGCCTTCCAAGAAGATTGTCCTATACAAAAAACCAAAGCCTAAAAGGGAACCCTTCTGAATTAATTTTTATAAATAAAAAAACCATGCACTTTTCACACTAATAGGAAAAATAGTAGAGTAACACCTCAACAGATGATGACTATCCGTCTGTGATGCTTATTGCATACAAAGCACTAACTTAGTGCGATTTGTATTAAGAAGGCATAACAAAATTAGTAAAGTAAATAAGAGCTTATAACAACAGAAATGCATAGATTGAGGTGGTATAAACTGCAGTCCTGACTAGGGCTTCCCGTCGGGTGGACCGTTCGCCGGGTGCAAGTCTTTAGATTTGACGTCACTTCGGCGACTTGCGCGTCGATGGGGACATTTTGATGATAATTAGGACAACACAACATCCAGTCCCTGTGCGGAGAAAATCTCCGACCCAGCCGGGAATAGAACCTGGGCCAGTCCTAATAGGACTGATATTCTGTCGCCCACCGGGGGCTGACATAAACAGCAGTAATACATTAGTTACGTGTAATGACAACCTTCTGAAATGCTGAAAATTGCATTCTACATCTACATCTACACTCCGCGAGCCACCTTACGGTGTGTGGCGGAGGGTACTTATTGTACCACTATCTGATCCCCCCTTCCCTGTTCCATTCACGAATTGTGCGTGGGAAGAACGACTGCTTGTAAGTCTCCGTATTTGCTCTAATTTCTCGGATCTTTTCGTTGTGATCATTACGCGAGATATATGTGGGCGGTAGTAATATGTTGCCCATCTCTTCCCGGAATGTGCTCTCTCGTAATTTCGATAATAAACCTCTCCGTATTGCGTAACGCCTTTCTTGAAGTGTCCGCCACTGGAGCTTGTTCAGCATCTCCGTAACGCTCTCGCGCTGACTAAATGTCCCCATGACGAATCGCGCTGCTTTTCGCTGGATCATGTCTATCTCTTCTATTAATCCAACCTGGTAAGGGTCCCATACTGATGAGCAATACTCAAGAATCGGACGAACAAGCGTTTTGTAAGCTACTTCTTTCGTCGATGAGTCACATTTTCTTAGAATTCTTCCTATGAATCTCAACCTGGCGCCTGCTTTTCCCACTATTTGTTTTATGTGATCATTCCACTTCAGATCGCTCCGGATAGTAACTCCTAAGTATTTTACGGTCGTTACCGCTTCCAATGATTTACCACCTATGGCATAATCGTACTGGAATGGATTTCTGCCCCTATGTATGCGCATTATATTACATTTATCTACGTTTAGGGAAAGCTGCCAGCTGTCGCACCATGCATTAATCCTCTGCAGGACCTCCTGGAGTACGTACGAGTCTTCTGATGTTGCTACTTTCTTGTAGACAACCGTGTCATCTGCAAATAGCCTCACGGAGCTACCGATGTTGTCAACTAAGTCATTTATGTATATTGTAAACAATAAAGGTCCTATCACGCTTCCCTGCGGTACTCCCGAAATTACCTCTACATCTGCAGATTTTGAACCGTTAAGAATGACATGTTGTGTTCTTTCTTCTAGGAAATCCTGAATCCAATCACAAACCTGGTCCGATATTCCGTAAGCTCGTATTTTTTTCACTAAACGTAAGTGCGGAACCGTATCAAATGCCTTCCTGAAGTCCAGGAATACGGCATCAATCTGCTCGCCAGTGTCTACGGCACTGTGAATTTCTTGGGCAAATAGGGCGAGCTGAGTTTCACATGATCTCTGTTTGCGGAATCCATGTTGGTTATGATGAAGGAGATTTGTATTATCTAAGAACGTCATAATACGAGAACACAAAACATGTTCCATTATTCTACAACAGATTGACGTAAGCGAAATAGGCCTATAATTATTCGCATCTGATTTATGACCCTTTGTACAAAAAAATGGTTCAAATGGCTCTAAGCACTATGGGACTTAACATCTGAGGTCATCAGTCCCCTAGACAGAACTACTTAAACCTAACTAACCTAAGGACATCACACACATCCATGCCCGAGGCAGGATTCGAACCTGCAACAGCAGCAGCAGCAGCAGCGCGGTTCCGGACTGAAGCGCCTAGAGCCGCCTTTGTACAGAATAACGTGGTACGTACCTAATACATGTCTTCTTTTAAGTTTTATATACAACCTTGCATTTCAGCTGAAATCACGCTATGCATTTCGGTTTGTTTCACGGTTTTGTTTGCTGAACACAGATGTCGTGAGGATGGTTGGTAACAAAAACGAGTTGTAATAAGATAAAGAGAGACATCTGCATGTCATGCACATTCTAAAGTGTGTTACAGCTATTAATAATTACCAATTATTGTTTTATTTTACTTTTATTTTCTCCTTTTTATCGTAAGGTTTAGAACTTAATAAATGTGTAATTTTAATACCACCACCACCATGCCCCCCCCCCTCATTATCATCATCTCCATCATCTAAGAGCATAAGCAAAGGCAAGAAAATGTGAACGTGATAAAACCCGAAGTTGTAACGTGCCAGAAAGACCTGAGAGACGCCTTCCATGGGATTAAAAAAACTTAGCTGCGAGTTCGCATTATGAAACGATGACGGGTTGAGTCTAGCGTCTGCTAACATTTTTTGACGCCTTCGGGAACTTCGCAAATAAAAGGAAGTAAGCATTCAAGAGTTTACAAGCTACGGAGAATTCTATATTGCGCAAACAGCATAAATCCATCTTGGCAGTAATCGGTCGATATGTAGCTATTTACATGCTACGCATTTCTGCGCGTGGGCATTGTGTTGTGCAAGGCGTGTGGTGCAATAATCTCTAGGAGGAATCAGGAACGAACTACATTTTTACTGTGAAACCCCGTGACAGCGACGCTTAGCGTTCTCCGTGTCGAGGAAAAGCATTTAAAGCCAATCAAAGCGAGTCTTTTTTTCCCTGTCGTCTCGCAAAGACGTATTTCACAATGTTTTCGTTGCAAGACACATGTAAACAAATACTTACACAAGCAACATATTACTGAACGCTGTAATTGTAAAAGAGTTCTCTAGCATTCTTTTCTTCGTGGCAACGATGGACACTTCCCCGTAATTCCTTCTCATATTACTTGCATCCCTGTTATTCTTATGGTATATATATATATATATATATATATATATATATATATATATAAAATATGACAAACTTTGCTCGCAAACAGTAACGGGTTGAGTTAGCGTAACACTGCTCGCATTCGGGAAAATCGTGCTAACAAGTCAAAGAAAGCTTAGTGCTTGCACGAAGAGACACACAGAGAGGTTTTCTTCGTCCACCTGAAGGTAGTATTTTAAGTTAGGTGCGGACACAAATTAGTCCAGTCGTTACTAATGTAAAATCTATATATTTCAGTATGTTCTAAGAAGGGAAAGCTTCAAACGACTCGGGCTAGCCGCGCATGTAACAAATGGTTCAAATGGCTCTGAGCACTATGGGACCTAACATGTGAGGTCATCAGTGCCCTAGAACGAGGCAAGATTCGAACCTGAGAGTGGTCGCGCGGTTCCAGACTGAAGCGCCTAGAACCGCGCATCCACATCGGTCGGCCGCATGTAACAGCTGATGCACGTTTTATTTTTGTACCAAAAGCATTTCAGTGAGTCCTAAGCACATTTTCTTCTCTCAGCTTTTTTCCACCCGTCCCGAAGGAACACGATATGCTTCTCCTTCATCCTTTCTCAAATTCGTAACATACGATGCCGCTTAAGTATTTCTTGTCTGGGATATCTTTACCGGTAGCAAATATTAGAACTAAAGGCGCGAATCTATCAAGGGCCAAGAAGTGATAAAATCACTTTTCCCTTTCAGCGTATGGTACGTGTATTTCTTGTATTCAATAGTTGTAGTGTTGGTAATGTGAGTAGCGTGCACTGCATAATACCTACGAAATATATATACTGGTCAAACAGAATTGCTGTAATGGAATTTCACACGAGAAAAGTGTATAAGAATAGAAACAGAAAATTATCTGTTATGCACTACAGTAAACTGTGCTACGTACAATGTGAGTGGCTGCACGAACTGTTCCATCATGATGTTCCAACCGACGTACTGTTGTTTCCGCGATGTTCATTATCACCACAGTGGTTTTTTTATGGTTTTAGGGAGCGAAACTCTAACAAAAAAAATACACTGTGCTGATAGTGAACATTGTAGTCCGCCTCCATAGCTAAGTGGTGAGGGTGGCAGAAAGCCATGTGAGGTGCCCGGGTTCGATTCCCGGCCGGGTCGGAGATTTTCTCTGCTCGGGGACTGGGTGTTGTGTCGCCTTCAACATCATTTCATCCTCATGGAAACGCAAGTAACCTAAGTGGCATCAATTAAAAGACTTGTACCAGGCGACTAGTCTACCCGATGGAAGGCGTGTTTGATTTCTTATCATGGAGTAAGAACATCGTTCCTCTCACCTTTTCTTTTACGCGGTGATACATGATATTTTTCAACATACAAAGTCTCTATAAACAGCAGGTGGGAATGTTCTACCAATCCTTCAGTTCCTCCTTGGTAATGGAGGCATTTCGAGAACCGTTGCGTGAACATCCTCATCGGTGAAAAATCTTTCCCCCAGATGTTATTTCAGCTTGCCGATTGCCTGGACCATGCGTTCTGTGGTTAGCATTTGGTCCACACGCCGCCAGAATTTCACAGAGCATGTCCAATTTACATATTTCACCTATAAGAAACGTTCTACTTCACGTACAGGGTGTCCCACTCGAAAGAGGCCCCACAAACGTGTGTAGCAATTCCGCTGAAATTGCAAAGTGTAATTTGTGACGTATGACGTGGCAACACTGCGCTCTGCAACATCGTTTGACGCAACAGTTTCCTCGCGTCGCTGTGGTTGGAGCTCAGTGTTTAGTGTCAATTTATCTCTATTCCGTCGAAGAGAGCGTGGTACTTGTGAAACAAATTTGGGTTACTGGTTCCGTTAAGACACGTCAACGAATGTTTGTTGAAAGGTTTGATGACCAGCATATACCATCAGAATACTGCATACAAAAGGTAGTGAACAAGATGGAGAGCAGGGGAAAGGTGTTGGGACTTCACGGCAGAGGACGACCACCATTATCGGAAGAAAAAGTGACTGACGTGAAACAGTGATTGTTGGCCTCTCCTGCAAAGTCTGTTCGACGTTTATCTCAGGAATGTGGAGTGTCACAGAGCAGTGAAGAAAGCCAGCATAAAAATTTATAGTTGTTCAGGAGCTGAATGTCAATGACAAAAACAAACGCATTACATTTTGCCGTCGATTTCAGAAATTCATTGCTCAGAGGCCAGGAATATTGGAGTACGTACGGTTCAGTGATGAGGTGTGGTTCCACCTATCTGACTATTAAATTCTCGCAATACACGTTTGTGGTGTAATGAAAATCCACATGCACTGGTCGATTAACTCCTGCATTCACAAAACATTTGCTTGTTCTGTGCAACATCGCAGCTTCGCATCATCGGATCAATTTTTTCGAGCCTACTGTGACCAGAACATTTTAAATCGGAATGTTTCGGGAATTTGTGATAATGAAGAACTTACTGTCAGCTGGTACCAACAGGATGGCTCCACATGCTACACATCTCGAGTGACCATGGCTGAGGTCGAATCATTCTTCCTCGGCAGAATGATTTCGAAAGGACTGTGGCCGGCCGCTGTGGCCGAGCGGTTCTAGGCGCTTCAGTCCGGAACGGCGCTGCTGCTACGGTCGCAGGTTCGAATCCTGCCTCGGGCATGGACGTGTGTGATGTCCTTAGGTTAGTTAGGTTTAAGAAGTTCTAAGTCTAGGGGACTGGTGACCTGAGACGTTAAGTCTCATAGAGCCATTTGAACCATTTGAAAGGACTGTGGCCTCCAAGGGTACCTGTTAAACACAAGTTGGAAGATTTACTAGGGAACATCATCCGTGACATCCAGGCAGTGACACCAGTGGTTGTGGCAGCAAAATTCGAGAATCTGCAGCGTCGTGTTCAACTGCGTTTGTAAGTCGAGGGCGGTCACTTCCAGCGCGTTTTGTGATTCACCTTTATTTCACCATGAACAAGGTATGACAGGGTCGTTTCATTGCCTGATTTCTATGCAAAGCCTTCAAGTATAACCTAAGCATATGTATGCATGTGGTGCCTCTTTCGAATCAGGCACCCTTTGTAGCACGTTATCAATTGCCGCGCCACTTCAAACCTGTTACCGGTAACGCAGCAAAATTGTCTTTGCAGGAAATGCATATCATGTTCTGGCTAACTTCTGACAATGCGCCATTCTTTTTGCGGAATAGTCTTAGCGTGATACGACATGTGTAACTTATTTTTTTGAAATCCCATCGTATATACTGTCACGGTCGAGAGCAAAATTCTACAGGCGCAGTCGACACGGTCAGCAAGAACGGCAAGAAACTTTAAGGAATATAAAACAATAAGTTATGTACTTCAAAGACAATATTTTAAAAGAAATTTTCCTCTTCTACGAATATCTCCCTACCAACGGGATGTAACTCTAGTCAAACGTATTTAGCAAAAAATCAGAAATCTCTGAAACCAATCAAAGTAACTTAGGAGAAGGAGATATCATGTGTCTCGCGAGATGATCTGAAACGCAAGATGAAGTCGAGCGCGCTGCGTAATGTCTACTAGATTTTTTTGCAAATGTAAATACGCTGAACAGCCAAAGAAACTGATACACCTGCCTAATGTCGTGCAGGACGCACAAGAGCAATCAGAATTGGGCGCAACACAACGAGCCATGGACTCGACTGATGTCTGAAGTAGTGCTGCAGGGAATTGACACCATGAATCCTGCAGGGCTGTCCATAAATCCGTAAGAGTACGAGGGGGTGGATATCTCTTGTGAACAGCACGTTGCGAGGCATCCAAGATATGCTCGATAATGTTCGTGTCTGGGGAGTTTGGTGGCCAGCGGAAGTGTTAAAAATCTGAACAATGTTCCTGGAGCTTCTCTATAACAATTCTGGACATGTGGGGTGTCACACTATCCTGCTGAAATTGCCCACATCCGTCGGAATGCATAATGGACATGAGTGGGTGCAGGTGATCAGACACGATGCTTACGCACATGTCACCTGTGAGAGTCTTAACTAGACGTAACAGGAATCCCACCTCATTCCAACTGCACACGTCCCACACCATTACAGAGCCTCCACCTTCTTGAACACTGTCATATTGACATGCAGAGTCCATGGATTCATTAAGTTGTCTTCATACCCAAACTCGTCCATCCGCTCCATACGAGAGTCGTCCGAACAGGAAACACATTTCCAGTCATCAACAGTCCAACGTCGGTGTTGACGGGCCCAGGCGAGGCGTAAAGCTTTGTGTCTTGCAGTCAGCAAAAGGTACACGAGTGGGCCTTCGGCTCAGAAAGCCCATATCGATGATGTTTCGTTGACTGTTTCGCACGCTGACACTTGTTGATGGCACATCATTGAAATCTGCAGCAATTTCCGGAAGGGTTGCACTTTTGTAAAGTTGAACGATTCTCTCCAGTCGACGTTGGTCCCATTCTTGCAGGATCTTTATGCGGCAGCAGCGATGTTGGAGTTTTGATGTTTTACTGGATTCCTGATATTCACGGTACACTGGGGAAATGGTCGTACGGGAAAATCCCGACTTCACCGCTACCTCGAAGGTGCTGTGTCCCGTCGTTCGTGCGCCGACTATAACACCACGTTCAAACTCACTTAAATCTTGATAACCTGCGGTTATAGTAGCCGTAACGGATCTAGCAACTGCGCCAGACACTTGTTGTCTTATATAGGCGTTGCCTACCGTAACACCGTACTCTGCCTCTTTACATATCTCTGTATTTGAATACGCATGCCTATACCAGTCTCTTTGGCGCTTCAGGGTAGAATGTAGTTACTTGCAACCTGCGCACGACTGCCGCAAGTACTTGACAAGGAGCTTTGTGGACTGGACGAGCAGCATTGCACTACCGGTGGCCGAAAATTCGTGTGGAGCCATCAGCCTGGTCTTGTCTGTTGGCGACTGGGCCCGTGCACTGAGTCCACACGGTACATGTTATTGAGAATTAACTGCACCGCGTGTCGAGAGAGAGCACAGTTTCACTGCACCATTCAAACTTACGGATATTTTATTGATTCAGTAGGTAAATGGACAATTTTGTGTGTTTCGTGATTTATAAACATGTTAGAACATTATGTAACCAAACTAGTGAGGACTGTGTTAGTGGCCGATATCTATTGCTTGGTTCAAGAAAGCTTCGTCTGTTGTTTAAAGGATTTATTGGTGATTTAGAGTATCATCTACTCTTCTATTTGCTAAGGGACATTACTTCCTGAGTTCCTTCTTGTCCAGCTGTGTTCAGCCAATATTTCACAGGCACTGTTCTTGGTAAAGGTTATTAAAAATAAATAACCTTTGCTTTTAACAAGATTCATTTGTGTATAGCTATTCAGTTTATTACTCAAAAGTTCTTTAAATTTCTATGTCACAGTTCAGATGTCATTGCCTTGCTGGGGATAAATGTTGTCAACAAAAAATAACTCGAAGTAAACGTCTTTGCGACATATTAATATCGTCAATGGCAGGTGAAATAAATGGTCTGGAAAGATGGTGGGCGTAACTGAGTTTGTCCAAAATAATAAGCGTTCACCAGAAATTATCTTCATTTCGTTGCTTTGCTACAGTTTATGTTCCCTGCAAGTTACTACAGTGAAAACGTGCCAGAGACTACCATCGTTCCCAAAAGACGTGAGAAGTCAGTTATTGTTCCAGGTGTGCAATTTTATTACGTCACAGAGCGCTGCTCAAGATCTTACATCACACTGGGCCTCCCAGACAATTTCTCGCGGGTCTTATGTGCTCCTCCTAACAATTTATGTATCGTTGCACATAGTAAATTCGCTAATTACAGTAGCAGAAGCTTTAGATAATTACGAAAAATATTATTATCCGGGTGTTACAACTGAAATGCACGGAATGTGATACAAAAACGATTTCATATCTCTTGTTTTCAGAGAAATATAAGTGAAACCATATGAATAAACAATGCTGATTACATTCTGATAATTCCTTCGTGTACGTCGTGCTTTCTGTCTTAGAGTGTATGAGAGACAGAGACAGAGAGAGAGAGAGAGAGAGAGAGCCATACGTGGTTGAACCAGTGCGAGGAAACAGAGATGAATTCGCCATCAAATAACTGAGAACGTTGTGTGTTGTGGGCTGCATCAAACTAGTCACGAAAGTAACCGCGCTCGAGAATGGAAAAAGTTAAACGTTTCTTCCTATGACTCATACGTGTTTGATGTGTACCATCATATTACATCAGTGTCAATCAGCAAGTACCTGCAGTCCTTCACCAGCTGTAATTTCAACGAGTGGGATGTCAGACGTACCTCATGCTTAGAGGAAAAACAAGAACGTGTAAACTGTATAGATGGAGAAACTGTGACTGGCAGTATGAGATGGAAACCTACAGTTGGTGTTTCTCCACCAGACGCAGTGTTATGCCATGGCATCAGCGTCTCTGATAACGAGGGCTGCCGCGTGGGAATGGTGACGAACTTGCGCCAAAGGCGGGACAATGGTGGAGGCGGCTGGTTTCGCAACATGGTCGCGTGCGCGCTTCGCCTTGAACTGAGCCCCGGGGGACACCTCGCAGCAGGGATTCCCACTCTAGCCGCGGGAAACACCCACTCCCCGTCGGCAGACGGCGGCATAGGGCTTTGTGCGGACGCGGGATAGCAGGAGAGCGTAAGTTCAGTAAGCACAGTACGTAAGGGACAGCCAGATGAAAAAGAGACAGATGAAAAAGAAAAGCAACTAAACTAACTGTAAATTAAGGATGGGTCCACCGTCTTGCAAGCAAACGAATTATTGTTTGTCTTATCACATAAACATGTTTCAACACAGCTGTGGCATCCTCAGTGTTTTCTTTTATTATTTTCCTGAAATACGCACATAAAGGTGTTTTTAGTTTAAGGACTGTCATAAATCAGATTTTGTTGTCACTTAAATTTAAATGGTATGTGTATTTTACCATTTATTTTCGTTGCGTGTGTCCCGTGGTTACCAGTCCAAATTAACCACAAATCTAAATCAGTACACCATGTCATCTGGAAATATGAGTGATGTTATAAAACCGTCTGCATTGAATTTTTTGATCATTGTTCAGCTTTAAAATGCGTGCTCTGGTAAAATTCGTGACATGTGGCAGTTTTTGGTCTTACCATTATAGTATTTCGCTAGTCCTTAGCTGTGACAAGATGACGTGCTGCGATGGTGTACTCAACGACGAACCTGGGTGCACGAATGGCAAAACGTCATTTTTTCGGATGAATCCAGATTCTGTTTACAGCATCATGATGGTCGCAACCGTGTTTCGCGACATCGCGGTGAACGCACATTGGAAGCGTGTATTCCTCATCGCCATACTGGCGTATCACTCGGCGTGATGGAATGGGATGCCATTTGTTACACGTCTTGGTCACCTCTTGTTCGCATTGACGGCACTTTGAAGAGTGGACGTTACATTTAAGATGTGTTATTACCCGTGGCTCTACCCTTCGTTCGATCACTGCGAAACCATACATTTCAGCAGGATAATGTACGACCGCATGTTGCAGGTCCTGTACGCGCCTTTCTGGATACAGAAAATGTTTGACTGGTGCCCTGGCCAGCACATTCTCCAGATCTCTCACCAATTGAAACGTCTGGTCAATGGTGGCCGAGCAACTGGCTCGGCACAATACGCCAGTCACTACTCGTGATGAACTGTGGTATCGTGTTGAAGCTGCATGGGCAGCTGTACCTGTACAGCCATCCAAGTTCTGTTTGACTCAATGCCCAGGCGTATCAAGGCCGTTATCACGGCCAGAGGTGGTTGTTCTGGGTACTGATTTCTCAGGGTCTATGCACCCAAATTTCGTGAAAATGTAATCACATATCAGTTCTCGTATAATATATTTGTCCAATGAATACCCGTTTATCATCTGCATTTCTTCTTGGTGTAGCAATTTTAATGGTCAGTAGTGTACTTACCGATGCGTTTCTTCAGCAACGTTTAGGCTCTACAAATCACTGAAGGCCACTGCCTCCTAGACATCAGCTCTAAGTTTTCCTGCAAGTAGCTGTACAGTAATGGTTGGTGTAGCAATTTTAATGGACAGTAGTGTAAGTAACCGCGCCGTGCAGCCTGAACGTAACTGTTTGTTTAGTTTCGCAGCTAGAGATCGGCGCGTGCTGTGGAGTAGAACGCTCGGCTGCCCGGTGAGCCCGCTCCGCGACCTTAGGCGTCCGCTGTTGCTGTTGCTGTTCCGCAACAAGTGGCCGCTGGTCAGTGGGACAGCGCATGCGCAGTGGCTGCCGGCCGCGGCGAAAGGCGCAGCCGCAGCGGGCCCCCAGGCCTCGATTCCAGACGATCCGCACGTTCACCGGCAAACTTTGCCACACGCAGTCTCGCTGTTAATCGTTTCTTCTCTTCCGCTGAGTGAAGTCCTATCGGTACATCGTGTTCATTAGAGGTGGAGCACAAGCCACAGCTGGAGGAGAATAGGACAAGATGTCAGTGGTCCATTTCCTGTAGCAGCTATAGCGCCGTACATGTACATCTACATGGATACTCCGCAAATCACATTTAAGTGCCTGGCAGAAGGTTCATTGAATCACCTTCACAATCCTCTATTATTCCAGTCTCGTATAGCGCGCTGAAAGAATGAACACCTATATCTTTCCGTACGAGCTCTGATTTCGATAATCACAGAAAATGGCGATAAAAATCCATCAAAACCGATAAGGGGGCGGGGAGGGGAGGACGCATTAATTCCCCTCCACATCTCCCCCGAGTCTTTTTTCCCCGATTCATCAGTTTTCTAACTGGTTTGATGCAGTCATCCACGAATTTCCCTCATCTGTCAGCAACTTCATATCAGAGCAGCACTTGCAACTAGCGTTCTCAGTTATTTGTTGGGCAGATTCCAACCTCTGTCGTCCTCTACAGTTTTTACCCTCTAAGCTACCTTTAGTACTATGGAGGTTACTCTCTCATTTCTTAACGCGTCGCCGGTCGAGGTGGCCGAGCGGTTGTAGGGGCTACAGTCTGGAACCGCGCGACCGCTACGGTCGTAAGGTCGTATATCGGCTCGGGCATGGATGTGTGTGATGTCCTTAAGTTAGTTGGGTTTAAGTACTTCTAAGTTCTAGGGAACTGATGACCTCAGAAGTAAAGTGCTCAGAGCCATTTGAACCATCTTAACGCGTGTCCGATCATCTTGCCCCTTCTTCTTCTTCTTCTTCTTCTTCTCATACTCCTCCTCACTGTTTCCCGCATCTTACTTTCTTCACAGATTCTAAGGAGAACTTCCCTGTTCCTCATCTTACTAGTCCACTAGATTTTCAAATTTCCTCTGTGATATGACATCTCAAACGCCTCTCGTCCCTCCGATTTTCTCAGTGTACATGTTCCATTACTAGAGTTGCGCTCTACCAAAACTACGGTTCGGTAGTTTTGGTACACTACATAAATAGCGTAGTGAATGGTACGATTTCCATTTGCATTGGTAACACTGGTAGGGAAAGATATATGTCTGTGAGAGGATTTTTTCTAAGAAAAAAAAATGCTTAAAAAGCTTAAGTTGTATCTTACAAGTAATAAAAATTAGTTGATCACGAAACTTCTGTGGTTTATATAAGAATAGCAATATTCAATTGAAACTACTGACGGCCTTGGGAGAGCCAGTCCTGACAAAACTCTACCATCTGGTGAGCAAGATGTATGAAACAGGCGAAATACCCTCAGACTTCAAGAAGAATATAATAATTCCAATCCCAAAGAAAGCAGGTGTTGACAGATGTGAAAATTACCGAACTATCAGTATAATAAGTCACAGCTGCAAAATACTAACACGAATTCTTTACAGACGAATGGAAAAACTAGTAGAAGCCAACCTCGGGGAAGATCAGTTTGGATTCCGTAGAAACACTGGAACACGTGAGGCAATACTGACCTTGACTTATCTTAGAAGAAAGATTAAGAAAAGGCAAACCTACGTTTCTAGCATTTGTAGACTTAGAGAAAGCTTTTGACAATGTTAACTGGAATACTCTCTTTCAAATTCTGAAGGTGGCAGGGGTAAAATACAGGGAGCGAAAGGCTATTTACAATTTGTACAGAAACCAGATGGCAGTTATAAGAGTCGAGGGACATGAAAGGGAAGCAGTGGTTGGGAAGGGAGTAAGACAGGGTTGTAGCCTCTCCCCGACGTTATTCAATCTGTATATTGAGCAAGCAGTAAAGGAAACAAAAGAAAAATTCGGAGTAGGTATTAAAATTCATGGAGAAGAAATAAAAACTTTGAGGTTCGCCGATGACATTGTAATTCTGTCAGAAACAGCAAAGGACTTGGAAGAGCAGTTGAATGGAATGGACAGTGTCTTGAAAGGAGGATATAAGATGGACATCAACAAAAGCAAAACAAGGATAATGGAGTGTAGTCGAATTAAGTCGGGTGATGCTGAGGGAATTAGATTAGCAAATAAGGCACTTAAAGTAGTAAAGGAGTTTTGCTATTTGGGGAGCAAAATAACTGATGATAGTCGAAGTAGAGAGGATATAAAATGTAGGCTGGCTATGGCAAGGAAAGCGTTTCTGAAGAAGAGAAATTTGTTAACATCCAGTATTGATTTAAGTGTCGGGAAGTCATTTCTGAAAGTATTCGTATGGAGTGTAGCCATGTATGGAAGTGAAACATGGACGATAAATAGTTTGGACAAGAAGAGAATAGAAGCTTTCGAAATGTGGTGCTACAGAAGAATGCTGAAGCATAAATGGGTACATCACATAACTAATGAGGAAGTATTGAATAGGATTGGGGAGAAGAGAAGTTTGTGGCACAACTTGACTAGAAGAAGGGATCGGCTGGTAGGACATGTTCTGAGGCATCAAGGGTTCACCAATTTAGTATTGGAGGGCAGCGTGGAGGGTAAAAATCGTAGAGGGAGACCAAGAGATGAATACACTAAGCAGATTCAGAAGGATGTAGGTTGCAGTAGGTACTGGGAGATGAAAAAGCTTGCACAGGATAGAGTAGCATGGAGAGCTGCATCAAACCAGTCTCAGGACTGAAGACCACAACAACAACAACAATTATTTTTTATGTTGAGGCCAGTACAATTAATATGCACAAATATAAAAAAATCTATATAATTATTATTGTTATTTTGTACTCAGTAGAACGTTCGTCATCATGATCAGAGGCAAGAGTTTCCCTTGAATTATTCATAAATGCGAAAGTTGTTTATCAGTAACAGAAAACTGTTTCATTCAAGTTCAACGATGTATGAAGCAATGTTTGACATTTTTGTTTTGTGTTTTTATTAGCTTTTTGTTGAGGAAATTGCGTTTTCTAGCGCTATATGATAAATCTCCGAGCTATGAGTAGCAGCAGCGCAGATGGGGAAATTACATTGAGAAATTGGCTGCAAATTACTTTCATCTAGATGTTACACAAAACATTAGTCGACGCGATATATCGCTTTGGTGAACATTTACAGCGACTGATTCCTGTTTCCCCATTGCCTCTGCATAGACATAATATATGGACGAAGAAAATTAAGTTCAGATAATTTCTTTCCTGTCACGTTTATTGTGCCAAAAGTTATATTCCTTTCTTACGCGTTAGTACCTTATTTGTCTAAACGAAAGCAACCGATCGCAGTGACAAATATACTGCGTCCATCTACACTATGAGCTGTTACGAAACCCGTGACCTTCACACCCCGGCCATATTGCCGACAGGTCACTTGCATATAAGCTGCCTATCTATATAACTAATCTATAAATATGTGAAATTTTGGAGCCTGCCAAGGATTCCAGAACCTGGAGATGCTAGCTTACTGTGTGTGTGTGTATGTGTGTGTGTGTGAGAGAGAGAGAGAGAGAGAGAGAGTGAAGAGGGGGGGGGGGGGCGGTCAGGTCTCTTCGTACCTTCTTGAAGCGCTCCTCCATACGGTTAACTTTTTCAAAAATAACGTTTTCCGTTACTCTTGTAACTAAGATAATTCTTCTCCCGCAGTATTACTACCAGCATCAAATCATTTGCTGAAACTGTTAATGTGTATCGGAAAATTTGCTGAACATTTTGTTGTTGTTGTGAACACGATTGCAAAGAGGAGGTTAACTCATTTTCAGCAATGCTTAATTCATTTAAACAAAATTCAGATCGATACATAAAGGTGTGCGAAATACTATTCTGGGTCGCCAGCCCATTTCGTAATGTCATTGATGGCTACTGAATCCTTTATTCATACCTGACGTAACCTTCAGTTAGTACTAACGATAAGGCGCCACGACGTTCGCATCACGGATTTACTTCAAACTTTGTACACATTTAATACTCCTTTAGGACAATATAATGTGCAAGTAGTACTACCTAGGCGACTTCGAGAAAATCGCAAGAGAAGTTCTACACTTCACTGATGTACCGGTGCGTTGCAACGCTGAACACGAGCTTGCGGCGGTCACGTGGTTAGTGTTCGAGCTCAACAATCGGTGGATCGCTGGATCGACTCCCGGTCATGTTTTTCTTTCTAGTTTATATTTTTTTTTTTCAACTCTAGTCACATTATTTCGCACATGTTACATTTTAAAGGTAACGTGATGAAAACACACGTGTATTTGCATGAACTTTTATTGAATTTTGTATGTTTTCTGCTGTTTACTAATGTTTTGTTATTATAGTTAATATTACACAATTCATTTGTAGAGGCAAGTTAAAAACTTTATCAAAAGCCTTCAAACTTGTTCATATTTTATTGACAACGAACAAGAAATTGCTGCTCCTGTATATGCTATTAAAATAGATTCCATCGCACATCGCCAATTTTCGGCACCGAAATTTACAAAAATTTTGAGGCACGCATCGTTTACATCCAAATTGGGGGAAGAAACTAGAAATTTTTGAAAATGTCGACGGGCTCTGTTTTTGCTTAGAAACTCTGAAGAATCGTTGTGCGTGCGGAAAAATTGTATTCATTCGATGTAGTAGATGTTTTAATTTATGTTTCCCGTGTTTATAAGAAAAATATATTATCCTCCAACTTGTAACCGCTAAAGCACATCCGACCATTAATTCATGTTCTGGCATATAGTAGCTCTCTGTATTCTTGAATAAACTTATTTACACGTGTATTTATCAATGTCTGACTAGGGCTTTCGAATCCCGTCACTCGTGCTCGAAACCTGCGTCTACAGATTGAAGCGTCTAGGTGCAAAGTAGTTCTCCGTTGCAGATATAAGGGATTTCGGAAATCACGAAAGGAATACGTTCTCAGGTAAACTTTTGAGTTTCGTCGTTTACTTGTCGGTAACTGTAAACGGGAATATTTGTTGTGAAAATAAAAATTAGCAAAAAACCAAGTAGCATAGGAAATTCAATAAAAGTTCATGCAAATACATGTCTTTTGATCATATTACCTTTCAAATGTAGCTTGAAGGCTAACAACAAGACCGCCATCTCGTGCTCATGGCCGCAACACACCGGTACATCACTGGGTTATACAACTTCTCTCGCTATTTTCTCAATCGCCGAAGTAGTACACCCTACTATTTGCAGCCTTCTACTTGCACACTATTGACCTAATCGACTACTGAACGTTTACGAAGTTTGAAGTAGATCCGTGATCCAAACGTCGTGGCCTCCACCTTTTAAGGGAAAATTTAACTCATAGGATTAATTTACATTCGCGAATGTTAGTGATCCGTCTTTGGTACATTCCTCATGCAGGTGTTCTTTAACCCATTGTCACTCTTTTGCGGGCACGTTCAACTCTGACAAAACATACCATTACTAAATACCTGTGCATGAAACTTATCGAAATTTTGTTTACGCCAAGTGTCATTCGAATTGTGAAAAAGACCCCTTCTGAAAGAATGTAAATTACAACTGTTCCACTAAGACACACAATCGTTGTTCCATACGCTTCGATAGCCAACATACGATTTCTCAAGGCGTTTTCAGAGATTGTGCCCCAAGCTCCTAAGTATTGAAAACGTCATGATTACCGCCTCGAGCTGCTGATAATCGGTTATTTAACAACCAGTTTCTGTCGACAGACCACCATCACGTCCTTAAAAGCGTTTGCAGAATCATATGAGGCGAATATAAAATCATTGATGTCAGATAACAAAACCAGCAATATGTCACTGCTGTGAACTCTTAATGTGAATTACATCGCTGCAATATATATAGTGCTAGAGTGCACTGCGTAGCACTGTTTATATTTTGACGAAGTAATTTATATTCCGATCACACAGCAGTGATATATTGATGATTTTATTAAATGGTTCAAATGGCTCTGAGCACTATGGGACTTAACATCTAGAACTTAGAACTACTTAAACCTAATTAACCTAAGGACATCGCACACATCCATGCCCGATTCAGTATTCGAACCTGCGACCGTAGCAGTTGCGCGGTTCCGGACTGAAGCGCCTAGAACCTCTCGGCCGATGGTTTTATTACCTGACGTCAATGATTTTATATGGAGCCTAGAACGTATGAGATTTTCAGAAAAACATGACCCACACTCTTTCGAGCATAGCATGGGCAGATAAATACGAGAATTATCGTACAATCAGCTAAACAGTTAATGCATCCAAGTTGCTGACAATGATAATACATAGAATAATTGACAAGAAAATTTATTATGTAGTAGTAGCTTTAAGCAAGGTAAACGCACCAGAGAGAGAGAGAGTTCTGGATTTTGGATTAATATTAGAGGCAAGACCAAAGAAAAACCAAGTCGGCACAGAAAAGCGTTCGGCTGTACAAAATGATGGAAGATGTTAGAGATGCTGAGAAAAATCAGAGTAAGTTATAGGAAAAAACTGATTACATTCAAGATGTAGAAGAAGCAAGAGGGATCAATAAGACTAGAAGATCAAAAACGAGTTGCACGGATTAGAATGGGTGTAAGACAGGGATGTAATATTTCGCCCCTACTATTCAGGTTATACATCGACGAAGTGACGACAGAAATTAGAAAGAGGTTGAAGAATTGGATTAAAATTAAAGGTGAAAGGATATCAATGATAAGATTCGCTGATGACACTGCTATCCCGAGTAAAATAAAGAAGAACTACAGGATCTGTTGAACGGAATGAACAGCCCAATAAGTACAGAATATGGAATGCGAGTAAATCGAAGGAAGACGAAAGTAATAAGAAGCAGCAGAAATGAGAGCCGCGAGAAACTTAACTTCAGGATTGGTGATCTCGAGGCAGATGAAGTCACGGGATTGTGCTACATAGGCAGAAAAATAACCCATGACGGATGGAGGAAAGAGGACAGCACCGGCAAAAAGGGCATTCCTGTCCAAGAGAAGTCTACTAGTATCAAACATTGGCCTTAATCTGCGGAAAAAATATCTGAAAATGCACCTGGAGCAAAGCAGTTAGACATGAACTACTGGAAAAATAAAAAACGCGGAGAATCGAAGCATTTGAGATGCGGTTCAGCAGAAGAATTTTGAAAATTAGGTGGACTGGCAAGATAAGGAATGAGGATGTTGGCCATAGAACCGGCGAGGAACGGCATATGAGGAAAACAGTAACGAGAAGGACGGACAGGATAATAGAACATCTGTTGAGATATCAGGGTATAACTGCCATGGTACTTGACGGAACTGTAAAGGGTAAAAACCGTAGAGGAAGACCGAGATTGGAATACATTCGGCAAATATTTTTAAAAAAATTAAAAATTTATGACTGCCGCCTCACATTCGGTGCGGACTTTTGCACGTGAGTGACCCTGATGGTAGGTAGAACAGGCATTTCCGTATTTATTTGGTCTTAACTGCTCGACATGGGGTACTTCCCTTATTGGGCACCTGCTTTAAGGATTCGGGAGTATCGCGTGTCTGCCGGGCTGTCACGGCTCGCGATAATAACCGGCCTGCTGAGGTGGACTCGTCCGCGCGTTGTAACGGAACGGCCCGGGCGCGTTTATCGCTTTACGAGGGCGCCTGCAGCGGCGGTCGCGGCCACAAATCTGCTCCGACGGCACAGCCGCCCGCTAATCCCGGACGCGGACTGGCCTCGCCTGGCTACCTCGCGCGTTCCGCCATAAACGTTACTGACGCTGCGGAGCCTTTCATATTCATTAGCAGCGCTACAGGCGCTCGCGCTTTGCTCTGTGCAAGACTGACGCTCTCTGCACGCAGCCGGGAGTTGATGGCCGTGGAAAACCTTCTTTATTTTCCCACCTGTGGCGCCCGCCAAACGTCTCAATTACTCATAAAGTGTGGTCCAGCTGCGCGGGGCTGTATCACTGCGCCACCACAGTAATAACGAATAATAACACCGCCGACCTCGTGTTAGGCAACGAACACGCCGGCCACCATTATTGCCGACGTACCATCCGTTCATCTGAACACGGATAGTAACTGCAGCTGGGCTGAAGATGTCGCTGTAAGTTGTCTAGAATTTACACGCTGTTCTCTAAGTAACATGCTCTATAACTACTGCACCAGACACGCTCGCTGCACGCCTTTGCAGGTGAAGTATGTTAACGAGAACAGCCTAAGATTACACTTGTGATCCTCCGAGACCTCAGATGTCATCTCTCGTTTTCATTAATGCACAGATGATTCAATTTCTTTGTATGTCTAGTGCAGCGGTTTGATTAGTAATCAAAACGTTCTCGGTCCCGTGTTCGAAACACGCTATCGCTTAAATTTTGATTAATAGTCAGCATTGTCATAAGGCACTAGAGAGACAATTCTGACGTTGCGGTTGATAATGGAAGCAAGACTAAAGAAAAATCAAGACACGTTCGTAGGATTTTTCGACCTGGTAAAAGCGTTCGACAATTTAGGGTCCTTAATTTGAGGAAGAAATTTCTGAGAACGTACGTCTGGCGTACAGCATTGTATGGTAATGAAACATGGACTGGGGGAAAATCGGAACAGAAGGGAAATGAAGCATTTGAGATGGGGTGCTACAGACGAATGTTGAAAATTAGGTGGACTGATAAGGTAAGGGATGAGGAGGTTCTGCGCAGAATCGGAGAGGAAAGGAGTATGTTGGAAACCTGACGAGGAGAAGGGAAAAGGTGATAGGACATCTGTTAAAACATCACGGAATGACTTCCACGGTACCAGAGGGAGCTGTAGAGGAAACAAACTACTCTGAGATGTAGAGGGAGGTTGTCACAGGAGAGGAATTCGTGACGGGTCGCATCAAACCAGTCAGAAGACCGACGACTCCAAAAAGAAAAAAAAAAAAGAAAAAAAAAGTTAATGAATGCACCAGACTCTAGGCAATCCCGCCATTCCTCGCACTTAATTATACGTGCTAGATTGGCAGAAATGCTGGATTATTGATTGTGAGTGGATTGGATTGTTTGGGGGAAGAGACCAATCACCGAGGTCGTCGGTCTCATCGGATTAGGGAAGGACGGGAAAGAAACTCAGCCGTGCCCTTTCAAAGGAACCATCCCTTCAATTGCCCGGAGCGATTTAGGGAAATCACGGAAAACCTAAATCAGGATGTCCGGACGCGGGATTGAACCGTCGTCCTCCCGAATGCGAGTCCAGTGTCCTAACAACTGCGCTGTGATTTTTAGTTGAAATTCATAGGGACTATACCTTATTAAATGTTCGAATGTGTGTGAATTCCCAATGGACCAAACTGCTGTGGTCATCGGTCCCTAGACTTGCACACAACTTAAACTAACTAACGTTAAGAACAACACACACACCCATGCCCGAGGGAGGACTCGAACCTCCGGCGAGAGGGGCCGCGCAATCCGTGACATCGCGCCTCAAACCGCATGGTCACTCCACGCGGCCTTATTAAATCCAAAGATACGTCCATTTTCGCGCCCGGGTTCCCGGGTTCGATTCCCGGCGGGGTCAGGGATTTTCTCGTGATGACTGGGTGTTGTGTGATGTCCTTAGGTTAGTTAGGTTTAGGTAGTTCTAAGTTATAGGCGACTGATGACCATAGATGTTAAGTCCGATACTGCTCAGAGCCATTTGAACCATTTTGAATGTCCACTTTCATAAAGAAACTAAGTTCCTGAGGAGATACGTCCGTAACTTTTAATTGTCGCAGTTATGATAAGCAGATTCAGAAGGATGTAGGTTGCAGTGGGTACTAGGAGATAAAGGAGCTTGCACAGGATAGATTAGCATGGAGAGCTGCATCATACCAGTCTCAGGACAGAAGACCACAACAACAACAACAACATGATAAGCGACAGCAGCATGCATTATCACGCAACCGTCTTACAGGTATTACACCGGTACTGGATGTACCTTGTTGTTGCATAACGTAATCCAGGAAACTGTCTGCAGGTTTATCACCATTACACAAAGGAATTAAGGACATTACCTGGAGGTGGACATTGATTTACATCAAAGGGCTCGGTTGAGAATTTGTGCTGGACTGGGATTCAAACCCGGGTATCCTGCTTCCTAGGCAGATAGGTTGACCACTATGACACCCGGATATAGTGGTCACCACAATCGCAGCGATACCCTAGCATGCCTCCGGTCATATGACAGTTCTCGGTTTATACCGCGCACACCCTACTGATGTACTGCCCCTGGTCATTAGCCTCATTACTCGCGGCATCTCGCCAATTCCCGTAGAAGTTTGAGCTTGGTGTGCATCTGCACTGAAGGGATCATTGGCCGTCATCGCCTTCTTTTGGACATGTATGTCCGAAAGAACAGTTAGTTCTCCTCCCCCCCCCCCCCCCCCACACACACACACACTTCTTGTGGGGAAAAAAAAACATATCGTTTCGGGTAGGATAAACTTTCGTGTAAAAATTTTTTTAATCATTAATCAGAGTTGTGTCTAAAACCAGTCGCTTTTGGATAAAATCAATACTGTTCACGATCTTGAAAATTAACTCATAAAATACATGTTTTCGGTAAAATTGTTTTAGAGACATAAAGTGTAGAGCTTAAGCAGCCCAGAATTATTCCTACACCAGAAATTGTAGAAATTCTATGTTACTCGTGTCGCCATTGCACGAGGCGGTACACAAGCTACTGAATATTATTTTTAGCTTACCATTTTAACTGAAATTTGCTGCGGCGCTGCTTGCTGTGTTCCCTTTCAAGAGAGCTTTTACTGTACCGAGTGAAGTACAAGAATAGTTCAGGGCCACAGTCATACAGTTCCACTATACATACAAAACAAAATTAGTTCACAACCAGTGATTAGGTCACGAAGCTTACGTTCAGTTTGGAAGTTATTTTCTTGTTATACAAGGTACGTGCTACACTGAGACAAAGAGGTTGGCACAGAAGAGGAATTCGTGGTGGGCCGCATCAAACCAGTCAGAATTCTGATGACTCAGACGCCCCAGGGAACAGTGTATTATATCTGTATGCGAAATATTTTTCATATTTTGAGTTTTGTTTCGCAAATTAGGTGGACAAACCAGCAGTGGACTTTGATTAAATTAGCCAAATTATTTTAATTGGACAAAAATTTAGTATAGTAGTTCATTTGATGTGTAATTTTTATTAGTTTTATTTCGGCGTATTTTTGAGATATTGAAAACCGTCCACTTCCATGTCAGGTAACACACCACTGTTCATTCGACTACACAATACAGGGCTGAAGTAATCACATTTTTCAGTAGTTAGTTTCCTGCACTTAACACTTTACACTACACACACGAAGAGTTATATATTCTTACCCGATAGAGTAAACATTAAAAAGTGATGCTGTTAATTGACCACACACGAATTGCTGTAACAGTTTCACATCTCACAACTGCAGTCGTAGTATGACACCATGAGTGTGTCTATTGCTAAGTTGTTGCTTCTAAGCCGATTATCGCTCTTCTGATGGAATGTACTTATTTATACGTTTGAAAATGCTTTCGCAAGTAGCTTTCGGAGCTAGCTTTCGACCACATCGCCTGAAGTCTACAGTGATGTAGGTACACTGCTGTTGTTTACCAAATCATCCAGTTTTCATGGCACACACGTAAACGAGTACATTTTTCACTTGTACAGAAACTGAATGCTTCTATTTTCATTGTAACAATGATCTCCACTATATCTCACACTCATACGCGAAGGCAAGTTTGTTTACTTTTAACTATGTTATCTCACGTATACCAACTCTGAACACTCAACAAGCATTTTCTTAGCTCAGTTTAAGACGGTCAGTCTGATCTACTGTGTCACTTCGCGATTTCTGTATAGGCTGATGTTCAGGTGTCTCGGAATTCTGATTATGGCATCCCCGTACGGTACGTGTTTGGTTGTGACAACATTGACTGATTCAGAAAGAACTGTAACCTTCCTTCAGTGAACTAAAAGATGCGCTCTTGGATAATACATCCTTAAGCATAGTTCAAGGAAGCGTGCACTAATTTTCTATAGCCTTTCAACAGAAGTGAAAAAAATTGAGTGGTAGAGACAGAGTATTCAAAACGGAGATTAAAGGTTCCCTTGTGGTACACTCACTCGTTTGTGTACAGCATTTCCTCGCAGTGAGTGAGAACTTCTCCTCCCTCCCTCCCCCCCCCCCCCCTGCGTGCTATTTAATAGTATACTCTCAATTTTATCATGTTTTATTAATTCTTTATTAATTCTTTCATTCCTTTTGTTCTTCACTGGCATTCTCCGCACTTTGTTCTGACTCGTTCCACAAGCATGGCTCCCATGGTCCCACAGAAACTGCTAAATAAATTAACAACAATGGTCTTCACAATTTTTGTTATTTACTACATTAAAAACAGTGCCAGTCCCCCTGGTTTTGGCCAAGGATTGTGGGAGATTTCCGTTTGTTGTAAGGCAAATAGCGTACCTGGAAATCCCGTCCCAAATACTTCCAACGGGGATAGCCTCTGCCTCACAACAAGCTTGCCCGGTATTTGGCTGAAAAGACCGTGATACTACAATGCGTCAGAACTCCAGCAGCCAGCTCTACCTAAGGAGTGGAGAATGAAAAATTAAAAAAAGATTAAGAATACAGGTCTATGCCCTCAACTATAAAATAAAGTGAAGCTTTACTTTATGATTTAAAAGCATGCATGGTATAAGGTTATCATTCGGACTACTATATAGTTATAGTAAGGTCATGTAAATGTTGAATTAAATTGCCTAGCGGGGAATGTACGGGATCAGTCACATCGCGTAGCTGATTCAGACGTCTGCGTGTGCAAGGAATCAAATAAACGGTCGAGTCACATTAACGTGACCACTACCTATGTACGAAGTCCACGTGCAACGACCATTCACAGGTGGCAGCTCTAGCAGTGAAGGATATATAGGCCGGCCGGTGTGGCCGAGCGGTTCTAGGCGCTTTAGCCTGGAACCGGGCGACCGCTACGGCCGCAGGTTCGAATCCTGCCTCGGGTATGGATGTGTGTGATGTCCTTAGGCTAGTTAGGTTTAAGTAGTTGTAAGTTCTAGGAGACTGATGACCTCAGATATGTTAAGTCCCATAGTGCTCAGAGCCATTTGAATTTTTGAGGATATATAAAGCGTAGGGCGGGGGGTGGGGGCAGAAGATGGACATGATATCATTGGCTTTCGGGCCAATTTCGGAAGCACTATTGAAACGGCTAAGTTTGTAAATTGTTCGCTTGCCTCTGTGGTTGAAGTGTATCATGCATAGCGAAATGGTGCTATCCAAAACTGGCGCCGAGGCAACCGTGGTACAACTCGGGAGTTTGTACGGCCGAACAGACGCGCAACTGTTGAGCAACTGACCGCCCACATGAACCAAGGGGCTAACAACTGTGCCCCTCAATGCCAGCTGAGCATATGAGCCTGCACATCGGGTGCCTAGTTCATAAAGCCATGCTGACGGCTGTTCATCAGCGACGAAGACGAATTTGCACAACAGTACCGAAACTGTAAGTCCATTGGTGATGACGAGTGAATCACGTTGTATGCTTCATCGAACACTTGAAACATCTGAAAGCAAACGTCCTGCGACAATGTTTGGAAGAGTGCCGTCGGAGGAGGAACCGTTATTACCCAGGGAATGTTTTCGTGGCATTCCCTGTGTGATCTCATCATTCTCGAAGGCATAATTGATCAGCACAACTGTGCATCTATCCTCGGGGAACATGTCCTCCCCTACGTGCAGTTTGTTTTTCCTCGCCACAGTGGCATCGACCAGCACGACAATGCAAGTGTCACACTCCTCGCAGTTTACGTGGACGGACGAGTTTACCGTACACCCCTGGGCGTCAAACTCCCCGGATGTGAACGCAACCGAAAATCTGCGCGATCACCTCGATCGAGTTGTTCGCGCTATGGATCCTCAACCGAGAAACCGAGCGAGATGGCCATGGCATTGGGGTCGGCGTGACTACACATCCCTGCCACTGCCTTCCAGAACCTCACCGACACTCTTCTTGCACGTCTCGCAGCGGTACGGACTGTACAATGTGGCTGTTCAGGCTTTAGTCAGGTCGTCACGTCAACGTGACTCAACAGTGTCGTACTCTTCCCTCCATAAGTTTGGAAAAACTTAGTAATTATAGGCAATGGAAAGGAAATAGAGCATAAAATGTATTTTGTTGTTTTCCAAATGTTTTAAGCTCAAATAACACAGGAAGATGCAACAATTAAATTTTCGATTCCTCAGAATAGCCACCCTTTGCTTTCATCACTGCCTTGCATACTTTCGGCAAGCGCTGCGTCAGTTTTGCCAAGGTTTCAGTTGGAATTAATCTCCATTCTTGCTGCAAGACCTCCCACATTTGCGACCCACTCATGATTTCCCGTTTTCGGATCCCCCTGTCCAGTTCACCCCATGGCAGCTCGATTGGGTTACAATCAAGGGACTGGGGCGGTCATTCCAGATTTTTAATATTTTACGAACCTCTAGAGACTTCACATAGTTCTGACACAAGCGAGACGCATGTCTTGCTGCAACACAAACCCTTTCCCGATCAGACGCACACCAGACGTCTTAGTATGTCGCTGGAGAATGGAATGATAATCCTTTTGGGTCAGCTTCCCATCTACTTTCACCAAATCTCCGACTTTATTCCCTCCAAAGGATCCCCATACCATCACTGAACCCCCTCCATGTTTTACAGTAGGAATTACGCACCGAGGATCAAAAAATGGTCAAATGGCTCTAAGCATTATGAGACTTAACATCTGAGGTCATCAGTCCCCTAGACTTAGAACTACTTAAACCTAACTAACCTAAGGACATCACACACATCCATGCCCGAGGCAGGATTCGAACCTGCGACCGTAGCGATCGCGCGGTTCCCGACTGAAGCGCCTAGAGCCGCTCGGCCACACCGGCCGGCAAATCATCAGTTTCTTTGCTATCTGTCGGACAGTATTGCCTTCTTGGTGCAAAGTGCTTGTCATTACCTGTGATTCATAAGGAGTCTGGCAGTTTGGGACCATTTTCAATAACTTTCGCGGCTTGTTATACCTTTATGCAAACGCAACTACACGTGAACACAAATTTGAACATCGTATCTCTACCTAGCCATCCTGTCAACTCGCGCCACCTGGCGTGTTTAGTAGAACTGGTTGGACAGGTAACATCGGTTTACATAAAACTGAGCAATACTAGTATGTTCCAATATGTATGTACATGTACAATAATTAAGTGTATAATACTGTACGTGTCATTATTAACCGTTATTTGAGCTTTCTATTCCCTATTCTAACCAATAACTCACATAGATCACTTCCATCTTGCACCGTTGTAATACGCAGCATGCTGTTTCCAAGCTTGTGGATGGCAGTGTATCTATCAAGTTTTTATTTAACTGTTATGTAAAGTTTCAGCTGAATTAGGCCATCTTGTGATTTAAACCTAAAATACGAGAAGCGTGTCATTACCTCGGAGTCGTTACAGTTGAAATTTTAGCAACAGCCCTCTTATTTTGGTTTGAAATATGAGCAGTATCTCACTAATATTTCACGTATTTACACTTTGTTTCTGTGAACTGAGTTTTAGAAATTGTTGAGGTAAAATGGTGACAATTTATCGCAAGTGCAGTTGGAATAAGTAAAGGACGAATTTCCATTGCACAGCGATCTTCAACGGTAAGCTTACATTGAGCGACTAGAGTCCTATTGGCGATGGTTTCCAAGCACTAGCGAAACGCGTTTCGTGCGATTAGAAGTTAATTACTGTGTTAACAGGCTCATTTTTCACAATTCAACACTGTTCCGAAGCTGGTCCATAAGTCGGCGAACTACGTGCTAAGGCTCTGGATACAGGTGTGAAAGCAGGAGCGCCGTGTAGCGGTCTGGCAGAGGCCGGAGCCCATGCCGTACCCGTCGCTGCGGCCGCGATTAAGCCCAAGTGACCGCGTTGGAGGCAGACAATGCGAGGGAAGGGAAAGCCCGCCAGGGACATGGTCTGAATAGCAGAGCAGCGAATGCCTGCCTGTGCTGGCGCGAGTTTCAGCTATGGGGCCCTCACACGTTCAATGATAATGTCAAACCGTCAATATACTCACCGTCTGAGGGAGCGTATTGACATATTGTCATTCCTATCAATATCGATGAGTAGTACTCATGGACCTCAAAATGATTACAATATTTTAAATACACGTTGAACGTCTGAGGTCAACTATTGACTGTTTGACAATATTCTCCACTCAGACATTGCCAGAGCTTCAAGAACCAGCACACGTGGCGTTAGTGTGCACTGTTTATTTTTTCAAGTCGCCGTGATATATATATCATTCCTTATATTCATTTTTAAAGGAGTCTTTTAACACAAAAGAATTTTAATAGGTGGGTCCAAGGGTAATCAGTGCATATGCCACTTTACGATGGTTGACGGACGATTCTCTATAACACTGCTTACTTCATTAATTTTAAAATGTAGTATAGATTTTTTTTTGTTATAATCAGTTTTTAAAACCGCTCCCATTTCGAAAAATATTCCATATATCTACAGTAACTAGTGAGACGTCTCCGAAATGCGTGTTAGTTTCACCAAATTATCACGAAGCGCAAAATGTCTTACGTTAACTTCCTGAACATGCCCTTGCCAGGCAGAAATAATTGTTTCATAGGTTTTCATAGAAATTTACTAATTGCGTTTGATGACATTACTGAACTAAACTTCGTGCGTTAGAACGGTCTGTCTGCCGCTATAATCTCTTGTCGAATGCTACTGCCTCTCTCATTAACGCGTTTTCCTTTTTCATTTTATCTCGTATCAACACTATTTATTCGTCATACGATGCAGAACTCATCGGAAAATAATATATAAAATTGTTTTGGTCCGTGATCCTGATTTCAGTCAGTAAATTAACATGTGACCAGTCGCTCCCTTTTTCAACCAAACTCGAACCTATTTCCTCTTTTTCGTTGTTTTCTGTTGCTTGCAAGCTATAGCTACTAATAGCTAACATAACTGCAGTACACGCTTTCTTCTGGGCATCTGACATCTTACTCTCTTGAAATCTCGTTGCCAGCTGACAGTTTTTGTCAATATTATTTATGGTGCGAGGTCGCTTCATCATACTGATGGTCTGACAAACTAGTATCGTCAATACATACTGAACGTGTGCAGGATTCTATAGTAATCAGTTTAAGGGAAGAATTTGTGTATGTGTTTTTTCCTCTCTCTCTCTCTCTCTCTCTCTCTCTCTCTCTCTCTCTCATATACAAAAACAAACATAGGTAACAATTAATGGTAATATATGAAAGGACATTAACGATTAATATTATGAGAAAATGCACTACAAAATCGCACCCAACAGAGAAAAAGTAAGTGAGAGGAAAAGAAATGGGAGAGAAAAATAAGAGAAAAAAAAGAAGAAAAATGCGAGAGGAAATGGAGGAGAAAAGCAGAATGGAAAGACGGAAATGGGGAGGGAGGGAGGGAGGGCGGGGGTGAGGGATGGAGGGGGTGGGGGAGGGAGGGAAGGAGGGGGACACACAGAGAGAGAGAGAGAGAGAGAGAGAGCGGGGGGGGGTGGGAGCGGGGGAAACGAGAACGTATATGGAAGACCAATAGACAGATGTATGGGAGGTGGTACTACAAGAAGCGGCAAGGACACCAATTAGGGAGAGAGAGACCATAACAGTAAAGGAGACAAGAAACTACGACTCTGTGCATCAATTCTGAGATTGCATATCGGTAGTGCACGTGGACTCTCCACGACACAAGAGACATTTCTATAGTTAAGTCATGTATTTTAAAACTAACAGAAAGAAAAACTTTGCGACATTATATTACAGCTTTTTTTTTTTTTTTGGTTCAGTTCTTGTAAGACAGAATGACTTTGCGTAAATATTTGAATTAAATATTCGAAAAATTCCTCGCTGTGATTTAGTATGTCTTGATGTGATATACAATTACCGCCATTTTGGCTACTACTCAGATAGCCTTCATCAGGGTGAATGCATTAACACCTTTAGTATGAGTGGATGGGTATAGCTAAGTACAAATGTAATATCCAAATTTCACATAGGTGTAGAAATAGGAATGCTAATTTTTATGAATCATTGTCTCGCATTAAACCAAAAACATTTCACTAATATGAAAACTCGTTCTTGTGAAGTTCTTTGACATGCATCCCGTTTGATTTTAAGACTCCGACTTCGCCATTAATTCCATTCAACAGATCCTGTAATCTTCATTTTTACTAAGAAGTCGGTAACGTGATGACTGAAACAAGGAATATGGACTTGACGTCTGGGATAGCTGTTGCCTCACCTACTTTAGCTGTGCGAAACTCTTACTTGGGACCGCATCATATGTAGCTTCCCTTCCCTCACATCCATATGCTCAAATGGTTCAAATGGCTCTAAGCACTATGAGACTTAACATCTGAGGTCATCAGTCCCCTAGACTTAGAACTACTTAAACCTAACTTATGTAAAGACATCACACACGTCCATGCCCGAGGCAGGATTCGAACCTGCGACGGAAGCATACCCGTATGCGAATGTCATATTGTATACAGAACAGATGAAATAAGCAAACTACTAAGTATTACTACGTAATGGAAAAATTATTTCAAAATAAAACGAACCTACCCAGGAAAACTACTACTTTCAATACATTCACAGCGGCTTACAAATCTCTATTGAATATTTCCATGGTGTGTGTATGTGTGTGTGTGTGTGTGTGTGTGTGTGTGTGTGTGTTTGTTTCTTTACACAGAGAGGATAAGAGCTGCAAGTCCAGCACAGTCCGATTTGAAAAACCCGCAAGTAGTACACAAAAGCAAAAGATCCGGGTTCGCGTGTCGGTGACGAACGCCAGGATACAGTGCACCGTCGAAGATGCCCGCCTAACAAGTCGCTCACGCGCATGCTCTCGCCTGCTGGCGACATAACGGTGAGAGAGGGGGCTGTTCGGTTCAACGCGGAAGCTCGCGAGTAGCGACTCATCACGCCGCCTGGCACACTGCATGCGCTGGAGGGGATGTGCGGCACGCCGCGGCTGACGTTCGCTCCACTCCATTCACGTCCATCTCTCTCTCTCTCTCTCTCTCTCTCTCTCTCTCTCTCTCTCTGCTGCCTGCCGACAACTGAGTTCGCACGACGTGCACGAAGCTCCTCACTGATGATTTTAAAGAGTGCGTCTTTGGAGGAGCTGCATGTCTGATGACCAAACGGGGCGGGGACAATCCTTAATATTTACCGACAGAAGCGTCGATTTTGACTACCGAGTTGTATGCCATTTATCTAGTTATTCTTCTCCTTGTCGATGAAGTCCTAATCCACTGTCTGACCAAAAGTATGAGGACACTAGCAAGTAGTATGGAAATGACCACTAGATGTCGAGAGAGGCGGACCTGTCAGTTTAAGGGGAGACCCCACACTAAAACTCAGTTTTCTTTTTTCAAAAAATGTTATTGACTAAGTCACATGTTTTAGGTGTTTACTCCCACATTCCCAAACGATATGGGTGCTTTCGAATTACAAATAAATCTAAGAAAGATTTGAAATATGGACTGTGCGCGGGGACGTGGCACACTAACAGCTGCCAAAGTGGTGAAGATAGTACCTGTCTGTCAGAGACCACCATCTGACGTACGATGCAGTGATGGAAAGACACAAAATGCAAAAGAAAGCTCGCACAGTGTCATTTGGTCCAGGTGTCCCAAAGAATAAAAAACATGAGAAATACTTTGGCCTTGTAGAAGATGTTATTCAGTCCAGTATGGGACGTTTGAAGGCTGAAGAAGGGAGTCCCAGAATTTTATCAGCGTCTCAGAAGAAGAAAAAAATGGTTCAAATGGCTCTGAGCACTATGCGACTAAACTTCTGAGGTCATCAGTCGCCTAGAACTTAGAACTAATTAAACCTAACTAACCTAATGACATCACACACAACCATGCCAGAGGCAGGATTCGAACCTGCGACCGTAGCCGTCGCTCGGCTCCAGACTGTAGCGACTAGAACCGCACGGCCACTCCGACCGGCTTGAGAAGAAGATCGTCTTACCTCAAGATCAAGGACGGATCAAACAGTTCACAATATGGTACCTGGGGAAGGAAAAATTCAAGAAAAAGTCTTGAAATTACAACAAGAAGAAACCTTACAGAAGCAGGAAGGGACAAAAATATGATGCTGTATTTTAACAAGTACGTGTCTTGTACTAGCATTCATTTTTGAACAAAATTTTAAAATCTATTTTCCTCTAACTTTGATGCCTAATTATTAATCGTCCTCCCTGATATTTTTACAGGAAGTAGTCCTGAGGTATTTGTAACTTATATGCTTAAACATTTTCTGAACTGTAGTTTGTCTGTTACTTTATCACTTTTATGCACCGATAAGTAAAGAAAATTTGAGCGTGAAACTTGAAAAATACTGAAAGTAAATTAATGACATTTGTCATAAAATGATTGCATGAAACTGTTGAGCAGTGTCTTGTGAATGTACCATAAAAAAAACTGGAAAGTGAAAAATGAGATAGGAGTGTCAGAAGTAGGTTTCCAAAAATGCCATTAAAATCATATTAAAAATTCGGAACTTAAAAGCCAAGGAAGTTCAGGACTTCAGTGCGTGGGTATTGCTACAGCTTTGCATGATAGACACGATTTTAAAATTCGGTTGAAATCAGCAAAGCAGAAGAAAAATTACATTCATAGGTTGAGTATTTCCTTAAAAAGAGGCAGGTAGAATGGGTCAGTCTACAGAGTTCAGCGACTTCGTTTGTGAAAAAGTCATTGGATGTCATACGAGTAACAAATCCATTTGGGACATTTCAAGTCTTCTCAATTTGCTTAAATCGACTGCTGGTGATGTGATCGTGGAGTAGAAACGTGAAGGAACAACTACGGGTAAACTTAGAGTAGGCAGACCTCATGCACTGAGAGACGGAGAGCGTCTAACACTGTGGGGGGTAGTTGCCAAAAAATCACGTGACATCAGCGGAAAAAACCGCTTAGGAGCTGCAAACTGGCTACCAGCTGTCCACCCACCACAATGCCTGGGCTTAGGAAGTAAGAAAGAAATACCATAGTCTAGCAGCACACCATAAGCCACATATGTCTGTAGTTAATGGCAAACGTCGCTTGAGGTGACGTAAAGATCGACGCAACTGGTCAGTGGATGACTGGAAACGAGTGATTTGGAGTCATGATGCTCCCTACGGCAATTCGGAAGGGTCTGGCTTTGGCGAATGCCCGGAGAAGATTACCTACCATCAGGTACAGTGCCAGGGGTGAAACACAGAGGAGGCGGCTTCATGGTGTCAGAGGGTTCTTCGTGATTAGGATGTGGCCCCCTTCTTCCACTTAAGATAGCGGTAATTACTGGAGGATATGAACACATTTTACAGCATTGTGCACTCCGTATAGCACACCAACAGTTCGGAAGGGATAACAAAGCGCCCTGTCATAAAGCAACATCTGTGACGGAATGCTTTGTGGACAGCAACACTCCTGAAGTTGACAGGCGTGCCCAGAGTAACGACCTGAGCTCAGTGGAACACCTTTGGGATCAGTTACAAAGTCGATATAGATCTAAATCCCAGCGTCTAACATCACTATCTTTTCTGGCTCTGTCTCTCGAGGAAGAATGGGCTGCTATTCTTTCACACTGACACCTCATTGAAAGCGTCCTCAGCAGAGTTCAAGCCGTCAAAGGCGGCGGCTCCACGAACACCCAGACATCACATTAATGCACACTAGTAAGAGTCGGCAAACTTTTCATCGTGTACGGTATGTAGTTGGCGAATGACCTAAATTTTATTTCGGCAGTCGAAAGAGAAACTATAAATCCCTTGGCATCCGATATACTGAGAAGTCTCAGAGCAAACGAGCTGTGTGGAATTGGGGCATCTACAATTGAAACCAGGTCATTTTAGTATTAACGGCAACGAACTTGAAAACCTACTGTGTATCATCTACTTCCCGCCCACATAACGGGACAACTAAACTGCATAGTACACTCGCCAACTAAACAAAATGTGGAAGGGCAATGTTAGTGGACTTGAAGGTAACATCTTCTCTGTATGTCCATCTTTTCAGTGATGGTTGCGGAACTCAGCTATTCGATAGCGGATGTCAAATCAAACCGCTTTCAGCCGCCTAGTTTTCAAACTTATTTTATTTGGCTACCAGTTTCAGCAATTTACTACGCCGTCTTCAGTCTACTGACCGACGTATTGGAAGATTCCCTCTCGGTTCTGGTCAAAACAGCAATACTCTTAATAGTACTGCTAACACCGGTATTGCTGGCCTCTGTTTTGACCACAACCGAGGTTGTTGTTATTATTATTATTATCGTATGCATCAATTACAGCAATACACATTTAGTAAAACAAAGAAATATATATAAAAATGAACATGTGAAATTATATATAGTACTCGAGTTTTAAAACGGTTCAGACTACACTCGGATGTTGATGGACTCGATCCAGCGGAGTGCCTCGTGGGATGTTTGATGGAGCCTCTCAATGCCACCAGGGAAGCGTCTGATTGGACGTTCATTTACAATGTGGCTCATTGTTTGGGTGTCACCACAGTCACACACACTGACACTTGAAAAGCCCCACTTGCGCATGTTGTATTTGCACCTACCCTCTTCAGTCCGATATCTGTTTAACTGCACCCACAACTCCCTTCGTTGGTGGAAGCCTGGAACTGTAACTATTAGATTGTCTACAAGTTCGTGGTTTCGGGTTCTTGTAGCTTGCCACTCACGTTTCCACTCTGCGTCCTGGTAGAATCCTGTGGGTAGCATTTGGACTCCCATTTCATATGCTGGTGTTCTAGATTTGAGGCGTTTCCTGGGCAGTGATAGCAAATCGTCATGAAGAGGGATTGAGTTGTTTTCAGAAACTTGCTGACAGAGGTTGTAAAGAGCAGCCTTTCGACGGAGGTCTGGTGGACAGATGTTTGAAAGCACTGGTAGGCAGCAAGTAGGTGTAGACCGGACTGTACCACTAATTACTCTCATAACTGAGTTCAGTAGGACGTCTACTTTCACTACGCGGGCGCTTCGGAGCCAAACTGGTGCACAGTGTTCTGCTGCAGAGTATACCAGTGCAAGGGATGCTCCTCGGAGAACTGATGTGGTTGCTCCCCATGTACTGCCTGCCAGCTTTTTCACAAGGTTCACTCGTGTTTGTATCTTCTTGGCCAAGTTGGAAAGGTGTTTTTTGTATGTGAAAGTTCTGTCCATAGTGATTCACAGATATTTTGGGCTTTCGTTGTATCTGACTGTGCCAAGAGGGCCGAACTGTGGACTGATCTTTCCTATACGTTGGTCAGGGGCCTGAAGATGGCGTAGTGAACCACTGAAATCTGTGGCCAAATAATAGGTTGGCAAACTAGACGGATGAAAGGTGTTTGATTTGGTATCCTGAAACTTCTAGATTGTCAATTCTTCTTCTGTTTCTTCAACATGATCGACGTGACAGAGTTCAGCTAACTGTTAACACCAGAAGATTTTGAAGAAAATCCCAGCAGAGGAGTCGAAACGTCAGTCGTGTAGAGGAAACTGAAGAACAACATGACGCAGAGTAACGAACTAGATTTTAGCTTCAGTGACAAAGGGCCCAAAACCCTGCACACTCAAATGTTGTTAGCGGACATGGGCTGTAACACCAAAGCTGCATGGTATTGGGAATATCAGTAAGAGAACCCGTGCCGTTCTGTGTTTCTCAATTCGGAACTCACGAGAAAAGAAAATGTCAGACTAAGAGCTGATCACATGAATAGTAATAGAACGAGATGTTTGTTAAGATTAATTCCCTCTCCAAGTCGTGATTTTTGCCTCATTGGCGAGCACACTGTACGTATACTAATAGAATGTGGTAAATACAATCATCCACGGACAATTCCATTGTACAAAATTTTCAGAATTAGGTGTTTTTTAATATTAATAATTAGTAGCATTCGGCCTTTTTTCTGTCCTACACACGACTCAGCGACGATTTTCTAGAGACAATGCTCTCAGCTTCACGTTGCCAAACTTAGTTCATGAGGTTAAAACCTGAAAACGTCTATCACCACAATCGACTGTGGGTCCTCGTCTTACACTAAAAATGTCGATGTCTGTCGGTAGCCGTTCCATGTCACTCAGCACGGAACTCCAGGCCGCTCCCTTATGATCTGCTGTGGAATCCGGAAGTTATGAGCTGACGTTTCTCTAGATGTCCGGACACACAATCCGAAGTGTTTTTGTTTTGTTCTATTATACGAATGCTCCAAATGTGTAGGTCACTTTTTAGAGTTTTAACCTCATGAGCCAAGTTTGACAACCTGACGGTGCGAGCGTTGTCCCTCGAAAAGCGTTGAGTCGAGAGTAGGACAAGAAACGGTCGAATGTTAAGGTTATCAAGTATCGCTTCAGTTGTACGACTGGACCCTCTCAGGAAAAAAAGGCAGCTCGTTTTATCGCGGAACGCGGAGAGAGTGTCACAGATATGATATGCGAGTTGGACGGCAATTATTAGAACAAAGACGTTTTTCGTTGCAGCAAGATCTTTTTACGAAATTTAAATCACCAACTTTCTCCTCTGAAAGTGAAAATTGTCATCGTCGCCATCATGCGTAGGAAGAAATGATCATTATAGTAAAATAAGAGAAATCAGACCTCGTACAGAAAGTTTTCATTTTTCCACACGCTAACAGACAGTGGAACTACAAAGAAACAGTCTGGAGGTGATTTGAAGGATCCTCTGCCAGAGACTTAAGAGTAAACTGCAGAGTAGTCATGTTGATGTAGATGAACACTACATTCCACAGACGAAAGTAACTTACACGTCCTCTGTCACAGCCAAGTAACGTAACTCAATGAAACTTAGACCATACACAGAGAGAACTCCTACAGTAGCGTCATACGGCGAGTGGTGGGAAAACATAAGGCATCCAGTAATATTGTCGAACATGATCGTTGTGGCTGTCTACGTATTACGGCATGGGGAGTCATCACGTTGCATAAACATAATGACCTCAAAAACTTTGGACGCCATCACTCACTCGTCAACGTTATGGTGACACTGTACTCCTTCCGCATGTGCGTCTTTTCATGGTTGCTTTCGACTTTGACTTCATTTTTTGTGGATGACAAAGCGCGACCTCATCGAAGGACGTAGGTGGAGCAGCTTTCGGAACGAGATGATATCCGGCGAATGGCATACCTTGCCCGTTCCTACGACTTAAATCCCATCGAGCTCGGCTGGGATGCTTTGGGAAGACGCGTTGCAGCTCGTCAACATGCACCAGCGACCATCTGGCTGTTTTAAACAGCCATGGAGGAGGAATGGATCGTTCCATCCCAAGAACTCATACCCTACCAAGAACCATGTCCCGCATTTTATCTTCGTGCATTGTTGGCACGAATAAGAAACTTGACCTTGGAGCAACAGGCAACTCTGGATCAGATGTTTTCAGTAATCCTAAATTGCTTCACACAATTGGCGGTTTCACGAAAATACCCTTTGCTGTGTCGTTTTTATGCAGATAATGTTTATTCCACTCATTACGAGCACAGCGCTTTCGTTTCCATATCGCACTAGTCACTGCAAGTTTGATCACTCGGTGTCAGGTTCGTACGGAAGCAATTATCTTCATTTGTTAACACAAAGGATTTAAATATTGTCAACATGTACCTTTTTTCGAATATTCTCAGCTTTTTAGGAAGAAATAAGGTAAGTTCATTGTGGTGCCTGCTTCTTCTATTATTTCACGATTATTAGACATTATTCACGTGCGTGAAAATTTCGGAGAAGATTTTTAGACTATCTTCTGCGAATGCTGTTTCCGAGTAGTAGTATTAGTATCGCTCCGGCATTGTCTATGAAGCCTGCACTCTTCATGAACTTTCTATTGAGTGTTTCTGAGAACTTCCCTCCCTGTTAAAAAAAACGACATCCCGAAACGCTTTACTTTCCAACATGATAGCCACATATATTTACAAAATATCAGCATCCAAAGAGCACAACATTTCCCAATTATTTCTGGAGTGACAGTGGACGTGAAGAATTTCGAAGTGGGAAATGACGCCACGGAAATGGCCGTACACGACGCCATCGGAATACCGAGTTTCAGTTTTTTGGCGCGCGGTTTCACGAAGTTAACTCCATTTGCAGTGCGAATTCGTACACTGCAGTGGCCATGAAATAAAGTGGAAGAGCGAGAAGGCACCAGAGAGAGACTTTGACTTTTTTTTCTTTTTTTTTTTTTACAGCACATATTCGAGCCTCCCTTGCTGTCCTTGAGGACAAATTGTGGAGACGGCAGCTGTTGGACACGTTGCCTCGACCGCGAAAGGCTCTGCTTTATCCTGTCTACGAGTCTACATACCTGGACAGAGAGCTCTGATTCACTACACAACTCCATTCAGCTTACAGGTGTTGGCTAGCAAGTAATTTTTGCTTTTATTTGTCATTCGGCTACAGGCAATCTGAACTCGTTACTAGTTACCTGAAAACTCACTGTCATCTTTCGCTAGGAGAACAACGTCACCTGCTGCACAGTATCGGTTATTTTCTTCGCTATCACACATACCTTCGAATCTTTGAAGTACAGGCCACCCATACACAGCAACAGCTTATGTAAGATGAACAGCCTGCCTCAGACGGGACTAGAATGACCGATCGCAGTGGGAAAGCCCAAGCTTCCCTGCGATGACAGATTCCAAAACAAGCCCAGTCGGAGCCTCTGGCACACTCTGAGGCGTGCCTAACGCGGCGCTAAATTGGCTACAGTTGGCCGGCTGTCTAGGGGCGCCAACTGTTTGCCATGTTCCGTTTGGCAGGTAACTTAATTGCTGGCATCGGAGCGTTTCGAAATATCTGCAGAAATTCTGGAATGCCAATCCTGTTTCACACTTGTTGGTAACGTGGCTTATTTTTTTCTTGTTTGTTTCTTGCGGCTGCGTTACAAGACCTGTCGTCAAAGGCGACGCTGAAAGATTTTCGGCGGAAATGTTTGCGGATCCAGCCGTGTTATAAATCTGGAAGATTAGGCCTCTAAAATCTGGACAGTTATATTAATAAAGACGATTTTGGCAGTAGTGTAATTTTATTTATTGACATCAGCATCATTACCCCAGGTCGTGACCCCGCAAACCAAGTGTGTCCGTACAGGACACTTAACCAGCTTCTCCTAGAACTTGTTGAAGAGGTAGACTGGAGATCTTGATTTGATCCACCCACCAGCTCGCTGCTGTCCGCCTCGGTCTCGTGCCTTTCATTTATCCTTCCATGACTATTTCCTTTCGATTTGCTCCGTATCTTCTCACAATACGACCAAAGAAATGCAAAATTTTTAGATTGACAGGGGAATAAAGGCACCTGAGGACAATGAGTTGCTCAATAATGGACACTTTAGTGGTGGATGTATATATTACCAGTATCCCTACGGCTGACCCCCATTTTCCTCAGAATTTCGGACATCTCGCACCGTTCGACATCGTCGAGCACTTCTTCCTGATCGATAAATCCTATGAACGAGTGTTGATTTGTCTTTAGTCTTACTTTCATTATCAGACGCAACTTGAGAACTGCCTCTCTGGTGCTTTTTGCCTTTTCTAAAGGAAAGCTGATCGTCAGCAAACATGCCCTCAATTTTCTTTTCCATTCTTCTGTATATTATTCCTGTCAGTTACTTGGATGAATTATCTGTTAAGCTGATGGTGCGATAATTCTCGCACTTGTTGGGTCTTACTATCTTCGGAATTGTGTGGACGATATTTCTCTGGAAGTCATATGATATATCGCCAGACTCACACATTCTACACACCAACGTGAATGATCGTTTTGTTGCCTCTTTTTCCCAAAAGTTTTGGAAATTCTGATGGAATGTTGTCTATCCCTTCTGCCATATTTGATCTTAAGTCTTGCAATGCTGTTTTAAATTCTGATTATAATACTGGCTATCCTATCTCTACTATATCGACTTCTGTTTCTTCTACTATCACATCAGACAAATCTTCCACCTCATAGAGGCTTTCAGTGTATTCTTTCCGCCTATCGGCTCTCTCTTCTGCATTTAACAGTGGAATTCCAGTTGCTCTCTTTAATGTTACCACCCTTGCTTTTAATTTCGCCGAAAGTTGTTTTGAATTTCCCAAATGCTGATTCAGTCCTTCCGACAATCATTTCTTTTTCGATTTCATCACATTTTTCATGCATCCATTTCGCCTTAGCTTTCCTGCACTTCCTATTTATTTCATCTCTAAGTGACTTGTATTTCTGTTTCTTTGAATTTTTCGGAACTTTTCTTTTACTTCCCTCTTTCGTCCATCAGATGAAGAATATCTTCTGTTACACACGGTTTCTTAGTAGTTACCACCCTTGTATCTACGTTTCTCTCGCCAACTTCTGTGACTGCTCTTTTTAGAGATGTTCCATTCCTCTTCAACTGAACTACCTACTGGGCTGTTCGTTATTGCAGTATCTATAGCCTCAGGGATCTTCAAGCGTATGTCTTTATTACTTAGTATTTCTGTATCTCACTTCTTTGCGTGCTGATTCTTCCAATCTCTTAAACTTCAGCTTACCTTCCATTATTACCAAATCATGATCTGAAGACTGCCATAGACAAGTCACAAATGGATAAACTTATTCCGACATTTGCCTCACTGAAATTTGCGGAACCCATGGAATACCGAACACTGTATGGCTACATGGTGATTTGTACTTCACTCCTTCTTAATAAAAGTCCAGTGCATTATCCTTAGTGGTACCTTACTTGCTAATATGTCAGTAATGTCACCTCCTTTGTTCGTTTAATGTGGTATATTTTGGTACCGTCATGAAATCCTGAAGACAATGTTTTGTTTCCTTTGCGTTACTTCTTGAACGTCCTTTCTGTTTGATAATTCCCTGTATTGCTTTCCACTTTACGTTCAGTATTGCATTTGTGGGTCTGGTTCTGTAAAAGAAAAACTGAATCCCCTTACCTAATCGACCCTGCTCCTGAAGAACCTTGTAGCCCACGTTACATCCTGTGACTGCTACCCAGCGGTAAGTACTACCTTTACTTATCCAATTTTTCACTTGGTATCTAGCTGTACCAGAAGTAATTAAAAAAAGACAAATGCAGAAAAACCAGCAACAACATTGAACGATTTCTCGGTGGAGCCTACGCTCGCCGCTTCTGTGTTCAACAGAAGAAAATGTATGCGTCCAGTGAAATTAAACTTGCGAAGTTAGAAAAGTAAGTCATAAATTACTAAAAGAATAAAACGTTCTCGTTTTTCAAGCCGTGTCAATTCGAATAAAATCCTCGAGCTTTCAACGAGCATCTCCGCCACCGTCGTCAGGAGTTCACTGACTGCACGAGCTGGTACGGTTTCTCGCTTATACAGTGTGTTACCAAAAGGTACGGCCAAACTTTCAGGAAACATTCCTCACACACAAATAAAGAAAAGATGTTATGTGGACATGTGTCCGGACACGCTTAATTTCCATGTTAGGAGCTCATTTTAGTTTCGTCCACCTACGCTCAATGGAGCACGTTATCATGATTTCATACGGATACTCTACCTGTGCTGCTAGAACATGTGCCTTTACAAGTACGACACAACATGTGGTTCATGCACGATGGAGCTCCTGCACATTTCAGTCGAAGTGTTCGTACCGTTCTCAACAACAGATTCGGTGACCGATGGATTGGTAGAGGCGGACCAATTCCATGGCCTCCACGCTCTCCTGACCTCAACCCTCTTGACTTTCATTTATGGGGGCATTTGAAAGCTCTTGTCTACGCAACCCCGGTACCAAATGTAGAGACTCTTCGTGCTCGTATTGTGGACGGTTGTGATACAATACGCCATTCTCCAGGGCTGTATCAGCGCATCAGGGATTCCATGCGACGGAGGGTGGATGCATGTATCCTCGCTAACGGAGACCATTTTGAACATTTCCTGTAACAAAATGTTTGAAGTCACGCTGGTACGTTCTGTTGCTGTGTGTTTCCATTCCATGATTAATGTGATTTGAAGAGAAGTAATGAAATGAGCTCTAACATGGAAAGTAAGCGTTTCCGGACACATGTCCACATAACATATTTTCTTTCTTTGTGTGTGAGGAATGTTTTCTGAAAGTTTGGCCGTACCTTTTTGTAACACCCTATATAGGCACGATGACATCATCAGGAGCCAATCAGATAGACCCAATGTGACGCGCGCGTAAGTCGACCCGAGCAGCTAGCGGAGCTATTGCCCATGGCAGCACCGGTGGACTCCGAGGACACATAAATTACTCATTAATACCTAAAAAAGAGCGTTTAGACCCTTCTTTTAGCGCCAGCGATGGCTGCGGTAAGTATTTTGAACGACATTCGCAAACTGAAATTTGTATGCCCTACCATATTCAATTCATTTAATGTACTTAATGTTTGGGTATTTAATTCTTCAGAAAATCGTGTAATCTCTCAAAACAAAATAAAACAATCCGAAACACTTTCCACATATGAATGGTACACATATTTAGCTATTGCAATTAGTGCGCTGAAACTGGAAACTAATTCTTGCATGCCCATAACAAATTAATTAAACTAATTTTAATCCTTAATGTACAACTAGTGATCGATCTGTAACATTGACTTCAAGTCGAAGATTTGTCTGAATATATCAGTGCATTTTTAGGTATGGTACCGTAGCTACTATGGGATTATACATTTTTTAATGTTACGTATAATCCGTCTTGAGTACAAAATGTTTATTCGTATGACCGGTTTCGGTTCCTCTAGAACCATCTTCAGATCTGATATTCCGGTTACAGGAGTAACCCGTCCAAACACACCAACTTTCACATGCTGCGTCATTCATGCTGTGACATTCTTGAATAAATTCTTCACGGAGATCCTGCCGCGTCAGAGCGTTGGACGACTTCATCCTATGTTATCGTCAGGAGATTACAATTGGCTCATTTGGTACTTTATTTGGCCGAATTATGTGTGCAGACGTCACGAAGTCAAGGAGCTTGCACAAGCTACCAGAAATTGTGTCGATGTCTGAAAACCATTGGTAGCGATGCTGATTAGTTTCGATGCTGGATGACGTTATTGAATTTTCTGTTGCCTTTAGGCATCAAACGGCCATTTCCAAAGGGTGTAGTCAACGTCTCAAGGTAGTTGTTATACAGTAATTTGAATGACTTCTCTGAAGACAGAACCCCAGGAGGCAGATGCACGGGATTATATTTTGGTTTTATCAAACTTAATCTTATGTTTCTTCATGAAGCTGTGTTCAGCAACAGCAGGTTTGTCGAGATCACTACAGATAAAATGGCGTTGGTGCTCTGCGCAGCATTCTGAAATTGTACTTATTGTCTGACCAATGTAACTACTACGACACTGACAAGGAAGCGTATAAATTCGAGGGACACCAAGGCCCAGGTTGTCTTTTATTGGTCGCGGCATCTAATTTTCTAGAGTGGTCGGAAAATTGATTGATTACCGTGTCTGCCCAGGACTGCCTATTGTATTTGTTATAGTTGCAAAGGAAGGAAGGAATGCTATGGGCTGATTATCTTAAAGATAGCCGACTTAATACCTCGCTCGTCTATCCGACACACGTGTGTGTGTGTGTGTGTGTGTGTGTGTGTGTGTGTGTGTGTGTGTGTCTGAAAACGGAAACACCACCCATCCACCATTCGTCGGAATGCCGCCCCTAAAATGAGGTGCGGTAGAAAAGGGAATAACCTCATCTAAAAGCAATTACACGAGAGTAAAAGAAGAATGATCAAGGCGGCTGGCAAAGGAGGTGGGGTTGAGGATCTCCCAGACGCAGCATCAGGCAGTGAACTCCACAAGGCCAATCCCATGATGATCATGCTCATCAATGTTGGATGTGCCCTAATATGAGGAGATGTGCGAACGCGTAATATACCGAGGAATTTCGTACAACATGATCGTTTTGGTGCTCCAGTTGTTATGGAGTGGTAGGAAGGCATAATGTTGAATGGGGGTACTGACCCTCAAATATTTGGACGCTCCCTCCGCCCCGAAAGTAGACTGGCGTGCGAAATTCAAAGATGCCGAGTGTACCGTGTACAAAGATTCGGAGATCAGTACTCTCATACATCGCTGTGTCAACACATCATAACATCTGGACTACGAAAACGAGCATGTTAGTCAAAGTTGAATGTACCCGCATATGGCGAGCGGTGGGAAAAATTAATGCAGCCAGAAACATTGTCAAACACGATCGTTTCGGTTGTCCAGGTGTTATGATGTTGGGATACATAATGCTGCACAGGCGTATTGACCTCCAAACCTTTAATCGTGGTAAGCTCACCAGTAACCGTCATTGTGACACGGTACTCCTTTTGCGTGTCAGTCTTTTCAAGGCTGCATTCGGACCTAACTTCATTTTAATGTATGTTAATGAGCGACCGCATCCGAGTGCACAGGTGTAGCAGTTCTTGGGATGAGAGGCTGTTCAACGAATGGACTTGCCTCCCTGTTTCCTCAACTTAAATCCCAACGAGGACGCGTGGGATGCATTGGGGAGACATACAGTAGCACGTCCACACCCACCAATGACTGCCCACCAGTTGTCACCGCGTTATTGGACAGAGCGTCCTCTTGTGGCCAGTATGGGAGCACGCTGCAGACCACGCACACTGACCATAGTGACTACACACCTTATTAAGGACCAAGTTGCGGCTTTTTTAACGCCATGGAGGGCCATCATGAGTTTTCGTGACTTCGGTATAATTACTGTCTTTGAATAAAACCGTCAATTCCGCCTCATAGCATATTTCTTCCTTTTGCCTTCTGTATTATACTGTAGCAATTCCTTCCACACTACTGGCCATTAAAATTGCTACACCACGAAGATGACGTGCTACAGACGCGAAATTTAACCGACAGGAAGAAGATGCTGTGATATGCAAATGATTAGCTTTTCAGAGCATTCACACAAGGTTGGCACCGGTGGCGACACCTACAACGTGCTGACATGAGGAAAGTTTCCAACCGATTTCTCATACAAAAACAGCAGTTGCGATTCCTCATGTAAGGAGGACAAATGCGTACCATCACGTTTCCGACAATGTAGCCTATCGCGATTGCGGTTTATTGTATCGCGATATTGCTGCTCGCGTTGGTCGAGATCCAATGACTGTTAGCAGAATATGGAATCAGTGGGTTCAGGAGGGTAATACGGAACGCCGTTCTGGATCCCAACGGCTTCGTATCACTAGCAGTCGAGATGACAGGCATCTTATCCCCATGGCTGTAACGGATCGTCCAGCCACGTCTCGATCCCTGAGTCAACAGATGGGGACGTCTGCAAGACAACAACCATCTGCACGAACAGTTCGACGATATTTGCAGTAGCATGGACTATCAGCTCGGAGACTATGGCTGCGGTTACTCTTGACGCTGCATCACAGATGCAGCCTGCGATGGTGTACTCAACGATGAACCTGGATGCACCAATGGCAAAACTTCATTTTTTAGGATGAATCCAGGTTCAGTTCACAGCATCATGATGGTCGCATCGGTGTTTGGCGCAATCGCGGTGAACGCACATTGGAAGCGTGTATTCGTCATCGCCATACTAGCGTATCACCCGGCATGATGGAATGGGGTGACATTGGTTACACCTCTCGGTCACCTCTTGTTCGCACTGACGGTACTTTGAACAGTGGACGTTACATTTCAGATGTGTTACGACCAGTGGCTCTACCCGTCATTCGATCCCTGCGAAACCCTACATTTCAGCAGGATAATGCACGACCGCATGTTGCAGGTCCTGTACGGGCCTTTCTGGATACAGAAAATGTTGGACTGGTGCCCTGGCCAGCACATTCTCCAGATCTCTCACCAATTGAAAACGTCTTGTCAATGGTGGCCGAGCAACTGGCTCGTCACATTACGCGAGTATCAAAGCCGTTATTACGGCCAGAGGTGGTTGTTCTGGGTACTGATTTCTCAGGATCTATGCACCCAAATTGCGTGAAAATGTAATCACATGTCAGTTCTAGTGTAATATATTTGCCCAATGAATACCCGTTTATCATCTGCATTTCTTCTTGGTGTAGCAATTTTAATGGCCAGTAGTGTATGTACGGTCCAAGTCTCATCGAGGTTATGTTGCTTAGGAGAGAGACAATCGAATATTACTTTCGTCCTGCACATCGGTGTAATCTGAAATGTTATATCTGAGAATAAAAGCACTTCCACCGAGTACAGTTGAAGCGTCCCTGTGTCGTCCACCAACATTAAGGATAAACAATTCGGAAGACCATGCTTAGCGTGGAGAATAAGGAGGAGGGTGCAGCCCAGCAGGATCTGAATTACTGTCTGTAAGGCTCTGCAGCCATAACGTTGGAGTGGCTGTCACATCAAATGTAACTTTGAGTTAACCTGGCAGAGTCGTTGCAAAGGGAGGAAGGGAAGGAAGGAGGAGTACTATGCAGCAGTGCAGTAATTTACTTGCTAGCACGGAGTTTATAAGAGGGGGCAGTAGCCTACCAGGTGATGTTCCGTCTCAGAGTGAGAGGAGAGATTATTTGCACCCGCAAATCCACACACTGGATCGTCAAAGCGACTGTTCGGCAAGTAATTAACATAGCTCCATATTTAGCAATTATATATAACCACTCACTCACAGAAAGATCCGTACCTAATTAAGACGGGAAAATTGCTCAAGTCACATCAATACCCAAAAAGGGAAGTAGGAGTAATCCGCTGAATTACAGGCCCATATCACTAACGTCGATTTGCAGTAGGGTTTTGGAACATGTACTGTATTCGAACATTGTGAAGTACCTCGAAGAAAACTATTTATTGACACATAGCACGGATTCAGAAAATACCGTTCTAGCGAAACACAACTAGCTCTTTATACTCATGAAGTAGTAAGTGCTATCGATAGGGGATGTCAAATTGATTCCATATTTTTAGATTTTCAGAAGGCTTTCGACACTGTTCCTCACAAGCATCTTCTAACCAAACTGCGTGCCTATGTAATATGGCCTCAGTTGTGCGACTGGATTCGTGATTTCCTGTCAGAAACGTCACAGTGCGTAGTAATAGACGGAAAGTCATCGAGTAAAACAGAAGTAAAATCCGGTGTTCCCCAAGGAAGTGTTATAGGGCCTCTATTGTTCCTGATCTATATTAACGACATAGGAGACAATCTGAGTAGTCGTCTTACATTGTTTGCAGATAATTCTGTCATTTGCCGTCTTGTAAAGTCATCAGATGATCAAAACGACTTGCAAAATGATTTAGATAAGATGTCTGTATGGTGCGAAAAGTGGCAATTGACCCGGAATAGCCGGCCGCTGTGGCCGAGCGGTTCTAGACGCTTCAGTCTGGAACCATGCGACTTCTACGGTCGCAGGTTCGAATTCTGCCTCGGGCATGGATGTGTGTGATGTCCCTAGGTTAGTTCGGTTTAAGTAGTTCTAAGTTCTAGGGGACTGATGACCTCGAATGTTAAGTCCCATAGTAATCAGAGCCATTTGATTTTTTTGACCCTGAATAACGAAAAGTGTGAATTTATTCACATGAGTACTAAAAGAAATCAGCTAAATTTCGATTACGCGGTATGTCACACAAATCTGAAGACTGTAAATTCAGCTAAATACTTAAGGATTACAATTACAAATAACCTAAACTGGAACGATCACATAGATAATATTGTGGGTAGAGCAAACGAAAGACTGTGATTTATTGGCAGAACACCTAAAAGGTGCAACAGCTCTACTAAAGAGACTGCTTACACCACACTTGTCCTAATTATCCTGGAGTATTGCTGTGCGGTGTGGGATCCGCATCAGGTGGGACTGACGGATGACATCGAAAAAGTACAAAGGAGGGCAGCTCGTTTTCTATTATCGCGAAATAGGGGAGATAGCGCCACAGACATGACACGTGAATAGAAGTGGCAATCATTAAAACAAAGGTGTTTTCGTTGTGGCGGGATCTTCCCATGAAATTTCAATCACCAGTTTTCTCCTCCGATTGCAAAAACATTTTGTTGGCACCCACCTACATAGGGAGAAATGATCATCACGATCAAATAAGAGAAATCAGGGCTCGCACAGAAAAATTTAAGTGCTCGTTTTTCCCGCGTGCCGTTCGAGAGTGGAACGATAGTGAGACAGCTTCAAGGCGGTTCATTGAACCCTCTGCCAGACACTTTATTGTGAATAGCATAGTAATCGCTTCTCTGGTCATATGGTCAGACAGGTCATTCCCTGGGACACCCACGTGACTTGAGGCCCAGAAAAGAACAACTGAGCAGGCAGTACGACTAGAGCTGGTCATGAATAGCAGCTATCACGGGGTGACAAGAATAACGTCGTTCAGTAGCCTGGAGACTGCTCACTGAGCCACTACGAATTGGCTCCCAGAGTGCCACTCGACCTCGCGGGCCTCGTCGAGCTGGTCAGTACCCGGCGACGGCCTGTCCCGGCCCCCTTATGGAGCACAATGGGTCGGGCCGGACGGCACTGCTTGCTCATTCGCGCCGCGGCGCTCCCCCGCGGCCGTTTCGCCGGTGAAGCGCCCTGGAATGCAGCCGCGCGAGACCTCCCTCACCAGCAGACCGCTGTAACTCTCTCTCTCCGAGGCGCCTAGGCCTGGTACCGAGGCACGGGCGGTTGAATGACGAGGGAACACCTCCAGGGCTGTAGCATCAAGCTTACCTTTCAACAATACCTCGCCATTGTCAACTCATATTCCATGTTTCCTCAACAACAATCTTCAGAACGCATCTCGACGGCTTCGTTCGCTCAGTTCCAATTTACGAGCCCCACAGAATTCCTAAGTACACCTCTAGCACTGTGACCCCAAACCCTTCTGAGACCATTATCCCTGAACAAAACTGTCGTCATCCAATAACCCAAACAAAGCTTAGAGGTTTGCTAAATTTGATACATTTTTTTTATTTCATCGTGTCATCCTCATCATCATCATCATCATCGTCGTCGTCGTCATCATCGTCATCATTTCATCGTATCACATATCGTGTATCATCATCGTCACCATTTCATCATCATGATCGATTATCATCATGATCTGTCATCATCATGACCATCATATGACATACCATCACAATATCATATTGCATCATCATCATACCATATGATCATATCATATATCAGCCCCACCCATCATTTTCGTCCTCCAAAATATAATCATCCTCTCATCTTTCACGTGACTAGTAATAATTCTGTTTTTCAGATCAATATAAAAAGGTACAGCTGTCTTCAACGTGCATCGGCCATCTGTTTAATGTGAAGTCAGAACCACGATGTAGCACGGTACTCTTACATTAACGCTCACTGGAAAGTTTAAAACGATTTCAAATAAGTCAAAATACGCATAGCTGAGACACTACAAAACAATCTCAAACCTATATTTTTATGAGGCAGAAACAGTGATTCTAAACACGAACTTTGAAGGAATCAAAGAACGAAACACAAACACCAAAACCTTAGATCCATATTATACTGAAGAAGGAACATACACACTAACTGTAAATAACGAAATCGATAAATAAACCATTACTTTTTCGGGTACGAAAAAAGTAGGTTAAATTCTATGGATATATTGAAAGAATACAAATAATCACATTAGACAGGCTGAGAGATTATGCGAAAGTCGAGGAACAACTAAAACGAAAAAAAAAATGCATCGGGACAGTGAAAAGAAGAGCTTAAGGGAGCAGGAATAGCGAAACTTGTTATGACAGAAAAAAATAGGCAGACAATTCACTACTGGCCATTGGCCTGGCAAGAATCACACGAAAGTCGGAACACTACGGCCTTACGAACGGAAAAAGGGCCCATTCTAATAGAACAAAAAAAAAATACGTGCACAAAGAAATCCTAATAAAAAAACAATGAAAATGCCTCTTTTGTGCAGTGCGTGGGTCAGTAAAGCCCAAACGTGAATAATAATAATAATAATAATAATAATAATAATAATAATAATAATAATAATAATGTAATAATAGTTTTTCTCTCTTTTCCTAGCTGTGCGTTAAAATCGCCCGGTAGGATTTTCACATTGTGCCTTGGTATTTTGTTGGTTTTGTGCTTCCAGAGTTTCCCAGAAATTATCCATGGCTTCAGGACCCTCTTTAAAACCATGGAGGAATGCGGAATCGACTAAAAGATCCAGAAAATCAGAGAACAGACATTTACAAGAAACAACTTCCAAAGTGAAATTCATGGGTAGGATGTCAGAACCTTTTGAAATAAGAACGGAGTACGGCAGAGGGACGGACTATCCCCGATTCTTTTCAATATTGTTCTAGAAAATATCATCAGGGAATGGGAACCTCATGTAAAAGTTGTCCAAACTGGTATCAGAAAAGAAAACCGTACTGAAGTAAAATGCCTTGCCTTTGCGGACGAGCGATTATCACAGACAACAAGACAGAATCGATTCACTCAGTTGAAAAACGACAAGAAATTGCACAGAAAACTGGACTGGAAATTTCGTATTAAAAAAAAAGTTTATGGAAAGACGGCCAGAAAATAAGTCCCTGCTAATCACGAAACACGGTAACATCCCCCAAGTCAGCCACTTCAAAATCCTGGCGAAACTGTACAGTCATCAGGACTAAACAGAATCGCCAATGAACAAAGGCTCAGAAAGCTGCAAAAGGCGTATAAATTAACATGGGCCTATTACAACAAGAAATGCATTTCGATAGACGCAAAATTGAGACATTACAAAACTGTGATTCATCCAGAAGTAACATGCGCAGCTGAAGCAATGGTAATTGGCGGTCACTGCACAATTAGGGAAATAGAAAAACAGGAACTAAAAATTCTTAGGAAGATTTACGGAGCAGTCAACAAAACGGAATTTCGATGAAGAGACCTCAGAACGAACTCTATCAAAAGACCAACACAATAACAGAAGAAATCAGGAAACGCCGAGCAAAGTTCTACACACACATCTACAGGATGCAAAACAGCGGAACAGCAAACAAACTACTCGACATCATAACAAAGAGTAAATGCAGCACGGAATGGCTAAAGGTGGTCCATAGGGACGTGCAACAGATTAACATAGAAAATCCCTAAGACAGCAACGAGTGCCAGAGTAAAATCATGAATGTGAAGTTCGACCAAACAACAACGCAACAACCTGGTATAAAGTGCACATACTAACGGCAGAGAGAACATTCTGAGAGGATGAAGAGTTTCTGAAAGAGGAAGAGGGAAAACATCCAAAAATAAAATCCTGAATTGAAGTTCAATCGCGCTCCTAAAGGGGAATAATCGAATAAATAAATAAATAATTTTAAATAAACGAAAGTTAAATTTTTTAGCCGTTTTATTAAACATTAGACGGTTCGTACTATTTATTTGTAATACTCCTTTGATCACTGGAAAAATCCACGTCCACTCCCACAAGCTGTGGCTAACCGAATTTGTCACTAGCCCTTCGTCAGAATTTTGCCAATTCAACTATTTTTAGTGCGTTGTCTGTGCGCACGCCAAGAAACTGCAATTTGGCTCAAATTTAACTATCTGAAAGACAGTATTTCACATGCTTGTAAAGTGAATCAGAACTTTTTTTTTTTTTGACTCATCCACCAGAACGTAAAGTTATAATTTGTTTTCAGCAGTTTCGTGCAGTTCATCCAATCAAATCCCAAGCATGGTCATCACATGTCATCCCCCCAAAGAAAATCACTTTGCGGTCCTCCCACCCATCACATGGTCATCCTCCCGCATCTATCAAATGATCAGTAATAATTGTATTTTTCAGTACAATATACAAAAATGTAGCTGCCCTAAACATGAAATTTCGTTTAAACACCACAGTATTGGAAATGATGCGGTCTTGCCTTTCTCTGACTGGCGCCCCACCAGTTCTAGGACAACCTGCTCTTTTAAAATGAACTCTGAATCACGGTTCAACTTGGTTTATTCACATTAACATTCAATTTGACAGGTGAACGACGTACTAAGAAACAAAAATATCATTGAACCAACTGTGGGTTGAGCCGCAGAAGTAGGAATGGTAGTCTGGCATTTATCCTCTTGGCCCCCAGTCATGTAAAGTTCTTTAACGGACTGAAGGTATTGTACGATGGATACATGAAGTTGTATTTGTACTACCTGTTGAGCGCAAGAGCTGAAAACGTAACGTAATTAGATAACCACTTACAAATGCCAGTCTCCTTAGTCAAGAGCCGCATTTCACGAGTTCAGTTTACAAGCACAGCACGGACTTAGTACAAGGAGTAACAAAGGTGAGGCGCCTGTAGCGGACTGGGCAGTGGGCAACGTACCCGAACGATTGAGGACTACGAAAAATTTCTGTCTCTCCCGACACGAGACGATGTTCCCAGCAGTCTCTCCTGCAACGCCCTCTGCATATCCGCAGGCAGTTTCTCCAGGCCTCGCGCTTGGCCGTGAAAGTGCGACTTCTGTGTACTGTCTCATCACGCTGTGCAGATGCTTACGCATGCATTGGGAGGTACGACACCGCTTCTATAATAAGCCGCATAATTCACGACTGAATCAAACTGTTTGTTATTCTCCGACGGCACCTTCCACGAAATCGGCCGCGCACGGGTTTTCCTGGCAGTTGGGGCCAGGAAAGCAAACAGTACCCGCCAGACGAAAGACAAAATGTGTTTGCGAATCAGCTCTGCGCCGTCTGCAAGGGCGACCGACCCTGGACTTGCTTATTCTGCGCCTCTCTCTCAGCCACAACGATTTGCAAGGCTCCTCTCTCAACACGGCTGAGCATCAAGTGTCTTGTAATCCCACCACTCCACCCACATTTTACTTGATACTGTCAACATAGCGGTATACGTTGTTATGGCACATTGAAAAGTATTCTTTGACGAAAGAATGTACGTATTGCAGTTTGTAAGCTAAAACTGCTGCACCCAGAGAGACTGCGTCGCATTCAAACTTGGAGGATCTACATCTATGATCTGCGAATCACTCAAATTCGCAGCAGAGGGTACTTTTTATTGCAACGTGTTAAGATTTCTTCCAATTCCAATCAATGATGATTACGGTATTTTGTTTGCAAGGCGCTCAACTGCGTGGTAATCAGTGCCGGTACAGTCCAGTCTCGCCATTTTCCCGAAAGATGATGAAATTATGTCAACACAAATACCCAGTCCTCGGGTGGAGGCCGGGAATCGAACCCGGGACCCAGTGATCCAGAGGCCCATTCCATTCAAGGATGAAGAAAATGATTGTGTATACCCGTATGTGCAAGCTATTACTTGTCTAATTATATCTCCAATATCTCCGTTGTTTTTGTAGTACTAGTTGGAAGATTGCTTTCATGTTACTCTCCACGCTAGGCTATCCCGTGCAAGCCTCTTTGTTTCTTCGTTACTATTGCAAACTAGTTCCACCTGAATCTGCTTCCTATATTCAAGCGTTGGTCTCCCCCTACAATTTTTACCCCTCCCCCCCCCCCCCCAAATTTCCCCTCCACTGTCAAACTGACGATTCCTTGATGTCTCAAAATGTGCCGTACCAATCGAATCCTCCTTTTATGAAAGCTGTGGCACGAATTTCTCCCATTTCGATTCAGTACCTCCACATTAGTTATTTGATCTATCCATGTCACCCACAGCATTCTCCTGTAACATCACATTTCGAAAACTTCTGTCGCCCAAGCTTCACTTCCGTACACTCCAGACCAATGCCTTCAGGAAAGACTTCCTAACAGGTAAATATGTATTAGACCTTAACAGATTCCTCTTCCTCAAAAGGCTTTTCTTGCTATAGCCAGTCTGCATTTTAAATCCTCTCCACTCCGACGCTCGTCAGTAATTTTTCTGGCCAAAGAGAGAGAATCATCTACTATGTTTAGAGTCTTATAAAACCATTTCCCATCACCTGACTTAATCCGACTGCATTCCATTACCTTCTTTTTACTACTGTTTTCACCTCACGCTCTTCCAGGTCCTTTACTGTGTCTGACAACTTCGAGAAGCCCAAAAAAGATGGTGAAGAATATATGTAATTTCTGCCGTAAAACACGTTTCTTGAATTTCACAAACTGTACGGCGTTTTTCTTCAAATGTTTGCTAGTTAAAATTTATCAACGTTGCTGTTACACAAAATCGCAATTGAAATAAGGCCCGATGCTATTTTCTTCATTCTTTCTTCCATCCCGATTTCCTCACTTTGTCCGGCCTAGTACGGGTCCTCGCTTGCTTTACCTACAACAGGACTTATCTGGCTCCTTCGTCTCTGATCTGTAGACATTTTAGAGATGAATGATGTATAATCTGAAATAGCAACAATCCACAAGCATGGCCTGACGAAGTTTATATAAATCAAAACAGTACCGGTTTCAGGTTTCTTACGAATTCATGTACAGATAGCTCTTGCAAACTTTTTTGGTTTACTCTTAGTCTTTCTTTTGTAAATGTTATTGGTTTTGAGCACTGCCATCAACAAAACGTTTTGCTTCCAAAATTCGGCAAATTTACGAAAGAAACTTTTGTGCTTAGTGTAAAGTTAATAACACTTGAAGTGTGGCGATATGGTTCAAATGGTTCTGAGCGCTATGGGACTTAACATCTGAGGTCATCAGTCCCCTAGAACTTAGAACTACTTAAACCTAGCTAACCTAAGGACATCACATACATCCATGCCCGAGGCAGGATTCGAACCTGCGACGGTAGCGGTCGCGCGGTTCCAGACTGAAGCGAAGTGTGGCGATAGTTTACATGATGCAGCCTGTACTTCTGTGTGACATGTAAGTCGTGTATTTTGTATGACACGTATCAAAATTTCCACATGTTATGAATCTTATGTTAAACTAAAGCCGTGGTCCTCATGTTCTAAAGTGAAGGTAGCGTTGCAACACCTGCAAAACCCCAATTTCTGTCGCAAGTGTGAAACCGTTTTTATTTTGTTCCAACTTCAAACGCCACGATATCGCGATTGTAAGCGTTTGGAGTGTTGTACCCTTTGCCGACTATTTCTGCTACGAATATAATCGGAGATGGTGAGGCTTCAGTCTCAAGCTGGAGCTCCTCGACATATGTGCGGTTACCTGTGACCATGACGATGTCTGCCGTGAGGCAGATAGGTGGTACATTGTATGTCGAATTGGGCACCCAGCAGTCACTAGACACCAAAAATGGTTCAAATTACTCTGAGCACTATGGGACTTAATATCGGAGGTCATCAGTCCCCTAGAACTTAGAACTACTTAAACCTAACTAACCTAAGGTCATCACATACATCCATGCCCGAGGCAGGATTCGAACCTGCGACCGTAGCAGTCACGAGGTCCCGGACTGAAGCGCCCAGAACCGCTCTGCCACAACTGCCAACCACTAGACAGCCAGCTGTCACTAGGCACCCAGACTGCGTGGGTGATGTAGACACTGTTGCTATCTTGCTGTAACTATACAATAATGAGCCATAACATGATGACCTCTGCTCATCGCGAGAATGAATGCTGCCTGGTGTCGTAGAGGGAACCTGAATCGGTAAGAAGTCTGAAAGCAGAGCAGAGACGAATGGGGAATCATTTCTGTGTCTATATTGGCCGAAAGTGGAGAAATCCATAGACATAAGTGACTTTGACGAAGTGCAGAAGTGTTAGGGTTCGGCGCTTGGGAGCGAGCATTTCGAAAACGGCGAATCCTGTGAGCTGCTCGCATGCCCCAAAGCACCGTATTTGGGCACCTCTAACAGAATCGGATAACCGTGTCGATAACCAGGTAACGGCCATAATACACTTCGACACAGCGAACAACACTACAGCACTGCACCACACTGGTACGCGAGAGAGCGCAAGCACACAGACAGCTGCAAGGTGACGGTGGGAGACCGGACGTGGGTAATGGCGAAAGCGCGCGCAAAGCTCACTGTGTGAACTTCGTAGTGATAAAATGTTGAGCGAGGCATTGTGAAAATAATGAGCAACCGCCTGAGCTCCAGTACAGATATTATTTGAGAAGCGTTCCGAAATTATTAATTGATGAGGAGTACCGTGCCGCCAAACATATTTAATTCTGTTCGTAAATGCAAGGAAGAGTCTGTTGGCTAACAACTGACGTCATCAAATCATCACGCCGCGCCCTTACCAACTTCATGTTAAACTAAGGCTGCTCCATTTCAGAAATTTAGAAAAGTAAATGACTTGCTAGCGTATTAGAATCAGCGACTAAATAATGTAGATATTTCGCTACCGTCAGAACTATTCAGTATCTATAATTATCTCACATAATCACTACCAACAGTAGTATCCTATTCCCATCATTGACGTAAATTTGTGTCAGATAAAAGTAAAGACTTGCATTTTAAATGAGGCCAATAGTAAATCTTAAATTTCGTAAGAACATTGAAAAGTGAAACTTTACAAAAAAAATGGCTCTGAGCACTATGGGACTCAACTGCTGAGGTCATTAGTCCCCTAGAACTTAGAACTAATTAAACCTAACTAGCCTAAGGACATCACAAACATCCATGCCCGAGGCAGGATTCGAACCTGCGACTGTAGCGGTGTTGCGGTTCCAGACTGAAACTTTACAATTTAACTGGAAGTGTTGATTACATGTTGCAGGTTTAACTACTTTCATTAGCTTTTTGAGAAACAGACTTACTAACCATTTAAATCACTTGTTTGGCAAGGGTACAGTACATACACAGGTGTCCAAAATTAAAGCAACATATAGAAATTTTACAACATTGCGTTTATTTTGCCACATGACAGTATAAACATGTAATAGTAAAGAATACGGAACGTAAGTAAGTGCAACATACTTAACGATAGACAAAAATGTTCTTCGTTTATTCCAATTTAAAGGATTTGCGCACACATTCCGCCAACTGGTTAATGTGCTCAGTATCGGTTGTGACCACCTCTGGCTGCAATGCAGGCCTGACAACGACGGGGCATGCCGTGAATGATGTCATCAATATCATGTTGACGAAATAACGCCCATTATTCCTGTAGAGCTGCTCACACGTCTTGGAGAATGGTTACTGGATGCTAACGTGATGTAACCCGTCTCCCTAGTGCATCCCAGACGTGCTTATGGGATTCAAATCGCGAGAGCAAATAGGCCGCGCCATGAGTGTAATATATTCCGTTTCCAAGAAAACATCAACCATCTGTACTCAATGAGATGGACATCAATACGATGTCTGCGCCCACGGCACCTCGCAACAAACGCACATGAGATCTCAAGATCTAGTCACGATACTTGACAGCAGTTAAACCTTGCGGAGTCATTCGTACAATTCCATGAGAAGGTGTTTGAGTGGTTCAACATAATCCCTGACCATACCATCAGGAATCCTCCTCGATATCATTATCGCGTTACACGTCATAATAAATATGACTTTTGGTTTTGCCCGCATCTCGTGGTCGTGCGGTAGCGTTCTCGCTTCCCATGCCCGGGTTCCCGGGTTCGATTCCCGGCGGGGTCAGGGATTTTCTCTGCCTCGTGATGGCTGGGTGTTGTGTGCTGTCCTTAGGTTAGTTAGGTTTAAGTAGTTCTAAGTTCTAGGGGACTTATGACCACAGCAGTTGAGTCCCATAGTGCTCAGAGCCATTTGAACTTTTGGTTTTGAATTATTACAACGTGTTCAGTGTGATATTAATTAAGTTTCAGACATTTCATAACGTTTTGCACTTTGTTCTCATGCGTGCACTGACCGTTACTGCTTACAGAATTTTCAGTAATTATTATGTAAATTCATATTTTCACTCAGCATTATCAGTTTCATTACTTTTCTGAAAACGAGCTATCAACCGTATTATTTCATTAAATAGCTTCAGTTTTATTAAATTTGAGTTCATTAATTAATAACAGTCTCGTTACCTACTCAAAAGCAATTTAAATAATCACTGATCTTTCTCTAATGCCACCATTATTAGCGTAACGTGTTTCGTTGGCGTTATTACTTCCAGTTGTGTTCACTTGTTCGTATTCTGCTAGTACAACATTCTTTGGAGTAGATACCTTTTACGGAAATTGCAGAACAATACGTACACATGTCATTTAATTGCTGGAGGATGTAGATACGTCACAAGTGCACAATTAAATCGATTTCCACGAAGATGAATTGCTTTCTTCGTGTTTATGCTACTGACAGCGCCGAGAAGCGTTCAGAAAATTTAGTACAATGGTTAGCTTCTGAGTGTGACTTAATCTATTTAATAAAAATGTAAATAATCATTTGTTCAAAATCGTAAATCCTCGAAAGTTGTTCACCGACTGCATCGAAATTTTTAAACAATGCTCCAGTCGAATATATGCATGTTTTATGTACCTATTTTTAACATACGTCATGTATAAATAAATATGTAATAAAGGAGAAACTTTATTACCAAAAATCTCTAAAAGTTCTTGACAGATTTACTTCAACTTTTTTACATAACACTCTGATAAACATTCGGACAGCCACAGGCCATATATATGCTGGTGTTGCCGTTACGAAGGAATTCAGTTGATTTTGACCCGCTCCAAGCAACTTTGTTGGTGCACATGCTGGCGTACATGCTTAATAAATTGTACGGTTTCCACCTGAAGACTCCGTTGGCCTTCGTCATTGTGGTTCGTACGTTGATGGCAGGTTACGCTTGGTGCCTGAAGTTGACGCTTTTGGCGTCAAAACCGGTGGCATGTTTCGAATACACGACGTCGGATTCCAATACAGCAGTTGGTTTCAACTATTATCATTCAAGTAATACATATTCAGATTACATATCCATTTCTGAGACACATTAGAAACACGTGTTTTCTCTTTTGTTTCTTTCCCATGTAACCAGACTGAGCCATCGCAACGTGTTGCCGGCGACAGTTAGTTACATACGAAACGAAATATCAGTCACTGCTTACATAATTTAGTGTTGCTGATGGACAGCGTCCGCGAGCTAATTAACTGTATCAGCGCTGAGTGATGAACTTTATAATGAAACTTAACTGTTGCCCTCCGTCAGCAACGTGTCAAATATGGAGACACATAGGCATGGTGACGTCAAAGCAGCCTTATTTCAGCAATATAAATACTCTTTATTTCCTTCTTATTTCTGCAAATAAAGTGAACAGCAATAAACTCAGGTGTTTGGACACAAAAATAAAAACATAATAAATAGTACTTATATGCCGCACTGAAAAACCCACGTCCTTCGAATTAACAGCTGAACTAACGGACATCATCTGCAGGGACGGATTATGTTTAACGCGAGAGAGAGATGTCTATGAATGTGGTAAGTTTAGATTAACGGCAAGTACTGTTCCCATGTACCCACTGAGAATCCCTCCGTGAGTTCCCAGAAGAGGCCAGGCAGCTCTGCCCTGCCTTCCTAGAAACCAGTGGGACAGCCTTCTCTCTCCGGACATTCCATGCGGCGCCAGAGTTTCCGGTGTTAAGACGGCGGAATCCGACTACTCTTTGGTTTCGCGAACTACACTCTGTTACGCATGCCGATAATAAAGTGTGCACATTCTTAACATAATCAGCATTATTTGTAGTTGTTGTAGTAGTAGAAGCAATAGCTATATGTAAAGCACTGTACAAGGATGTTGGACATGTCGTGGTAACACAAGTTAAGAGCACAAAGTAAGATAATAACTCATATACACTGAAGAGCCAAAGAAACTGGTACACCTGCATAATATCGTGTGGGGCACCCACGAGCACACACAAGTGCCGCAACACGTCGTGGCATGGACTCGACTAATGTCTGAAGTAATGCTGGAGGGAACTGACATTACGAATCCAACAGGGCTGTCCATAAATCCGTAAGAGTACGTGAGTGTGGATACCTCTTCTGAACAGCACGTTGCAAGGCATCCCAGATACGCTAAATACTGTTCATGTCTGTTGAGTTTGAGGGCCAGCGGGAGTGTTTAAACTCAGAAGCATTACTGGACGTGTTGGGTGTCGCATTGTCCTGCTGGAATTGTCCAAGTCAGTCAGAAAGAACACTGGACATGAATGGATGCAGGTGATCAGACAGGATGCTTGCTTACGTACGTGTCACCTGTCAGAGTCGTATTTAGACGTATCAGGGGGTCCCCTATTACTCCAACTACACAGGCACCACACCATTACAGAGCCTCCACCAACTTGGACAGTCCCCTGCTGACATGCAGGGTCCATGCATTCGTAAGGTTGTCTCCATACCCGTTCAATCTGAAACGAGACTCGTCCGACCAGGCAACATGTTTTCAGTCATCAACAGTGCAATGTCCGTGTTGACGAGCCCAGGTGAGGAGTGAAGCTTTGTGTCGTGCAGTTATCAAGGGTTCACGAGTGGACCTCCGGCTCCGAAAGCCCATATCGATGATGTTTCGTTGAATGGTTCGCACGGTGACACCTGTTCGCCCAGCACTGAAATCTGCAGCACACTGCGGAAGGGTTGCACTTTTGTCGCTTTGAACCATTCTCTTCTGTCGGCGTTGGTCCCGTTCTTGCAGGATCTCTTTCCGGCCGCAGCGTTGTCTGAGATTTGATGTTTTACCAGATTCCTGATATTCATGGTACACTCGTGAAATGGTCGTACGGGAAAATCACCACTTCATCGCTATCTCTGAGATGCTTTGTCCCATTACTCGTGCGCCGACTATAGCACCACGTTCAGACTTACTTGAATCTTGATAACCTTCCATTGTAGCTGCAGTAACCGATCTAACAACTGCACCAGACACTTGTTGTCTAATATAGGCGTTGCCGACCGCAGCACAGTATTTTGACTGTTTAGCCGGCCGGTGTGGCGCTTCAGTGCGGTTCTAGGCGCTTCAGTCTGGAACCGCGTGACCGCTACGGTCGCAGGTTCGAATCCTGCCTCGGGCATGGACGTGTGTGATGTCCTTAGGTTAGTTAGGTTTAAGTAGTTCTAAGTTCTAGGGGACTGATGACCACAGATGTTGAGTCCCATAGTGCTCAGAGCTATTTGAACCATCTGCCTGTTTACATATCTCTGCATTTGAGTACGCATCCCTCTACCAGTTTCTTTGGCGCTTCAGCGAACATGGACATTTACATACGTACATGTATAATTGCCTGATTGAAGAAACCCCATAAAATCTAAATGACGACGGCCAAATGGAGAGTTGGACCTCCATCCTCCAGAATACAGGGTCAGTCTATGCAAAACAGCGCTACCTCGCTCGTTTTATCCCTGATCCTACGATTTAAAATACGTTCGTTTCAGTAATCGCTTCAGTCTCATTGGACAATTTGCTGTACAGTTTTATACCTTGGTAGAAAATGCTGTTTTGAGTTTTATGGCTATTTTTTCCTTGGTTCTTGTTTCACGGTCATGGACAGAGCTGTTTGTGCGTTAATTATGAATGTTGTTTCCGATGTACACAACTGACTGGTAAATGTACTCACATGATGTAGTTAAAATCCCTAGTATTTTGAGGACCTGTAATTTGAAAATCACATTTTGATGATTTGTTCCCCAGGAAAGAATTCCTTCGTTAAAAATGGGCTCTGAGCACTATGGGACTTAACTACTGTGGTCATCAGTCCCCTAGAACTTAGAACTACTTAAACCTAACTAACGTAAGGACACCACACACATCCATGCCCGAGGCAGGATTCGAACCTGCGACCGTAGCAGTCGCGCGGTTCCGGACTGCGCGCCTAGAACCGCTAGACCACCGCGGCCGGCTCCTTCGTTAAAAAAGAGTTTACGTAATTATGAATAGTATGTAACTAAGAGACACTCGTTGTTATTCACTTATGAATAGGAAGATAATATGGTGATGACATTCTGTTTGCAAGTATCTTACTGAGCTCACACCTCTTGAATTGAGAAAGAACTCCCATTACTAGAAATTAGGTGATTGCTGTGCACTCTATAGACGTGCGAACTACATTTACAAATTCATTTGCCTCTCTTCAAACTCAAGGCATGGTGCAATGTCCCTTTATGGCATATTTACCAATTGTAAACGTCCTAGGAGGGATTTCAGTTGTTTTCTCGGCAAGGAGTTCAGTTTTCTCAGTGTATAATATCGCTAAAATCAGCAAAGAGAATATTTCTTAGAAATGACTGACCACTGTTATGATCGTCAAAGATGTACTGGTTGTAATACGCAGCCCACAAGGAATCTCGTAGTAATATATTTTGGTTCTGTCACTGTATACCTAAAAGATTAGACTTATGTGTTAGAGGACAAGCGTACCCACGTAATACCAGGAAAGATTCGTGAGTCGATAATACGCAACCAGGCGCTTTTTGAGTCTAGTACGGTTTATTATAAAAACAAGTAGCTCCCCTCTCCCCATTTCTTTAAAGGATCGAGCTTCCGTGCTCGAAACGGCTTCAAACGTCTCATTACCTCCTTAATCAGTTTGTCGAGAGTCGCTAAGGGTTCTAGCGATTATAGTCTCGGTAACTAGTGCGCCGTAAATTACAGTGCTTCATCTCTCTCTCTCTCTCTCTCTCTCTCACACACACACACACACACACACACACACACATTTTCTGGTTTTAATAGTTGATTTATTGTGTTCAAAGTTTTTTGTAAGATTACACCAGTTAAGAGAAGATTACGACAGGATTTTAAATTCTGTCAATAATCGTAAGTAATATTGAAAATCAACCTTTGTTGCCTCTGGAAGTCGCTATACAGGTAGCAGCGTATCGTTTTATCCATTGAGTTATCGAGCTACTGCAGACTCGACATCAGACGGGCGTTAGAGGAACATTATTTTCTGGACCATGTTCATGTAAACGTTAGGGTCGTGGTGCTGAGAAAAATGGAAAGAGGGTCGTAAGCTGCCGAAATGTATATGAAACGAAAACATCGTTATGTTTCAGACTACTTAAGACTGTTGTCCATCTTGATATCTATGAGAAGTTCGGTTCGGTAATGTATATTTTAACCATGTTACTTACTTACACACACACACACACACACACACACACACACACACACACACTGTAAAATTGCTATGCACTACATCTCACCGAGTTTCAGATCATGTATTTTACTCTTAGCAACGTAGTTTTAATTTTTTTACCCACGTCCTGAAGAGCGGTAGTATGACAGTTGCCAGCCTTTCCCTATCCCCTTTCTGGGTGAATGCAGGTAACAGGTCACAAAAAAATTCGTGACGATGACGAGGAGCTGCCTCGATTAAATATTGCGTAGGTTCCACGACGACAGCTGACGTGAATCCAGAGAACTACTCCAAGCGTTTATTGCAGGGCGGCCAACATAAAACTGGCCCAGAAAATATTTCATGTCCCTTAAGGTAGGCAACCCAACATACATAATCCAGACCCAGGACGAATGAAGTAAGTTGGGTTGCCTAGCTCACGGTTCAATACGTTCCAGGCAAGCTGTACCTTGGCCACGCTCTATGTCGCGAAATCGTCCAACAATTCAGTTGTTTTGGTTTTGCCCCGATAGTGAGGACGGGGGAGGGGGGAGGAGGAGGTTGTGGTGGTGGTGGTGGTGGTGGTATGTGGGACAGTGGGAGCGGCGTGCAGCGAGAGCGACGGCAGGTGGTAAGCGTAGACCGCGTTGCTATCGCCCTCTCCTGCCCTGCCCGCGTGTCACGTCAGCACATGTCTGGACGCCTTGTCGCCGCGGAGGCACAGCTGACGGCGCGGAGAGCATCGCTATCAGAGCGAGCAGGCACGTAGTCAGTCTGCGCAGCGCACACCACATCGCGGCACACAATGGCGTTCCGGACCGAGCTTGCGGTCCGCTGTGCGCCTCACTGCGTCACGCTCGTGTCCCAGCAGCGCCAGCGGCAGTGGGCGGACTTCTCGTTTTTGCTAACCACTCGCAGCGACTAAACACCAAGTTGGGGCATGCCACACCTGACAATCACCGGTTCCGGCGAGCATCGGCTTACAAGTCGGGTCCCAGCTCCTATGAAAGGGTTTAGACCAGCTGCCGCCAAACTGTCGTGCAACCCGCGACCGTATTTTGCAATAAGCAATCAAGCAATTAACAATCAAATACAAAAACTTCAAGGGTGCGTTTTTCCTGCTGAATAATAATAATAAACAAAAAATACTTTCAGAAACAGTAACATTTTAATATGTGCTTAATTTTAATTGACATTGGTTAATTCGACGGCAGCTCGTGGTCTTGAGGTAGCGTTCTCGTTTCCCGCGCACGGGGTCCCGGGTTCGATTCCCAGTGGGGTCATGGATTTTACCTGCCTCGAGATGACTGGGCGTTGTTGTGCCGTCTTCACCATCATCATCATTTATCCTCATTACAGTCGGAGGAAGGCAATGGCAAACCACCTCCGCTAGGACCTTGCCTAGTCCCCCACGCTCCTCGGAGTATGGCACATCATCATCAATTCTACCGTGAGCTAAGTACAGTTGGCCGCTCATCTCAGGGAAAGAGGATATGAGAGGGAGGAATGTTTTATTGCTTGTCTTCCAGTACTGAGCCGGCCGGAGTGGCCGTGCGGTTCTGGGCGCTACAGTCTGGAGCCGCGTGACCGCTACGGTCGCAGGTTCGAATCCTGCCTCGGGCATGGATGTGTGTGATGTCCTTAGGTTAGTTAGGTTTAAGTAGTTCTTAGTTCTAGGGGACTGATGACCACAGCAGTTAAGTCCCATAGTGCTCAGAGCCATCTGAACCATTTTTCCAGTACTGATAACTGACATTTGTGTACGACTCATGACAGTCAGTTGCTATTGTACAACTATTGACACGAAAGTAACCGATTAGTAAATGTGATTTACAGAATCGGCCATCTTCAAATGCGATATATACGAGGGCTTTTCGGAAATTAAGGTCCGATCGGGTGCGAAATGGAAACCACAGTGAAAATCCGATGAAGCTTTGCACAGGTGTGTTGGGCGTGGAAGTAGCCTAGCGGTCTAAGGCGCTGCAGTCATGGACTGTGCGGCTGATCCCAGCGGAGGTTCGAGTCTTCCCTCGGGCATGGGTGTTTGTGTTTGTCTTTAGGATAATTTAGGTTAAGTGGTGTGTAAGTTTAGGGATTGATGGCCTTAGCAGTTAAGTCCCATAAGATTTCACACACATTTGAACATTTTTTTCTCCTGCCTAGTACGGAGGCCTGGTGTGAGATTTCGCCTGAATTTATGCATCCCATTACACATAACTGTCATACGTTTCCTTCTGCATGACAATTCTCGGCCACACTCTGTAGGGGCAATGACGATGCTCCTGCAGCCTTTTCGATGGGAACTGTTTGATCACCCACAATAGAGCTCGTAAGTGACTCTGAGTTTCATCTCTGTTCACATGAATACAACATTCTGACACAGACAACGAAATGTAGCTGAGCGTAAGAATTGGCAGGAAGCACAGGCGGCTTCCTTCTACGACGAAGGTATTGGAAAGTTGGTACAACACTACGACAAATGTCTGAACCGGAGCGGCGACTATGCAGAGAAGTAGCTGGAAGGTGCAGCCAACTTTTGCAAATAAAACAGTTTCGATTTTCACGATGGTTTCCATTTTGCGACTAATCGGACCTTACTTTTGGAATAGGCCAGTTATTTGTAGCAAGGAATATGAAATTAAATTAAATGGCTCTGAGCAATATGGGACTTAACATCGATGGTCATCAGTCCCCTAGAACTTAGAACTACTTAAACCTAACTAACCTAAGGACAGCACACAACACCCAGCCATCACGAGGCAGAGAAAATCCCTGACCCCGCCGGGAATTGAACCCGGGAACCCGGGCATGAAATTAAATTAAAACAATCAGTAAAACAAAACTTTCATAACTTGTAGTAAACACTTCTGATCGTATCTCACATTCTATAATGAATTTAAATGTAAGTACAGTTACTGCTCTTAATCAGTTAATCATCCGTTCACAAAGACAACTCAACAATAGACCGTCGGGCAATTACCATGTCATAACTTTGGGGGTACCTTAGCGTGGGAGCGATCTGATACGGGGAACTGTCGACACGAAGTTTTCCGAATCGTACCGACTTTTAACGATGAGTAGTTGGGGGACAGCGGCCAACGTATCGCGCTCTTACCGTAGCTAGCCTTTTTAGGGATCGTAACATACTAATTCACTTAGGTTACATATTAATAATGAGATCGGTACACATACGGTCCAAGGTGCCATCCCACAACATCTATTTTGGCTCTTCAGTTTGACGACCACTAGTTTAGAGTATGGCGCTTACGCATAGACACACACACACACACACACACACACACACACACACACACACACAGACACAGACAGAGAGAGAGAGAGAGAGAGAGAGAGAGAGAGAGAGAGAGAGACGAGGTCAAAGTCATCACGTAGGACTGGTTTCTGACAAGGTGTAATCGTTAGAACCCTCGAACGTAACGAAATTTTACTACACGGGATTGCGGAAGTTTATTATCGTTGCTGGAGAGGCAAGAATTACTGTGACAATCAAACAAAAGTAAGTAATTTAGCAGTTTGTAGGGACATAGTATTGCCTCGCAACGATCAGCCACGTACTGCTACAATTAGCTGAACGAGAGGTTTAGCGGAATCACGGGAAACTGTTTCTACAAATGTGTAAGAATTCTATAATGAACAAAATCTGTACTAGAGATTCCAGGGGGAGACGCACAATTGCTCATTCCTGCCCGCCCCTCCCCCCCCCCTCCCCCGCTTCCACCCCTTTTGCGGACGCCTATGGCTGTAGGGCTGTTGACTTTACCGTTCTGCCCACATAGTAGAGGCGTTCACTAAGTAATGCAATACGTATGTTTCTGAAAGTTTTGGTTTATGCTTGAATTACATACAGCATACAGATACCCATTTTTTTCCATTTTTTTGTTGTTGCAACGTAACCTCCGCTAAATTCTGTAGCCTTACCCCGCCCCAATGTGAGAGCCGGTACGGCACCATGGTACCTCTGTCCTTGTCTGCATCTCTGCCAAGTTCTTGCTGCATGAGTAAATTCCCCGTCAATGCTGTAGTGCTCCCTGCACAGTCCATCCTTCAGTGTAACAAAGAGATGCAAGTCAGAAGGTGCTACATCGGGGCTGTATGGCAGATAAGAAAGAACAGTCAACCGAAGTTTTGTGATCTCATCTCGGGTGTGCAGATCTGTAGCTGTGCTCGTATTATTGTGCAGAAGAAGAAGTTCGTTCGCAATATTATGCCCACGAACATGCTATAATGCTTACTTTAACTTCCCAGGGTTAGGAATTAATTTCCTAGTCTCACAATGGACTTCAGAGATGATCAGTTGGCTATGAGTGAAGACTTCGATAGTCCCAGCAGACTACAGCCATTACTCTTACCATCTGAGGGTACCAGTTGGGACTACTTCTCCGAAGGAGAGTGTTCGTGATGTCACTGCATGGACAGCCTTTTTTTCGGGGTCTGATTAGCGAATCTATGTTTAATCATCTTGGCAGTGTTTGAGAAGAAGTCATCACCATCAACTTTACAACGAGCAAGCAACTCGGCACAGATGTTCGTTCTTTGCTCTTTACGCTCCTCAGATAAGCCAGGAGGAACTTAGCGGGTACAATCCTATGAATACGCCAACTGGCGGACACGTGTGTCTGCACTGTCAACAGAGTTGTCAAACTGAGAGCAGAGCTCGTTGTTGCTATTCTTCGATCACCTCGAATAAGCGTGACCGCTGTGTGCCGCCAGCCAGCGCGTTGGAGATCAGGTTGGCTTTTTTTTCCCTGTTCTGCTCACGCCCAGCAGTTTACCGTACTTTTATCCACTGCCCGCTGTCGTTAGGCGTTCCGTAAATGCCGGTGATACTTGCGATGCTCTGGTTTTCCTGCAAAAGAAATTCAATATGTGCTCTTTGCTTGGAGCGCACCTCAGTTGCCGAAGCCATTTGGAAGACTGGTCACAGCCCTACCATCTACCAGGAGACCAAGAGTAACTGAATGTACGAGATTAAGCGATAATGTCTGAGGATGCGCAAAAACAAAATTACAATTTTTTCCAACAAAAACTGGCCCTAAAAACTGTTGCATAACGTACTGAACGCATCTCGTACCTACTGCATCCAACCCACCGTCCAGTACCGAAGCCTGGCGCTCGACACGTACAGTGTGGCTGCTCCATTCATAGTCCCACGTGCACTGTGCGTGCCTCGGCGCGTTACGCAGCTGTAGCCGGCAGGTGTCGGGCCGTTTCCCTGCCGGCGACCCACCTTCAGTACCGGGAATGTCTGCCGTGTCGTTGCCCCTACGCGTCTCTCGCCTGTACGCGCGTGACAGAGGCGGATGCGTGGCGTCAGCTGACCCTGTTTGTCTCGCAAACTCCCGTGGGTGATGCAGCCAGTGGGCGCACCGTTAGCAGTAAAGGCACCGTAGACAGCGTTTCGGTATGGACCATGCCCGAGTCGACCTCACACCTGCCGTCGACCTACAGTTATTTGCAACCGCTTAGCGGACGTTCAGGAAAGATCGGAAGAGCACGATCTGCGACCGAAGCTCTGTCGAGTGGCAGTCATCGGCTACACCTGGCACACCAACCACGCACATTTTTATTTCAATAAATGGACACCCATGATAAGTAATAGGGAGATGTCAGTGGTCACTAACGCTGCTTCTAATGTAAACAGAACCTTAACCCTGTAAGTTACACTGGTACACTACTGGCTATTAAAATTGCTACACCAAGAAAAAATGCAGATGATAAACGGGTATTCATTGGACAAATATATTATACTATTACTGACATGTGATTACATTTTCACACAATTTGGGTGCATGGATCCTGAAAAATCAGTACACAGAACAACCACCTCTGGCCGTAATAACGGCCTTGATACGCCTGGGCATAGAGTCAAACAGAGCATGGATGGCTGTACAGGTACAGCGGCCCATGCAGCTTCAACACGATACCACAGTTCATCAAGAGTAGTGACTGGCGTATTGTGACGAGCCAGTTTCTCGGTCACCATTGACCAGACGTTTTTAATTGGTGAGAGATCTGGAGAATGTGCTGGCCAGGACAGCAGTCGAACATTTTCTGTACCCAGAAAGGCCCGTACAGGACCTGCAACTTGCGGTCGTGCATTATCCTGCTGAAAAGTAGGGTTTCGCAGGGATCGAATGAAGGGTAGAGCCACGGGTCGTAACACATCTGAAATGTAACGTCCACTGTTCAAAGTGCCGTCAATGCGAACAAGAGGTGACCGAGACGAGTAACCAGTGGCACCCCATACCATCACGCCGGGTGATACGCCAGTATGGCGATGACGAATACACGCTTCTAATGTGCGTTCACCGCGAAGTCGCCAAACACGGATGCGACCATCATGATGCTGTACACAGAACCTGCATTCATCCGAAATAATGAGGTTCTGCCATTCGTGCACCAAGGTTCGTCGTTGAGTACACCATCGCAGGAGCTCCTGTCTGTGATGCAGCGTCAAGAGTAACCGCAGCAGTGGTCTCCGAGCTGATAGTCAATGTTGCTGCAAACGTCGTCGAACTGTTCGTGCAGATGGTTAGTATCTTGCAAACGTCCCCATCTGTTGGCTCAGGGATCGAGACGTGGCTGCACGATCCGTTACAGCCATGCGGATAAGATGCCTGTCATCTCGACTGCTAGTGATACGAGGCCGTTGGGATCCAGCATGGCGTTCCGTATTACCCTCCTGAACCCACCGATTTTAATTTCTGTTAACAGTCATTGGATCTCGACCAACGTGAACAACAATGTCGCGATACGATAAACCGCAATCGCGATAGGCTACAATCCGACCTTTATCAAAGTCGGAAACGTGATGGTACGCATTTCTCCTCCTTAAACGAGGCATCACAACAACGTTGCACCAGGCAACGCTGGTCAACTGCTGTTTGTGTATGAGAAATGGGTTGCAAACTATCCTCATGTCAGCACGTTGGAGAGGTTGCCACCGGCGCCAACCTTGTGTTAATGCTCTGAAAAGCTAATCATTTGCATATCACAGCATCTTCTTCCTGTAGGTTAAATTTCGCGTCTGTAGCACGTCATCTTCGTGGTGTACCAATTATAGTGGCCAGTAGTGTAAATATACACTGATCAGCAAGAACATTACGAGTATGACCACCGACCTACAATCGATAAAAACCCGTCCACGCGATAGCAGCATCACTTCGCGAGGAATGACTGCTAGTACATGTAGTACCAGTGAGCATGCTGTTCGTGTGTAGAATGGGGAAGGCACGCAACTGAGTATAACCGGGGGCAGATTGTGATGGCCCGGAGGCTCGGCACGAGCATTTGGGAAACTGAACGACTTGTCGGGTGTTGGAGGAGTGGTGTGGTCATTGTCTTCAAAACGTGGTGAAATGAAGGAAAAACCACGCCCAGACGTCGTGGGGTTGGGCGGGCACCCCATATTACAGACATCGGACGTCGTATGCTGGGCAGATTGGTGAAATAGGACAGACGGCGAACTGTGGCAGAATTAACATCAGACTGTAAAGCTGGGCAGAGTAAAACTGTGTGTGAACACACAGTGCACTTAACACTCCTAACTATGGGCCACCACAGTGACGATCCAGCCATGTGGCAATGGTAACACCACGACATCGGCAACTACGACTGAAATGATCACGTTATCATCGTCCCTGAACTTTGGCATAGTGGCAGAGCTTTGCATGGTCTGAAGATTTCAGATACCTTCCTCCTTATGCCGATGGTAGGGCTCAAATCCGAAGTCCTCCAGGGCGACAGCACCTTGACGCCTGTACTGCAGGACGGAGACAAGCTGGCGGTGACTCCAATATGCTCTGGGAAACATTCGCGTGGACATCCACGGCTCGCGCAAGGCACCACGACGGCCAAGGAGTATCGTACACTGGTTGCAGACCACGTGCATCCATTCACGACGAACATGTTTCCCGACGGCAGTGGCCTTTTCCAACAAGATAATGCGCAATGTCAAAAGAACACGAGTGTGAAGGAGTCGTTTGAGGAATGCAGCGACAAGTTCCAATTTATGCGCTGGACACCAAGTCGCCAGATATGAACCCGATCGAACACACCTGGGTTGAGACTGAACATGCGATTCAAAGCTCAACGCCCTCACGGGATAAGGCGAGTTGTGTGTGCAGATGTGATGTCAGCTGCTTGCAGCGACCTACCAAAGCCTCACTCCTTCCATGCCACGACGCGTCGCCACTTATCTACCTCGACTACCTCCATCGGTTCTCCCTTCCATTCCAGTCTCGTATTGTTCGTGGAAAGAAGCATTGTCGGTATGCCTCTGTGTGGGCTCTAATCTCTCTGATTTTATCCTCATGGTCTCTTCGCGAGATATACGTAGGAGGGAGCAATATACTGCTTGACTCCTCGGTGTGCCGGCCGGTGTGGCCGTGCAGTTTAGACGCTTCAGTCTGGAAGCGGGTGACCGTTACGGTCGCAGGTTCGAATCCTGCCTCGGGCATGGCTGTGTGTGATGTCCTTAGGTTAGTTAGGTTTAAGTAGTTCTAAGTTCTAGGCGACTGATGACCTCAGAAGTTAAGTCGCATAGTGCTCAGAACCATTTGAACCATTTTTGACTCCTCGGTGAAGGTATGTTCTCGGAACTTCAACAAAAGCCCGTATCGAGCCACTGAGCGTCTCTTTTGCAGAGTCTTCCACTGGAGTTCATCTGTCATTTCCGTAACGCTTTCGCTATTACTAAATGATCCTGTAACCAAGCGCGCTGCTCTCAGTTGGATCATCTCTATCTCTTCTATCAACCCTATCTGGCACGGATCCCACACCGGTGAGCAGTATTCAAGCAGTGGGCGAACAAGTGTACTACTTCCTTTGTTTTCGGACTCTATTTCCTTAGGATTCTTCCAATGAATCTCATTCTGGCATCTGCTTTACCGACGATTAATTTTATATGGTCATTCCATTTTAAATCACTCCTAATGCTACTCCCAGATAATTTATGGATTTAACTGCTTCCAGTTACTGACCTGCTATATTGTAGCTAAATGATAAAGGATCTTTCTGTCTATGTATTCGCAGCACATTACACTTGTCTACAATGAGATTCAATTGCCATTCCCTGCACCTTGCGTCAATTCATTGTAGATCATCCTGCATTTCAGTTCAATTTTCCATTGTTACAACCTCTCGATATACTACAGCATCAACCGCAAAAAGCCTCAGTGACCTTCCGATGTTATCCACAAGTTAATTTATGTATATTGTGAATAGCAACAGTCCTACGACACTCCCCTGCAGCGCACCTGAAATCACTCTTTCTTCGGAAGACTTCTCTCCGTTGAGAATGACATGCTGCGTTTTGTTGTCTAGGAACTCTACAATCCAATCACACAATTGGTCTGATAGTCCATATGCTCTGACTTTGTTCTTTAAACGACTGTGGGGAACTGTATTGAACGCCTTGCGGAAGTCAAGAATCACGGCATCTACCTGGGAACCCGTGTCTATGGCCCTCTGAGTCTCGTGGACGAATAGCGCGAGCCAGGTTTCACACCATTGTCTTTATCGAAATCCATGCTGATTCCTACAGAGTAGATTTCTAGTCTCCAGAAAAATCATTATACTCGAACATAGTACGTGCTCCAAAATTCTACAACTGCTCGACGTTAGAGATATAGGTCTATAATTCTGCATATCTGTTCGACGTCCCTTCTTGAAAACGGTGATGACCTGTGCCCATCTTTTGGAACGCTACGCTCTTCTAGAGACCTACGGTACACCGCTGTAAGAAGGGGGGCAAGTTCCCTCGCGTACTCTGTGTGAAATCGAACTGGTATCCCATCCGGTCCAGCGGCCTTTCCTCTTTTGAGCGATTTTTATTCTTTTTCTATCCTTCTGTCATCTATTTCGATATCTACCATTTTGTCATCTGTGGGACAATCTAGAGAAGGAACTACAGTGCAGTCTTCCTCCGTGAAACAGCTATGGAAAAAAGACATTTAGTATTTCGGCCTTTAGTCTATCATCCTCTGTTTCAGCACCATTTTGGTCACAGAGTGTCTGGACATTTTGTTTTGATCCACCTACCGCTTTGACATAAGACCAAAATTTCTTAGGATTTTCTGCCAAGTCAGTACACAGAACTTTACTTTCGAATTCGTTGAACGCCTCTCGCATAGCCCTCCTCACACCAAAGGTGGACATTCTGCCTTTTAAGTAAGTGGTCATAATTATCTGCCTGATCAGCGTATGGAACACTGGTCTTAAATGCTGTTTATTACTTTACTAGCGAGAAACTCAGCGTTGCCCGGGTATTTACTTGTAAGTGTGCGTCCACGAAGCGGCTGGTCTTGAACTCCAGGAGATAGGTCATAAACATTAAGCATGTGTTACACAATGATGTAATTTTATCGGTACAGTCAGCGGTATATGCGGATACTATCTGAAAAATGTAATTCGAATGGAGTTAGTAGCAGCGATGTAATAACTTTGAACGTCATGCACAATACGCAGTTATTCACGCATCTTACTGTTTATGGCGTCATTTCTCCTGAACTATATCGTACAACGATATGACACTGCAGACACATTGAGGGTCATATGTGGATACTGTCGGTAAAATATGTCACGAATACATTTAGTAGCAAAGAAGTAATAATTTATAACATCATGCTTCATGCGGTATATGACGTTTGTTGCAAGTCGCTAAAGGCTCTCATCCTCAAATACTGGATGAATAAAGCCTGCGAATTCACGTGTCACTGGCTACGCACCTTATAACTCCACCACCACCCCTTTGATAGGTATGTGCTTCTTACCCCCACAGCGATCTTGCCTGACTGTAAGGTATACATGTATCAAGTTCGGTTGAAATCGGTCCAGTGGCTTAGGAGAAGACGCTGAATAATCGCCCCCCCCCCCCCCCCCACACACACACACACTTTTATAATATGTATGGATTTGCTACAGACAATAGATTTTATTGGTATTAATAAATTCACAATAGTTTCTGTCAGTAAGAATACCATTTTTATGTTTCGAAGTTGATAGGCTCGAGGTATCACCGGTTAAGTGAGTAATGGTGTGGTTGGAATGAGAGTTTCACTCTGCAGTGCAGTGTGCACGGATATGAAACTTTCTGGCAGATTAAAACTGTTTGCCGGACCGAGACTCGAACGCGTTATGAACGAAACTATTAACTACGAACACTTACCCTCAGTCAGGCCGCTTTACAATTTCCGCTTATCGATAGGAGTTCGCAAATGGTTAATGTGATAACGCAGAATTTTCTGGAATTTCTCAATACTTGACAAAGTCCTTCGCGCTTAAGTGAATCCTTCGGTATTCTTGACACTGCCTCAGACGCGTTTTTGTTGTTGAGAAACTCCTTGAGGAGTAACAGGGACGCTGCGCCGGCTGGCCGCTCGTGCGTTGCAGCCTCGAGTCCCGAGATCGACCTCGGTCCACGGTCCGTGCCGTGCAGATACTTCCGGGCTCCGCGCGCTTCACTGCAGACGCCGAGGTCAAGTCTGGCTCAGAAAGTGACTCCGTGTCATGGTTATAGGAAATACGGTGTTTGCACGCTTGGAGGTTCTTTTCTTTTCTAAACGGTAGATGGGACAAAAAAACCCGTAGTTTATGGACACTGAAAACGTAGTGTGATCTTAAGCTTCCCCAGTGAATGAACAGTCTGTACCAGGTGATTCAAAAAGAAAGAACATATTTCAACTAACACACAAACTATAAAAGATAGAAACACAATAAGTATATCACTGGATAGAGGAAAGTTCAAAGTTTTAATATAGCTGCGTTGTTGTTTGAATGTAGTAACACGGCGACTACACCACGGGATAAATCATTGTGTGTTGAATCTGTTGAATTTTCGAAGTCAAATGCAACTCTGATTTATGTCTGGCATACAAAATTCTTGGTAGTTCGTTCCCTATGGAAAGCTAAGTCTGTCACACACGTCAAAAAATGGTGCCGAGAGTATTATCCGAGAAGCGTACATGCGTAGTCCTCTGAAGACCACAAGGCGAACAGGCCAAGCAATTCAGCTTCGTCGAACGACGGTGTGGCGCGTTCTGAAACTACGCCTGCACAGGAAGCGTCAGAAGTTGCAGTTGCCGCAGCAATTGCGTCCCGATGACCGCAACAGAAGGTACAAATTTTGCTTTTCATTTCTCCAGTATATGACAGAGGGCACTTTTTCTGAATGACTGATCTCTTCGGACGAATCTACGTTTTGATCTATCGGTTAAAGCAAGCCGCCATAATGTAAGAATTTAGGAGTCACAAAATCCTGGCATGATACTCGATGAAAATGAATGTGTTTTGAACAGTTTCTGTTCACGAAGCTTATGGACCTCTCTTTTTTGCGGAGGAAACTTTGACAGAAATGTCATACCTGCACATTCTGCAAAATTGGTTGTTTTCTCAAGTTCACTTTGATTCCAATGATTTCATTTTTATGCATGACTTTGCCCCGTCTCACTTTCTCCTTGAGATGCAGGGTTATCTAAGCACCACCATCCCACAACGTTGGTTTGGGAGAGGTTTGAAAACAAGATCCTGTTCATTCTTTTCGCTTCCCAGGTCACCAGAACCCACATCTTGCAATTTTTTTTCCTGTGGGGTACATAAATGACAGATTCTTTGTCCTACCTTCGGAAGCTACCCTTCAAGGTCTGAGAAATCGAATTATTGAAGCTGTCGGTTCAATAAAACAGGTATCTGTTGATTAGTGTGTGTAATGTTGCTCATGTTGAGTGTGTGGTGTAGTGCCTGTGCGAACATAGAACTTTGAACGTTCCTCTGTCTAGTGACATGCTCAATAAGTGTGTACGTTTGATAGTTTGTCTGTAATAAACAAGTGAAATCTTGAATGAGATTTTCACTCTGCAGTGTGTGCTGATATGAAACTTCCTGGCAGATTAAAACTGTGTGCCAGACCGAGGCTCGACCTCCGGACCTTTGCCTTTCGCGGGCAAGTGCTCTACCATTGCAGCTACGCAAGCACGACTCACGACCCGTCCTCACAGCTTCAGTTCTGCCAGTACCTCGTCTCCTACCTTCCAAACTTCATAGAGGCTCTTCTGCGAACCAGGCGAATATATACAGCTCTGTGTGCAGACGGCTGCAATCGCTTACGTAACACGCCGATTCCGGACTGATTTGTAAAGGAGGTTGTTGAAATACGAGTGCCAGGCGGCCTCATCACCAGAGACATAGTGACTTCAATGTCAGTAAAGCGTGGGACCCAGCGCTCAGCTGAAACAACGTCGATCGATGGTGGCTCCGATGGTCTTGTCTTCCTTCAGTTGAGACATAAACATAAATGCTTCCATCTATGAGGCAGGCGACCATTCAGAATCAGTTGTGGAAAACCTTGGTCGCAATTTGATTTTTTGACGCGTTTCGATTCATCGTCATCATCTTCTTCTTCACCATCGTAACAATATAGAAAGAATTGCAAGAACGAGGCAAACGGCCACAGAGTAGTGGGCAAGTAAGTTGTCGAAGCAAAATCATACATACTTGAAGCCTAGACTGGGCTGAAACAGGTTGTTCGAAAATAAAGAGCGAACTGCAAACTGAAGTTGGGGAGTTTAATATTCTCGTGGTTCGTTTGCCAGACTGCCTACATCTGACTGCAAGTGTCGTTTCGTTTCATTTCATTAGGGAGCATGATTCCAGTACCTAGCACTCTGAAACAAATGATACTCTGTTGCCGTTCATCTCTAACAGTAGTACACGTAAAATCAAAATTTAAGTACCTGTCGTCATAGTGCTTGCATTTTTGTCTATTAATATCTCTAGAACTGCGCGATTCATTTGAAATATCACTTTTTGTGTTTTCACTTAAAAATTTGTCCATGCTGACTGCGAAACACAAATCACGAAAGGAAGACAAACGACAATTAAAAATGATCTGCATTCTACAAAACTAACCTTCAGTGGAAAAAAAAATTCTTCACGTAGTACGATTCGACTGTCATCTACCACGTTGCCTTTACTTGCCGCCCCGATACTTATCATTAGTAATGCACACGTTGTTTCTTTATTAATAATCCATAATGAACGCAATTACTATTTCTATGAAACCGCTGCGACGTCCCTAACGAGAGTTGCGACGGTTTGAAAACCCCAGGTGTTTAGCCATTTGATCAGCCTGCTCGTTGCCCCTAATGTCGCTGTGGTATTCGATCAACAAAAATAAATCATCGTCTTCGTCATCATGTTCTTAATCGGGGTGATCTCTCAAAGGGTACTGATCTTAGGTATGTCTGAGATAATTGCTTCCATGAGGAATGATCTTGGGCTATGTTCAGTAAGTTGGTTCCAACGATCTTCTGCAGGTCCCTGTCCCATCGTCGTCCGTCTGTGTTACCTTGGACTCCACTCTAACAACGCCTTTGTCCATCGGTTCGACTGGCAATATGGCCGATCCATTGCCATTTCTTGGCGCCTGTACTCTCCAGGATGTCATTAACGTCTATAACTCATAAATGATGCCTTTTACCCTTTTTTTGTCTGTTTGTGAATCTCAACATAGGCATTTCCATGCCTCGTTGTGCAGTTTTATTCTTGTAAATTCTTGAAGTGTCCAGGTCTCACCAGCCGGAAATGAAAACAGGGAGGACACACTGATCAAAAACTTTTTTTTCAGTTTTCCATCTTTAACCTGAAGGTAGCTGAATACAGAAAGCTTGCCAGCTCGAAAGATTTGTCATTGTCTGTTTCCCGGTAAATTTACGAGCTGGAAAGTGTGTAAAGTAGTGTGTGTGTGTGTGTGTGTGTGTGTGTGTGTGTGTGTGTGTGTGTGTTTGTGTGTGTGTGTGTGTTTTTCACTTTTCCTATAGTGCTCCATTTATTAGATATAACTTTGGTCTTGGGAATATTTATGTTCAGTCCCATTCCCTGACATTCCAAAGCCAGATCATAATTTTGTCCTCAGTATAGTTTCTTGTGTACTTCAGAGCTTTCAAAAAAGGTTTGAGCATAAGGTCATCAGAGGCAATTCCATTGGCCTTTCTGTCATCGTTAAGTTTGCCCCGCCTGGTCTTTGAATGTGATTTCAGTGACACTGGCACTTTTGACTGCGTTCCTGTGCGGTATTCAACCATCATGAGTCCGGACACAATGTCTGGCCTTGAGACGATCTGGTTGTCGCCAGAAGCAACTTCATCAATGTTATAAAGGTCTCCGTACGACGGCAAGCTTCTCCCATACAGAGAGACAGAGGCAGCCGGCGTAACCAGTTTGCAGGTACCAGATGGGCAGAGATAATGAAAGCTCGCCTGCCTGGTTACGCAAGCAAGCCAATCAGCGAGTGACCGCCGGGCTCGCAGCGGATTACCTGCCCATCTGGTGGACCCGGGATCAGGTGGCGCCGACAATGACATTCTTGGGGCTGCCTGATAATATCAAGCTCTATCTCTGGACCGACCACATAAAGCAAATAATTATAGGAAGGATCAGCTAGTGTGGCGTATCTTCGAAAGCGGGACGTCTACACCTACAATCCATATGCAGTATTACGGCGCGTCATAAGAGGTACGTTGGAGTCACGATTATTCGGAATCCACTGAAGAGCCAAAGAAACTAGTATTAAAATATGGAGATACACAAACAGACAGAATGCGGCGCTGCGGTCGACAAGGGCTATATACAAAAGAAGTGTCAGGCGCATTTGTTAGATCGGTTACTGCTGCTACAATAGCAGGTTATCAAGATTTTCGGGAGTTGGGACGTGGTGCTGTAGTCGGCGCATGAGCGATGGGACACAGAACTTCGAGGTAGCGATGAAGTGGGGATTTTCCAGCACGACCATTTCGCGAGTGTACCGTGAATTTCAGGATTCCGGTAAAACATCAAATCTCCGACATCGCTGCGGCCTGAAAAACATCCTGCAAGAACGGGACCAGCGACGACAGAAGAGAATCTCTCAACGTGACACTAGTGCAACCCTTCCGCAAACTGCTGCAGATTTCAATGCTTTGCCATCAACAACTGTCAGCGTGCGAACCATTCAACGAAACATCATCTATATGGGTTTTCGCAGACGAAGGTTCACTCTTGTACCCTTGATGACTGCACGACACGAAGTCTTACGCCTCGCCTGGACCCGCCAACACTGGCATTTTACTATTGATGACTGGAAACATGTTTCCTGGTCGGACGAGTCTCGTTTCAAATTTTATCGAGCGGATGGGCGAGTACGGGTATGGAGACAACCTCATGACTTCATGTCAGCAGGGGTCTGTTCAAGTTGATGGAGGCTTTGTAATATTGTGGGGTGTGTGCAATTGGAGTGATATGGGACCCCTGACACGTCTAGACAGGACTCTGATAGGTGACACCCACGTAAGTATCCTGTCTGATCACCTGCATCCATTCATGTCCATTGTGCATTCCGACGGACTTGGACAATTCAGCTAGCACAATGCGACACCCCACACGTCTTGAAATGCTACAGAGTGGCTCCAGGAACAGTCTTCTGAGTTTAAACATTTCCACTGGCCACCAAACTCACCAGACATGAACTTTATTGAGCATATTTGGGATGCCTTGTAAAGTGCTGTCCAGAAGATCTCCAACCCCTAATTCGTGACATCAGTTCCGTCCAACACTACTTCAGACATGAGTCGAGTCCATGCTAGGTCGTGTTGCGGCCCTTCTGCGTCCTCACGGGGGGTCCCTACACGATATTACGCGGGTGTATCTGTTCCTTTGGCTCTACAGTGTAGTACTACATGCATAAATCTCTTAGAATATGTCATTCAGAGAGTGTTATCCTGTCCCAATGCTGTGGTGTTATGCGAAATTGAGGTGAATTATACCCAATCTCGCTAACAGGAGGTTCTTTAAAGTTACAGTACAAAGTACTAAATATTATTTACTTAATTTGAAGTTTCAATTTAAAGTAGCCTGTGAATGCATGTCGAGAACCTCTGCTTGTCCGTGAGGCCGTGAACGTTTACATTCCCTGGACTCCAGTAGGGAGCGCGATTCCAGCCGGGCCATCCCAGCGCCTTCGGACACAACGCCGTATCGGTAAGATCAGCGGAACCTGGTCTGAAATAAAGCTCGCTTCCCCGGTTTACATAAAGCAAAAGCCCAAGTCAGAAGACTGTCAGAAGTATACACCGCACGCCTCATGAAACAGCAGGTTGCCCCAAAGCATAGGATTTTTCCACTTGTAGCTAAGTGAAAAGGAAGCCAGAATCCGAGGATTTTTCCCACTTCAATAACAAGCTTCCCATTCGTTAGCAGCAACAAACTGTCGAGCAGAGAGAGAGGGAGACTGAAGATAACAGTAACCGAGAGGACTGGAGGTAGGGAGAAAATTAGATGTTAGAACTTGAAACGAACGCCGCCACTGGCTGGAGCCGGCGAAATGGGAGCCAGGAGGAAATTTCCGCCCCCTGAAAAGCTAGTAGCTAACCACAATAAAATAAAGTAAGCTAAACGATAGGAAGGAGAAGTTTTTATAATTAATAACAACTGTGATTCGTTGAAGTCCACCCAATCTAACCTGAGACGCAGTTCGCCCCCATAAACTCAACCGAACAGGTACATCTCATAAGTTCAGAAATAACACTCTTACTGCTCCCTACGAGTAAGACTGTTGTTGCTGACCTCGTGCGAGAAGCGCGCGCCGCGACACCTGCTTGCTGTAGCTGTCCGCCACCGCAATCCACTGCAGCCGTCGCGAGATTATAAGTTTACAACTGACAGCGAAATACTACACAACTTGCAACCATCTCGACAGATAATATGGCTATTCCGAACCAGCAGCAATTAGGGCGTAGGGAATTTTACTGGACTAACAATGCTTAATAAGCTTCACTTATTACAGTTTAGTATCCAGATTCAGACTTCCATTTCCTAATGACTTGATTTCAATTAAAGTTTGTTCCACGCACTTTCATCAGATTCATCCCTGAATTGCGCAGTAGATTCAATTAGTAACTTCCCACAGCTTTCACTTAACTTTGTTGTCAGATAGCGTTTACAAGTGTTTGATTTACATAGAAGTTAGAATGCACTTCGGCAATATTTAACCTTTGAATGTCAAGTTACGTGTCAGGAACCATTACTTCTAATTTAAAACCAAGTTGCGTATCAGTTACCCGACCGTTAATTAAAGCGCTTTTGACTACTATGCTAATACGATTTTACCCAGTTATTATCTTGAAGGCAGTTAATGAACAAATTTATATTACGTATCAAACAAATTTATATTATACATCAATTATATATCAAACAAATTTATATTATATACTAATTTAATACCGTTCTCCCCAATCATTTACCAACAAAACTTTTGATACCACCAGCAATTCCACCCATTCTTGCTCCATTGCTTGGTATGAACGAATGCCGGCAATGATTTTACTTTTTTTGTGGAGCCACAGCCATTCAAAACTTTTTGAAAGCTATAGCCGCCATTTGACTATGCAACAGGTTTTATTCCACACTCTAGATTTCGGCCTTAGGCCATTATCAAGTGTTACAAATAGTACAGGTCATTAGACTTGAGTAGAACACATGACAGTATGGGTCCTTTTTTTATGAACTTTCGGTAGAGGCAATTACGCAAGAAGTATGTGAGAATATAAAATACGTTGCCAGATTCTTCGTGGAACGTACACTCCCCGAATCTCGACAGTACACCTCTCTCCATGATTCATAATGCACCTTGTGGCGTCTGCAACAGGAGTTTGTTAACATCTCCGTAACACTTTAGTGCTTACTGAAAGAAATCTTATCAAAATAAGACGCTCTTTTCCAGTGCACTTCCTCTATAAATTACACCTCCTGATGGTCATAAACTGATGAGCTATTTGTCAAATGAAGATTTTGTGAGACATGTCTTTCGTGGATAAATTAGAGGTCTTACAATTAATATCAGCGTGTCACCTGCTTTTCCTCGAACTATGTTGGTGTACAAAACATAAGAACGAAATAAACTTTCGCATGACGTAACACTGCCAAGTAACATAGCTTGATGGAACTTTGACCACACATAGAAAGAACTGCTGTAATATAACACTGAATTTTCTCATTTTGAGGGAACTGAAGGGCAATCTTTTCTTAATTGTTTAAAACCATTCAATAGCCAAGCTCACATAAAATATTTATTTATTTAAGACAACCGGTTCAAACGCACTTTGGTGTCATCTTCAGGTCTTAAACTTTTTTTTGTAAAACTTGTTCATTTTACGCTGAAGCTAACGCACGAGACGCCAAGTGGATGAAAACTTTTATAACGTGCTGATTTTTATCCTCTTGGCATCTTGTGAGCGATGTTCAGCGTAAAATGAACAAGTTTTACAGCCGGCCGGGGTGACCAAGCTGTTCTAGGCGCTACAGTCTGGAACCGCGTGACCGCTACGGTCGCAGGTTCGAATCCTGCCTCAGGCATGGATGTGTGTGCTGTCCTTAGGTTAGTTAGGTTTAAGTAGTTCTAAGTTCTAGGGGACTGATGATCTCAGAAGTTAACTTCCATAGTGCTCAGAGCCATTTGAACCATTTGAACAAGTTTTACAACAAAAAGTTTAAGACCTGTAGATGACAGCAAAGTCTGTCGAAACTGGCTGTCTTAAATAAAATAATATTTTATGCGATCTTGGCTGTTGAATGGTTTTAAAAGTATAATATAGAACAGTATAGTACAGTACAGTGTTAGTACAGTACAGTGTTAGTACAGTACAGTACAGTGTTAATACAGAACAGTACAGTGATGGTACAGTACAGTACAATTGGTACGTGAAAGAAATACGCAATGTGGCGAACGGAAATGACACTTCCATTCAACGACAAATATTACAATGAAATCACTGCGATTTTTGATGGCCTCCCGGACATGGTTCTTAATAGGGTGTTCTACCACCACGGACAGCACTGCGTACGCTGCAACCTGACTCCACGGTGGCCACAGGATTGGTAAGGAGTTACTGCCTTAGTGCGTTCCATTCCTTCACCAGCCTGGATCTTAGTTGATGCATGTCGTTTCATTCAGCGTCAATTTGTACAGCTGTTCCAGTTTTCAAATTCCTACACAATATACGAGGCGTTACGCACCACCTCAGCCGAAGTCGCTAACAAACGCCTGGGCGGTAGCGCTCGACTGGCAAGTAAGATGGTTCGAATCGTGGTGGTGGAAAAATTTTACTTCTAGTATTTAGTCGGCAAGGGGAGCAGAGGTAATGGTGTAGAGTTCCTGACAATCCGTCTTTGTGCCAATGTCTTATATTACATTCCAAACCTCTCCGCAATTCCCCATGGAGTGAGGGCTCTGATGGTGATCCATCCGTAGGATAGGGACCTTAAGCTCAGTGTCTTTCTTGGTGCTATTCTAGAGAAATAGGCTGTATGCCAGCACATGGTTACGCGTTGGTACTTCCATTCTTCCATAACACAAACCCGACACTACACTGTGCAAATACTCATCACATTCATCCACATGACACTTCATAACAGGTTGGAGGAACGCAACGGCGAACCACCTCCAGTAGGACATTGCCAAACTGCGATCATTTCCTGAATATGGGGCCGCTCTGAAACGAACGTTTATGATAGACCTACCTGCTTAAAGTATTTTCAACAGGCACTCCAAAACATTACGCCGTGGTGACACCATGCGAAAAATTCACTACTGGCCATTAAAATTGCTACACCAAGAAGATGACGTGGTAAAGACGAGAAGTTTAACCGACAGGAAGAAGATGCTGTTATATGCAAATGATTAGCTTTTTAGAACATTCACACAAAGTTGGCGCCGGTGGCGACACCTACAACGTGCTGACACGAGGAAAGTTCCCAAACGATTTCTCATACACAAACAGCAGTTGACCGGTATTGCCTGGTGAAACGTTGTTGTGATGCCTCGTGTAAGGAGGGGAAATGAGTACCACCACGTTTCCGACTTTGATAAAGGTCGGATTGTAGCCTATCGCGATTGCGGTTTATCGTATCGCGACATTGTTGTTCACGTTGGTCGAGATCCAATGACTGTTAACAGAAATTAAAATCGGTGGGTTCAGGAGGGTAATACGGAACGCCGTGCTGGATCCCAACGGCCTCACTAGCAGTCTAGATGACAGGCATCTCATCCGCATGGCTGTAACGGATCGTGCAGCCACGTCTCGATCCCTGAGCCAACAGATGGGGACGTTTGCAAGATACTAACCATCTGCACGAACAGTTCGACGACGTTTGCAGCAGCATGGACTATCAGCTGGGATACCATGGCTGCGGTTACCCTTGACGCTGCATCACAGACAGGAGCGCCTGCGATGGTGTACTCAACGACGAACCTGGGTGCACCAATGGCAGAACGTCATTTTTTCGGATGAATCCAGGTTCTGTTTACAGCATCATGATGGTCGCACCCGTGTTTCGCGACATCGCGGTGAACGCACATTGGAAGCGTGTATTCGTCATCGCCATACTGGCGTATCACCCGGCATGATGGTATGGGGTGCCATTGGTTACACGTCTCGGTTCGCATTGACGGCACTTTGAACAGTGGACGTTACATTTCAGATGTGTTACGACCCGTGGCTCTACCCTTCATTCGATCCCTGCGAAACCCTACTTTTCAGCAGGATAATGCACGACCGCATGTTGCAGGTCCTGTACGTGCCTTTCTGGATACAGAAAATGTTCGACTGCTGCCCTGGCCAGCACATTCTCCGGATCTCTCACCAATTGAAAACGTGTGGCCAATGGTGGCTGAGCAACTGGCTCGTCACAATAGCCAGTCACTACTCTTGATGAACTGTGGTACCGTGCTGAAGCTGCATGGGCAGCTGTACCTGTACACGCCATCCAAGCTCTGTTTGACACAATGCCCAGGCGTATCAAGGCCCTATTACGGCTGGAGGAGGTTGTTCTGGGTACTCATTTCTCAGGATCTATGCACCCAAATTGCGTGAAAATGTAATCACGTATCAGTTCTAGTTTAATATATTTGTCCAGTCAATACCCGTTTATCATCTGCATTTCTTCTTGGTGTAGCAATTTTAATGGCCAGTAGTGCAGTTGAGCGACACTTTTTCTTGGAACGATGATTCACTGTCCTCTCTGGAGACGTACTTGGTATTCTGGGTCAAGCATAGCAGACGTGAATGAATAATAGAACGGACACCTTTTACGGGACTGAGGCGACAATCGCCGTCCTTCAAAGCGGGAAACTGGGCCGAATACCCATGACGCCAGGCTCGCTCTCTGTGGACACTGCTTGCTGCGACTGTCTGTATTCAACAGCATCTCGTATATTACTGTACACACTCCTCTGAGTGTCATCAGAATTAATTCCTCCGACTTAATAGAGAATTAAAGTAGTACGCTGGAAAGGCATTTATCTCGTGTCCAACTGCCCTAATGTATAAGGAGATTATTATTATTATTTATTGTTATTATTATAGCGATCATGCTCCCTTCTCTCCGAAGCAGCCCACAAACGCCCAAAAACACTAATATCTGATGATTGGGGTGGCCAGGAGAGATGGGACAATTCATCGTCATGCTCAGAAAACCACCCCTGGACGGTGCGAGCTGTGTGAAAAGGAGCACTATCGTCTTAGAAAACAGCATCACCACTGGATGGACCTGATTAGGCGAGATGATCAAAGAATCCTTGGCGGTAATTAGACCTTGCATTGTAACCATGGGGTCCATGGAATATCACGATACAGCTGCCCAAATCATCACCGAACCCTGCCAAATTTCACTTTTGGGACGTAAACGTGGCAAAAAAACTGGAAATAGTGTGAAACAAGGTTCATCCGACCAAATGATATTCTTTCATTGCTGCATGATTTTGTGGCTTCGACTCAACGTTTCCCTTTTCCAGGCGTTTGTATCACTGATGAGTGGTTTTGAAATTTCAACCCACCAGGTAATTCACAACTCCAGGAGCTCTGTTAGTGTTGTTTTTGAACTTACACGGATCGTAAGTGAGACATTCTCGGCCAGTGACTTTTGCAGCTGTTGTTTCCTTATTTTTCGACAAAATGGTCTTCAGTGACCGTCTTTCGTGAACACTCCACACACACACCAACACACACACACACACATACACACACAGTTTAGTCTGCGTTGTGACGTAGTGAACACTGTTTATCCGCTTTCCCTGTATGCCAAGTAAATGTTCGACACGGTGCCGGCTAGCTCATTTCATGTCTACCTCGACGCATCTCATTAATTTTATAGAACAGGCGGTTACTGTATCAAAGTATTTGCTGCCGGGCAAAACAATACTTTTCACGAAACGAAGTAAGTACAACAAATTCCTCGAGTTACCGCCCTATCGCACGCTTGAGTACAATTCTATCCGAACTGGATAGAAATCGGTAGATACGTCCTATGCAGACAAACACGTGATTAACATTCACTAAAGTTAGATGATGTGTTCAAGGGAAAGAGCTTTAAAAATGGTTCAAACGACTCTGAGCACTATGGCACTTAATATCTGAGGTCATCAGTCCCCTAGAACTTAGAACTACTTAAATGTAACTAACCTAAGGACATCACACACATCCATGCCCGAGGCAGGATTCGAAACTGCGACCGTAGCAGTCGCGTGGTTCCGGATTTAAGCGCCTAGATTTTTGGACAACATGGTTGTGGAGAGAAGCAGCGATTAGTATGATTAATCAATAATTCAAGAACAGTCTCAATCGCATTTATTATTGTTATAATACCGCCAACCGGTTTCAACCCGACGTAGGGGTCATCTTCTGGGCGTTTACACCATTGCTCGACTGCTGGTGGTGTCACTCGTGTCTACATAACGCCAGTTCCGTGCACCAATGGTGTAAACGCCCAGAAGATGACCCCTACGTCGGGTTGAAACCAGCTGGCGGTATTATAACAATAATAAATGCGATTATGACTGGTCCTGAATCATTGATTAAGCGCCTAGAACCGCTCGTCCACAGCGGCCGGCAGAAAGAGCTTCACTAACTGAGCAAGTCAATTAGGTGTTGGTCCACTTCTGGCCCTTGCGCTATCATTTATTCGGCTTTGCACTGATAGATTTCTTGGACGTTCACCTAAAGGACATCGTGCCGAATTCTGTACAACTGGCGCGCTAGACTGTCAACCTTTAGAGCTGCTTGGAGGGCCGTGCCCATAAAGCTCCAGACTTGGGGAGAGATCCGGCGACCTGGCCAGCAAGTAAGAAGACAAGCAGTCGACACTCTTGCCGTGAGCGGACGGGCATTATCTTGTTAAAATATAAACCCAGGATAGCTTACCGTAAAGGACAACAAAACAGAGCGTAGAACATCGTGAACGTAAGGGTGCGGCGGGTGACAAACCAGAGAGGTCGAGGTATGAAATGAAATAGCACCATAGAGGAACACTTCTGGATGTCAGGCTGTATGCCGGGCGATATTCAGGTTGGTGTCCCACCACTGTCCAGGACGTCTCCAGACAAGTCTTCGCTGGTCGTCGTGATCTGTTCGAAGAGGGACTCATCACTGAAGACAATTCTACTCCAGTCAGTGAGATTCCAGGTCGAAGACGTATCTGGAGATGTCCCGGACAGCGGTGGGAAACCTGAGTGTCACTCACGATACAGCCCGATGAACAGGAAGGGTAGTCTGGGATGCCATTTCTTTTCATAGCAGGACTTCTTCGGTTGTCATCTGCGGCACTCTTATAGGACAGAGGTAAGTCATTGCAAGCAATTCTGAACTTATATTTCATCAAGATAATGCCTGCCTGCACACGGGAAGAGTTTCTACTGCCTGTCTTCGTACATGCCTAACACTACCTAGGCCAGCAAGGTCACCGGATATCTCCCGAACTGAGAACATGTGGAGCAGAAAGGACAGGGCGCTCCAGCAATATCGAGATTTTGACGATTTAAGGTGCCAATTAGAGAGATTTTGGTACGATGTAGACAGGAAGAAATCCAACAATTCTGTGAACCAATCAATGTCAAGCCAAGTAACTGCTTGCATAAAGGCCGGGGATGGACCAACGAATTACTGACTTGTTCAATCTGTGAAGCTCTTTCTCTTGAATAAATCTACAAATGGTCCTAAATCTGTTATTTTCTGTTTGTCTGTACATGTACATCACATCTACCGATTTCCGCCACAACTGGATAATTCCTTCGTGATACATCTTTTTTATTGCCATAGAGTGATTATAAGCAAAATGATGTATAGACAGTTGATGTAAATAGAAATAGTTGATGTAAAGAAACCTTTTGAGCAGAATTCTCAATGCTCCAAGGAACCGATGATCGTAAGCATACCGGAAACATTTGTCCCCTCAACGAGGCGTCACACCAATACCATGTAACACCGCCTGTATAATTGATAATGGCCTCGATTCGACGTGAAGGGAGACCACAACAATCTTCAGATATGCCATCTCCAGCTAAACCTAGTAATTGATGACGAAGCCTGTAGAGCTTACAAGTTGTGTGGATGTTAACTGCTACCTTTCACCCTCTGCTCTGAATAGTCAAAGACATAACTATGTTCTGAAACTTCCTGTCAGGTCAAAACTGTGTACCAGACCGGGACTCGAGCCCAGACCTCCGTTTTCCACGGCCAGCACTCTTAAGGTTTGAACTATCCGCCCACAATTCCCGAGCCGTCTTCACAAACGTACTTCTATCAGTACCTTTCCGACCACCACACACTGAACTGCAGAGTGAAAGATTCATTCCGAAGCCCAGATGCCGATTAAAAAGTGTATGAATCATTAAGAACATGACCCATGTAAACAAGATATTACAGGATAGCCCGCAATGAGATATCTACATCTACATGGCCACTCTGAAAATCAAGTGCCTAGCTGAGGGTTCACAGAACCATCTTCACCTTCACACTAATTCTCTATTTTAATAAACATTTTTGGAACAGCGACCAGCTGACATCACAGCAGCTGAGAAGAGTGCTCCACCTACCATCTTCGAAGGATGTCATGGGTCTGATGATGTTCATGTGATATGACCGAAACCGGTCACCTATGTTCTTGTAGCATACGTGGTGCGATCAAGACTGAATTTAAAGAAGAAATATTTTTAAAAAATTCCCTATTATTCCATTCTCGATTAGTTTGCGAGAAAAACGAACGGCTATGTCTTTCCGTACGAGCTCTGATTTCCCTTTTTTATTACGTTGATAGTTTCTCTATATGTAGGCTCAAGACACAACTACGGACTATTGGTGTATCTCTGAGAGAGAGAGAGAGAGAGAGAGAGAGAGAGAGAGAGAGAAGAGAAGAGAAGAGAAGAGAAGAGAGGAGAGGAGTGGAGAGAGGAAGGGGGCGGTGCCTTCCCTCTCTTGGCGACGTTTCCTCTTGAAGCTCCTTGCCTAACTGTACCGTTGAAAAAAACCTATTCTGTGCGGTAGCGAATGATAGGTTTACGATTTAAGTACAGGAACGGTGTAGGCAGGTGGTATACGGCCGCTACATGCGGGTCACCGTTAGTACCGCAGCTATTATCAAGCCGAGGAAGCTGTCTCGGCAGTTCCTGGTTCTTCTTCACCACTGGGCGTAGTATCTCCTCACACGCATGCTTCGTGTTATGCAACCCAACATTCCAGCATAAAATTTCTCTCTGTGAGCGCGTCATAGACTGCCGTATTTACGTTCGCTGTTGATGAAAACATTGAATTCTTCACTTAGGAAAAATAATTGTTTCATTTACTCAGATTGTTACTTACTTCTTGAAGGTGGTTTTGAGCGGCAGACAGGCACACTTAAAGTAGAACGTTGGAAAACTACTGGCTTTCAGACAAAGTCCATCAGATCTCTCTCTCTCTCTCACACACTCACACACACACACACACACACATACACACACACACACACACACACACACACACACACGCGTGACCAATGCCGTCTACGGGCATTGTAGCGCCACTGCGGTGAGTAGCGATCGCCCTTGTACTGGATAGTTTTCCAACAGTCTACTTTTAACAATATTTTCATAATGTGGGGCCACAGTCATAATATATTTCTTTAAAGTCAGTACCGCCATTACACTGTTTTTTTATTTGCAGTGTTACATTTACGCGATCATGATTTCGGCTTTAAGTTGCCATTATCAAGTGGTGTCTAATAGTATATTTTAAATACGACAGTACGCCATCTTAGGCACTGTGTAACATTAAAACACTTGATAATGACAACTTAAAGCCGAAATCATGATAGTGTAAATGTAACACTGCAAATAAAAAACCAGTCTAATGGCGGTACTGACTTTAAAGAAGTCTACTTTTAAATGTGTCTGTCTGCCTCTCTACGTCTCCTTTATGGTGTGAGTAGCAATCTAATTCATGCTGTTATTCCATCCTGGATTTTCAGCTCTTTTATTCCTGTCTACGAAAAAACATAATTTAGTCATGTGTGTTGTATGATCGATTACAGTCTAACTAATCCATCTTCAGGTGTAGTATGTGGCGATCAAAACGTATCTCATCTGATATGGCGCGTGAGAAAACTGCTTCGTGTCAGTTATTTTGGTTCGTCGAATGGTAACAAGCAGTTTCATCAAGCTTTCTACCACGCGACATACGTCGCGGGTGAACATAGATACCATCAGCCTTTTAAGCTACCTCAACATGGAGCTATTTGTCTTTGAATCCGACAGCATGTAAACTGGATAGTCACAAATACAGATCACTGAAGAAATAAAAAGAAAAAAAAAAGACTTCCAAACAAGCCTTGAAGGCCCCCGTGTCATCCTCAGCTCTTAGGCGTCACCGGGCGCGGATACGGAGGATCGTGTGGTCAGCACACCGCTCTCCCGGCCGTTGTCAGCTTTCGTGACCGCTGTCGCTACTTCTGAATCAAGTAGCTCCTCAATTGGCCTCACAAGGGTTGAGAGCACCGCTCTTGCCAGACCCATCCAAGTGCTAGCCAATCCCAAAAGCGCTGAACTTCGGTGTTCCCACTGCGACAAGGCCGTTGGCAAAAAGGAGAAACAGGGACAATTAAAAGCACTTGGGTCATTTCGAAAATGTCACTACATACTCATTTCGTTGCAGGATCACGTTATTCGGTCATCATTGATTTCATCTGCAACAATCCATTCATTTAAATTCAATGTATTTAATTGCTTTCTTATGTTCGGTCAGAAGTGTGATGATGGCACTTCTTTCATGACTATTAAGTCTGGTCCATCTGTAGTTGTTATTACCGCGTCCAGGTACCCCGACGCGGCGGCTCTCAATAGCTTGCGACTACAGAACGAAATGCCTTTTCAACCATATGATGCATGTTATGAAACTCTAGGCTCAAAACCTAGGCAAACCTACGTTTCTAGCATTTGTATATTTAGAGAAAGCTTTTGACAATGTTGATTGGAATACTCACTTTCAAATTCTGAAGGTGGCAGGGGTAAAATACAGGGAGCGAAAGGCTATTTACAATTTGTACAGAAACCAGGTGGCAGTTATAAGAGTTGTGGGGTATGAAAGAGAAGCAGTGGTTGGGAAGGGACTGAGACAGGGTTGTAGCTTATCCCCAATGTTATTCAATCTGTATATTGAGCAAGCAATAAAGGAAACGAAAGAAAAGTTCGGAATAGGTATTAAAATCCATGGAGAAGAAATAAAAACTTTGAGGTTCGCCGATGACATTGTAATTCTGTCAGAGACAGCAAAGGACTTGGAAGAGCAGTTGAACGGAATGGACAGTGTCTTGAAAGGAGGGTATAAGATGAACATCAACAAAAGCAAAACGAGGATAATGGAATGTAGTCGAATTAAGTCGGATGATGGACAGGGAATTAGATTCGGAAATCAGACACTTAGAGTAGTAAAGGATTTTTGCTATTTGGGGAGCAAAATAACTGATGATGGTCGAAGTAGAGAGGATATAAAATGTAGACTGGCAATGGCAAGGAAAGTATTTCTGAAGAAGAAAAATTTATTAACATCGAGTATAGATTTAAATGTCAGGAAGTCGTTTCTCAAGGTATTTGTATGGAGTGTAACCATGTATGGAAGCGAAACGTGGACGATAAATAGTTTGGACAAGAAAAGAATAGAAGCTTTCGAAATGTGGTGCAACAGAAGAATGTTGAAGATTAGGTGGGTAGATCACATAACTAACGAGGAGGTATTGAATAGAATTTGGGAGAAGAGGAGCTTGTGGCACAACTTGCCCAGAAGAAGGGATCGGTTGGTAGGACATGTTCTGAGACATCGAGGGATCAGCAATTTAGTATTGGAGAGCAGCGTGGAGGGTAAAAATCGTAGAGGGAGACCAAGAGATGAATACACTAAGCAGATTCAGAAGGATGTGGGCTGCAGTAGGTACTGGGAGATGAAGAAGTTTGCACAGGATAGAGTAGCATGGAGAGCTGCATCAAACCAGTCTCAGGACAACAACAACAACAACAACAACAACAGGCTCATTATTGAAAAATCTGTCTTCGAGTTGGCCATATATAAAGCTATCAACTGCAGATTCGTTTGAATGCCACAGTCCCTTAGGGGTATCCTATTGGTGATGGGGTGTCCTTTCCTTCCTCCGACATTGAGGAGGCCCTGAGCACTATGGGACTTAACTTCTGAGGTCATCAGTCCCCTAGAACTTAGAACTACTTAAAACTAACTAACCTGAGGACATCACACACATCCGTGCCGAGGCAGGATTCGAACCTGCGACCGCAGCGGCCGCGCGGTTCCAGACTGTAGCGCCTAGAACCGCTCGGCCACTCCGGCCGGTGACATTGAGGAGATTCGAGTCATTACGGAGGGGTACGTACTGTTTAACGTAGTCTCAGAATCACGGAGCAACTCGGCATTTTGCACACTGACGATCACTGTCACCAGTGAAAGATGTAGTGACAAAAAAGATCCTAGGACTGACCTAGGATAGAACCCTCAGACCACTGACGCCGTAGTCTTATACTTAACTACCGTGGCACCACGCAACGTGCACTCCTTTATTTAAACAGGGTTTCGGAGATTTGATGTTTTACCCGTTTCCTGATATTCACGTTACACTCGTGATATGGCCGTACGGGAAAATTTCCACTTCATCGCTACCTCGGAGATATGTCCCATCGTTAGTGCGCCGATTAGAACGCCACGTTCAAACTCACTTAAATCTTGACAACCTGCCGCTGTAGCAGCATTAACCGAAGCAGCAACTGTGCCAGACAGTTGTTGAGTTGCGTTGCTGATCGCCGCGCCGTATTCTGCCTATTTACGTATCTCCGTATTTGAACACGCATGCCTGTGCCAGTTTCTTTAGCGCTTTCAGTGTATGGGCAGTGCTGCTGAAAATGATAACTTAAGAAAAAGCCAGGTAGGTTTTTGACACTACGCACTTGACACGAGGGCGAGTCTACTCTCAGTGTCGTGTCCCTGCGACCACTGGCCGCCCTCAGACTAGCGGTGCGGCGCGGTAACGGGAGCGGACGCCTCCAGCGGCCGTGTGCGGCGACCCCAGGCCAGCCTGACCCCACGCAGTCGCCGGCTTCTTGCGACCGCCGGCCTCTTAGTCACAGACCGGTAGCGGCCGTTCCACGAACCGCGGCTTCTAGACTCTGGACCTAGCGAGCAGCCCAGCCTGACGACTTCCTGTGTCTGCTGCCTCCCGCGATCGGGTTCTGTCGCTCGCAGCAGGGGTGGGCCTGGCTGCCTTTGCTGCCATCTGCGCCGATTCACAGCGCTTCTGGCGCAGTACGCTACCTCCCACCTCCCTATTCCAAGATATTATGTTCGAGTATAATGACTTTTCTGGAGACTACACTGTAGGAATCAGCATGGGTTTCGGAAAAGACGATCGTGTGAAACGCAGCTCGCGCTATTCGTCCACGAGACTCAGAGGGCCATAGATACGAGTTCCCAGGTAGATGCCGTGTTTCTTGACTTCCGCAAGGCGTTCGATACAGTTCCCCACGATCGTTTAATGAACAAAGTAAGAGCATATGGACTATCAGACCAATTGTGTGATTGGATTGAAGGATTCCTAGATAATAGAACGCAGCATGTCATTCTCAAAGGAGAGAAGTCTTCCAAAGTAAGAGTGATGTCAGGTGTGCCGTAGGGGATTGTCGTAGGAGCATTGCTGTTCACAATATACATAAATGAACTTGTGGATAACATCGGAAGTTCACTGAGGTTTTTTGCGGATGATGCTGTAGTATATCGAGAGATTGTAACAATGGAAAATTGTACTGAAATGCAGGAGGATCTGAAACGAATTGACGCATGGTGCAGGGAATGGCAATTGAATCTCAATGTAGACAAGTGTAATGTGCTGCGAATACATAGAAAGATAGATCCCTTATCATTTAGCTACAATATAGCAGGTCAGCAACTGGAAGCAGTTAATTCCATAAATTATCCGGGAGTACGCATTAGGAGTGATATAAAATGGAATGATCACACAAAGTTGATCGTCTGTAAAGCAGATTCCAGACTGAGATTCATTGGAAGAATCCTAAGAAAGTGCAGTCCGAAAACAAAGGAAGTAGGTTACAGTACACTTGTTCGCCCACTGCTTGAATATTGCTCACCAGTGTGGGATCCGTACCAGATAGGGTTGATAGAAGAGATAGAGAAGATCCAACGGAGAGCAGCGCGCTTCCTTACGGGATCATTTAGCAATCGCGAAAGCGTTACGGAGATGATAGATAAACTCCAGTGGAAGACTCTGCAGGAGAGACGCTCAGTAGCTCGGTACGGGCTTTTGTTGAAGTTTCGAGAACATACCTTCACCGAGAAGTCAAGCAGTATATTGCTCCCTCCTACGTGTATCTCGCGAAGAGACCATGACGATAAAATCAGAGAGATTAGAGCCCACACAGAAGCATACCGACAATCTTTCTTTCCACGAACAATACGAGACTGGAATAGAAGGGAGAACCGATAGAGGTACTCAAAGTACCCTCCGCCACGCACCTTCAGCTGGCTTGCGGAGTATGGCTGTAGATGTAGATATGTGCCAATGCTGCAATGATTACCGTATCAAAATCTTATTCATGGAAAGTACAACCCAAATACACTACCGGTCAGAAGGTTTCAATCACGTGTCACAACTATGGCTTTGTGGCTAAAACATGGATTAGGTTATGAATATTCTGTCATATCCCCATTATGATAGTAAGTGTAAGAACGCAAAGACAAAACGCCTCTTGTGTAACTGACTGGTTGTTCGCATAGAGGGACGCTGATGATTAACCACAACACTGACGTGCCTTTACCTAAGACGGTTCCATTCTAACAGGCCGCATTTCTTCAGCTGTCTGTGCAACGATCATTTGTCATTAGTTTACAAAGCATTGTGTGCATCTAACAGTGTATTTCTATACCTGATTAGGTTCATACCATATTACCCCTTAGTGAGACAGAAGCAGGAGACTGGATTTGAAAAACATGCTGTAATTCTAGCTCTGTACCAAATCAAATGGTTCAAATGGCTCTGCGGACTATGGAACTTAACTTCTGAGGTCATCAGTACCCTAGAACTTACAACTACTTAAATCTAACTAACCTAAGGACATCACACACATCCATGCCCGAGCAGGATTCGAACCTGCGACCGTAGCGGTCGCGCGGTTCCAGACTGTAGCTCCTAGAACCGCTCGGCCACCCTTGCCGACAGCTCTGTATCATTAAGACTATTCTAGTAGAGCAACAGCAGCAAAAGTTGGCGTAGCTCCATCCGCAGTGGTGTACACACTGCAGCGGATCAAGCAAACTCGTGCCACCGTGAGTACCAACATACAGGGAAGATCGGTGCACTTGTGTACAGAGTCAACGTCAAAGGACTCGTAATGCGCCTGAAATTCGCGATGAAGTAAACAGTATGCTAGCAGCTCCAATCCCTGTCTCAACAGTGCAACGCCATCTCCGTGAACAAAGTTTAAAGACGAGTGACCAAGAAACCTTTATTACACAAACAAAATAAAGTGAAAAGATTGCAGTGGTAAAGTAACATAGAAACTGGGACGTGCAGCAATGGTTCAAGGATTTATTCACGGAAGAATTCAAGTTTTAAATGTTTTGAAGCCATCGTCGAATGTTTGTGAAGAACATATGAAGGCTCAGTGTGAGACGCAACGGTGAACCGTGGTGCAGCATCTATCATGGTATGGTGACGTTTCTTGGGTGATGGAGTCAGTGATCTAGTATCGATAAATAGAATATTAAGGTTGGTTGGTTGGTTAGTTTGGGGAAGGAGACCAGACAGCGAGGTCATCGGTCTCATCGGATGAGGGAAGGACGGGGAAGGAAGTCGGCCGTGCCCTTTGAAAGGAACCATCCCGGCATTTGCCTGGAGCGATTTAGGGATATCACGGAAAACCTAAATCAGGATGGCCGGACGCGGGATTGAACCATCGTCCTCCCGAATGCGAGTCCAGTGTCTAACCACTGCGCCACCTCGCTCGGTGTGAATATTAAGGAATGAAAGATTCACAGGATACTGATTCTGATCAAAAAAGCAGTTTCTACTCGCGAGAAACTTCTTCATCGTAGGTGTGTTCTGTAGCAGGAAAGTGATCTCAAACATGCTCCCAAATTGTGCAGAGGGTGTGTCAACAGAAAAGACAAATGTGGGAAAGTGAGGAATATGTTTTGGTCAAGTCGGTCACCGAAATCCTATTGAACTCTTTTGGGACGAACTTCACAAGGAAGTCAGAAAAGTAGCGTCATCTGATGCTGAAGACCTATGGAACAATTTACACACGCGTTGGACTGCAATATCTGCAACAAGACATCTCCGGAATGCCGAGATTTTGTACAGTTTCTCTGAGGGCAAAGGGTGTATACTTTTGAGAGACTAAACTCTAAATCGTATTGCAATGTACTTAAAGAAAGTGGAAATACTTGTTTTGTTGGTCTATTTGGTTTGTACATAGTATTTGTTCCTTAGAATAAGATATGTAGTTTTTATCATGGATGATCGAAAACTTTTAATCGGTAGTGTAATTTTTGCTCATATGTACAGTGACACTTTAGTACCCATAGACTAATGGATGACACGGGAAATGAAACTATGGACAGCCACGCAAAAGCAGAAATACTCCAATTCGTTTTCAAATGTTCCTTTACAAAAGAAAATCCAGGAGTTTTGCCCAATTTCATCCTCCCACCATTGCAGAAAATGAGCGATACAGAAGTTAGTATCAGTTGCGTTGAGAACATGATAAAATTACTAAAATAAAACATGGTTCCAGGGCCCGATGGGATTCCTTCAGCTTCTATACAGATCCAGTAAATCTATCCTCGATTCCTTAAAGAATCGAACTCAGTTTTAAGAAAAAAAATGATCGTGTGGCATTGATGGCCGGGAGACCCCATTCAGGGAAGTTCGGCCGCCGGGTTGCAAGTCTTATTTCAGGTGACGCCACATTGGGCGACTTGCGTGTCGGTGGTGATAAACAGCACACAGCCCAGGAGCGGAGTACATCTCCAACCTTGCCGGGAATCGAATCTGGGCCCGCTGCATGACAGGCGAGCACGTTTCCACTCAGCTAAGCAGGCGGACACAGTTTTAAGAGAAGCTAGTATTCCACATATCTAAATGTGATACCTTACCTCTTGAGTTGTGTGTCGTACAATCATATAATTTTGCAGGTCCAGTTTCATAGTGCTCAGAGCCATTTTGCAGGTCCATTCAGTGGAATATGTGGATGCTGCCTGCAAAATGTTCCGTAAATAAAGTTGGTACTAAAGAAGCAATAAATTAAAACGTCATGCGTTATGCTGAGACTTTACTGTGTAGACAGCGAAAAATGTGTTAAGTGATGATCTTAGCTTTTTTTCCTTTTACTTTGGTTGGGGAGGGGGTGATTTCAACGGAAAAAATACGAAAATTTTTGAAATTATATGTAAAGTTTGTTAGTAAACGTTAAGTGTTCTCATCTTTGGACACAGCATAAATGTAGTCTGGGTAATTAGCGTGCCGTGAGTTACGGTTCCTGGAGACATATACACAGTATCTAACTTCGACAACTGATGTGCGTATGTGTAAGTATGTATGGTGTCTTATTTTCGGAGAAATCCTATACGAGTGTAACGGGCAAGGGCCACTACAATTGTAGTGTGTTAATGATGATGGTGAAGTCCCATACTCCGAGGAACGTAGGGTACGATGCGGGAGACCCGCACCGCCGACTAGGCAAGGTCCTAGCGGAGGTGGTTTGCCATTGCTTTCCTCCGACCGTAATGGGGACGAGTGGTGATGATGAAGACAACAATAACACCCAGTCATCTCGAGGCAGGAAAAATCCTTAACCTGGCCGGGAATCGAACCCGGGACTCCCTGCGCGGGAAGCGAGAACGCTACCGCAAGACCACGAGCTACGGACAAGCTGAGAAATTGGATCTGAAGGGAGGCGTGCTAGGGTGGTCCGTGCGCTTACGATGACCACTGTTGCCGGATAGTGCAATGGTCAGAACATCTAGTAAACAGGCGACCCGGGTTCGAATCCCGCTCTGGCATAAATTTTCAACTTTGGTCTTTGATTTAAATCAATGCCTGCTCGCAGCTAGTGTCTGTAATTCCTTTATATCTGAATTTAATACTTAATTTATTGCGCTAAAGCTTTAACGGAAGAGAATACTTCCAAATGATTTAATTATGACACCTGTAAGATGGCTATTTTTTGATGATGTTGTTGGATGTGTTAATATTGGTAAAGGAAAATGATATATTTTAAGAAATGTGGTCAGAGAAACAGTTGTTAGGCAACGGCATTTGTGTCTGCGATGGCAGCACTGTGGAGTCTTAGAATCTTCGACAGTCAGCAGCAGAAAGCTGCGGTGTGCAGCGGGTGGGATTCGTTGTGTATACAGTGTAATGCATGGGCGCACTTTTGGAACTATGCGAGTTGCAGATTTATTACGAGGAGGAATGATGATCCAGAACAATGGTTGGATAGCATACGGACATTAAAAAGGTTCTAAAATGAAGACCAAGGTATTATTTGATGAGGTAAAAAGATTATTTCTGTTTTTGTAGACTTGCATTGTTGGTCCACTTCACCCTCGTCGCAGTCGAGTTTTTGATAATTATTTTACTAATTGAACTTCGAGGTAATTTACTGTACCATGGAACTTATTAGATTAGCTGAATTTTCATATTAGAGTCCATAATTGTTTTCTTTCGTAAGTTCCTTCCTAATTGAAACTTCACTACTTATAGATTGAGTCATGTGTTTCATAGCATTCTGTATCAAGATTATGAACCCAATTTCCCTGGAGCAACTTCAGTTAGTTTTTAGCAGTATTTTTTTAGCTGTTGCGGAGTCTTGCTGCGTTGCTGTTTCTGCCAGTACTTCATTTTACAGGTGAGATTCATATTACGCGATTTTTCCGTGTCCTTTGCGCAACGTAGACTCTGTCCGTTTCTTTATTTTACTTGGGCCGTACGTCAGCGCAGAAATGTTCGTGTGTTCCAGGTTACATTCTTACACAGGTCGACAATACAGTCTGTTTTTTTTTTTTTTTTTACACAATTACTTTCTTTTCAAACAGTTCACAGTGACCAAGTCTACTGAGCGTGAAATTATTGGTTTGCTTATTTATTTGCTTATGAATGAGGTCGGTTTTCACATACACTGGATTCTTTTCGATTTCATGTAAGTGATGTGGTTTTGAGCTCAGTAGCACATTTAGGTTGTCAGTTCACATTCCCAGGTTTGTTTTTACGATAACAGACACAAAAGTAAAGGCTACTTACTTACATATAATTTTAAATTTTTAAATTCGCTTACAAATTGTAATTAAATGAAATGCTGAAATTCAAATTTTTGTTGCCCAAGAGGTCATTGGATAGGAAACCACCAACTGGCGCCTTGCACTATGAACTGGGTTAGCCATTTACTAAGACAGATCGTCACGTAATTCTAGGTAATTCAATATAATGTCATTTTTGTTTATTCTACACAGTTTTTTCCTACCCTTAAATTAATTTCACCGCCTTACCAAAGACATACACTCTAAGAAAAAAGAAAATCGACGCACCACAATGGAATTGTCCGAATGGGGCAGAGATGATTACAATTTCAGAAAAATTGGATTATTTATTCAAGAGAAATAGTTTCACAAATTGAGCAAGTGAATAAGGCTTTGGTCCATCTCTGGCTCTTATGCAAGCAGCTACTGGGCTTGGCAATCATTGATAGAGTTGTCGCTTGCCAAATTCTGCCCAAACGGCGCGATAGATTGTCAAAATCCCGAAATGGTTGGAGCTCCCTACCTATATTGCTCCAAACGTTCTCAACTGGGGAAAGACCCGGTGACCTTTCTGGGCAAGGTAGGACTTGGCAAGCACGAAGGCAAGTAGTAGAAACTCTCATCGGTTGCGGGCGGGCATTATCTTGCTACAACGTAAGTCTAGGATGCTTTGCCATGTAGGACAACAAAAACAGGCATACAATATCGTCGGCGACGCACTGCGCTGTAAGTGTGTTGCGAGTGACAACCAAAGAGATCCTGCTGTGGAAGAAAATGGCAGCCCACACCATGAGTTCCGGTTGTCGGACCGTATGGCGGCCGACAGTCGGGTTGGTGTCCCAGCGCTGTCCGGGCCGTCTGCAGATACGTCTTAGCTCGTCGTCGGGACTCATCGCTGTCCTACGTCAGTCACTGAGATTGCAAGGGTAACAACTTACCTCGCCGAATTTATAGTAGCGAAGTATTATTTTAGAAAATTTTTTGACCAGTTTATCACTATAGGGAAGATTTTTGACCAACTTCTGAGTTTCTTTACAGGTTATTCGACTGCCATAGTGACGGCTGGTAGTGCTTTCCATAATATTACTCGTACAGAATTAAGACTTAATACTTTGACTGATACACGGATGAGTCAAACCGTAGTTATCACTGCCCAGCGCGAGACTTCAAGCCACGTGATGGCTTGCGGGCGCATGAGGTGGCAAGAAAAATATCTAAGCGGAGCAGAAACGAATGGTGAATCACTCTAGCGACGACGCCGGCCAACAAATGGGGAAATTCACTGACACGGACGGCTTTGACAGAGGCATCCACAGCAGACGACCATTACGTGTCGTTCCATGTTGTCCCAACGACATCATCCACTACGATTGCAGAGGGTACAGAATAATCGAGGTTGGGACTTTGGATGAGTGGAAACGTGTCGCCTGGTCGGATAAATCACGATTCTTCTTGCACCACTTCTACTGCCGTGTCCGAATATGCCGCCATGCAGGCGGAACGGCTTCTCTAAGTACGAGCCACGCCACGGACACACACCTTTCAGGCTATTATTAAGATAGGGGGGACGTTCGCCTGGGATTCCACGGTATCTCTCCAAGTAACCGACGCACCTTGACAGCTGTGGGCGATGTGAGCATTATTGTGGGCCACCCACAGCCCGTCCCTTCGTGCTTTGTCTTTCTGGACGGTGATGGCACCTTCCAGCAGGACAATTATACGTATTACATGGTCAGGAGTGTGATAATTAACTCACGATATTTTGGCCACCATATACGACTGATCTGAATCCGGTGGAGCAGACCTGCCCGGAAAATTATTTTTCTGTACTTTACGTGAATTGCGTCATCAGTGGGAAGACATCTGGTGCCTTGTATCTTAGGATACCTACCAAGACTGGTTTTGTCGAATTCCTACCCCGCAGAGTCGTTGCTACATCGCGTTCGAAAGGTGGACCATCACGCTTTTAAGCATGCGGTTATAATGTTTTCTCTGGTCAATTCATTTTGACTCGAAGCTATTAGAACTCTGTTTTCAAACTGTGAGCAAAATACATTAAGAAGCTGCTAAAGTTCGCCAAATGCGCTAGGCATAGTACACACACACACACACACACACACACACACACACACACACACTCAGCTGCCGTAACTATGTGTTTTCTGCAACCCACAGCACCTTCAAATACCACACTTATGTTTTCATATTCTCTAGCTCGCTACACGCAAACTTTTAGTCCTTGAGAAAAAATGAACAGGTCATTTTTGTACGAAATGTAATGTAGTTAAATTTTGTACACGAATATGTTTTTGCTGGATGCCATAGGTCTCGAATTATTCAAGAAAAACTTACAGAAGTGACCTTCAAAGGCGTTTTCCTTGAATAACTCGGGAACCGTCGCCTCCAGCAAAAACATATGTCGTTACAGGAATTAACTACATTAAAATCCCTTCAAAACTGTCCGCTTCATTTCTCCTGTAAGACTAACAGTTTCCGTATAGCGAGGGAGAGAATATGAAAAATCTCACGCCTTTATTCGAAGGCACTGTGCGTTGCATAAAACCCATAGATAGGGGCAGCTGAATTTGTGTGTGTGTGTGTGTGTGTGTGTGTGTGTGTGTGTGTGTGTCTGATGAACCAATACCGACAAACTTTCAGGGGTATGGAGAAAAGAAGAAATAAATATGATACGCACCAATTTATGAGATGGACAGCATGCCGTGGTATCTTTTCTTAACTGGTGAAAATATTATCACTTTCCCAGTCCCCAGAGGATAAACGGCGCAAAGCCTACGTAAGCTCACGAACTCAGTCGTGTGCTCGAGTGACTTGTATGATATCACCGTGGGGGTGGGGGGTGGGGCTAGGCGTAGTACACTGCCACACCACCGTATGTTGTGGGCGAGTCTTTGCGTCTTTCTGCTTCTAGTGTGTTTTCTGCAGTCCAGACCCGGCTATTAACTTGGTTAAGTGCCATGAGAAAGATTAAGTTTGGCACGCGACATCGAAGGCGATTAATCCGTTACCGATATATGCAGTATACGTCTTACATTCCTCTGGGTCGGTTGCTAACTGTTGAGTACCGTATTTAATGTTTTCAATTTATTACCTCAGCTTGTGGCCCTTAAAAACGATTTTTTTTCTTAAGATAGTGTGTTAATTTTTACCTTTTATCTTTCTACTCTAGCCTTTTAAATGTTTTCAGAGACCCGGGTTCCCGGGTTCGATTCCCGGCGGGGTCGGGGATTTTCTCTGCCTTGTGATGACTGGATGTTGTGTGATGTCCTTAGGTTAGTTAGGTTTAAGTAGTTCTAAGTTCTAGGGGACTGATGACCATAGCTGTTTTAAGTCCCATAGTGCTCAGAGCCATTTGAACCATTTTTGTTTTCAGAGCTATGTTGCATATTAAACCTTAGATTGTTTATTCAAGTATAATTGGTATATCCTATGTTTCAAAGCCAAAGTTGTTTAAAATTGGTGTTTTAACAACGTAAATGCTCTTTTTGTTTCTTTGTCTCTCTCTCTTTCTCTCTCTCTCTCTCTCTCTCTCCTCTCTCTTTTCCCCCTCCCTGTTACAATTCTCCATGATCTGTCATCCAGATTAATTGTTATTTCTGTTCCAAGACTCCAATGGGCTTGTTATGTCAATACCTGTGATCCTTATTATTTCGGAAGTGTATTTCTTTCCCTTATTAGTTTCACAAACATTGCGTAACGAATGAGCTAATTAAATATTGTTCTCTTGTAAAATGTCGAGATTTGTCTTTCACGAAATTCTATGTTGAGAAATTTAGTCGGTTTTGCAGAAGGTCAAGGTAATACAACAGATGCAGCAAACTGTCCTGTATGGTCCGGCACCCAGCCAAACAAACCTACCTGCCTGCTCTCCATCAAACCTTATAATTATGAGCACATACTTATTTTCGCTACTATGAAGCATGTCTTCTACTGAACTACAGCTCACAGCTCTTAAGGTATGCATCTTACGAGCCGTGTTTCGTGGACTTTTTTGTTGTTATTTGATGCACCTAATCGATGTCTATCTGACACGCACATACTGCATTGTGGCAATATAAGGGAGTAATCAATACGTATGAACACATTTTACTCGTAACACATAAGTGCTGAATTGCACTAAAGTCAACAGCGACTACTCTGAAACACACAGACGTTAAAAATTTCCCACAATGTCCAAGGCACACAGTTTGGCATCTGAAGAAACCACTTATCTTTTCGGCAACTTCTCATATGAGGCAGAATCACGATCAGTCAGTTTAATGTATCGAAATTGAAGACGGAGAATAAACGGGACATTAATGAGACGAACGGTTTCTTCGGTTTTCTACGTTGTATGACATTTTTATCGTTTTAGTGGTCTGTGATTGCTCTCTTTTTTTAAAACAATTTTTATTCCCAGACACAACCACGTTTACATTTTCATATTGTCAATCTGAAACTTGTCAGACGCCTATCATCAGATTAAAATGCAGCATTGTAAACTTTGCCTTGCTGAAGAAAATGCACTCACTAATTTAAGAAGGTGTTGCTAAGAACTCTGTTCAAGATTCCCTACCAACTGCTTACGAAATCCTTACGGTTTGTGAAATTCTGTATAGGAATCGCCATTACGCGCAGCAACACCGTGACTACTAAATCGTTAGGGGACGTCTTACAGCCTAAAAACAACGAACCTTCCCACGACCGTCCTGTGACAAGATGCATGCGTGGGCATGAGCACACAATATGCTGTAGTTTTACATAGTTCCCCTCCTCCGTCATGGTGGCGTAGGGATACAGCGAGAACCTCTTTTCACACTGTTGGAACTGAACCACAATAATAAACATGTCGACCAAAAGAAGTGGTCAATCCGGAAGTTTTCACCGCTGTCGTCTCTGCTTTTTGTTTCTGTAATTTCAGTTTGTGTGACTGAATGGGACTGCGGCTGATCGAAGACATGAACAAAATATACTACTGGCCATTAAAATTGCTACAGCAAGAAAAAAATGCAGATGATAAACGGGTATTCATTGGACAAATATATTTTACTAGAATTGACATGTGATTACATTTTCACGCAATTTGGGTGCATACATCCGGAGAAATCAGTACCCAGAACAACCACCTCTGGCCGTAATAACGGCCTTCATACGCCTGGGCATTGAGTCAAACAGAGCTTGGATGGTGTGTACAGGTACAACTTCCCATGCAGCTTCAACACGATACCACTGTTCATCTAGAGTAGTGACCGGCGTATTGTGACGAGCAATTTGCTCAGCCACCATTGACCAGACGTTTTCAATTGGTGAGAGGTCTGGAGAATGTGCAGGCCAAGGTAGCAGTCGAACTTCCAGAAAGGCCCGTACAGGACCTGCAACATGTGGTCGTGCATTATCCTGCTGAAATGTAAGGTTTCGCAGATATCGAATGAAGGGTATAGCCACGGGTCGTAACACATCTGAAATGTCACGTCCACTGTTCAAAGTGCCGTCAATGCTAACAAGAGATGACCGAGACGTGTAACCAGTGGCACCCCATACCATCACGACTGGTGATAACGCCAGTATGGCGATGACGAATACACGCTTCCAATGTGCGTTCACTGCGATGTTGCCAAACACGATTGCGACCATCATGATGCTGTAAGCAGAACCTGGATTCATCCGAAATTAGAACGTTTTGCCATTCGTGCACCCAGGTGCGTCGTTGAGTACACCATCGCAGGCGCTCCTGTCTGTGATGCAGCGTCAAGGGTAACCGCAGCCACGGTCTCTGAGCTGATAGTACACGCTGCTGCAAACGTCGTCGAACTGTTCTTGCAGATGGTTGTTGTCTTGCAAACGTCACCATCTCTGGAATCGAGACGTGGCTGCACGATCCGTTACAGCCATGCGGATAAGATGCCTGTCATCTCGACTGCTAGTGATACGAGGCCGTTGGGACCCAGCACGGCGTTCCGAATTACCCTCCTGAACCCACCGATTCCATATTCTGCTAACAGTCATTGGATCCCGACAAACGCGAGCAGCAATGTCGCGATATGATAAACCGCAATCGGGATAGGCTACAATCCGACCTTTATAAAAGTCGGAAACGTGATGGTACGCATTTCTCTTCCTTACAAGAGGTTCAAAAAATGGTTCAAATGGCTCTGAGCACTATGGGACTCAACTGCTGAGGTCATTAGTCCCCTAGAACTTAGAACTAGTTAAACCTAACTAACCTAAGGACATCACAAACATCCATGCCCGAGGCAGGATTCGAACCTGCGACCGTAGCGGTCTTGCGGTTCCAGACTGCAGCGCCTTTAACCGCACGGCCACTTCGGCCGGCCTTACACGAGGCATCACAACAACGTTTCACCAGGCAACGCCGGTCAACTGCTGTTTGTGTATGAGAAATCGGTTGGAAACGTTCCTCATGTCAGCACGTTGCCACCGGAGCCAACCTAGTGTGAATGCTCCGAAAAGCTAACCATTTCCATATCACAGCATCATCTTCATATCGGTTAAATTTCGCGTCTGTAGCACGTCATGGTGTAGCAATTTTAATGGCCAGTAGTGTAGATACCAACAGCTGTAATTTTATCTACTAGTATTATTTAGCTACCAATTTCGATGCCTCACTGGCGCCATCTTTAGGCCCATAAACACGAAACTAGATAGGCCTAAGTCATCTAGTCGTTTGTGTTATTGCCGGCCGGTGCGGCCGTGCGGTTCTAGGCGCTTCAGTCTGGATCCGCGTGACCGCTACGGTCGCAGGTTCGAATCCTGCCTGGGGCATGGATGTGTGTGATGTCCTTAGGTTAGTTAGGTTTAAGTAGTTCTACGTTCTAGGGGGCTGATGACCTAAGATGTTAAGTCCCATAGTGCTCAGAGCCATTTGAACTATTTTTCGTTTGTGTTATTGTAGGGACCACTATACCCAACTGGCATCCGTAGACTCCTTCTCGATAGACGTGGACCCTTCACAACTCCAACGTTGTCATTACGGATGTAAAGGTATAACATCCCTTCTCCAAGTTCATTGAAATAATGCACTAATTCTCTTCTGAATGAATGTGTACTCCACTGGGCGACTGCAGATAAAAAATGAAAGAGAAAACAAAAATATTATGAATGTTTGTGATGTTAATTGCAGGACTTTTCCTAACAAAAATCTTGAAGATTCTCTGAAAATAATTATTACTGTTATTGTTATACAGATTGTTTGTAGGATAAGGGAAATGTACCATGGAAGTTTGAGCTGTGTGAAAGTGGGAGGAGAGAGATCAGCTTGGATTGACAGAGAAATGGCTTGAGGTAGGGAAGTGCATTTCCACGATTACTCTTCATTGTAGTGATGGATGATATGAGTACAGTAGCACAAGTAATTGATGAAAGGAAGATGAGTGCTATGGTGTTTTCAGATGATCTGATGATTTGGGGGAATAAGGAGGAGGAAGTACAAGAGCAGTTGGACGCATGGGAACGAACAGTACAAGAATATGGGACGAAATTTAGTATAAGTGAGAGTGAGATGATTATCACAACAAGAAAGAAGGAGAGAGGAACAACTGGAATAACAATTGGTGGGGAACGATTGAGGAGAGTGGAAAGTTTCAAGTACTTGCGAAGCCCGATACAGGAAGACTGAAAAAACGACTGAGAAATAAACGAGCGGGGGAGAAAAGCAGAAGCATTTCGGAAGTGTGTCAGAAGCCTTATATGAAGCAAGGATGTACCCCAAATCAGTAAAAAGGTTATATACCGGTCATAATATGATCCGATCCTGACATATGCATCAGAAACCTGGGTTATGAAAGCGTTTTATCTCACTAGCTTGTACTTTCAAGCTAGTCAGATGAAATTCTTGAGAAACAGTATTGGAGTGACAAAAATAGACAGATTAAGAAATGAGAGGATCAGAGAGTTAATGAAGGTGGAAACATTGCAGGAGAAGATAGAAAATCAAGGCTGAGATGGTATGGACATGTTAAGAGAATGGAGGAGAAGAGGATACCCAGGAGGATACACGAGATGAAACTGGAAGGAAAGAGACCAAGAGGAAGCCCGAGAGACGGATGGCTGAAAGGAGTAGAGGAATGCGTCCAGAAGAAAGGAGAAGACTGCACCAAGGTGAAGACGGAGAGATGGTGACAAGACAGAAGACGATGGAGAGGCCTATGTTCCATACAGACCCGACCAGAGGCTGGAAACTGACCAAGATGATGATGATGATGATGATTATGATTATTATGATTATTATTACTATTATTACTTTTTATTATCATTATTGTATCTCCACCAATAGCGATTCACTGGAGGTAGACTAATTCTTCTGAGTCTCGACGATATCGACCCCGGGACTCCACAGCTGCTGCGATCGGCGATTTAGTAATAATGGTTCTGCACAATCTCAAAGAAAAACGGGAGAGAAATGAAAATGGCAGCAGATCTTTAATCGTTGTAGCAAGAATACGTCCACGTGCGGGCTACTGAATGTTACTTTTGAGAAAAGACAGCAATATCGCTCGTCGCTGGTTGTGATCCGTATTATTATAAATTCGATGCAAGCTCTTGAAATTATTTTCGTCGCAGGATGTAAATCATGCAGGTAAAACTTAAACATACATATTGCCCAATGTGAAGTGTCGGGTTTTTAAAAGAATGAATTACCTTTTCCTGTTCTGTTGCCTTTGACGATGATCATATTCGCCGTTTAGACATCAAGATGAGCTCTTTCGAATTACAATGGTTTTTAATCCTTCCACCTTTTCTATATGGACACCAAACTTTAAAGTCACAATTCGGATTGCAATGGCGGACTGTCCCTTTCATACAACAATATATACGTCTCTCTACTGCCGCTAGGATGAAAACACCAAACAAAGAAATTAAAATTACATCCAAGTAACAACAATGAACAACAGTCTCTTTTTAGCATCGCTGCTGCCACTCGCAGCCACTAAATCTCTGATTGTCCATATTAGCGCCGTAGTTTTCGAACCATAAAACAATATTTTACTAGTTTAATCTCATTAGAAGTAAAGAATAAACAATAATGCAATACAGCTCATATCGTATACAAAATAAATATTGAGCCATTATAAATTATGCAACTAATAAATATAACACATCCACCGCGTTGACATTTTCACAACATTCGCAGACGCGTCGTAAGACAGAGAATACAATGAAGTATCAAATCCTCTGGACGTGGTACTACGAAGGGTCTGTGCCTACCGAGAAGTCTTAACACCAGCGACTAGATGACTAACCTAGTTTCGGGATAGGATGTCAAATCGAACACCCTTCAACCGTCTAGTTTCCAAACTTATTTTATTTGGCTACCAGTTTCGGCAATTTACTACGCCAACTTCAGGCCCCTGACCGACGTGTAGGAAGATTCTGGTCAAAACAGGGACCAGCAATACTGTGTTAGTAGACTTCTGCCTGCTATACTGATCATTTCAGCCGTCACCTATTTGAAAAGTAGACTGCTGAAAGGTGTTTGATTTGACATCCTGTATCGAACAGCCGAGTCGCGCAACAAACTCTGGAAATATGGACATACAGAGTAGCTATAGTGTTTATGGGCTTAACAATGGTCCCAGTGAGGTACCGAAAATAGTAGCCAAATAAAACTATTAAATAAAATCACAACTGTTGCTATCTATTTTCTTCAAGCTTTCAGGGGTGTGGACCTAGCCAAGCCTTACACGGTCTGGCCGTCGCAACGTCCTGCGTCAGATACGTCACCGTCGCGGAATCGTCTTCCACTTTGCAGTTAGTACCAGGTTAGCGGTTCGTCACCCTGAACAGAACACAGCAACGTCGCTCGCGTACGCACGCCATTTCGCCCAGTCCGCGAGCGCAAGCACCCCGCGGTACGAACGCAACCAGCAGCTAAGACTCACCGGAATCTCCCGCTTTGACACCTTGATCTGCTCTCTGTGTTTCAGTACTTCAGCTACGGTTTCAATATAAAGGGTAATGTTGTTGCACCTACCGATAGATTTTGTGCAATCCGCAACACCTTCAGAAACCACGCGCGGGATTTTCATATTCTCTTTTTACGTGCGAACTGTTTATTCTACAGAAAAAATGAGTTACACCTTCCTATAGGAAATTTAAAGTAATTAAATTTGGTTCAGGGATACGTTTTTGCTGGAAGCCATAGTTTTCGAGTTCTACATCTACATATATACTCCGCTAGCCACCAAGCGGTGTGTGGCGGAGGGCACAGTTCGTGCCAAAATCATATTTCCGTCCCTCTGTTCCACTCGCGGATCGCGCGAGGGAAAAACGACTGTCTGAACACCTCAGTACGAGCTCTTATTTCCCTTATTTTTGAATGGTGATCATTGCGCGATTTGAAAGTTGGTGGTAATAATATATGCTCTACATCCTCGTCAAAGATCGGATTTCGGAATTTAGCGAGCAGCCCCTTCCTTTTAGCGCGTCGCCTATCTGCAAGTGTGTCCCACTTCAAACTTTCTATGACATTTGTAGCGCTCTCGCGGTGGCTAAATGTACCAGTCACGAATCTTGCAGCTCTTCTTTGGACTTTCTCAATCTCTTGAATCAGACCCAACTGGTAAGGGTCCCATACAGACGAACAATACTCCGAGACTGAACGAACTAACGTATTGTAAGCTATTTCTTTCGTGGAAGGACTGCATCGCTTGAGGATTCTACCAATAAACCGCAATCTAGAGTTCGCCTTACCCGTTAATTGTGTAATCTGATGATTCCATTCGAGATCATTTCGAATACTCACACCCAGATACTTAACGGACGTTACCGCTTCCAAAGACTGGGCATTTATTTTGTACTCTTACATTAATGGGGATTTTTGCCTAGTTATACGCAGTAGGTTACACTTACTAATATTGAGAGATAACTGCCTGTCATTACACCACGCATTTATTTTCTGAAAATCCTCATTGATTTGTTCACAACTTTCGTGTGACACCACCATTCCCGGAGTTATTCAAGAAAACGCGTTTGAAGGTCACTTGTGTACGTTTTTCTTGAATAATTCGAAAGCTACGGTTTCTAGAGAAAACATATCACCGACAAAATTTAACTGCCTTAAATGTCCTAGAAACGGGTCCCGTACACTCTTTATGTAGGATTAATAGTTGGTACGTAGTGCGTGAGAGAATATGAAATTTTTTTGTGTGGCATGTGAAGGCGTTGCACGGTGCTTGAAACCCAAAGGTAGGAGCAGCTAAATCACCCTGTATGTGCTCTGTGTTGTTTATCATTGCGTAACGTCTGTAAATGCTGCCAACGACTAAGTACCGTGTTTCTCTTCTTTCTAATTTCAAAATATAGTCTACCAGTATTTTTGCTAACTTTTTTTTGCTTTTTAGGTTGTAATATCTTCCCACTCTTCCCAGAATCCAAAGAAATCCGCGACCGCTACGGTGGCAGGTTGGAATCCTGCCTCGGGCATGGCTGTGTGTGATGTCCTTAGGTTACCTAGGTTTAAGTAGTTCTAAGTTCTAGGGGACTGATCACCTCAGATGTTAAGTCCCATAGTGCTCAGAGCCATCTGAACCATTTTGAACCAAAGAACTCAGGAACCCTGTGCAAGTAGGAACAATGTCTACGGCTTACACGGTCAGGTACTGGAAAGGTAACAAGTTTAAAATCCCGGCGGACTGTTAACATTTGCCACGCCCGCTAAGTGTAAGCTCCATTAATTTAGCCGCGTGGGATTGCAACCGCTGTTTGCAGCTGGATAAAGTAGCCGCGCAGTCCGAAGCGCACTTGAGCAGTTTGGCTGTACGTCTCGTCCCCACGGTCACGGTTAACCGCACACAGCGGCCGCGGTCGTTAGCGGACGCATACTTGAAGCTGACTTAGGTTTACCTTGCGCCAGCACTTGAGGCAGCCACGTGTCGGCTAACGACACAGATTATGCCTGTGGGCGGCCCGGTTCGTATGCAAACCCGAGGCCGTTACTCCGTTTGTTTACATACGCCTACTGAAATTGCGCATGGGTTTTGCTACCTCTCTGTGGTGCTACCATTCACATTGATAAAATTACTTCAGTAGGCTGGAAACTTAGGTTCAAAAATGGTTCAAATGGCTCTGACCACTATGGGACTCAACTGCTGTGCTCATAAGTCCCCTAGAACTTAGAACTACTTAAACCTAACTAACCTAAGGACAGCACACAACACCCAGCCATCACGAGGCAGAGAAAATCCCTGACCCCGCCGGGAATCGAACCCGGGAACCCGGGCGTGGGAAGCGAGAACGCTACCGCACGACCACGAGATGCGGGCTGGAAACTTAGGTGAACTGGTGCATATTTATGTGGCAACGTTGGATGAAAATACTTGCACGCCATGGATTACACATCTTTATCGCTAACGTCGATGTTCAGTACCATTTTGGAACACATATGTTCGAACATTGTATCTCTAAGAAAACGGTTTTTGATTAACAGTCAACACGGACTCAGAAAATATCGTTCTCGTGAAAAACAACCAGCTCTTTATTCGCACGAAATAACGAGTTTTATTGATAAGGGATGTCAAATAGGATCCATATTTTTATCTTTCCAGGAGGCTTTTGACACCGTTCCTCACAAGTGACTTCTAATAAAATTTCATGGCTATGGAGCATCGCCTCAGTTGTGCGACTTGATTCGTGATTTCCTGTCAGGAAGGTTACGGGTCGTACAATTTGACGGAAAGTCATCGAGCAAAATAAAAGTAATACTGTTCCTGATCTACAGAAACGATTTAGGAGACAATCTGAGTACCCCTCTTACTTTTTTCCAGATATTGCTGTCATTTACCGTCATGTTAAGTCATCATGTGATCAAAACCAATTGCAAAATGGCTTAGACAATGTATTTGTGTGATGCGAAAAGTGGCTACTGACTCTAAATAACGAGTACTAAAAGCAGTCAGCTCAATTTCGATTACACGATAAATCATTCTAATCTGAAGACTGTAACTTCAATCAAATACTTAGGGAGTACAATTGCAAATAATTTCAATTGGAACGATCACATAGAAACAGTTTTGTGGGTAAACCAAACTGCGATTTATTGGCAGAACACTTAGAAAATGCAACATGATTACTAAAGAGACTGCCTACAATACGCTTCTTCGCCCTTTTCTGGAGTATTGCTGTGCGGCGTGGGGTCCGAATCAGATAGAATCGACGGAGGACATCGAAATTGTTCACAGGACGGACGGATCGTTTTGATCTATCGCGGAATCGGTGAGAGAGTGCGACGGATATGGTACGCGAATTGACGGAGCAATGGTTAAAACAACGGCGTTTTTCGTTTCAACAGGATCTTCTTACGAAATTTCAATCATCAAATTTCTCCTCAGAGTGTGAAAATATTTTGTTGGTGCACACCTACCTAGCAAGGAATGATCATCACAATAAAATAAGATAAATCAGAACTCCCACGGAAAGATATACACTACTGGCCATTAAAATTGCTACATCAAGAAGAAATGCAGCTGATAAACGGGTATTCATTGAACAGATATATTATACTAGAAATGACATGTGATTACATTTTCACGCAATTTGGGTGCATAGATCCTGAGAAATAAGTACCCAGAACAATCACCTCTGGTGAAATAACGGCCTTGATACGCCAGGGCATTGAGTCAAACAGAGCTTGGATGGTGTGTTACAGGTACAACTGCCCATGCAGCTTCAACACGATACCACAGTTCATCAAGAGTAGTGACTGGAGTATTGTGACGAGCCAGTTGCTCGGCCACCATTGACCAGACATTTTCAATTGGTGAGAGATCTGGAGAAAGGGCTGGCCAGGACAGCAGTCGAACATTTTCTGTATCCAGAAAGGACCGTACATGCGGTCGTGCATTATCCTGCTGAAATGTAGGGTTTCGCAGGGATCGAATGAAGAGTAGAACCACGGGTCGTAACACATCTGAAACGTAACGTCCAGTGTTCAAAGTGCCGTCAATGTGAAAAAGAGGTGACCGAGACGTGTAACCAATGGCACCCCATACCATCACGCCGGGTGATACGCCAGTATGGCAGTGACGAGTACACGCTTCCAATGTGCGTTCACCGCGATGTCACCAAACACGGATGCGAACGTCAAGATGCAGTAAACAGAACCTGGATTCATCCGAAAAAATGACGTTTTGCCAATCTTGCACCCAAGTTCGTCGTTGAGTACACCCTCGCAGGCGCTGCTGTCTGTGATGCAGCGTCAAGGGTAATCGCAGCCATGTTCTCCGAGCTGATATTCCATGCTGCTGCAAACGTCGTCGAACTGTTCGTGCAGATGGTTGTTGTCTTGCAAACGTCCCCATCTGTTGACTACGGGATCGAGACGTGGCTGCACGATCCGTTACAGCCATGCGGATAAGATACCTGTCCCTCGACTGCTAGTGATACGAGGCCGTTGGGATTTAGCACGGCGTTCCGTATTACCGTCCTAAACCCACCGATTCCATATTCAGCTAAGAGTCATTGGGTCTCGACCAACGCGAGTAGCAGTGTCGCGATACGATAAACCGCAATCGCTATAGTCTACAACCCGACCTTTATCAAAGTCGGAAACGTGATGGTACGTATTTCTCCTCCTTACACGAGGCATCGCAACAACGTTTCACCAGGCAACGCCGGTCAACTGCTGTTTGTGTATGAGAAATCGGTGGGGAACTTTCCTCAAGTCAGCACATTGTAGGTGTCGCCACCGGCGCCAACGTCCGAGAATGCTCTGAATAGCTAATCATTTACATATTACAGCATCTTCTTCCTGTCGGTTAAATTTCGCGTCTGTAGCACGTCATCTTCGTGGTGTAGCAATTTTAATGGCCAGTGGTGTAAGTGTTCTTTTTCCCGCTCGCTGTTCGAGTATGGAACGGTCGAGAAGTAGCTTGAAAGTGGTTCGATGGACCGTCTGCCCGGCACTTCATTGTGAACTGCAGAGTAATCATGTAGATGTGGTTGAGAGAGGGACGTGTAGGAAAGTGCCACGCAGCGTCGATAATGGTGAAGTCGTCCTCCTGTCGGCGCACAGCGTACTGGTGGGCTCTTTGAAGTTACCGGCGCACGCTCTATGGTGGTTTACCGGAGACACTCAATGCTAATTACAGCAGTATTGGAATCGTTCATTAAGTGCCTGAACGTTTCGTAGAGAAAGCACATAAAACCATCGTGAATGATTACAACAGGCGAACAGGCAATAAAGTAACACTGAATATAAGGTATTAATTTTAGCTTAAACAAGGAATTTAATATTGGCACATTAGACGTAGACGATATTCTGATGTATATACAGGGTGTACAATTTATTTTGAGCACCCTAAATAACTGTTTGTTCAGTGGCAAATTACAAAATGATTCAAGCAAATGTTCTTTAGCCGCCTGCGAGTCATCAGTCAGCGTGATTGCCTTCGTTGTAGCTTTGTTTTTTACAACGATATGAACAGCGGTATGACTTTTTTAAATGGCACCCTGTATTTTTTACTCGCTTATTGATTTGCTCTCCTAAAGACCTATTCAAAAAATGTAAGTGTACCATTCACTGAAACACAACGTTATTAACTGCATGACACAACACTGATGTTGACGCTCCCAGCGCTTAGTGCAGGTACTCGGGATAATGGAACACATCAACGTGCTGATATTGACAGAGGACAAATGTAAACTAAGTAGAATGCATACCCGTCATTCCGTCAACCACCGTCGAAGAGTTGTGTGAGTAGAATATGCACCAAGGAAGAGAAGATAGAAATGCTTCTCATCTATGGGTAATGTAAGTTAGCAGAACAGTAATTGCAATACTGTTTTCTTATGTACGGGGACATTTAGTACAGTAGTTTAGTCCTTTTAAATACTGTTGTGTAGAGCAAGCATACATTAAAGGCTGTCCTTCCTCCAAACTTAATCGACATAACGTTTCTTTTATCGTTGTTGTTGTTGTTGTGTTGAAGGTTGGTGAAATGCTACGCAGGCAGCGGAACTGTACAGAGAGCGATATCCTGACAAGAAAACAGCTTCCAGACCGGTGTTTCCTCGTCTTGTTGCGACGCTTCAGGAAGCGGGAAGTTTCAACCCACGACAATGCAATCGTCGTAGCACTCGCACAGACCAAGCTGCCGAGGTTACTGTTCTCGCTTCCGTTGCTATGAATCCACATGCGAGCACACGACAGCTTGAACACGAGACTGGCATTCCTAAAACCAGTGTACATCGTATTCTAACACGTCACCGGTTCCGTGCGTACCATATACATCTACATTAAAAATTGCATGGGAATGATTTCCAGTTCTGTCATTGGGCACAGCAGCAAATCCTCGCCAACCCGAACTTCTTCTCCAATGTTATGTTTACCGATGATTGTTCCTTCTCAGCCAGCCGTAGTGGCCGAGCGGTTCTAGGCGCTACAGTCTGGAACCGCGCGACCGCTACGGTCGCAGGTTCGAATCCTGCCTCGGGCATGGATGTGTGTGATGTTCTTAGGTTATTTAGGTTTAAATAGTTCTAAATTCTAGGGGACGGATGACCTCTGAAGTTAAGTCCCACAGTGCTCATAGCCATTTGTTCCTTCTCAAACAAAGGACAGGTAAATAAAAGGAACATGCATTATTGGTCCAGCAACAACCCACGATGGCTTAGGAAGGTGGAACATCAGTATCAATGGACAGTTAACTTCTGGTGTGGGATGCTTGGTACTACAATTATTGACCCCTATTTCACCAATGGTGGTCTAAACGGCACAGCGTATGCCAACTTCCTCAGAGGCATCCTTCCTCCCCTTCTGGATGAAGTGCCGCTAAGAACCAGAATGCTTATGTGGTATCAACACGATGGATGTCCAGCACATAATGCCTTGCGTGCATTCGTGTTCTGAACCGAAGGTATCCTCCCAGATGGATTGGTCGAGGAGGAACAGGTCTCCTGATTTAAATCCTCTGGACTCTTTTCTTTGGGGAGACATCAAAGACGTTGTCTGTCGCGATATTCTAACAACTCCAGAGGACATGCGGAACGTGCCGTGCTTGCTTGTAATTCTCTTCAGCAGGCAACACTGGAAGCAGTAAATAATTCTTTCATTCAACGAGCGCACCAGTGCATCGGTGTTCAGGGTCACCACTTGAAACGTCCCCTTTGAAAAATTGTACAGGACTGTGCTTAACCTGACATACAATATTTTTAGCGCAACGCAATCTGACTTTCAAAAATCCCTACAAAAGAATGGCCCTGACTAACATTAACCTATACGTTTCACAAATCACTTATCTCACAAAAATCTTGGTTACTCGAACTACTGCAATACAGCGAGCACCACTACTGCCAGCTAAATAAAAGATTCAAACTACGGAAGGCACTAACTACTGATAGGGATAGTTAGCAAATGAAAGATATTAATAGAGAACAAACAATGTATTTACCTTAATAGTCATAATATATATAGCAGTTCATGACGTTGTACCTTTGTAATTGTATTCTTATGTTATAAAATTGTAATTGACACCAGTTCATCAAATTAAGTAACTTGTAAGTTCCATTTCACTGCACACATTTCTGTTGGTCATAGTATATGGACAATATGTGAGAAGTAGGGACTGATAGTGTTTGCACGTGTGTTGGTAATTCAGCAAGGGACTGGATAACAGCATTGCTGGTTCTAAGGACAATTAAAAGAAAAACTTTCTGAGTGCACAAGTGGTGGTTTATGGACTTGCTATATTCTCCGCAAGAATCTTCGATGGTGATTGTGCACCTGCACAGTCGCAACGGATGGCTGCTGGCCGTCTCTACAAGGACTACAGTGGGTCTACACCTTCGATGACTCACCAATACCATTATTTCTACAAGGACTGCAGTGGGTCTGCACCTCTGGTGGCCCACCAATACCGTAATCTCTACCAGGACTACAGTGGGTCTGCTCTGTGATGACCTACCTACCAATACTCTTCAAAATTTCGACTGACTCTGCTGTGGGTTTGCTCTGTTGTGGCCCATTACCTGTCTGCATGTCAAGAGTCAGCACTGTCATTCCGATGGAAGGACACTACTTCTTCAAGACTGCATGGAAATCCATTACTTTCGTGTGCATTTTCTTCTACTGCTCAGACTTTGAGAAAAACACTACTATTTTACCTTGATGAACGATCAGGACTGTCTTTATGGACTGTGAGAAAATTTGAGCTTTTGACCAACATTGTATCAATAAGTGTGTGCATTTGATTTCTTTGGTATTGTAATTATGAAAAATTTTTTTCAAATCTGTATTGGCCACTGCCCAAACCAATTTGTAAAATTTTTTGTGGGGAGCGTGGGGGCTATGTAAGTAGGCTGTTTAGGTTTTTTTATTGGTAACGCCACCTCTGTATGAAAATCACTGGCTGTGCTGTGTGCAGTCTGTGGCTGCTTTGCATTGTTGTAATACTCGCCATTGTAGTGTTAGGCAGCTGGCTGTGAACAGCGCGTAGCGTTGCGCAGTTGGAGGTGAGCCGCCAGCAGTGGTGGATGTGGGGAGAGAGATGGCGTAGTTTTGTAATTTGTCATGAACTGCTATATATATTATGACTATTAAGGTAAATACATTGTTTGTTCTCTATTAATATCTTTCATTTGCTAACTATCCCTATCAGTAGTTAGTGCCTTCCGTAGTTTGAATCTTTTATTTAGCTGGCAGTAGTGGTGCTCGCTGTATTGCAGTAGTTCGAGTAACCAAGATTTTTGTGAGGTAAGTGATTTGTGAAACGTATAGGTTAATGTTAGTCAGGGCCATTCTTTTGTAGGGATTTTTGAAAGTCAGATTGCATTGCGCTAAAAATATTGTATGTCAAGTTAAGCACAGTCCTGTACAATTTTTCAAAGGGGACGTTTCACACTTTGAGCACGTTTGAATGTTCTACCACTGGAAAATGGTACAGGACAGTCAAAGTTAATTTTGTGTTATGTTTTTATTTGGTTTTCATTTGTTTTCTGACAACTCCAGCAAGTGGACGAGTTTATGATCCCGGGCTCAAAGTCAATGTTGCGTTATGTAATTAATAACGTTGTGTTTCAGTGAATGGTAAACTGTGATACATTTTTGAATAGGTCTTTAGAAGAGGAAGTGAATTACCGAGTAAAAAATACAGGGTGCCATTTAAAAAAGTCATACTGCTGTTCATATCTTTGTAAAAAAACAAAGCTACAACGAAGACAATCACGCTGATTATGTCCCCCTGTCGGCTAAAGAACATTTGCTTGAAACATTTTGTAATTTGCATCTGGACAAACGGGTATTTAGGGTGGTCAAGGTAAATGGGACACCCAGTATATGAGGTGCCTGTGTCCAAAAGAACAGACACCGTTTCCACCGGGCAGTCACTATGAGTTAATACACAGAGCAATTGCCGCGCGATTAAAGGTGATTTGCGAGGTACTGCGGGGCCCCTCCCGCCCGAGGTTCGAAACCTCCCTCTGGCATGAGTATGTGTGTTCTTCTTAGCATAAGTGTGTGTAAGATCTAGGGACCGATGAGCTCAGCAGTTTGGTTCCTTAGAAATTCACACACATTTTAACAAAGGGATTACAGACATTGTAAGTAGGCTGTTTATGTTTTCTCTATGTAAGTAGGCTGTTTAGGTTTTTTATTGGTAACGCCACCTCTGTATGACAATCACTGGCTGTGCTGTGGGCAGTCTGTGTCTGCTTTGCATTGTTGTAATACTCGCCATTGTAGTGTTAGGCAGCTGGCTGTGAACAGCGCGTAGCGTTGCGCAGTTGGAGGTGAGCCGCCAGCAGTGGTGGATGTGGGGAGAGAGATGGCGGAGGTTTGCAATTTGTCATGAACTGATATATATATTATGACTTGTGATGATATTAAGGTAAATACATCGTTTGTTCTCTATTAATATCTTTCATTTGCTAACTATCCCTATCAGTAGTTAGTGCCTTTAGTAGTTTGAATCTTTTATTTAGCTGGCAGTAGTGGCGCTCGCTGTAATGCAGTAGCTTGAGCAGCGAAGATTTTTGTGAGGTAAGTGATTTGTGAAAGGTATAGTTAAATGTTAGTCAGGGCCATTGTTTTGTAGGGAATTTTGAAAGTCAGATTGCGTTGCGCTAAAAAATATTGTATGTCAGTTTAAGGACAGTCTTGTAAGAATTGTTGAAAGGGGACGTTTCATATGTCGACCCTTAGCCTAGGATACCTCACTGGAATCTTCTGATTTTTCTTGTAGTTTGTGTATTTAGTGTAGCTTTTGTTTATTGCTAGCGCGTAATTGTAGAGAGAATCTCCTTTGTAGTTGTAGCCTTTCATTGTTGTACAGTAAAACAGTTGTGGTATGCATATAGATTTGCACCAAGTATTTCGCAGCTGTAATTAACTAGATATTATTTTCAGTGTTATGTTAATGTGTTCTCTTATTTTTGCTCTTCAAATTGTGTTTTTCTGTGTTGTCGTGTGAAATATTGTGACAATAATGGCGTGTGAAAAACGTAATACTAGGCTCCAAAGTAAACTGAGAAATGACAGTGAAGACGAAAGCAGTGTGTTAGCGCCACCGAGTAATGAATTAACTAATGTTCAAAGTAGTAATTTGGTAATTGCGCATAGGGAAATGGAGCGGGCGGCAAACAATGGTGTAGACAGTGAAACAGGTAGTGAACAGGGAAGCGTTATCGATCGATTGGTCGGCAACAGCTCGCCTCAGGAATCCGAAATGACAGGACACAATTTCGCAAATACTGTAGATTCAGGTTTTGGGTCATCACCGTTTTCTCAAATAAGTCAAGACACATTTTCTGCTTGTCAAAATGTGAATGTTGTCGGTGCAAATGCACTGCCGAAAAGCGTAGAGAAACAGATTCCAGACACTAATACATTATTATTGCAATTAATGCAACAAATGGAACAAAATCAGAGACAAACACAGCAAAAGCTTGAAAAGTTAGACACAATGGAACAACACCAGAGACAAACACAGCAACAGTTAGACACAGTGGAACAAAATCTCAAAAAGTTAGACACAGTGGAACAAAATCTCAAAAAGTTAGACACAATGGAACAAAATCTTCAAAAGTTAGACATCACACTTGAACAAACACGTGAAGATTTAACTAGTGAGTTACATAACATTGAATCGAAATGTCAAAAAGTCTGTAATGACGTAAAATCACAAATTTGTGAGCATTTCCAACCTATTTTTTCGCGGCATGAAAATGCATTACAGAATCATGAAGCAGCCATAAAAGAACTGCAAACTATTTTTCATGAAAATCACAACACCTTGCAAGCTAAAATTGACTCAGTTGCATCTACCGATTCGGTTACGCAACTTGCAAAAACTCAGGAAAACTTAAAGGTCACAGTAGACACGATTGCAACACAAATGGACACTCTGAAACTTGGTTCAGAAAAACATACAGAGGAAATGATTTCACTATCGGATAAAGTAGCCGAACTTTCAGATCAGTTCACTAACTTATCTACAAAGGTAGATGATGATCTGAATGACACAACACCTGTAGCCTTCACTGACACAGAAGAGTATGAACAAATTAGAAAATTCAAACAAAATCAAAATCAAATCAATACACAGTACAAAAGAGAAATCCGGGAAGTGCAAGATCAGTTGGCACAAGTAGTACAAGAATTACGTATTTCAGGAGACACTCGCGCTCCAACACGGGAAGAGGGACGCAAAAGCCACAAAATAATAACACAGGGCATTTCGGTAATTGTGAAAGAAATTGGCAAGGTACACCGAATTTTGAGATGGAACCGCCGAAACGACGTAACTATGACCGAGATGCTACTCGCCGACACGATGATTTTGACTATAAGCTGTTCATTACTACACGTAAATTCAAAACATTTAAGAATTCTGGCAACGACATTCATCCACAAGCGTGGCTCCATCAATTCTCTCATTGTTTTCCTCCCAACTGGTCGTTGGAACACAGATTAGAATTTATGTGTGGCTACTTAGAGAATGAAACAGCTGTAAGAATGCGATCGGTCATTCGCGATTGCTACAGTGAAGGAGAATTTTACCATGCCTTCCTCTCAGCATATTGGTCTCAAGCCACACAAGACCGGGTAAAACATGGTATCATAATGATGAAACATTTCGAACAATCTGAATTCTCCAGTCTTGTGAAATATTTTGAAGACATGTTGCATAAGAATCAGTATCTTTCAAACCCATACAGCCCCTCAGAACTCATCCGCATTTGCTGAATCAAACTGCCTGAACATTTACGACATATTATTTTAGCAGGACGTTGCAAAGATGACATTGAAGCTTTTCAGGGACTGTTACAAGAATTAGAAATTGACACAGACAGTCGCGGGATGCGAAAACAGGAAAACAATCACTACAGGTCACATCCGTCACAATTCCGTGACGACAGAAACGATAACTGGACGCGACAAGGCTGTTCTCACCACACAAATCGTGACCAAAATAGACACCACCCGTATGACAACCGTTGGCAGAGTAGTAATAATTACAGGGAAAGATCACCTCTCCGCAATAATGACTATCACAGAGACAATCAGAGAAACAGACAATATGGGAACCAAAACAATTATTATCAAGGGAGACAGAATAACTTTAGACGTAATGGTCCAGCACGCAGTTACGACTCAGGGAGAAATTCTCCACCACGTGACAGACAAGAAAGAAACTATGTAAACTACCGACAAAACGACAGACGTGAATTTCATCAGAACTGGCGGGTTTCTAACAGAGCTGGGCCATCTGGGCAACGTGAATTTGTAGAAGTTAGGTCTCCTAATCCCAATAACGACGCGCGCCAACAAAGAGACAGACAATGACTCGCACAGCAGGCAGCCGCGTGCGCCAGGTGGCTCAGAGAAAAATAACATAGACGCTAACCTTGAGAAAAACTCCAGTATTCTTTACCGACGTATACCGCCTGACAATTGCATTCAAGTTCAAACTCTGAGTACTATGAAGAGTAAAGGTTTACACCATATTTCACATGTAAAACCGTTTATTGAAAGATAATCTGCTTTTTAACTTTGTCTTTGCCATAAAACGTTTCACTTCACGTTACTAGTATGCTTTAGAAACTGTTACCATGCAACAATGTTTGAAGTTCAATATCCAGCCAAGAACCAAGAGAAATTATTTAAACAGAAATTACGAATGCATTGTTATTGCGAACAGACGACACAGTGTAATTGTGTGTGTACATTCTTGCTTGTTAGTTGTACGATTAGAACATTTACCAGTACTGCTAATGAGATTTTAATGCAACATTTTGGTTTACTTGAAAATACATTCCGGATTTAAAGTACTTTCTGAGAGATACCAGATGACACAGAGGTTAGTTTATGTGACAGCTACACGATTGTTATCACGACGCTACTAATGAGTGACAATTTACAATGTTTCTTTTGTAGTGTATCTGTTTTATATCTGCACAGTTTTCTGAATTCTTCTAGGAAGAAAAACATGTTTTAGTAGTAACTTTTGTGGTATAGCAACAATGAGACAGCCTTTTTCGTGGCATAACAATACGTTACTGTACAGTACTTTCCTCATTACGGCAATAAGCGTAATAACTAAGATATCTATACGCAAAGCATTTCACTTTTGTGTATCATGAGGTAAGTACATTGACTTTAGCAGAACTTTGCTTACAGAGGACGATAACTACGACAGTTCCACAGAATTATCTTACAGCAAGACGCGCATTTAGCGCTACAGGACACGCATTTGAGTGATTAATCTTATACTTAAAACACTTATTTTCAAAGATTTTTTAATTACAAAGAAAGTTTTCCGTGATACATTTCATTCCATTGCTGTAATTTGTAACACCTGAGGGTATAATTACATTTATCCTCAGGGGGGTACACACTTACTTTGTGTACCATGTGTGTGGCAACCACAAGGAACCCTAGCTAATATGGTATTTGCTTATACAACTTTACACATCGGTACCTTATTTCTCTAACACACAAATTACACAGCTATCTGATTATTTAACTGAGAGAGACAAACATTTATTTTACTACATCAGTGACACATGTTTACGCAATTATACAGTTGGATAACTTCACACTTATGAAACTGTATTTTGTCTGTACTTTGTAAACTGTTCATATTTTTTCGGAACCATTGTGATACTATGAGAGATTTGAATGATATATTTGGTAAGGGAGCATGATTTTAAAGTACGTTTGAGGTAGATGACACTATTGAAATGAGCAGAGAATTTTTTTTACGTTTTGAAATTATTGGAGGAAGTTACGACGATTTTGAGATTTGACTGAAGTGTTATGATGTTATTATTACGACGACGATGTGTACTATGCTGTTGAGGTATGTTTATGATAAATAAGCTGATGCTATATGAGGAATCTGATTATGCTATGTAGCTATTATGATGAAATATTGAAGACGTGTTGATGAATATGAATATGTATATGTGTAATAAGGTAAGGAATAAGGAGTAGGGGTTAGGGACTCTGATTTATGAAAAGGTTGTTGGAAACCAAGAATCATACTTTAAGAGTTATGAAATGTGTGTGTATATGCATGAATGTATCACAATGCCAATGAAAATTTTTTTGGACACTGTTATATTTATAGGGTTTTGTTTCTACAGATTTGCAACGCTAATTCTTGACCTGTGAAATATTTTTATATGAGACTACCACGGTAGCAGAATCTCCTGTCGTAAATATTTCCGTACGAAAGTTAAGTGACCACCTGCACGTAATGCGTCGCGGGCACCCAGCTGTGTCAGACGCCTGGAGAAAAAGCCATTATTGCGAGCCCTTTTCAGCGGCACAGGTAGAACAAAAAAAAAGGGGAGGCCATTATCCTCGGAAATATTCTTAAATCTGCAAACCTGATAATGACAAGTGTCTTTCTACGAGAATTGAGAGCTACTGACTTACGAAATGCCACATAGCTATTGAATGATGTTTTTATGCTTTGGTTTGCGTAATTGCTTATTTCATTTGACATCTGTTTTCCAGCTGTGTTGCAGCATTGGTTTCATAAAATATAAAATAAAATGCATTTGCTAATGTGAACACTTTCTGTCAACAGATCTATTAAATAATTATTTTATGATCCACATTCTTTAAAAAAGGAGCACTTGGAAAGAAAAGAACAATAAGAAGGAACTAGTAACTGCATTCATAATTTTCTTTTCAAGTAATTGGTAACTTTTTGGTAGAATAACTTCTTGTGGTGCACCACTTTAATTACATAGACATTAAGATGTGAATATACATTTCCCTTATCTGCATTGTTGTTTAGTGTAATATTTTTTCTGCTTGCGCTATGTCATGTTTAGGTATAAGTTGCTGCTGTTTGCCAGGCATAGTGTTATTGAATTTGACTTTTGCTCATTTATGCTGCTAGCTTTGCCAATTTGCATTTTTTTGCATTGCTGTTTGTGTTGATTTGTTATGTGATGCTGCATTCCCTCGTCCCTTAGTTTAGCATCTGAGCTCAGTAGATTTAAGTTAGCTTAAGAGGGGGTAGCCTCTAAGAGAATGAGTTGCGATGAATTGGAAGAAATGCATTGAGAAAACAGGTTTAGGTAGGATTTTCTTGGAAATAAATGTTGAGGTAAGAAATGTGTGAACATATAAATACAGAAAGCATGCTTAGATAGAATTTTTTTTGGTGGAAGCAAAGGTTGAAATAAGACGAAAGATCTATAGAATGAAGTTTTGGGATGGACTGCAGTACCAAATGTTACACTGAAAACGAACCCTGTCCTTTCCTTTTGTGTTATCCCAGTATGTGTTTGTGTACCCTTGTGTATTTGTTTTCTTCCTGTCTCTGTGTAGTTTCATAGAATTTTTTTCTCTTTTAATATTAAGCTACATTCACTATGATATTCTGTTCTGTTCAATGCTCATGTGTAAAGTTGATGTTTCAAAAGTTATTCTGATCTTTTATGTATTTACTTATGTCATAATTCCTGGAACACTGACGTATATGTTATTTCTATTCTTTTGTCAAGCCTGTACTACAAATGTTATCTATATTGTTATGTTTTTAATGATGTATTTTGTACCTTTATTGTATTCTTATGTTATAAAATTGTAATTGTCACCAGTTCATGACATTATTAACTTGTTAGTTACATTTCACTGCACACGTTTCTGTTGGTCATAGTATGTGGACAATATGTGAGAAGTAGGGACTGTTAGTGTTTGCACGTGTGTTAATAACTCAGCAAGGGACTGGATAACAGCATTGCTGGTTCTAAGGACAATTTCAAAAACTTTGTGAGTGCACAAGTGGTGGTTTATGGACTTGCTATATTATCCGCAAGACTCTTCAATGGTGATTGTGCACCTGCACAGTCACAACAGATGGCTGCTGGCCATCTCTTCAAGGACTACAGTGGGTCTACATCTTTGATGATCCATCAATACCATTATTTCTACAAGGACTGCAGTGGGTCTGCACCTCTGGTGGCCCACCAATACCACAATCTCTACCAGGACTCCAGTGGGTCTGCTCTGTGATGACTTACCTACCAATACTCTTCCAAACTTCGAATGACTCTGCTGTGGGTTTGCTCTGTTGTGGCCCATTACCTGTCTGCATGTCGAGAGTCAGCACTGTCTTTCCGTTGGAAGGTCAACACTACTTCTTCAAGACTGCATGGAAATCCACTACTTCTATGTGCATTTTCTTTTACTGCTTGGACTTTGAGAAAAACTCTGCATTTTTACTGTGATGAACAATGTGGACTGTCTTTATGGACTGTGAGAAATTTTGATCTTTTGACCAACATAATATTAATAAGTGTGTGCATTTTATATCTTTGTTACTGTAATTGTGAAAAATTTTTGTCAAATCTGTATTGGCCTGTGCCCAACACCATTTGTAAAAATTTTTGTGGGGAGCATGGGGACTATGTAAGTAGGCTGTTTATGTTTTCTCTATGTAAGTAGGCTGTTTAGGTTTTTTATTGGTAACGCCACCTCTGTATGACAATCACTGGCTGTGCTGTGGGCAGTCTGTGTCTGCTTTGCATTGTTGTAATACTCGCCATTGTAGTGTTAGGCAGCTGGCTGTGAACAGCGCGTAGCGTTGCGCAGTTGGAGGTGAGCCGCCAGCAGTGGTGGATGTGGGGAGAGAGATGGCGGAGGTTTGCAATTTGTCATGAACTGATATATATATTATGACTTGTGATGATATTAAGGTAAATACATCGTTTGTTCTCTATTAATATCTTTCATTTGCTAACTATCCCTATCAGTAGTTAGTGCCTTTAGTAGTTTGAATCTTTTATTTAGCTGGCAGTAGTGGCGCTCGCTGTAATGCAGTAGCTTGAGCAGCGAAGATTTTTGTGAGGTAAGTGATTTGTGAAAGGTATAGTTAAATGTTAGTCAGGGCCATTGTTTTGTAGGGAATTTTGAAAGTCAGATTGCGTTGCGCTAAAAATATTGTGGGTCAGGTTAAGCACAGTCGTGTAAAATTGTTGAGAGGGGGCGTTTCAACATTGGCTGCGAGTGGGAATCGACTTAAATAAATGCGGATTCGAACCCAGGTCCTTTGCTTACTAGGTAGATGCTCTGACCACTAATCCATCTGGACACAGTGGCCATCGCATTTGCACGGACTATCCTAGCACGCCTCCCATCGTACCTAAATTTTTAACTTGTCCACACACTACTAATGTGAAAAACACAATTTGATAGATTTTATGACACAATATCTTTAAGGATAATTATTGACTGCCAGCTGAAGTGGACTTAGCATACAAAGATGCTACGAAAGAATGTCCTCAGCATGTTATGATCTCAGAGTCCTGTCGTCAGAGTGTAACAGAGTGCTTTAGAGTTACGAACTATGCCAGTGTATTGGCCGTAGGTTGTCACATCTACAAGATATCAACAATTTTGCGACTATTTTTGTAAAACAACAGAAGAAGTGATTGGTAAAAATGTAACGAAGTAATTCTGCAACATTGTCTTTCCATCACAAATTACACAATATATGCATGGAACGTGGCAGTCAACAAGTGCGATGGGACTTCGGAAACGAAGTTACACATGTCGTCCCGCTCTAAGACCATTGAGTCACAAGGATGGCGCACTGTCAGAAATGAGTACATGTTCCGGGTTTTCTGCAGGCACAGTTCTGCTACGGTACGGATAACAGATGGAAGACAGGGTGTGACTGATAAAATGCGATAGCTAGAAACGTACTCCAAAGTTGAAGAAGGCTGGACAAGAGAATATTTCTGTCGTCGAGGAACTGAACGATTGGTACAACGATCCGACCGTTGTTTATAGTTACTTTGTGATTCTGTTGAGGTATCTATGTCTTTTGGAAGTGTGGTGCAGCATACAAGAAAAATGATTTCGTTTGCCATAATACTGTATAACTTACTTTTTGAATATCCTCTTACTACTGTTCTTCACTAACGGGAATGAAAGACATGGTCTTTTAATGTGCGAAGCATCATTGTGTAGTGATAAATGCAGAGTTAAATATTTGAAAATACTGGCATAGATAGGAAAACCAAATAATGGATCAGAGAACAGACTGGAAGTAGTGATTTTCGCTGTAAAGAAAATGAAATTGCGGTTGGCGGGAGATGTATCAACTGGAATGGATGGGAGGGGAACCAAGCAAGCCCTTTGCTGGATTAAAACATATAAAAAAAACTACCAAGATGATGACTCAATGGAAGAGGGTGGACGACGTCAGAAAACAAGCAGGAGCAACATGGATGCATATGACTGAAGACTATGAAGCATGGAAAAGTCAATGGAAGGCCTTTAACTGGCAATTGACATAAAACATGATGATGATGAGGAAATGACTGTAAATTCTTATGACGACGATGGGAGATTTTTATGCCGTCAACGCTGGAATATCGTGTGACTGTGGCTGAGTATCAGACAAGAAAACATCGGATTCGGAAGTCAGTCTTCAGTCGGTCCTAGAAATTTTTCCTGTGCATGATTTCTTTCATCTCGGTTAAGAAGAATAACCTGAAAAATGGCTAGTTTCACTCCGGTTTCGACTACGTTATTTCATACAATGGGAAGGGCATATCATTGCTGGCCAACCACTGCGGTGTTCAGTACATGTGGCATGTTGGGGGACAGCTCTGTTTTACTTTTAATCCTGCTTCTTTAGTACCTCGTTTGGAGCTACAGTGCGATATGGCAGTCTGACATTCTCTGTATGAGTCAATACTGACAGTTTACATGTCGACAAACTTCAAAAGAAATGGCTGACAACTACTGACCAGATGCATTAGAGTACTATTACTTTTGTGGCTCGGTGTCTCAGTGGTAACCCGCGAAATCAGAGATACCGAGGTCTTGGGTACGTTTATATCATTGTATGACCGATAGTTCAGGAGATATGACGTCAGAAACATTGAAATGAGCGAAACGGATGTTTCATACACGGGAGTTTTATTCCTTGAAGTATCTCGTGGAGGGGTTTACTGGTACTACACCTAATTGTAGCATACTATAGAAGTAGATACTGAAGTGTTTTGGTTTTCAAAGCATCGCTAGAGCTGATAACAGCTTTACCTTTCTATTTTGTATACAACGCGTTTGTGATAAATCGAATTTTTAGCTTCAGAACTTGGCGAATGCAACATGAAACTCATTCTCCAGTTGGCATCTATATCTTGAAAGTACACTAATACCCTCAGCTAGCGCTACAACAATGTTCCTCACTACGTACAGGACGCAGGAAGTGACGCATTCTCAAAGAACCACTTCGTTATGCTGTTTCTGTACAGTGACGCCTACATTGGCATTTTCTTTCCGTTTTTATGACCACCAGATAAGCTGTGCAACACTTACACAACATGTTCAGGCTACGACCCACAGCCTGCGGGCGTATATAATGCGGTGTTACGTGACACCGCAGTCTTTGCTCTGAGGCGGCGGAGGACGGCCATTACGTCTGCTAAGAGCAAGTTTACCACGTCCTCTAACATTGCGGTTTTACGTGTCGCCGCGCTAAGGTCGCAGATGTGTCTTGTTGCGAAAAAAGAGAACGTTAGAGCATAATTTAGTTATGTGGGATACATACTACATGTTTCTCTTTCGAGCACCTATGGTTTCATCTTCAGGCATTTTAGCAGTGAGACCGATGTGATAAATCACTGTAAGTATATCCGATCAATCCACTCCAGCATGGTCGTGGTACCTTTCTTACAGTGGTACGGGGATGGTTTAAACGAAAAATTTAAGTTTTACTATTTTACAAAAGAGGTAACACAGAACAATTGCAGATATATCATTTTCCAACGTAGTCTACATGACGCGTAATCAACGCATTCTGCCATTTCCGAAGGTTATCGATGCCACACGAGAATTCCTTTGAGTGGGAATGCAGCCATTCGTGCACTGATATTTTTACCCAAGGCGGGTGTTTGAGATGTTCAGTTACCGTACCCTGTCAAAAGTTCTCATCATTTACTCATTTTCCGCAAAGGTGATATCGTTTAAGATTTACACATGTATTACTGGTCACTATTAATCCCTTTCCATGTAATGCTCTAAAAGTACACACGAAAAACGATTGAGCATGACTTACTCTGCCAATGATTGAGTGTGGAATAGTTTGGTTTTCACACAGAGCTATGGCGCCGGTCTTTTCAGGTAAATGGAAATGTCGTATGGCTAGGGCCTCCCGTCGGGTAGACCGTTCGCCTGGTGCAGGTCTTTCGATTTGACGCCACTTCGGCGACCTGCGCGTCGATGGGGATGAAATGATGATGATTAGGACAACACAACACCCAGTCCCTGAGCGGAGAAAATCTCCGACCCAGCCGGGAATCGAACCCGGGCCCTTAGAATTGACAGTCTGTCACGCTGACCACTCAGCTACCGGGGCGGACAAGGTCTTTTCAGGTGATAGTGTACCCTTGTGACATATCCCGTAATAATTCTGTTTCGAAAATCCCTGGAAACGATGCAGAAGTTTCTTATATACATCGACGCGACGATCTCTCAATTTTACAGTCATCCTACGTGACACTCATCTCGCGCACATTTTACGTAATTGCAACACATCGTGGGCAATACTGCGCACTCAGCAAACAATAATATCTAATATCTAAAACGCCCATTGCGTGGTGATACAGCAACCAGTACATAGAATGAGGAGAAAAAGCACTCTTGATGGCGATATTGAAATTACTGCTTATTTGTCCACCAATGACGTGCGTTTCGCCAAATTACAGGCATCTTTCGATTTCCCAATAAATGTTGACAAGCAAATTATGGATATCGATGACAAAAATCCGCAAAAATAAATTCCCCTTGTCATGTACAATAAAATAGTGGAGGAAAAATTCCATAACCCAGCCGGGACGCGTAATGTTGACCAAATATGTATGTGATCGCAGAATGTAGAACGACGCTTCCAACATGTTTACCATTTGACACTTTCTACTTGTCATGTATTAAAATCGTAACATCTGATAACATTGCCGGGACGCGTGATGTTGCTCAGTGCATACAAGGCAGTATGAGGCCTGTAAATAGTCGATGCATATATGCCTCGACTATTTTTATTGCAAATGACGAGGGCAGTCTATACTTGCAGATGAAAGATGGTAGGAGTAATCCACTTAATTACAGGCCCATATCATTAACGTCCATATGCATCATGATTCTGGAACATATATTGTGTTCGAACATTATAAATTACCTCGAAGAAAACGGTCTATTGACACACAGTCAACATGGGTTTAAAAATCATCGTTCTTGTGAAACAAAACTACCTATTTACTCCCATGAAGTGTTGAGTGCTCGTGACAAGGGATTTCAGATCGATTCCGTATTTCTGTATTTCCAGAAGGCTTTTGACACTATACCGCACAAGCGGCTTGTAGTGAAATTGCGTGCTTATGGAATATCGTCTCAGTTATGTGACTGGATTTCTGACTTCCTGTCAGAGACGTCGTAGTTCGTAGTAGTTGACTTAAAGACATCGCGTAAAACAGAAGTAATTACTGGCGTTCCCCAAGATAGTGTTCAGGCCCTTTGCTCTTCCTTATCTACATAAATGATTTGGGAGACAATCTAAGCAGCCGTCTTAGGTTATTTGCAGATGACGCAGTCGTTTATCGACTACTAAAGTCCTCAGAAGATCAAAGCAAATTGCAAAAAGATTTAGAAAAGATATCTGAATGGTGCGAAAATTGGCAGTTGATCGTAAATAACGGAAAGTGTGAGATCGTCCACATGAGAGCTAAAAGGAATTCGTTAAACTTCGGTTACACGATAAATCAGTCCAATCTGAAGGCCGTAGATTCAACCAAATACCTAGGAATTACAATTACGAACAACTTAAATCGGAAGGAAAACACAGAAAATTTTGTGGGGAGGACTGCGTTTTATTGGCAGGACACTTAGAAAATCTGACGGATCTACTAAGGAGATCGCCTACACTAAGCTTGTCCTTTCTCTTTTAGAATATTGCTGCGCCCTGTGGGATCCTTAACAGATAGGACTGACGGAGTACATCGAAAAAGTTCAAAGAAAGGCAGCACGTTTTCTATTATTGCGCAATATGGGAGAGAGTGTCACAGAAATGATACAGGATTTGGGCTAGATATCATTAAAAGAAAGGCGTTTTTCGTTGCGATGGAATCTTCTCACGAAATTCCAATCATCAACATTCTCCTCCGAATGCGGAAATATTTTGTTGACGCCGACCTATATAGGGAGAAACAATCACCTCGATAAAATAAGGAAAATGTGAACTCGTACGGAAAGATATAGGTGTTCGTTCTTTCCACGTGATTTGCGTGGCCTGGATGCTGAACATCTTTCAAAGAGGTTAGATCTCTTTTAACGTTTATGTTGTACCGGTAATTGAGATGCCCAATAAACGCAATCAGTCTTCTACAAAAAGGTAATATTAGTACGTTTATTTACACGATGTACACTTAATAACTGAGTAATACATAACTTTGAATGCTGTTAAGTTCTTTCGTGGTGCTGAGTTATATGCCAAGAGCCTGAAATCATTGATTGTAATAAATAGTCTCGACTGTTGATACACTTACATAAGTATCTGGGAATATGAATAATGTCAAGTCCGTTGTCACTGGAGTTAAAACCTACTGGGTTGTTGGGCAGCGCCGTATTTCCTTCAAAAATAATCGACGTTTCGAACCCTCTGCTGCGATCGTCTTCAGGGCGTTTCTGTGTCCACTATTGCTAGACCTAAAATCTACTGGGTTATTGGGCCGCGTCGAATTTCCTTCTAAAATAATCGACGTTTCGAACCCTCTGCTGCGATCGTCTTCAGGATGTTTCTGTGTCCACTATTGCTTGACCTAAAGTGTTCTAACAATAGTGGACACCGAAACATCCTCAAGAAGATCCCAGCAGAAGGGTTGAAACATCGATTATTTTAGAGGGAAATATGACGCGACCTAAGAACCCAGAAGATTTTAACTTTAACGTGAAAAATGTTTAATAGTGTCGTGTCAGTGCAATCTTGCACACTATCTTGCACTCTATAGACGCAATGCTTCTGGGGTAGAACTTCTGAATGTGGCTGCCTAAAAATATGCGCCGGCCCGACAGAATCGCTTGCAGTGATGTTATGTGAATATAGCGTCTTCTAGTGGGGCGTATGCGTGGTGCCACCCATCGGACACTGCGAGAGACGGAAGAGCCCGCTCGCCCGTGTCTCGTGTAGCTGTGGGTGGCGCGTGACGTGTCGGGTGCGGTTGACGAAGACACCGTCGATCCCGCAGTTTCTGCCCCCATTCGTCCACTTGCTGCAGTAAAACACGCGATCACTGAACAGTGTTTTCAACGCGGTGCAATTCGGCTATAGGGGTGGCCATCTTTGCACTGATGCAGCTTCCTTTACTGTAAACCAACTACAAGATGCCATCTGTTGGTCGTTTGTCGAAGCACAAGGCTAACTCCTGACAACCGCCAAATCGATACTGCAACTTTTTGGAATTTTATTATACGTTTCTTTCTACTTAAATGCCATCACGTCGGTGACTTCTAAATTGATAAAAAGTAAATAAAAGACATGAAATACAGCTGAGTAAGGCAATATCCTTAGTTCTCCCTAGACTTTTGTTCTTGTTTTGGTCCATACTGTGACCATCCGGTCTGTCCAGCGCTGTTGGCAAGCGGGATGCACTCAGCTCTTGTGAGGCAAACTGAGGAGTTGCTCGATTGAGAAGTAGCGGCTCCGGTCACGAAAACTGACAACGGCCGGGAGAGTGGTGTGCTGACCACATGCCTCTCCATATCCGCATCCAGTGATGCCTGTGGGCTGAGGTGACACGGCGGACGGTCGGTACCGTTGGGCCTTAGTGGCGTGTTCGGACGGAGTTTAGTTAGAGTTTGGTCCATACTGCCAACTCTGAAATTTGCCTACTCTACAATCTCCGCAACATCAGTTCTAGTACACCTATTCCACTGTCACAGGTATGAAAATGATTTTCACTTCAAACTTTCGACTCCGTCGTTCCTAAACCAGCGTCCCGTACCTCAGATTGATACTTTTACCCTTCTCCATCAACCCTGACATTTTGTACATAACGGAATCACCCCGTATATGTGATTAGTTGCAGCAAATGGCTGTATGCTGACCATTTACAAGTACCTAAATGGTACACTGATCTAAATCTAATATTGATGAACGTATTTTTCAGACCTACTCATGCAACTACACTTGAAACTGATTTTTTTATACAGATTAACAGTTTTAAAACTAAAATTTGTCTATGAACAAAGGGCGCCCAGAAGAAATGATTTTTAGTATTTTATCCATCTTCAGCAACTGTAGTCGTATGTAATGAATTACTAAGCAACCATTTGCATAAAAGAAATTTAATTTCTTTATCGGTTTCGGGCACTTAGTACCCTTTTTCAGAAGGGTCTATCTATCGCATTATATGCGAGTTTCAATAATAAAGTTCATACAGCCGTTGTCCTGTAGTTCACAGAATCTGCACAAAAAATAAAACTTGCTTTACTACTTGTCAGATATTTTCGTTATTGGGCAAATGGTCAAGAATTTTTGTTGATATATGTTGAACTCCTTTCTGAACCTCTGAAAGTCTTAATGATAACTAATGAAGGTAACTTTTCTTCTAGTGTTGTAGGTATGGATGAATTATTTATGACCAATGTCACTAGTGCCCGCCTGTTCAGCCGAGCGGTCTAACGCACGGCTTTCTGAAGTGGGAAGGAGCGCCTGGTCCCCGGCACGAATCCGCCCGGTGGACTTGTGTCGAGGTCCGGCGATCCGGCCAGTCTGTGGATGGTTTTTAGGCGGTTTTCCACCTGCCTCTGCGAATGCGAGCTGGTTCCCCTTATTCCGCCTCAGCTACACTATGTCGGCGATTCTGCGCAAACAAGTTCTCCAAGTACGCGTACACCAAAATTACTCTACCACGCAAACATAGGGGTCATACTCGCCTGGTGTGAGACGTTCCCTGGGGGGTCCACCGGGGCCCGAACCGCACAATAACCCTGGGTTCGGTGTGGGGCGGCGGAGGGGTGAAGTGGACTGCGGTAGTCGTCGTGGGGTTGTGGACCACTGCGGCTGCGGCGGGGACGGAGCCTCTCTGTCGTTTCTAGGTCCCCCATTAACATACAATAGAATGTCACTAGTGAATGCGTAGGGTGATTCAGCTGTCCCTACCTATGAGTTCTATGGATCTGACAATGCCTTCAAAAGCCACATCCAAGATTTCCATATTCTCCAACTCACTACATGCAAAGTATTAGTCATACAGAAAAAAAGAACAAGACCTTTTTGTAGGAACTTTAAGGTAATTAAATTTGGTACTGCGATGCGTTTTCGCTGGCGGCCACGGTTTTCGAATAACTCAAGAAAAACGCATTTTAATGTCACTTTTGTACCTTTTCTTGAATAATTCGAAAACTACGGCTTCTAGCGAAAACGTAGCGCAGCACGTAATTTAGCTAAATTAAATTTCCTACAAAAAGGTCATATGCATTATTTCTGTACGACTATTGTTTGCATCAAGTTGGCGAGAGGATATGAATATTTGCTTGTGGAATTTGAAGGCGTTGTTGTTGTTGTGGTCTTTAGTCCTGAGACTGATTTGATGCAGCTCTCCATGCTACTCTATCCTGTGCAAGCTTCTTCATCTCCCAGTACCTACTGCAACCTACATCCTTCTGAATCTGCTTAGTGTATTCGTCTCTTGGTCTCCCTCTACGATTTCTACCCTCCACGCTGCCCTCCAATGCTAAATTTGTGATCCCCTGGTGCCTCAGAACATGTCCTACCAACTGGTCCCTTCTTCTTGTCAAGTTGTGCCACAAACTCCTCTTCTCCCCTATTCTATTCAATACCTCCTCATTAGTTACGTGATCTACCCACCTAATCTTCAGCGTTGAAGGCCTTGTGGGTTGCATAAAACCCAAAGGTAGGGGCAGCTGAATCTCACCGTATATGCAAAGAAGCAGTTAAAATGCCAAACTCTACAAAAATAACTGCACGATGTCTGTTGGTGAACACCAGGTATTGTCCTTACTGCTTCCAATGGTGTAATCAATAACGACAAAGGAAGTATCGAGTAGGCCCAGCAAATCATTCCGTAACACATTATCTGGGTCTGAGTCCCGTCCTCCAGATGCATTAACAGTGTCTTAACCACTGTGCTACTACCGAGCGAGGTGCCGCAGTAATTAGCAAACTGGATTCGCATTCGGGAGGACAACGGTTCAAACATGCGTCAGGCCATACTGATTCTAGTTTTCCGTCATTTGCTTCAGGCAAATGCCGGGATGGCTCCTTTGCAAGGGCCCTGCCGATTTCCTTCCCCATCTTTCTCCAATTCGATGGGACCGACGACCTCGCTGTTTGGTCCACTCCCCCAACCAACCAACCGTGATACTTCGATTGGTGCAGAACTATAGAAATATTTCTTTACAGGGAGTCGACGAGCGAAACACCGGCGAGTTGTGGGCTAATACAATGTGTGTGTGTAGTGTGGCGTGTCGTGAACAGTGCCACGAGCTGACGTCACCGCAGCAACCGCAAGTCACTGCACAGCACGGCAGTATTAATGGCGGCACTTCTTGCGCGTGTCCGCGGAACGCGTTACAATTAGCAAACAGGTTAACGGCGGGTCCGTTACTCGGGAAAGAGGCCGGCGGCTGAGTCGAGACCAGGAGATTGCTGCCTGTCCTCCGCGGAATAACCCGACAGCTGCGCGATAGAAAGAAAATAGAAAAAAAAAGGCACAGCTGGTCAGGCACCATGTCGTCCTTCAGCTTTGTTGCTATCCTTATTGAGGGGTCTGTAGCTTTCTTGGCGTCATATACCGCCTCAGTGGTCTAATGTCTAGCGTTAGTGACGCGGAGGTTCCGGGTTCGATTCCCGTGTGAAAGGTCTGCAACGGGAGAAAACGGTAAGCTGCTTCGTCAAATAAGAAACTGAATGGTGTGCGGGAATAACAATTCCTGGTAAGCCGTGAGTGGTCAGTATCCGTAATTATAGTTTCTTGGTCTTATAGCGATATACAGGATGGTCCATCGATCGTGACCGGCCAAATATCTCACGAAATAAACGTCAAACGAAAAAGCTACAAGGAACGAAACTTGTCTAGCTTGAAGGGGGAAACCAAATGGCGCTATGGTTGACCCGCTAGATGGCGCTGCAATAGGTCACACGGATATCAACTGCGTTTTTTAAAATAGGAACCCCATTTTTATTACATATTCGTGTAGTACGTAAAGAAATATGAATGTTTCAGTTGGACCACTTTTTTCGCTTTGTGATAGATGGCGCTGAAATAGTCACAAACATATGGCTCACAATTTTAGACGAACAGTTGGTAACAGGTAGGTTTTTTAAATTAAAATACAGAACGTAGGTACGTTTGAACATTTTATTTCGGTTATTCCAATGTGATACATGTAGCTTTGTGAACTTATCATTTCTGTTACAGGGCGATTACCTGTAAATACCACATTAATGCAATAACTGCTCAAAATTATGCCCGTCAACCTCAATGCATTTGGCAATACATGTAACGACATTCCTCTCAACAGTAAGTAGTTCGCCTTCCGTAATGTTCGCACATGCATTGACAATGCGCTGACGCGCAATATCCTTCAACTTTCCCCACAGAAAGAAATCCGGGGACGTCAGACCCGGTGAACGTGCGGGCCATGGTATAGTGCTTCGACGACCAATCCACCTGTCATGAGATATGCTATTCAATACCGCTTCAACGGCACATGAGCTATGTGCCGGACATCCATCATTTTGGAAGTACATCGGCATTCTGTCATGCAGAGAAACATCTTGTAGTAACATCGGTAGAACATTACGTAGGAAATCAGCATACTTTGCATCATTTAGATTGCCATCGATAAAATGGAGGCCAATTATCCTTCCTCCCATAATGCCGCACCATACATTAACCCGCCAAGGTCGCTGATGTTCACTTTTCGCAGCCATCGTGGATTTTCCGTTGCCCAATAGTGCATATTATGACGGTTTACGTTACCGCTGTTGGTCAATGACGCCTCGTCGCTTAATAGAACGCGTGCAAAAAATCTGTCATCGTTCCGTAATTTCTCTTGTGCCCAGTGGCAGAACTGTACACGACGTTCAAAGTCGTCGCCATGCAATTTCTGGTGCATATAAATATGGTGCGGGTGCAATCGATGTTGATGTAGCATTCTCAAAACCGACGTTTTTGAGATTCCCGATTCTCGCGCAATTGTCTGCTACTGATGTGCAGATTAGCCGCGACAGCAGCTAAAACCCCTACTTGTGACTATTACAGCGCCATCTATCACAAAGCGAAAAAAGTGGTCCAACTAAAACATTCATGCTTTTTTACGTACTACACGAATATGTAATAAAAATGGGGGTTCCTATTTTAAAAAAACGTAGTTGATATCCGTTTGACCTATGGCAGGGCCATCTAGCGGGCCAACCATAGCGCCATCTGGTTTCCCCCTTCAAGCTAGGCGAGTTTCGTTCTTTGTTGTTTTTTCGTTTGACGCTTATTTCGTGAGATATTTGGCCCAGTCACTATGAATGGACCACCCTGTATATGTAGGAAGAAGCAAACTCTTAGTTGATTCTTTGATTGTTTTGAGGTTGCAAACACTCGGAATTTTTACAAATAACTACACCACAAGCTACAACCTTCTTGCACTGGAACATCTTTCTTAATCAATCTTTGACGAAACATTCACATCTACATCGACACTCTGCAAACCACATTTAAGTGCCTGGCAGAGGGTTCGTCGCACCAGCTTCACAATTTTCTAATATTCCAATCTCGTATAGCGAGGGGAAGGAACGAACACCTATGTCTTTCCGTGCGAGCTCTGATTTCCCTTACAGTCTGTTTGAAAACGAACTCTGTAGTTTTAATGTGTCCTAGAATCTGTACGAATTGACATACACTATTCTAGTTTGTGGTGTTTGATTCATCAACTCTCCAAGTTTGTCTCCTCTGCAGTTGGCAGGACTGTTTGACCTTGAGACGGCACCAGAGCTGTTTTTTTCCTTTGTTCCCTCAGTTCAGTCCAGGCGTGTTTGGGTGCAGTGCAGAGCAACTCAGTAACAATGTGTACTCTGCAACAGAAGGCGCAGTGTGCTATTTGGCTTGTGAAAACTAAGTCAGTTATAAGAGTGCAACGTAATTTTAGACGTCTGTATGGTGGTGAATAGCTTACAGGTAAATCTATCCGTCTTTGGCTAAAGTCTTTCAAGGAAACCGGTAGTGTTTTAAAAGCAAAATCACCAGGTAGACTGAGAACTTCTGAAGATGATGTTGAACAGATTCGTGTTTCGTGTGTTCGGAGCCCCATCATTGGCCAGACATAGTGTACAATTAGGAGTGCCTAAAGGTAGTGGGCATGATGTTGTGCAGAAAAGACTCATGTTGCGTGCATGCAAATTGCAACTGTTACATAGGCAGGGTTGGCCCATTACCTTGGCCACCACGACACCCAGATTTAACCCCATTGGACTTTTTCTTTTGGGGCCACGTAAAAAATGCTGTGTATAGTGAAAAGATCAGAGACATCAATCATTTATGGGAAAGAATCGTCGTGGCGGTTGAGACAGTTACACCTGAAATGTTGGTGAATGCGTGGCGGAAGTGGAATACCATGTTGACATGTGCAAGGCAAGAAATAGATCCTGCATTGAAGTCTACTAACATTAAACAAAAGTTGAAGGAATTCTCTTTCCTGATATATACTCATTGATGTAATTTTTCATTAATTTCCCCATTAAATTTGAACTTAAAGTTATGGAGTTCATTTTCAAGCACCCTGTATTTTATTATGGTAATCGTCTCTCCCTATATAGGTAGGAGTCAATTAAATATTTTCGCATCCGGAGGAGAAAGTAAGTGATTGATATTTCGTGAGAAGATTCTTACGCTACGAAAATCGCCTTTCTTTTAATGATGTCCATCCAAAATTCTGTATCATTGTGACACTCTCTCCCCTATTTCCCGATAATACAAAACGTGCTGCCCTTCTTTGAACTTTCTCGATGTACTCCGTCAGTCCTATCCGGTGAGAATCCCACACTGCGCAGCAGTATTCTGAAAGAGGACGGACAAGTGTAGTGTTAGCAGTCTCCTTAGTAGACCTGTTGTATTTCCTAAGTGTCCTGCCAATAAAACGCAGTCTTTGGTTAGCCTTCCCCACAACATTTTCTATGCGTTCCTTTTAATTTAAGTTGTTCGTAATTGTAATACCTAGGTATTTAGTTGAATTTACGGTCTTTATCTTTGACTGATTTATCATGTAACCGAATGGATTTCTTTTGGCACTCATGTGGATGATCTCTCACTTTTCGTTATTTAGGCTCAACTGCAAATTTTCGAACCATACAGATATCGTTTCAAAATCTGTTATGAAATTTGTTTTGATCTTCTAATGACTTTACTAGTCGATAACCGACAACGACATCTGCAAACAACCTAAGACAACTGCTTAGATTGTCTCCAAAATCGTTTATGTAGATAAGGAGCAGCGAAGGAGCTATAACACTACTTTTGGGAACGGCAGAAATCACTTCTGTTTTACTCGATGATTCTCCAGCAATTACTACGAACTGTGATCTCTCGGACAGGAAATCACGAATCCAGTCACATAACTGAGACGATATTCCAAAAGCACGCAATTTCATTACGGGCCCCTTATCTGGTACAGTATCAAAACCCTTCTGGAAATCCAGAAATACGGAATCAATTTGAAATCCCTTGTTAGTAGCACTCAACACTTAAAATGCGAATATAGATCTAGTTGCGTTTCACAAGGACGATGTTTTCTAAATCCATAAATCTTGTATGTCAAGTGTCCGTTTTCATCGAGGTAATTCATAATGTTTGAACACCACATATGTTCCAAAACCCTGCTGCATATCGACGTAAATGATACGTTCCTGTAATTTAGTGGATTACTCCTACTACCTTTCTTGAATCTTGGTGTGACCTGTGCAACTTTCCAGTCTTTGGGTACGGAACTTTGTCGAGCGAACGGTTGTATAACGTAAATATGAAGCTACTGTATCAGCATACTCTAAAAGGAACCAAACTGGTACAAAATGTGGACCAGAAGACTTGCTCTTATTTTGATATCCTCTATTTTCTCAGACAGGTCTTAATGGATAACCTCCATCATTCGTCACACGAGAGTGGACTACACTTCCTGGCCATTGTTCCAACATGGTCGTCCTGCTTCAAATCGTTCTGCACTCATACTTTGAGACACTAAACGAACGTCACTGTTTGCTGTCATTCTTCGGCAAACCTTTAATCAAACAAAAACGGATACGACCGAGTATTTGTTCGCAATAAGTTACATTGAACCTGGAAAAATATCCACACAATCTCGAAGATAGCAAGAGCAGATAAAGGCGAGAACTGTCGCGCAATCAGCTTAACGGCTCATGCCTTCAAGTTTCTGACAAGAATAATACACAGAAGGATAAAAAACTGAGGATCTGTTAGATGACTTTCACTTTGACTTACTGTAAAGAAAAAAACATAAGAGTGGCAGTTCTGAAGTTGCGCTCGATAGTGGAAGTAAGACTGAAAAACATCAAGGCACTTTCGTAGGATTCGTCGTTCGACAATGTAAAATGGTGCTAAGAATTACCAGGAAAAATAGGTGCAAGCTATAGCGTTAGAGGGACAGTATACAATATGTACAACAACTAAGAGGAGAAATATCATAACGGAATATCAAGGCAGAAACACTAGGATTAAAACGGGTGGAAGACAGTGACGCAGTTCTTCGGCCATGCTGTTCAATCTACATGATGATGAAGCAGTGATGGGTATAGAAGAAAGGTTAAAGACTGGGATTATAATACAGGGTGGAAAGATAGCAATGGTAAGATTTATTCATGTGAGGGGGTACCTTCAGTCAAACTGAAGTTAACACGATCTGTTGAACAAAAGAACAAACAAGCCTAAAGTAAGAATTGAGAGTAAATCAGAGAAAGATAGAGTAATGACGAGCAAGAGAAAGTAATGACGGGTAAGAGAACTGAGTTTAGCGATAAACTTATCAAAATTGGGGAGCATAAACTAGACGTAGTTAAGGAATTCTACAAAACAACACGTGATGGACGAAGAAAGGAAAATAGAAACAGATTGGCACAGGCGAAGAAGGCATACCTGGCCAAGATAAGCCTGCTAGTATGATACGTCGGCCTCAATATGAGAAGGAAATATCTGAGAATGCACGCTTGGAGCACAGAATAGTATGGCACTGATCCAAGGACATATGGAAAACCAGACAGGAAGAGAATCGAAGCGTTCGCTATTTGGTGCTGTAGAACGATATGGAAAATTAGGTGGTCTGATTCTCTGCAGACTCGGCGAGCATAGGAAAGTGTAGCAAACATTGGCAAAAGGAAGGGACAGGTTGACAGGACACGTGTTATGACGTCCAGGAGTAATTTCCATGATACTAGATGTAACTAGACAAATAATCGACGACGCAGGGTGCAACTGCTTCTGGCACAGGAGAGGAATTCGTGGTGGGCCGCATAGAATAAGTCATAAGACTGATTACTCACTGAGATCAACTGTGAATCCCCCTACCATGTGTGGATTTTCTGCAGCTTATCTTGCATTTCGCTGTGATTTCTATCGTCGCGACATCTCTGTATTCAGAGATGGCCAGTGTTTTATCACACCGAAAAATACAATCAGGTATTTTTTTTTGTTTGCAGGTGGCATGTTTGCAGTACTGGTACGCACTAAAAATCTTTGCGCTACTGTTTATGCTGTTATAATATTCGTAACTAAAAGGCGCTGCCAAGTGATGAAGCAGTCTTTTGCAACAGATCAGTCCAGACGATTTCTTTAGCCGTCTGGATTGGCTGAAAAAGCTGTGACTTTCCCACTTCTGCCGAAAATTAATTATAATCTACTGCGCCTTTCTGTTTTGGTTTCTGTGGCGGTGTGTTACCGAACTGTAACGTGGAGATTTCTGAGATGTACCAAGACTGCAGTCACACACTGATCAGCCAGAACATTATGATCACTGCCCAATGCGAGGTTGAATGCTGCCTGGTGCCTCTGAGGGCTCGTGACGCTGTAAGAGAAGTGTATGACGGAAGCAGAGTCGAATGGGGAATCATTATAGCGACGACAAGTGGCAAAAATGCGGAAATTCGTCGACTTAAACGACTTTGACAAAAGACATATTGTTGTGGCCCAGTGCCTGGGAGCGAGCGCCTAGGAAACGGCTAAGAGGGTCGGTTATCGCGTCCTATTGTCGTGAGCATCTATGGAAAGTGGTTGAAGGATGCTGAATCCGCGAGTAGGCGACGAGAAGTTGGACGTCCATACCTCATCACAGATCACAGGGACTGACGGCTTGCCCGATCTTCAAGGCTGGATAGGCTGGATCCGTGGTTGATCTGACGACAGAGTACGGTGCTGGAGCAGGTACAAGTGTTTTAGAGCACGTTGTTCAGCCCAAAGTGTTGAAATGGTGTTCCGCAGCAGAGAACCCCTACATGTTCCCATGTTGACCCAAAAACCACGTCAATTAATACGAGGGTCACTCCAAAGGAAATGCACATTATTTTTGTAAAAATACAGTTTTAATTCTGCATGTGTGAAAGTTTTACAGTGTGCAGATACATCCATAAGAGGTTAAAAAAGGTGTATGGAGATGCTGCTGTCGATCGCAGTACAGTTAGTCGGTGGGCAAGCAAGTTACGTGATGAAAGCGGGCACGGCAATATTGAGGATTGTCCTCGCAGCGGCAGGTCTCGTACTGCACACACTCCAGACAATGGGCAGAGAGTTAACGAATTGGTGACTGCTGACAGACGCATCACAGTGAACGAATTGTTACGCTACGTTGGGGTAGGGGAAGGAAATTTTTGCAGAATACTGAAAGTATTGGTGTTAAAAAGGGTTTGTGCCAGGTGGGTTCCCAGGATGCTGACAGTGGCTCACAAAGAAACAAGAAAAACGGTATGCAGCGAACTTTTGGAATAGTACGAGAATCTTGGAAGAATTGTGACAGGTGATGAAACATGGCTCCATCATTTTTCACCACAGATGAAGAGGCAATCAATGGAGTGGCATCATGCAAATTCACCCAAGAAAAAAAAAAGTTCAAAACCACACCTTCTGCTGGAAAAGTTATGGCTACGGTGTTTTTCGATTCCGAAGGACTCTTGCTTGTGGACATCATGTCAAGTGGAACCACCATAAATTCTGATGCATATGTGACGACACTGAAGAGACTTCAAGCTCGACTGAGTCGTGTTCCACCACATCGGCAAAAGCAGGATGTTTTGCTGTTGCACGACAATGAATGGCCACATGTCAGTGAAAAAACCATGGAAATGATCACAAAACTCGGATGGACAACACTGAAACACCCGCCTTACAGTCCTGACCTGGCTCCATGTGACTATCATTTCTTTGGGAAACTGAAAGACTCTCTTCTTGGAACAAGGTTTGAAGATGATGACTCCCTTGTGCACGCTACTAAACAGTGGCTCCAACAGGTTGAGCCAGAATTTTACCGTGCGGGTACACAGGCGCTGGTTCCAAGATGGCGTAAGGCAGTTGAGAGGGATGGAAATTATGTGGAGAAACGAAAATATTGTTCCTAAAGGATGTATCTACACACTGTAAAACTTTCAAACATGTAGAATAAAAGATGGATTTTTAAAAAAAATAGCGTGCATTTCTTTTGGAGTGACCCTCGTATTACAGTGGGCAGGGAATCGTCGAGATTGGGCCGCGGATCAATGGAATCCTGTCGCATGGTCCGACTAATCCAGTTTATTGTTGAACCAGGTCGATGGTGGTGTCGAGATACGGCGTCATCCAAGCGAACGCTGCTCGAAGCATGCAGCGCCCCACAGGCGCAGGCCGAAGAGAGCAGTGTTATGTTACAGGGGACATTCATCCGGGCTTCCAAGGGACCTGTCGTAGTAACCGAAGGCACGTTTACATCTACATCTACATTGATACTCCGCAAGCCACCCAACGGTGTGTGGCGGAGGGCACTTTACGTGCCACTGTCATTACCTCCCTTTCCTGTTCCAGTCGCGTATGGTTCGCGGGAAGAACGACTGTCTGAAAGCCTCCGTGCGCGCTCTAATCTCTCTAATTTTACATTCGTGATCTCCTCGGGAGGTATAAGTAGGGGGAAGCAATATATTCGATACCTCATCCAGAAACGCACCCTCTCGAAACCTGGCGAGCAAGCTACACCGCGATGCAGAGCGCCTCTCTTGCAGAGTCTGCCACTTGAGTTTATTAAACATCTCCGTAACGCTATCACGGTTACCAAATAACCCTGTGACGAAACGCGCCGCTCTTCTTTGGATCTTCTCTATCTCCTCCGTCAGACCGTTCTGGTACGGATCCCACACTGATGAGCAATACTCAAGTATAGGTCGAACGAGTGTTTTGTAAGCCACCTCCTTTGTTGATGGACTACATTTTCTAAGCACTCTCCCAATGAATCTCAACCTGGTACCCGCCTTACCAACAATTAATTTTATATGATCATTCCACTTCAAATCGTTCCGCACGCATACTCCCAGATATTTTACAGAAGTAACTGCTACCAGTGTATGTTCCGCTATCATATAATCATACAATAAAGGATCCTTCTTTCTATGTATTCGCAATACATTACATTTGTCTATGTTAAGGGTCATTTGCCGCTCCCTGCACCAAGTGCACATTAGTAGGGACCACCTGTAACCCCCTATGCTTGATGTCTTCCTCACCAGCGAAGGCATCTTCCCACAGGATAACTGTCCGTTTCAGTGGGCCACAATCGTGCCGGAATGATTTGAGGAGCTTGATAGTGAACTGACGTTATATGAATCCGATGAAACCCAACTGGGACGATATCGGGCGCCAGCTCTGAGCCCACCATCCAACCGCCCGTAAATTATGGGAAGTGTGTGACCTGTGCGTTGGTATCTGGTGCTACAAACCTCTGGAACGCTGTCAAACACTTTTCGAATACATAGCATGCAGAATCACTGCTGAATTGTGATGCAGAAGTGGACCAACACGCTTTTCAGTAGGTGGTCATAATCATTTGGGTCATCAGTATATACTCGTAACTGCAAAATTAATTACCTAAATTTACTTGTAGGAGATGAACATTAAAGCTTTACGACTACTCGACGTACAAAATCGTCATCCCCAAACAGAACCATTGAGCATCCGACGTGGACATGATGATCACTTCAGAGTATTGAATAGCGTGCTCATTAGCACTGTTTCTGAACATTAACCTGCACAAATTTTCTCCCAGAAGAAATATTATCGTGATAAACTTGCTCATAGCTGAGGACGTCTATACAGGGGTTGCAGTTGACATACGAGTAATTCCGCGTCCACTCATCCACTCATGTCACAACTACAGCAGCAAACAACCAACGGCGAACTAGTAGATCTGGTTTTAAATGCTGTCTATTCATGATGAAGGCAAAGATTACCGATCGGACAGTCTTTAACAAGGGTATTAAGTGAACTGACTCGCATATCTACTCGCCAGCTGTAGACAATGGCGTATGGCGGGGTCTTTGTAAGTGCCTTCCTCCAGATGAAACGTGACCTCCCGCTCTGAACCCCACATTCTCCCATGTCCATCAGCCAGGTCTTCCAGGCTCCTGTTCCTCTCTTCACTGTGGTTCCTGCTCTAATAACATTATACTATACCTATATTCATGAAAAAGGAAACTGCTCGTTAGAGGACTCAAAACAACTGTTGTGGCTGATTACCGCCGGACTACTTTTGAACTTTAACATGAGTTCTTACGTTGTGCCGAGTTAACATCAACATCGATTAATTCAGTGGCAGTGGAGCAGGAAGAAAAATCCGCGCGAATAGCCGAACGCCCTAACGGGTCGCTTCCGGGACTCAGGGAGACGAGCCAGTCCCGGATAAAATCCGCCTGGTGGATCAGCAACGAGAGCCGGCGCACAGGCCAGCACAGATGTGCTTTTTAGGCAGTTTCCCGCATCCCACTAGGTGAATACCGAGCCGGTATACACTTCCCACATCAGTTACACTTTACACGAATGTGAGCGACACTTTTTTTTTTTTTTGCCGGAACTGATATCAACTGATATCAGTTTCTGTCCTTAATACTTTCACATACGTCCAGTTAATAGTGGTTCCTTCAAAGGCAATCTGCAAATCGACACATGCCTTCATTCGCAAATGTAAGGGCACGCTACTCGAGGTCAGAAACCAGTCTCGTACTAAAACCTCAGCTCACATCGTATGAATTTTCTCCTCTACGCATACCTTGAACTTCGACAAATATCTTTTTGCAGAAACTAGTTCCGTAGAAAAGTCCTCTATCCCACTCTTCCTAAACAGTTGTAGCCTTCGCCGCCTATCGACCGAGGTGACGCGTTGTTGCTGGGGTGTACGCTGATTCGGTGGGCAGCTTCCATGCCAACAAACCTTCTTGCGGTAAAGTGACAAAGCGCTAGCACTGTATGCTTGCAGTGACTCTTCGAGGTATGCGGATACACTGAAAAGTGTCCATAAGCCGCATTGTGCCGTTCACGATCGGAGACAGAGTGTGCTCTACCGAACGGCACAGCTTTATGTTTACTTCCATTATAAATACCACTGAGTGTAACGATTCTCTTTAGTGCAGAGAGTATTTAGAGAAACACGTTTCCGATACGGAAAAGAAAAGCAAGCTATGCCAATTATGCAGGTACGGCAAACCTTTATTCGAGCTGTTTGTTTGTATATTCCCAGATACAGCCTTGGATGGTTAAGGATGACCGCTGATGTAAAACAAGAAATCCTAAGGCGATGTAAATGTACACGCGTTTTCATAAATCGACAAAAAAATTGGACAATTTTAACTCCTAACTCCAAACGTGGAGGGATGAACGACAGGTGTCACGGTGTAAATCTAACATTTGAAACAGCCTCAAAAAATTCGAAGCAAATTTACAACGTACATAACACGTAAGGCACCACATGTACTTATAACACAGAATGAGACTATTCAATCGGTACTATACTGTTAATGGTAACTATGTGCTCCACAGTAAAACTTATGTTACTCCTCTAGAAAAATACAATTTAGCGCAGCATTAACTTCCACCGAAGACTCCCACCAACAACATGCCTGTCCTACATGCTCTGTGGGACTCAAATGGGAAGATGGAACTGGGTACATAAGATGCTCAGTAATTTGTTGTTCATCTGTTAGATGATCATTTTGCCTTTAGGAAAGGTAAAGGTACTTGAGGGGTAATTCTGGTTTTGCGTTCGGTAATGGAAGCAAGACTTAAAAAATCAAGTATGTTCATAGGATTAGTTCAACGCAGAAAAGGCGTACCACAATGTAAAATGTTGAAAGATGTTCAAATCCTCAGAAGAAACATTTAAACTTAAAGGAGAAGACATAGTATACAATACGTAGAAAAACCAAGAGAAAACAATAAGAACAGAAGACCAAGAACGAACCGCTAGGATTAAAAAGGGTGAAAGACAGGAATGTAGTGAAGAAAGCAGTGAAGAAAATTAAAGAAAGTTTACGAACGTTGAAGAGGAGGATGAAAATTGAAGGTAAAAGAATATCAATGTTAAGATTCGCGGATGACATTGCTATTCTTGGTTAAAGTGAAGAATTACAGAATCTGTTGAACAGAATTAACAGTCTAGTGAGTACACGGATTAGCAGTAAACCAAAGAAACACGAAATGAGCTTACCGATAAACGTATCAAAAGTGGAGACTATGAAGTAGACGAAGTGAAACAAATCTTCCAAATAAAATAACACACGACGGACAAAGCCAGGACGACATAAGATGTACGCTAGCAAAGGCAAAGAGGGCATTTTCGGTCAAAACAAAAGTGTGCTAATATCGGAAAATAGGCCTTGATTTGAGGAAGAAATTTCTGAGAATGTACGTTTGGAGTGGAGCATTATATGAAGACAATTTGTGAACTGCGGGAAAACTAGGAAAGATAATCTAGGAGTCTGTGACAATATGGTGCTATACAAAAATGTGGAAAAACTTGTTGCACTGATGAATTAAATGGGGTTCTTCGCAGAAATACGTGTATAATTCGGACAATAAGATGGGACAACGTAAGACACGTGTGAAATCAGGGAATAAGTTTCGTGGTACTAGCAGTAACTGTAGAAGGTAAAAGCTGGAGAGAAGGCAGAGACTGGAATATATCCATCAAATAAATAAGGACGTAGAGCGTACTTAGAGATGAATACGTCGGCACAAGAAAGAAATTTTCGGCGTGCAACATCAAACCAGTCAGAATACGCACAGAAAAAAAAGGAACTGTTCACGCGAAGGTGTCACCAAAGGTATTTACCACGAACCAGAGTGTGCCGACAAGACAACATCTGAATAATGTTGATATCAGGAACGAAAAATTGGTTGATTTAGTATATAGCGCTTTAGATCCTTAGATATTACTTCCTCTTCACCCAGCTACAATGACATCGGAAAAATTCGCCACGGTAGGCACATGCCAGAATATTAGTGGGACGGTCACCTTTGTACGTAAGTGAAGAGTGGACAGCAGGAAAATGTGAAAAGGATTAACGTGAAACATGTGGTTTATGTGGAAACAAGAATCATTCGAAAAGTAGGCAAAAGAATTCGAAATAAAGAGGTGTAAAAAATTTAACTTGATCGAAGGTGTTTTTAGAAAGCCATTAAGAGGAGGAAGACGAATTTATGTAATATGTGCTACGTAATCTGATGTTAGTTAATTCGCTACAGGTAGCAATAGTAGAGAAAAAATTTTTTGGGGGATTGACAAAGACTGAAATAAACGCTGATCATAATGAATGATGGATATTCAAGTCACGAATTTTTTTTTACGATTTTGTACATTTTAAGCGATAGTTGTTACATATAATGCACACTTAATTTTAGACAAAGCGCAAATTCGAAATGACAAAATGCAAAAGAGTGAAAGAAGCCGAGCAGCTATGAGCCACTAGGTAGATGAATTTAAATCATTGTGTATTTTGTGTAACCATCGCTGTTTCGAACAAAACGTATATCAGATGACTGTGGCACATTAATGAGGCCGTACACGTCACACTCTGTAATGTATGTGCGGCTTTGTTCTGTATTGTCCATCGGTCCTACAGTCTGATGCCGACATACATCTTTCGGTTTCCTTGCGCAAATTATGTCCCATTACATACTTCTGGTTAGATAATTCTGAGATCGTACTGCTAAATTCGTAAATGAATTTTTCCTCCAGCGGAACGAGGCACTCTGGGGCTGACAACAAATGATAGGCAATCCTTTCGTTGACGTACCGGAGTCACCAGGCTATAACATTCTGTTTGTAATTGATCTCAAGAAACAGAAATGTGATCTAAATATCTCATCATTTTATTAATTGGTAGCTGTTTTACAACTTACCTGTCAGCCATGGTACCATAAGGAGGTCATTTCTCAATGAAATTGCTTTAAAAAGTGAAAGTGTATTTTATAACAGATTATTGTGTAAAATTATCAACCTTTCCAGTGTTAATCTGAAACAAAGAAAATTTTTCTATTGATGTCTGATAACTAAAATCGTACGTAAACAGTGCTTTCCGTTGACCATTTGATGAAATCGGGCGGGATCAACACGTCTGGACAGGGCGCCCCCCAGGCGGGACATAATTTACCTGTCTGAATTTCAGTGGACGCAGTAGTTGCTAGTGATTAGAAAGTTGCCCCCTGAAGCAAGTGAAATTCCTCTCCTGTCTCCGTAGAGGTAGAAAGTGGATCGCCCGCCAGCGCTGCTCGCGTAATCTCTGGCTCTTAACATGTCAGCCTCCGGCTCCAGGCGTTCTGACGCCATGACGACTGGCCCGCCAACAAAATAACCGCGAAAATTCGTGAAAACTAGCTCTCACGTACGAGGTGCTAACTGATGACGCTGCGTAAACGTGGAGACCCCGACGGGACCTTTCACTGAACATTGTTCATTATCCAAGCTTTGGTTGGAACTCAGCTTTGCTACTATGAACTCCAAATAATGAGTGTCTCTGTTATTCTCTAGAAACGCCAAAGATATTATTAGGTGCAGAGATAATGTGAGTTGAGGTGAATGGAGTACCTTTCATCGGTCCTCTGAGATTCCTTGGCGAGGCGCCAAATCCTGCTCGCGGCCCGGCCATAATGGACGCACTCTTAAGCCCTCCTAAGACGGGGCGAGTCTAAGATAACGTACACGTAGAACTATACGAGGTTTGTGACATCATCCCGTGTTGTTTCACGATGAGAGGCCATTGCTTCGCGTAAAACATCATATAAATTCTACAACATTTCGGCATCGTGCTACGAAAACTGAACCAGTAAGAGGCAAGAACGCTAAGTCGCCAACAGAACTTGCGAGACGCCTTGTTGAAATTATTTTCAGTTGAACCCCTTTTTGGGGTTTTCATAATTTAACTTACACCCTTTGAATATACGCTGTTTCTAAGCATCAGCACAATGAGGATCTCTCGAAAACAGGCCGTTACTGGTGTCTTTTCTTCCTGTCTTTCGCTTACGCCCTAGTGCGGCAGCGATCGCAGGGTCGGCGTTGTTACAACGGATTTGGCAGTGATAGTTTAAGGGATGGCCGGATACCCTTCCTGCCGCCACCCCGTACGCACCCCCCCCCCCCCCCCCCCCCCAGTGTACCCCTGTCTGCATCCAGTGTAAATCGTGAAATAGTGCGGACGTGTTTTCAAATATCTGCGACGCGTGTAACTGAGGCGGAACGTGGGGAACGGCCCGGTATTCACCTATCGGGATGTGGAAAACCGCCTAAAAACCACATCCTGGCTGGCCAGCACACCGGCCTTCGTTGTTAATCCGCCGGGCGGAATCGATCCGGGGCCGGCGCGCCTGCCCGAGTCCAGAAAGCAGCGCGTTAGCGCTCTCGGCTACCCTGGCGGGTAGGGCGTTACTGGTATGAGCTGTTGTAATAACATGATGGAAAGTTTCATACTGGTGGTTAAAGAATTTTCGGATTTAGTTATTTTTGTGTTATAACTCGCATTTTATAGAAGCAAATCGTTTCAAGGCAACGGCACATTGAAGACTCGATAAAAACGCATCGTTTTAGACAAGATTTTTTTCAGTAACTAAATTTCAATTAGAACTTGTTGACTATGGAAGCCTTCAGAATATCATAACATAAAATACAAGTCCGATTGTCGTAGAAGTTGAGCGTAGCGCAGTTAGTAGAGGAGAAAAGTTACAAAACCATGTAGTGGGCTCATGTCTTCGAGCATTCAATTTTTTCTCACCTCTGTGTTTTTTAAAAGGTTGTGAGTCTTTATTAAATAGAAAGATTTTCTGTAATATTAGAGGTTATGCGAAAATAAATACTCTCCGAGTTGCGAGTTTGTCCGATTTTGGGAAGTTTTATAAGCTGACGTCCTTACTGACTGGACGTGGAACTTTCCTTTTTGTCTTATAGTATGTTCAAAGGTACAGAATTTTTTGTTTATGTGTATTACAGACAGAACAAAATGATCAGCACATGGATAATGGACGAAATCTGCGTTTTAATAGAGCTAACATAGGAGTTTTACGTGCGTCCATTTTCGTAAGCGAACTGCGTGGTTTGCGAGCCAGACACAGGCAAGAGGTGCGGCTGGAGAGCTACAGTCGCAAATCACGGTTCCAGCACGTCCTGTGTGGCGCGGGCTCTGAGTCCTGTGAGGCTGGATTTCCCGACCGCCTCGTTCTGTGTCAGGACCTCTTTAGCGATTTGCGGCGGTTGAGATGAATTACGCGAAGTGCTCCTTCAGCCTGCATGACTGAAACAGCCAGCGCAGGAGTGTCTATTAAGTTTCATCCCAAAACTGAGTCGCTGCTGGAGGTTTCTATAGTGGATAAACGTCTCTGCATTTATTTTCCTGTGACGTCATCAAAAATGATATAAGGTGCTGAAGAGTTTCCCTCGCGCCCATGGCCATAATCAACGAATTCTTAACTTACCCTCATACGATAAAATTATTAAAGAAATTGATCAGAATCTGACAGAAAGTTGGACAGACCTCGTGAAGAAAGCTCAGATGGTAATGCATCGGAGTCAACCCCCAGAAATGCAAACGTAAACAGAGAAACGCAACTTAGACCATTTAGGAAGAAGCGAGGCATGCGAAAAGCTTAACAGTAACGGAGCAACATGGCAGGATTTCCACAATGTCCAGAAACAGTCCTAGAAAGACAGATGAATGAGAAGGGCATACGAAAAAAGTAGACTAAATGAAATCGAGGAAGACTTCGAGAGAAATAGTATGAGAAATTTCTACAGAATATTCGAGGAAAATATGAAGATTTATCAGCCGTCAAATATCTGCTTAAAAACAATAAATCAGTCTCTATAAGCTGCTGAACTGTTGGAATCCTAAAGAAAAGTAAAACCTCATGAAAATGACACTGAATCCAGATCCGAAACCGTCCGCTGAGGTAGAGGAGATTACAGAACAGGAGAGCCCGAAGAGAAGATTGTATAATCCCTAAGTTATGGAAATTCTAAGACCAAAACATCGCAAAAAAGTAAAGAAAATTCACAGAAATATGGATTGGAGAGAAAATTCCGTTGAGTCACCCAACGCACCAAAAGGGCGACAATATAGACAATAATTACAGCGGTATCTCATTAGTACTGGTCACGAAATTCTCTCCGAGGCATTATTCTACGGACTAGAACCACAAGGTGATGTAAAGATAGGTGAACACGAAGCAGGTTTTAGAAAAGGAAAATCCTATGCTGAACAGATTTGGAACATGTGAACACTCCTGCAGGGCGGTCAGACAAACAACACAGTAGTCATTTTTTGGGCTTTTAGAAGGTCTACGACTTCATAGACAGGCAGACACTCTTTGATACACTATAAGAATATGGAATAGAAAGTCTAGCGCACTCATAACAAACATTCACAAACACCACACCCAAAATAAAATTTATGAGACAAATGTGAGAACCATTGTACGTAGACACAGGTGTCAGACAAGGAGAAGGGCTCTCAACTTTTATTCGACATGCTCTTGGAAAATATTATAAAATAATGGGAAGAATAGGTAAAAGGGATTCGATTACGAAGAACACTTGGAAATAAAACAACCATAAAATGCCTGTCATTTGCAGATGACCTGCCGACACTCAACAACAAATGACAAGAAGCAAACGAGGCATTGGAACACGTATATGAACTTTTTGCCGAAACAGGTCTACAGATGTACAAGAAAACACAGTACATGGAAAGAAACGACAACACACTAGCCATGCGCACCAAATAAGGAAATGTTAGAAGAGTGGAAAAATTCGAATGGCTAGGATGTTTTACACAAATAGGAGGATTAAACAAGGCATCCAACATAGAACGAACAGAAAAATATTAGAAAGCATAGAAACTCACTGCAGTGAAAGAAACATATCGACAGGGCAAACTCATGCACTACAACTAACTGTACTACCAGAAGCACCCGACTCTTCAGAGACGACCACAACTGGAGGATCATATATCATAGAGGGGGAAGAAAAAAGAAAGGTTCAAATGGCTCTGAGCACTATGGTACTTAACTGCTAAGGTCATCAGTCCCCTAGAACTTAGAACTACTTAAACCTAACTAACCTAAGGACATCACACACATCCATGCCCGAGGCAGAACTGGAACCTGCGACCGTAGCGGTCGCGCAGTTCCAGACTGAAGCGCCTAGAGCCGCTCGGCCACCCCGGCCGGTGGAGAAGAAAAACAGATCCTAAAAGCCTCAAGAAAAATTTTGAGCTATACGCAGAGATGGTATAAGGATGAAGAGACCAACCAAAAAACCATATGAACACATAGAGAGATATTCGGTATCTTCAGGCACTTCGCCTGAAGGAAACTCGTCGAAACGCTGCGTCAACGGGACGCCACAACTTGTCTGATAACACCAGAAGATTTCGATACTTTAAAGTATTTCCATTCGAGCGCTGTCCCTGGCACATACGGTAATATGTGTTTGTAGCCTTATCATTCAGATTAAAATTGCACTGAGGGGTCTTCTTGACAATATTTCAAAATTCTTCAGTAAATATGACACAATGGGCGAGCTTGTAATGGAATATTTTGTTTAACAGCGCCGCGTTTGCTAACATAGAGTCACTATCAGAGCAATTTAGGAACTACTAATTGTCAGCTACTAACTGTGACTTTTATGGATCCGGGATCGACTCTTGACCAAGACATACACTGATCATCCAAAACATTGTGACGACCTCTGCCCATCGCGAAACGCCGTCTGATAGTGTTTCTGGTACATAAGGCAATAGTAGAGGATGTAAGAGGAGGAAAGACGAATGGGAAATCTTGACGGCGATGGTACGAGCCTAAAGTGGAAAATCTCCTGACATAAGCGACTTTGACAAAGGGCTGACTGTTATGGCTGGGCACCTGTAAGCTAGAATCCCGGCAAAGTTCATTGGTTGTTAGCATGATGCTATGGTGAGCATCTGTGAAAAGTAATTGAAGGACGTTGAAATCACGGGTACTGAACTCCACGTCTCACCACAGGACGTGGAGCTGAGAGGCTTGCGCCCTTCGTGAAGCAGGCTGGACAGTGAGCCGTGGGAGAACTGACGAAAAATGCTGGTGCAGGCACCGTTCAGCACACATTGTTGTACATGGGCGTCCGTAGCAGACTATCCACACATGTTCCCATGTTGATCCAACGAAATCATCGGTGAGGACGGTTGCTGCAATACGGTTTATATTGCTATTTTAAAGACCCTATAATATGACCCTGAGTACCGAGCGTTGCCCGGGTGTGTATTTATTCAAATCTTGTATTAGAACATCACCACCTATCCGCTCTCTCTGTCTATCTCCTCCTTCCCCTCGATATCTGTCCATCTGCTCCTTTTGTCTCCACGTTATCACACTCACCCCAATAGGAGACTGGTAATTCTTATCCCTACACTAGTTCTTTCCACTTTGTAACTAACACGTGTACCAAATTTGATTGAAAACTTTTCAGGGGTTTAGGATAAGCTTTTTACCCGTGACTGCTCGCATACACCCATGTCAAATATATTTCACACGTATTTAACACACTTCATGCGTAATTGTACTCATATTTCACCTGCATCTCTAGCGAATTTCGCCCTGCAGTTTCATTCTCACGCACCTCGGTGTTTACGACGACGTATCTCCTGAACTGCGCGCCGTAAAATTTTGAAGGTACATTCAGAGCTAAATGTGCCTACTGTCTGAGAAATGTGTTGTAAATAGAGTTACTAATAAAAGAACAATAAATTAAAGCCTCATGTATGTTGTAGCAGTTTCTCACGCGTCTCAGTGTTTATGACGTCATATCTCCTGTACTAATTGTCGTACAATGATGTAATTTTTCTGGTACATTTAAAGGTATATGCGAATACTGTCAGCGAAGTGTCACCCATAAAGTAAGCAGTAAAAAAAGTAATAAACTAAAACATCACGCTTCATACGGCAGTTTTGCTGCGCCAACGGCCATAAAGTAGTAAGCGATAAACATTTTTCCTTTCATCATTTTGTGGGGCGTGAGTGAGGAAAAGATCTATAAAGGTTCGAAATTATGCATAAAATTTATTGCAGGTTGTAACGTAGCAAATTATTACGAGTTTCCATCTTGCATAGAAAGCGTAGCTTGCCGTGGAAACAGGAGGAGAGCAGATTTTGGACCTCACGCCGGCACAGCTGACGCTGGCTACTGAACAAAGCGAGCCGTGTACTTGCCTAACGGTGCGTGCAGTGCGTCACACATACTGTCTATGAATCTGAAGAAGTACTGTTAAATATTAATCGATCTTTTTCATACTTTGTACACCAAATTGTATGGGTAACACAACCACCCCGTTAAAATTTCAAATCAATAACTTTAGTACTTTCGGAGATATAATTTTTTAGCTAAAACACATCAAAACCGTGCTGGCATTGTGAAACCGAGCTAGGGACTGTAATGTATTGATCTATAGTGTCAACTGAAACTACAACTCTGAAGATAGGTTTAAATTGTCTAATTTTCTGAAATTTTCTTTAATTTCATTACCACAGACTTCTGACGTAATTAAAAGTACTTCGGGAAATTATTATTTCATCGTGTTTTGGAGAGACCTAAAGAGTGAATGGAGGATGTACGTAAAGTGAGAATGTGATATTTTATTAAAATTTTGTAAATGTACGCACGAGAAAGTTGTGCAAAAGGGGAAATTTGTGACGTATGTCTGACTGAGCTTGATTTTGTAAAAGGCAGCCAGAAGGGGCGCTGCGTATTAAATTTATTTTGTGGAAAGGAATCGTATTACATTTTCGTCAAAATTTATTTAGTTTCGGAATTACGAGATTTCTGGGCTAAATTACTTGTGGTAATCTGATTGGTTGACATTAGAAATACCGCGAGTATGGAGACGCTCGAGATGATCAGATTGGCTGCTTAATATACCAGCCAATATGAATTCAGCATTTCTCGCGCGTTTGAGTAAGGCTGTGTGCCTCGCATTTACGAGCTGATATAGTCGCTCGGAAGCTGCCTTTCGGTAAACACGTATGTTAAACCGCGCTGATCAAATTGGTACCAAAATGGAGAAATTCGCCGTTTGATCTGTTCTCGTATAGTCGATGAAAAGCGACTACAGAATTGAGTATTCTGTGAAATTTTGAGCCTTGCGAGTGATTTATTTTAGGAGATATTCGCCTGTGAACATTTCATGTCGTCTTTGAACTGCGCGTGGCGTGTTTCGCGTAGATAACGAGACATTACGACAAGCACTTCTTTACCACAAGCCGCCTGAATGTGTTAACTCGCAAGTAGTCGTGGGTCAGTGACTGTTTAGGACGTTCAAAATATCGGGTCGGACTATGTATCTTCTGGCTGCTTCCGGGCGGGAACTTTTAACATCAGAATATTCCATAATTGATAGCGGGATATTAAATTCGGATTTCGTAGCCATTTTCTGTGTTTTAAAGACAATAAATCAATAAAGGAAACTTTAGACGTTTTATCAAACGAGTCATGAAATAATCCTCAACGCTCGATAATTTAATCAACTATCAGGTATTGCCTCCTTTGCGTGGTAGGTATTTAGTGAAATTTTCGTCAATACTGCTTTTGTCGGCTACACCAGTATCTACCATCGCAGAGTAAAGGGGCAGACAACCTGAAACCTATCCAGGTAGGTGGACCGATTGTTTAATGGACAGTGAAGAGACCAAGCGGTCCCACCGCAAAGTCTCTAAGTGCTCTTGTAATATTTCTGCTTTTCAGCCTTCATATTCTGGTACAAGAAGCTCTTCTCGTAGCAGTTGAGAAGGTAGAAGTAGCAAGATGAAGTAACGTGGTGTGAGGTACGGGTATCGTGAGAAAGACGCGAAAATTGTGGTCCTTCTCAGCGACTGGCTGCTGCATTCGAAAGCTGCTCGCCAAAATGATAATCGTCAGTTTTTAATATTAGACAAACTAAACAGTGTATTTACTTGCATTTCATGTTTAAATCATCTCTCAATAGCGTGCTGAAATTCCATTTTTTTACAAGTTTTAATAACCGGCAGAATAATATACAACTGCTAAACGAAATGGCAGACGAAACACTTCGCTGATCTTCGGATCGCGCCTAACATGGATAGCGGGAAAGTGGTTCCGCTGTAAGATCAGAGCTGGTTGGGAAGTCCCGGAGGACAGACATATAGGTTGCCGCGGTCGGTATTAGTTAAGACTTTATTAGCAATGTATGGTTACTTGGAACATACAATTGAGAGCAGTGTGACAGTAATTACGGAAATACGGAGTTCATTAATTTGTCGAAGAATAGAAATTATTTGTCACTCTAAATTGGAATTTATTTGTGCAGTTTCTCGTGTTCTGCTAATAGAAAGCGAATGGCATCCCGTGTAAATAAACTGATTGGAAATTTAATTATTTCTAAAATAACAGTTCCTCGCTAAGAGTTTCCTACAGCCTCGAGACAACGGACTCACGACCTGCGTGTTGTTTTCTGCACAGGGGACAACAACTGTAGAAGTTTGGAGGTTTGTGAACATTTATTAGAACTTATGCATTCCACTCAGGGCGGTGGAAGCTAAGAGGCACATCGCGTGCACTGCCGTCTTAGTACAAGTGAGACAAGTAACACGTCATCTGTGGTAACACAGAGGAGGTGTGGAGGAGAGAAACATTTTTGAGGGAAGGGGTTTATCATACACACGTATATATATCACCACCCTCTCATCTATCTCTCTGTTTTCCAACTTTCCGTACCCTCATTCTCAAATACTGGATGAGTAGTATAGGTACTTGTACATCGTGAACTAAATTGCTTTTTTACCCCCACCACTTTGATAGGTAGATGGTTCTCACCCTTCTTACACCCGCAGCGATTCTTTGTGTACGAAGTTTGGTTGAAATCGGTGTTGTGGTATAAAAGGAGATGTCAGTAAATTCTCCTGATCCGAAGCCGACGGAGCACATCTTGCACAAGACTTGGGGCTAGTTCCGCGCCTACAAACCTTAGGAATTGTGTGACCTGTGCACAACCACCTGGTGCCACACATCTCCAGAAGTCTGCGTTTTGGATCGTCAGTGCAGTTGTAACTGGTGACCTGTAGTGCCAGGTCGATTCTCCGACAGTCGTGACTTCCTTTTGGGAGACTGCAGTTCCTGGTTGAGCCCCGGGCGACGACACCTACTGCGCATCTCCTGCTATCCGCTGTCCCTTAGGCGTTGCGCAAGTCTCTGTTCGCGTCCCGTAACCTCGTTCACCTCGAAGCACTCCGCGATTTCCTCGACTGACTCAGAGCAGGCAGGTGCGGCCTCACTTTCCCCGATAAAGCGGCCCACTCCAGTCCCGGACGCAGCCGCCGCGCCTGGCGAAGCGACGCACAGCTGGAACAGCGACCTAGCTGCAGCAACACACGGACTCTTTGAACCGAACGACGCAGCACCGTCCATGCACCGGAATGGAACCACACTACCGAAATTCCGGGTGCGTCAGGGCGTGAGAAGTGGACGGGGGAACAATTTATCGTGGCCTTTTAGTTACACTACTGGCCATTAAAATTGATACACCAAGAAAAAATGCAGATGATAAACGGGGATTCATTGGACAAATATATTATACTATAACTGACATGTGATTACGTTTTCACGCAATCTGGGTGCATAGATACTGAGAAATCAGTACCCAGAACAACCACCTCTGGCCGTAATAACGGCCTTGATACGCCTGGGCATTGAGTCAAACAGAGCTTGGATGGTGTGTACAGGTACAGCTGCCCATGCAGCTTCAGCACGATACCACAGTTCATCAACAGTAGTGACTGGCGTATTGTGACGAGCCAGTTGCTCGGCCACCATTGACCAGACGTTTTCAATTGGTGAGAGATCTGGAGAATGTGCTGGCCAGGGCAGCAGTGGAACATTTTCTGTATCCAGAAAGGCCCGTACAGGACCTGCAACATGCGGTCGTGCATTATCCTGCTGAAATGTAGGGTTTCGCAGGGATCGAATGAAGGGTAGAACCACGGGTTGTAACGCATCTGAAATGTAACGTCCACTGTTCAAAGTGCCGTCAATGAGAACAAGAGGGACTGAGACGTGTAACCAATGGCACCCCATACCATCACGACGGGTGATACGCCAGTATGGCGATGACGAATACACGCTTCCAGTGTGCGTTCACCGCGATATCGCCAAACACGGATGCGACCATCATGATGCTGTAAACAGAACCTGGATTCATCCGAAAAAATGACGTTTTGCCATTCGTGCACCCATGTTCATAGTTGAGTACACCATCGCAGGCGCTCCTGTCTGTGATGCAGCATCAAAGGTAAACGCAGCCACCGTCTCCGAGCTGATAGTCCATGCTGCTCCAAACGTCGTCGAACTGTTCATGCAGATGGTTGTTGTCGTGAAAACGTCCCCATCTGTTGACTCGGGGACCGAGACGTGGCTGCACGATCCGTTACAGCCATGCGGATAAGATGCCTGTCATCTCGACTGCTAGTGATACGAGGCCGTTGGGATCCGGCACGGCGTTCCGTATTACCCTCCTGAACCCACCGATTCAATATTCTGCTAACAGCCATTGGATCTCGACCAACGCGAGCAGCAATGTCGCGATACGATAAACCGCAATCGCGATAGGCTACAATCCGACCTTTATCAAAGTCGGAAACGTGATGGTACGCATTTCTCCTCCTTACACGAGGCATAACAACAACGTTTCACCAGGCAACGCCGGCCAACTGCTGTTTGTGTATGAGAAATCGGTTGGCAACTGTCCTCATGTCAGCACTTTGTAGGTGTCGCCACCGGCGCCAACCTTGTGTGAATGCTCTGAAAAGCTAATCATTTGCATATCACAGCATCTTCTTCCTGTCGGTTAAATTTCCCGTCTGTAGCACATCATCTTCGTGGTGTAGGAATTTTAATGGCCAGTAATGTAGTTTCGTGTTCCATGGATCCATCATCAGTAGTGTAATCAGTAATGAAGCTCTTCACCTGTCTTTCCGCAATGAGTTACATTTATTTACGTTCATGGTCAACTGCCAGTCCACACATCAATCACGGATGCTCTGCAGTATCGCATGTGAACAGCCTCGCGGGTCTTCCCATATTGTCTGGGACATCCTTAATACAAACTGAAAACAGTGACGCCCCAAACACTTATGAAGGTAGTCCCGAAATATACTTCCGCAGCCCCAGTAAGAAGGACGAGTTCTGCTATGAACATCGAAATATATACGCATCCCGCAAGCCACTACAGTGCATGGAGCAGAGTACTTCTCGCCCATATTAGCAGCATTCTCCGAGATTCCGTTCACGTATGCGGGAGTAAAATGAATGACTACAGGGCTATTACAAATGATTAAGCGATTTCATAAATTCACTGTAGCTCCATTCATTGACATATGGTCACGACACTCTACAGATACGTAGAAAAACTCATAAAGTTTTGTTCGGCTGAAGCCGCATTTCAGGTTTCTGCCGCCAGAGCGCTCGAGAGCGCAGTGAGACAAAATGGCGACAGGCGCCGAGAAAGCGTATGTCGTGCTTGAAATGCACTCACATCAGTCAGTCAGTCATAACAGTGCAACGACACTTCAGGACGAAGTTCAACAAAGATCCACCAACTGCTAACTCCATTCGGCGATAGTACGCGCAGTTTAAAGCTTCTGGGTGCCTCTGTAAGGGGAAATCAACGGGTCGGCCTGCAGTGAGCGAAGAAACGGTTGAACGCGTTCGGGTAAGTTTCACGCGTAGCCCGCGGAAGTCGACGAATAAAACAAGCAGGGGGCTAAACGTACCACAGCCGACGGTTTGGAAAATCTTATGGAAAAGGCTAAAGCAGAAGCCTTACCTTTTACAATTGCTACAAACCCTGACACCTGATGTCAAAGTCAAACGCTTTGCATTTTCGGTGCGGTTGCAACAGCTCATGGAAGAGGATGCATTCAGTGCGAAACTTGTTTTCAGTGATGAAGCAACATTTTTTCTTAATGGTGAAGTGAACAGACACAAGGTGGGAATCTGGGCGGTAGAGAATTCTCACGCATTCGTGCAGCAAATTCGCAATTCACCAAAAGTTAACGTGTTTTGTGCAATCTCACGGTTTAAAGTTTACGGCCCCTTTTTCTTCTGCGAAAAAAACGTTACAGGACACGTGTATCTGGACATACTGGAAAATTGGCTCATGCCACAACTGGAGACCGACAGCGCCGACTTCATCTTTCAACAAGATGGTGCTCCACCGCACTTCCATCATGATGTTCGGCATTTCTTAAACAGGAGATTGGCAAACCGATGGATCGGTCATGGTGGAGATCATGATCAGCAATTCATGTCATGGCCTCCACGCTCTCCCGACTTAACCCCATGCGATTTCCTTCTGTGGGGTTATGTGAAATATTCAGTGTTTAAACCTCCTCTACCAAGAAACGTGCCAGAACTGCGAGCTGGCATCGACAATGCTTTCGAACTCATTGATGGGGACATGCTGCGCCGAGGGTGGGAGGAACTTGATTATCGACTTGATGTCAGCCGAATCACTAAAGGAGCACATATCGAACATTTGTGAATGCCTAAAAAAACTTTTTGAGTTTTTGTTTGTGTGTGCAAAGCATTGTGAAAATTTCTCAAATAATAAAGTTATTGTAGAGCTGTGAAATCGCTTCAATCATTTGTAACAACCCTGTACAGGCCTTACTTCCATGACACCAACATGTGATACACTATGGAAATTGGGGTATGGAGTGAAGTCGTGATTCCTTTGGGCTCATGTCGGGACTGTGGGCAGGCCAGCACATTTCAGTAAGTTACATGTTCCATGGATCATTTTCCACGTTAGATAATAATGACACTCTGTTTATATCTTTTCAGAGATGGTTGTGGTACTCGGATGTTCGTCACAGGATGTCAAACACCTTTCAGCCGTCTAGTTTACAAACTTATTTGGCTACCAGTTTCGGCGATTTACTACGCCATCTTCAAGGCCCCCGACCGACGTGTAGGAAGATTGGACCACGGTTCTGATCAAAACAGGGGCCATCAATACCGGTGTTAGTAGATTTCTGCGATACATATATCGCTATAACAAGCTTCCTTCAGAAGGGAGGATACACACTGTCCAAGCAGGACGCCACCAACTGCTTATCTGCTCTTTCCAGGATAAAAAACTCTCCCAGCCTTTTCGAGAGATTTATTTTTAGCACAGTTGTCGCTATGAGGACATTATACTCACTAATCCCTGTCTCTATAGTGAAAGTGTCGATAAAGTCAAGCGTTTTTGTAGCTACGAAATCTAACATAGTTTCAGTGTGCATGGCCGCATGGGTTGCCTACCAAGCTGCTCAAGACAGTTTTGGGAAAATGTTTTTGGAAGTACATCACAAGATTCTCTGTCTGTATCATCTCCAATGAATCCATAGGTGTCCACTTCTGTACATGGTGAGTCAAAGTCGCCGTCAGCTAATCGTGTTACATCAACGCTACTTAGAGTAGACATTTTCAAAATGATTCTGCTATGTTACAGCGGAATCTGGTACCAATAAAACTCTTCGATGATTAATTTTAGTATACGTAAGCCGATTACTCGCTTCCAGATATGTTCGCAGTCCGACTCAATTTCGACCTCGATAAATATTTTTTGTCGACTGCAGTGGACACTTCCCCTCCAATGGTGTCGATACACGTTCCACGCCTCGCTAAATATTTGAGTTTCCTGCTTCGGATTTCATCCATCTCTCAGCTAAGCGTTAATTTGAGCGCTACAAATTTACGGGGGAGGGGGTGGAGGGGGGGGGGGAGGGGAAGCGTACATTCAGAGACTTAGGTGCGAATGCCTCGGCAATCTAGTATTAAAATTTGGCATTGTAAGTGTATTTCCTTTACACGCGATCTGATGTCCCCCACGCTTTTGTGGTAAAATGCTGAAGTAATTATACAGAACATACAGTGCAGTCAAAAAGCACTCGGGAACACAACACATATTTATGGGACTACAGTTTACCAGCGGGAGAACCAAAAACCGCTCCCAACTCTCCGACATGACTGTAAACTTTACAATGCTGGCGAGATACCGGCGTAACGGAATGACGCTGTAAGACATTTTCAGAGAGGACTTTTCTGAGAGAAGGGTTGACTTAAAGGAAAGTGATGTACCATCTAACGTGTCGGTTGTTTTGAACAAATAATGTTTGATTTCGTCCTTCGGACTGCTGTATCAGTCGTAGTTCTGAAGATGGTAATAACAAGCCGCTTCAACTAGACTCGTTACTCCGTCACCGCCTACTTATGGTGTCATTACCAAATCGTAGCCTTAATAGATTACAGCATCTCCGGGGTTGTCTTTCTGCTGTAACCTGAGTGTAAAAAGTATGTTGTTGTGTATTGTAAACTGGAACTGGTTTCCTATTTTTTACAACTCGTATGTGTCTATATTGAAATGCTGAACAATGCAACTGGTATAATTACGTACACGGAAATGAATCTGATAGTGTATAATTGTATTGCAATTATTTTAAAAAAATAATTTTAAAGCCTAAAACTAAATGCTACAGAAACTGTCCTGTAAAATTCTGTATTGTGCAGTGCAGTAACATTGCTACAATGCGTCACGTCCCAATGTCTGACGTACACTACGTGACTTACATTTCCAACAGACAAAGCTAACAGAATAAAATGCTACATGTAATGGAAAATCGAATTTCGGAGGAATAACCGAACGAAACATTAATATAAAAATGTCCTTTAAATTTACACACGCAAACTGCCTAAACAAAAATTTCGAATACTAAATAATACACACGCTTATTTAACACTGAACTGGAAGAGTAAGTCAATGTGCATAATAAATGAAATTTGAACTGATTTAGACCTAAACTTATATTAATTTTCATAGCTTACCTGTGGCAAAGGAAACTCGGTGCGGCACGAAAGCGATGAACAAAATATAGTGTAACAGGAAAGGAGCTAAAGAAAAGAAAACTTCGCACGGTGCAATGCAAGGACATGCAAGTATTCCAAGCATGTTAAGCTTCACCTATTCTTTAGTGCACCTGCGTTTCGCTCAGTGCAAAGCGGCGGGCACTACGGTATTACTAGAAAATGAAACTTTCGTGACGAGATGGTGAAGAATATTGCATTTACTGAATGATGTAAAAGAAAGTAGCTTTCAAAAACTTCATTGAAACTCCGATTGTTTGCCAATATTGAATCAGTTTTACAAGAATCACTTGTACAGAAATATGTATTACTCTACCATGAGATTAGTTACTAAACCGATGAACGAGTGGGGTATGTAAGGCTCTTACTGCAAGCTATGTGAGCAGATAACGTTGTTTAAACACTTCTGAACAACGAAACTAACATGAACCAATAAAGAAAAACTCCAATAATAACTTTCCATTTTGTCTTCGTTTTTCGGCCTCTTTTTTCACTGTTGCAGATATACAAGTTGTATATATTAATTACCGTCTTTTGCAACTATAATGAAACAGTTGCAAAAGACGGTAATTATCATATACAATTTGTATAAGTTGCAAAAGACGGTAATTAACCTATACAACTTTTAAGACATTCCCTTTTTCAAGCACACCATAAATTACGCACAAGCAAGCAATGCAATGACAACTCTATCTTCATGTCATCACGCTTCCCAAACGAATCTTAACGAATTCGTATTGCCAGAAATCAACATCATATGTATCTTTATCTCTGTGCTCCATTAACCATTTCCAGACCGCGTAGTAGCGTGACTAACAGCCAACTGACTCACTCCCTCACTCACCAGTGATTGCTATTGGCAATGTCAATAATACTTACAAGTAAAGATCACATTGCTTGTACTCAGAACCTCTGTGGCGTAACGTATCTACTATTGTAAATTTCTGTTTGAAGAATGGCCATTGTACAAAATGTAAAGTGTTACACATCGAAAGAAAATATAGCGCTCACACCACTTTCCTTGAACACCACAAATAAGCTAGAAACCTTGTACAACATGTTGAACATCTTGTTCGATGCCAAGTCCTAACTTCAGTGGTTGGTATAAACATTGCTAAAACCCTCTTCGATGCAATGAAGTGCCACTAAACTGAAACAGACAGAATCGTTTGTGAAATCTTGCGATACCCTCGTCAAATACTGACATATTTAAATGAATGAAATAGCATATTTTAGGTCAGAGCCATAAAAATCTCTCACTTAAGTTCGCCAAACTTCGTTGGTCAGGGAACAGCAAGAAGATTATAAATTCAAGGCACAAATGCTAGGCCGTAGAGCAAAACTGAATCAATACGGTATCAGCTGCATGCCAGATGGAGCAGATAGACGTATTACGAAATTGATCGTGTGAAAACGTAAAGCAAAATATAAAAATTAATTTAAAAAAATGGTTCAAATGGCTCTGAGCACTATGGGACTCAACTGCTGAGGTCATTAGTCCCCTAGAACTTAGAACTAGTTAAACCTAACTAACCTAAGGACATCACAAACATCCATGCCCGAGGCAGGATTCGAACCTGCGACCGTAGCGGTCTTGCGGTTCCAGACTGCAGCGCCTTTAACCGCACGGCCACTAAAATTAATAAACGCTATCAAGAAATAATACTAATTAATTTACGAGTTGGACATGTTCTGTCGGAGGAACCAGCCCAATATTCACTTTAAGTGGGTATCGGAAAAAAAATCTCAGTCACTATGGCCAGACGGGATTAGGCTCCACTCCCTGGTTTGTAACCACTGTGCCGCTGCACGCCATCTGGTGACACAAGAAAGGCATACATACACTAGTAACAACAACAACGACGACGACGACGACGACGACGACAAAATACAGGGTTATTACAAATGATTGAAGCGATTTCACAGCTCTACAATAACTTTATTATTTGAGATATTTTCACAATGCTTTGCACACACATACAAAAACTCAAAAAGTTTTTTTAGGCATTCACAAATGTTCGATATGTGCCCCTTTAGTGATTCGGCAGACATCAAGCCAATAATCAAGTTCCTCCCACACTCGGCGCAGCATGTCCCCACAATGAGTTCGAAAGCATTGTTGATGCGAGCTCGTAGTTCTGGCACGTTTCTTGGTAGAGGAGGTTTAAACACTGAATCTTTCACATCACTATGCGTGAAACTTGACCGCACGCGTTCAACCGTTTCTTCGCTCACTGCAGGCCGACCCGTTGATTTCCCCTTACAGAGGCATCCAGAAGCTTTAAACTGCGCATACCATCGCCGAATGGAGTTAGCAGTTGGTGGATCTTTGTTGAACTTCGTCCTGAAGTGTCGTTGCACTGTTATGACTGACTGACTGATGTGAGTGCATTTCAAGCACGACATACGCTTTCTCGGCTCCTGTCACCATTTTGTCTCACTGCGCTCTCGAGCACTCTGGCGGTAGAAACCATTTGTAATAGCCCTGTATTTTTTCCTCTTCCATTTCCTAGTCTCGAATTCCAGTCACCCATTTCTTAACACCGACGTAGCCAAGTCAATTTGTAATAGGTTATACAGTGCGTCACACAGCGTGCAGATAACCTCAATAGGTTTGGGAAGTGGAGTCTGGCAAAGGTTATAGGTGACAGTGTGTAGTGGGTAGCGATGGGATAACTCATATAAAAATTCCTGGAGTAGTTGGTGTTAGAGCTGCATCTTTTTTTGGTTGAAGTCAGCTCACAGATATACCTGCTTAAAGGAAGTCCCTAAAGTTAGTGAACTGCTTATAGATGTTGACTGAAATTATTGGTATATCGGAGTACCACTTAATAATTTGACAGTTCAGAGGCTTCCTTTACCAGGATACAAGTTAGCTGGCTGTTGTTCAAGGAGTTCCTTGCGGGGTGGCGAAGTGGCCATGTATGTAAAGAACAGTATTCCATAGACGTATCACGGACTGCCCTGAACAGACATTTTAATGTTGTGCAGGGCAGTTGAATTTAGTGAAACTAAACTTCTAACTGTTGTAGCTTATAGGACCCATAACTCTGACCAGAGCATTTCTGTTCAAGCTAAATTGCAAGAAAAAGGATGTTGGCGGATCTCCTAAATTCACATTAACTGATGCAGACTGTGTTTTTTCCAACTAGGGTGCAGGGGAACAGTAGCACAGCCATAGACAATATTTATTCATTCTTCATTACTAGATGGGCATTCTGTTAGTAAAAGGGTGAATGGCCTTTCAGAACATGATGCACAAATTTTAATACTAAAAGGCTTTTGTACTCAAACAAATGTCACTTATAATTACAAACTATGTAGGAAAGTTAATCCAACAGCAATAGAGTGTTTTTTAAACCTCGTCAAGGAACAAGAGTGGCAGGATGTTTACAGTGCGGATAACACAGTTGACGAATATAATGCTTTTCTTAACCCATTTCTCATGCTCTTTGAGAGTTGCTTTCCATTAGAACGTTCTAAACGGGGTGCTAGCAGTAAAAGACAGTCCGGATGGAAGACTAATGGGATGAGGATATCATGTAGAACAAAGAGGGAATTACGTCAAACTGTTAGAAGTAGTCACAATCAAGCTACAGTAGCCCATTACAAAACAGTAATGTAAGGTGCTTAAAAATGTTATTAGCAAGGCAAAGAGTATGTGGTATTCAAATAGAATAGCTAATTCACAGGATAAAATTAAAACCATATGGTCAGTTGTGAAGGAAGTGTCTGGTCAGCAGCACAAAGTCAACGATATAAAGTCAGTTCGTAGTAAAAATGTTTCTGTTACTGATAAATCAGATATATGTACAGTATTTAACAATCATTTTCTGAGCACTGCTGGTGAACTAAATAAAAATTTACTTTCTACAGGGAATCATATAACTCTCTTGGCAGATGCCTTTCCGAGATTGATACCTGAAAGACTCCTCTGTGATACAGACAAGGTGAAGACTGAATCAACAATTAAATCACTGAAGACTAAGGACACTCATGGATATGATGGAGTGCCTAGCAGAATATTAAAGTACTATGCTGCACATGTTAGTCACGTACTTAGTCATATTTGTAATTTTCCTTTAGGAATGGTCAGTTTCCTGAACAATTAAAGTACTCAATAATAAAGCCACTTTATAAAAAGGGAGAAAGGGATAATGAAGACAGTTTTAGACCAGCTTCTACGCCATCACTGTTTGCTAAAGTTATTGAAAAGGCTGTATATGTAAGGATAATTGATCATTTTATATCACACGATTTGCTATAAAATGTACAGTTCGGATTTAGAAGTCGTTTAACAACTGAAAATGCTATATTTTCTTTTCTCTGTGAGGTAATGGATGGGTTAAACAAAAGGTTTCGAACGCTAGGCATATTTTTTGATTTAACTAAGGCATTTGAGTGTGTTGATCACAAAAAATTGCCCCAGAAGTTGGGCCATTACGGAATACAAGGAGTAGCTCACAATTGGTTCACCTCTTACCTTAGCGACAGACAACAAAAGGTCATTATGCACAATGCTGATTCTCAGCATAGTGAATAATGACCTTTTGCTGTGATGTGGGGTCTGAGTGGGATACGGTCAAATGGTGGGTGCCCTAGGGATCAGTCTTGGAGCCACTCCTGTTCCTTATTTATATAGATGATATGCTCTCTAGTATTACGGGTAGCTATAAAATATTTCTGTTTGCTGATGACACTAGGTTGGTAGTAAAGGATGTTGTGTGCAACATTGACTGTTTCAAATAATGCAGTTCATGACCTTAGTCATGGCTTGTAGAAAATAAACTAACGCTAAATCACAGTAAGACTCAGTTTTTACAGTTTCTAACACACAATTCAACAAAACCTGACGCTTTAATTTCACAGAATGGGCATATGATTTGTGAAACTGAAGAGTTCACGATTCTAGGTGTTCAGATAGTAAAGTGTCGTGGAAAGCCCACGTTCAGGATCTTCTTCAAATACTTAATGCTGCCATTTTTGCTATTCCAACAGTATTTGAAGTGAGTGATCATTCAACACGAAAATTAATCTACTTTGCTTATTTTCATTTGCTTATGTCGTATGGTATTATATTTTAGGGTAACTCTTCCCATTCTAAAAGGATATTTTTGCTCAGAAACGGGCAGTAAGTGATGTAAGTTCGCGAACCTCTTGTCGACATCTGTTCACAAGTGAGGGTATTTTGACATTGGCCTCTCAATATATATATTGCTTACTGTTATATTTTGTTAACAGAATTAGCTTATTCCCAAGAATAAGCAGCTTTCACTCAGTTAATACTCGGCAGAAATGAAACCTGCATTTGGTTCGGACTTTCTTATCTCTTGTGCAGAAAGGTGTGCGGTATACTGTTGCATCCGCTTTCAGTAAGCTACCACTAGAATTAAATAATCTTAAAAGTAATCCACGCGGTTTCAAATCCAAACTGAAGTGTTTCCTCATGTGTCACTCCTTCTATTCTGTCGAGGAGTTCCTTGAAAAATTAAGCTGAATCTTGTTGTATTGTTGACTGCGTTTACTTAAACTTATGGCTTGACTTTTTCGGGTTCATAAACATTTTATTTTAACTCGACATGTATACAAAATATAATAAAAATAAAAACATGGAAACAAATACGTCTTTAAAAAAGCCATTAAAATCTTATACTCTAAATCTCACGCTGTAGCAGTTTCAGTAGATCTTTATTTAACACGATTCTGCTTTTGTGATGACGACTGCACTGGCTTTAATCAAATCATTCAAAAGGTAAGGAGAGTTTGTTATTTTCGAACGTCAAATCAGTGAAAACTTACGTTGCAATCATCTTAAACACGTTTAAAAACTTAACAAAAAATTCAGTAGAACATAAAATCGAAGAACATCATTATCACGAACTTAGTTAATTAATTCCCTTGCAAAACATCTAAATGGGACAGTATCGCTAAATCACGTACTTTATCCCAATTTTCAGTTCAGTTTTGCAGGGAAGGAGAATCCACACCATCCAGCTCAACATACCTTCTACAGACGCTAGGGAAACAGGCAACAAACTGCAGTTTTGTTAATACATTCTATAGCCGAGATGATGACAAAGCGTCTGATATAAAAAGAATCATTGTAGAAACTATTTGAACGTCTTTCATAGAAAGCACATTTGCTTTGCAGATGATATGCTGTATCTACATGTGTAAAAATTACAACTCAGCTATGTAATGGTGTTCCAGTATAAAGACTTTACAGTCGAAAGAAATCAACCATAAAATTTGCGCTATCTAATGTTAATAGCTCCGGAATAAATGGCAAAAATCCTGATGGCGCCACAGTAATGATGAAACGTTTTGTATGACCATAAAACGATATTTTTATTTAGTAGAAGCAATATCCGCAGTACCATGGCAGAGGTATTTTCTTTCAAACACACACAGGATAATTTGTCGGAGGGGAAGCCGAAGAGAAATTTTATCAGGCAGAACCTACGGCGATTGCGTTATTCTTACAGATGTGTAGTTGTAAGACGAAAAACAAAAAATCGTTGAGAGATGCAGTATTTCTAAACCAAGATGATTACACCAGTCAATAAAAAAAGAAGACTGAATATTCGGTGGCTAGCAGGTATACAATTTGCCCCATTTGTCTCTAATACCCCCAACAACCGCTCGTCTAGAAGCAAAGCACAAAATATGTCAGGCATATGTATTTCAAATGACAGGCAACAGCCATCGTGGTTGCCTTTCTTGTACTTTTATTGTAACCTTGTTCGTTACAAAGATATGAACGCCAGCACTTCTATTTTGTATTCGGTAATTCATTTCTCTACTCAAGTCCTGTTCAAAAACGTATCGCAGTGTACCTTTGATGTAAACCTCTGTATTTTTATTGGTTTACTGTCAACTCTAGAAGGCTGGGGGGGTTACGTTACCCCAGGACCCTGCATTACTAGTAGAGTCAAGTCAATTTTGTGTTACTATTTTAATAACGTCATTTAACATGGATGATACGCAGTGATTACGTTCTTGAGCAGGTCTTGAGGAAAGGAAGTCAGTTACCGAAAAAAAAATGCTGTTTGTAAAACTCGTATTTGCTGTTTATATTTCCGCAATGAACCAAGATTTCCCCCCTGGTAGCCAAACATTTTTTTCTATTTTGCTTCTGTAAAAATGCTGTTTTGGGGGTGGTCAAGGTAAATGTAATATATCCTGTATTTCAGACTGGTCATGATGGCGTTTGTGGCTGGAAATTTAAAACGCAGTTTACGGTACACGAGGAAACTAAACCCGTACTGTTACGCAACAGAGATGAGGGCATTCCACGAGAACTGGAGAGATAGGCCACACCTCTCACAAGAGGCATCAGGGCGCGGTGCCGAAGATGTGTGAGTCGTGACGACAGACGAGCAAACGGCGACAACAGCATGGGTTTCGAAAAAGACGATCGTGTGAAACGCAGCTCGCGCTATTCGTCCTCGAGACTCAGAGGGCCATAGACATGGGTTCCCAGGTAGATGTCGTGTTTCTTGACTTCCGCAAGGCGTTCGATACAGTTCCCCACGGTCGTTTAATGAACAAAGGAAGACCAATTGTGTGACTGGATTGAAGAGTTCCTAGATAACTGAACGCAGCATGTCATTCTCAATGGAGAGAAGTCTTCGGAAGTAAGAGTCATTTCAGGCGTGCCGCAGGGGAGTGTCGTAGGACCGTTGCTATTCACATAAATTACCTTGTGGATGACATTGGAAGTTCACTGAGGCTTTTTCCGGATGATGCTGTGGTATATCGAGAGGTTGTAACAACGGAAAATTGTACTGAAATGCAGGAGGATCTGCAGCGAATTGACGCATGGTGCAGGGAATGGCAATTGAATCTCAATGTAGACAAGTGTAATGTGCTGCGAATACATAGAAAGAAAGCCGGCCGGAGTGGCCGAGCGGTTCTAGGCTCTACAGTCTGGAACCGCGCGACCGCTACGGTCGCAGGTTTGAATCCTGCCTCGGGCATGGGTGTGTGTGATGTCCTTAGGTTAGTTAGGTTTAAGTGGTTCTAAGTTCTAGGGGACTGATGACCTTAGAAGTTAAGTCCCATAGTGCTCAGAGCCATTTGAACATAGAAAGAAAGATCCCTTATCATTTAGCTACAATATAGCAGGTCAGCAACTGGAAGCAGTTAATGCCATAAATTATCTGAGAGTACGCATTAGGAGTGATTTAAAATGGAATGATCATATAAAGCTGATCGTGGGTAAAGCAGATTCCAGACTGAGATTCATTGGAAGAATCCTAAGGAAATGCAGTCCGAAAACAAAGGAAGTAGGTTACAGTACGCTTGTTCGGCCACTGCTTGAATACTGCTCGGCAGTGTGGGATCCGTACCAGATAGGGTTGATAGAAGAGAGAGAGAAGATCCAACGGAGAGCAGCGCGCTTCGTTACAGGATCATTTAGTAATCGCGAAAGCGTTACGGAGATGATAGATAAACTCCAGTGGAAGACTCTGCAGGAGAGACGCTCAGTAGCTCCGTACGGACTTTTGTTGAAGTTTCGAGAACATATCTTCACCGAGGAGTCAAGCAGTATATTGCTGCCTCCTACGTATATCTCGTGATGAGACCATGAGGATAAAATCACAGAGATTTAGAGCCTACACAGAGGCATACCGACAATCCTTCTTTCCACGAACAATACGAGACTGAAATAGAAGGGAGAACCGATAGAGGTACTCAAGGTACTCTCCGCCACACACCGTCACGTGGCTTGCGGAGTATGAATGTAGATGTGGATGAACGTTACCAGAAACAGCACACTGTCGCAGACAAGACGCCCAACTGCAACACTCCATCAGAAGTCGCCTCTTGTTGTCACTGCGCGACCGACTCGAACCACAAACTAGAACGGACGAGGTTTCCTCGCAAAAAGTATCGCCGCTGAAAGAACGGGTTTATTCGCTGCAGCGACTGCAGGAAGAGGAAAACTCCACGTTTATTGCTGGAGGGGACTGCGGACGGAGTTGAAAGGGGGTATAACGGGTGATGATGCAGCACCCTTCATTTAAGTGGCCCACTGTTCGTGATTTGTAAGGGGTATTAAATGGAAGTCCAGCATGGTTTACACAGACAATCAAGTTGATGTTCAACACATCTTTAAACACAGTAATTGCCTAGTGAGACTTGAGGAAATAAATCTAGACACGCCCATAAGATTTCTCGACCTATTAAAATCGTGTGAATGTGTAAAATGGTGCAAGACGTCCGGCGCTCTCAGAAAAATGCGAGTAAGCTACGGGAAAGACAGGTAATATACAATATGTACAAGAAGCAGATTGAACTATAAGCCTGGAAGACCAAGAATGAAGGACTCGGATTAAAAATGGTGTAAGACAGGGATGCAGTCTTTCGCCACTGCCGTTCACTATACAGCGAAGAAGCAATGACGGGAATACGAAAAAGTTTCAAAACTGGGATTAAAATTCACATTGGAAAGATATCGACGATAAGATTCGCTGTCGACACTGCTATCTTCATTGAATCTGAAGAATAATTACAGGATATATTGGATGGAATGAACAGTCTAACGAATACAGAATTTGAATTGAGAGTGAATCGGAAAAAGACGAAAGTGATGACGTAGCAGAAACGAGAATACCAAAAAGCTTAGCACCAAAGTTGGTGATCATGCAGCAGACGAAGTTAAAGTATTCTGCTACCTTGTAATTAAAGTAACTCATGACGACGATGCAAGAACGAGATAAAAGGTAGAGTAGCACAGGTAGAGACGGCATTCGTGACAAAAAGAAGTCTTCCAGTATCAAACATTGGCTTTCATTTGAGGAACGAGAATGAACGTTTGAAGTACATCATTGTATGGTAATGGATCACGGACTATGTAAACACCGGAAAGAAATGTGGTGCAACTGAAGGCTGTAGAAAATTAGATGTATTGATAAAGTAAGGAATGACGGGGTTTTTCGCAGAATCGACGAAGATATGAAAATGAAAAATACTGACAAGAAGACGGGGTATTATGATAATACGTGGAAAGACATTAAGCAATAATTCCCGTGGTACTAGAGTGAGCTGTTGAGGGTATCGGTTGCAGAGGAAGACAAAGATTGGAATATATTTAACAAATAATTGAGAACGTAATTTGCAAGTGCTACTCTGGGCTGAAGAGTTTGGCACAGGAGAGGAATTTGTTATGAATCGACTCAAACCAATCTGGAGATTGTTGATCCAAAAAACTGACATTTCATTGTAACAGAAGGTACCAAAAATGACGCTTTCTTGGCAAAATATGTTCAGCCGTTCAAATTTTCAGTTTTCATTTTATTTGAGCAACCAGTTGCAGCGCTACATTGCTCCATCTTCAGGCCCGCTGCCCGAAGTGTAGGAAGAATCCCACCTTTGGTCCAGTCAAGTCAGTCATATCAACAAACGTTGATCGAAGGGATTGCTGTTGCAAAAATCTACTGATGCAGTTACTGAACGCCGGCCCGTATTTTGACTGGTTCAAAGATGGGATTCTTCCTACACGTCGGTCGGGGGGCCCTGAATATAGCGTAATCTAACTCAGAAACTGGTTGCTCAAATAATGTAACAACTGGAAATTTAGATGGTGGAAGGTGTTTCGATTGAGCGTTTTACATTGAACAGCCGAGGTCCCGCAACCATCTGTATAAAGATGGACTTCCGAACCCTTTCTTGATAATCTACAAAGCAGTCTTCTCTTTTAAAAGCATACTTTCATACCACGCAAGTTATAATACGAGTAACATTTTAACACTACAACACAGTGTGCCACACTACGATACATTCCTTTTGTATTTATCTATGTTGTTCCTTAATCACGAAAGCATTTATTTTCACTGTTTCACTGTCAGTGAAAGTCTACTGCAATATTATGAAAAGTCTTTCTTGTAAATGACGGAAACCAATGAAACAAATCTCGTAAATAGACACACTGACAAAGTTAGGGCTCCTCTTTTTTTATAAATATCAGAGGCATAGTCTGAATGGTAAAACAAACTATGGCGTACACGAGAGAGCGAGAAGAGTGTCTGACGTTTGCTGTGAAAGAGATTGGAAGCTAGTAGTCCAACCGTTCTATGAAGGCCTAACGTAAAAGTTGTAAAAATTATCATTCTAAAACACAAAATATGAGCATTTTAGTGGAACTCGATCCAAGGTGGTGAACACGTTCAAGAAAATCCTTAAAACCGGTTTTACTTAAATACGAAAAAAAATTTGAGCTCCAATCGAAAATTATTAAATCAAAGTCTTAGGTCTTAAAAAGATCCGTCGACAGCTTATTTATACGTATCGATTGCTTCCTTGCGTTTCTAGACGTCCACAAAACCGTTAAATAAAGGATTCATTACAACCGTTAACACTGATGTTCCCAAACTTGCTGCTTACTGTAATATATCCCGCGGTAAGTAAAAACTATTTGTTTGAAAAATTAAGTAATTAATTTGGAGATATGGATTTTTTGAGGAAAAAGGCACTCTCGATAATTGGCTATATCTTCTCAGCGGATGGGCCTACGGTATCGGTTTTAGTTATATTTTCTCCGCAAGAAATATACTCCGTTGTAGTGAATAATTTTTTTCGAATTAATTAATTTTAAGGAGCAAAAAATGACTACGGGAAACATGTAATGCTGTCGGGAGCGTTTTTTCTTAACTACCTACCTCAATTTTATTTAAAAAAAAATAGCTAAAATAAACCGAATTCTAACCGTCTTTTTCGATATGTCTCGAAACCTAAGGAAGCAATAGATACGTACATAAAAGCTATCGACAGATCTTATTAGGCCCTACAACTTTCTGATTTCATATTTTTCGATCGGAGCGTCTAGGGGATGTTATTATCATTTTACAGCAATGCGTTTGTTGGAGGTTAATATTTAATACACTATGTGATCAAAAGTATCTGAACACCCCCAAAAACATACATTTTTCATATTAGGTGCTTTGCTCTGCCACCTACTGCTAGGTACTCCACATCAGCGACCTCAGTAGTCATTAGGCATCGTGAGAGAGCAGAATGGGGCGCTCCGCGGAACTCCACGGACTTCGAACATGGTCAGGCGACTGGGTGTCACTTGCGTCATACGTCTGTACCCGAGATTTCCACACTCCTAAACGTCCGCAGGATCACTGTTTCCGATGTGATAGAGAAGTAGAAACGTGAAGGGGCACATACAGCACAAAAGCGTAAAATCGACATCGTCTGTTGACTGACAGAGACCGCCGACAGTTGAAGATGGTCATAATGTGTGATTGGCAGACATCTATGCAGACCATCACACAGGAATTCCAAACTGCATCAGTATCAAATGACAATTAAGGCGGGAGGTTAGAAAACTTGGATTTCATGGTCGAGCGGTTGCTCATAAGCTACCTATCACTCAGGTAAATGCCAAACGATGCCTCGCTTGGTGTAAGGAGCGTAAACATTGAACGATTGAACAGTGTAAAAACGTTGTGTGGAGTGACAAATCACGGTACACAAGATGTCCGGACACTTCTGATCACAAAGTGTACCTATACTTTCAAGAAAAAAAATTCAAGGATATGTTTCACTGATTTTTAGTATTAGTAACCTAATCATAAACTGAAGTATGCAAGCATAGAGTGCATCAGCTGGAGTAGCGTGCAGGTGGCAGAGAGAGAGAGAGAGAGAGAGAGAGAGAGAGTGAGAGAGAGAGAGATAGGCTGGAGGGCGCTCGCTCTGAAAACTGATTCTAGACGGCTCTCGCTTGTGAAATCTTTAGTATTTCAGCTTCTGCACCAATTACGAAAAATCGTTTAGTACTTACTGTGGGGTAATGTGACGATACACGCACGAATATTATAGTCGATTTCGTCTTAGACGCAAAATAGCTCCGTAAATATTTAACTTTTACTTTACTTCCATTTTGTTTACGTTTATCATCATTTTAACACTTTTGTATTATTACAGAAAAACTTTTCATCTAATGCCTTAAGTGTTTTGCTTAACTAATGATAGTTCCGTTACATTTATTGGTCGTTTCTTTAACACTTACATCGCTACTTCAGTAATTAATTATCTTTGACACAAAATTAGCCCCTTAATGCCGGACCTCGAGATTTCCCTACATATTAGTATGATTCTAATAAGGGTAAGGTTAAATGTTTTCGTGCGCCTGTGCCGGTAGCTACATATTCTGCACGAAACTATCGACGATCTTCTGATGTGCTGACATAAAAACTTATCTTGACGCAAGGGAGATCTTACCTGTCATTCTCCACCGTCGTCTCCATGTAACGCCAGAAATGCATATCCTCCTATTTCCATCTATTGTACTATAAATTTTTTTCCTTATTTTGTTACCTGAATATATTGTAATTGTTTTACTATTTGTATATATATTTATGCATTTATGTCGATGTATAATTAGTTTATTTTGTAAATATTATTTCTATTTTTACGCTGGGTCTTGCCTGGGGAAAACTATGCTATCGCACGATTAGATCGATAGGTCGTGTGGAGAGCAAAAGTGTATAGGATCTTTGGTAGTGTTAACTCTGCCGCGTGGAGCGCGGGCAGAATGAAGGCCGGTTCCCACTAGAGCGCGGCAGCGCGTCGTGCGGCAAAGGCAGCGGCAAGCGTTTTCCGCTTTGACGCGGCGGCTCGCGGAATTGGCGTTCCCATCTGGAAGCGGCAGACGCTAGCGGTAGCCAATGACGAACAGCCACTGAGGTACGGGGTGGGACCCACCGAAACGACCGGTGTGTTTGAATAACTATATCTTATACCTACATGAAGGAAAGACGAAGTTGGGTGAAGACATACAAATTTTTCATTTTCTGTACAATGTACTCTTTTACATATTTCATTATTCATGTTTTCTCATTTCAACATAAACAAATTTCATGACTACCGTTCATGATTGTTCACTATCTCCTTACACATTGAAACAATGTACGATAAAAGAGATTATTCAGATAGTTAAGCGAGACAAAAATTTTAAGTGTGATACGGTAGCAGGTACAGGAAAACACTAAAAACACAAAGGCTTGGGGGAAGGGATGAAAGTGGAAGCCACCTGATAGAATTTAGCACAGAGCACAATGTAATCATCGCCAGCACCTTGCTTAAGAATCATGAAAGAATAATACATACTTGGAACAAAGTTTTCGAAACCAGATTTTAAATTATAAGATATTTCCTGGTGCAGACGCAAACCTACAATAATTTATTGGTTACGAGCTGCGGTTTACAACTAAAGAGACAGTAAACGGTAGCAAATTAAGGAAATGGAACTTGAATAAGTCAAGACCCACAGTTCTTCGATAATCTTAAAGTTACCGTAATGCAACAACTGACTGAAACAGAGAAAGGAATCCGCTAGAATACGAATGGATATCTTTGAGAGAAATAGTGGTGAGTGCAGCAGAATATGTGAACGGGAAGAAGGTACAGTAGAAATCGTTAGATAAAACGTGATATATTAAATTTGACACAAGGGAAATATATAAAAATGCAGCAAATGAAGTAGGCCATGGGAAATAGAAATGTCTAAACATGACGTTGACAGAAAGTCCAAAATTGCAACGCGATTTTGCTCTTGGAAAACAGGGGAATGAAAATGAGAAAGAACAAAGAAAACTTTGCTCAAAGGAGAAGCAACTGCCAAGGACTCATCTGGCAAGCCAGAACTAAGCAAACAAGAGAAGGCTAGAAAGTGGTAGGAATATGTAGAGAGGAGAGGGGGAGGGGTTGTACAAACTAACATAAGCACAATGTTAGATTCCTGTGAAATGTCTGAGCACGCAAGGCAATACTGATCCTACCACTTAGTTAAGTAGACACACTGAAGAACTGCGAATCTGTGTTTATAGCATTTGCATGTTTATAGAAAGATTTTGACAATCTTAATTAAAACAAACTTTGAAGCTCTAAAACATAGGGCCACAAGATTATCTACAACTTGTACAGAAACCAAACTGCATTTCTAAGACTTTAATGACTTGCAAGGGAAGCAGTAATTGAGAAGGCAGAAGTAGAGAGGATATAAAATGAAGACTGTGAATAGCAACAAAAGCGTTCTGAAAAAGAAACTTTGTTCACATCGAATATAAATTCTAATGATTGGGTACAAATTTACAAAGGTATTTGTGCGGAGTGCAGCCTTGTATGTAAGTGAAACGTGGGCTATGAACAGTTCTGTCAAGAAGACAATGGGCGCTTTCAAAACGTGGTGATCAATAAGAATGCTGAAGATTAGGTATGAGGATCGTGTAACTAAAGAAGAGGAACGGAATTAGAGCAGGAAGAGGAAATTACGGCACAACTTTGACTACAAGAGGGGTAAGTTGACAGGACATATTATGAGGCGTCAAAGAGTGAGGACAAAGGGGTTAGGTGATAGTATTCTGATAATAATCATCTGTTGAAATGCTATTCTGCTATTTTATCGATTAATGTAAGCAGTGAATTTACTATTTCATGCACTTCTCCACGAAACATTTAAACCAGAACTGAAATCAGCTGAACACCAAATCTTTCAACCACTGTCTGACAACTACTGCATTCTCTTTCAACTTTCTATAACCATCACTGGCTAGCCACACACACATAAAGATATAAGGAGGACAGAAATAAAAAAAAAAACATTAGTTTTCAGCATATAATTCTTTAGATTGGCAACATGCACATAAACAAACCAAACAGGAAGGGACATAAGGTGAACACACTGTAGTTATGACTTCAGATCAGTGTTTTCGGTAAAATGTCTACAGCTAGTGACAGAAGAAAAAAGAGCGAACATGAAAATGTGCTTATGTTCCATAATCTAAGTTTTAGTTCAACCTCCAGCATGTGACCAGGTGAGGGGAAACGCAGATGTCCGCCAAAAACTCGATTCACTGTAAGTAATCAGTTGTTGTTGTTGTGGTCTTCAGTCCTGAGACTGGTTTGATACAGCTCTCCATGCTACTCTATCCTGTGCAAGCTTCTTCATCTCCCAGTACCTACTGCAGCCTAAATCCTTCTGAATCTGCTTAGTGTATTTATCTCTTGGTCTCCCTCTACGAGTTTTACCCTCCACGCTGCCCTCCAATACTAAATTGGTGATCCCTCGATGCCTCAACACATGTCCTACCAACCGATCCCTTCTTCTAGTCAAGTTGTCCCACAAACTTCTCTTCTCCCCAATTCTATTCAATATCTCCTCATTAGTTATGCGATCTACCCATCTAATCTTCAGCATTCTTCTGTAGCACCACATTTCGAAAGCTTCTATTCTCTTCTTGTCTAAACTATTTATCGTCCACGTTTCACTTCCATACATGGCTACACTCCATACAAGTACTTTCAGAAACGACTTCCTGACATTTAAATCTATACTCGATGTTAACAAATTTTTCTTCTTCAGAAACGCTTTCCTTGCCATTGCCAGTCTACTTTTATATCCTCTCTACTTCGACCATCGTCAGTTATTTTGCTCCCCAAATAGCAAAACTCCTTTACTACCTTAAGTGTCTCATTTCCTAATCTAATTCCATCAGCATCACCCGACTTAATTCGACTACATTCCATTATCCTCGATTTGCTTTTGTTGATGTTCATCTTATATCCTCCTTTCAAGACACTGTCCATTCCGTTCAGAGTAATCAGTTATTCACGTAAAAAAAGATGTGAACTGTTTTATAATCTGCATGTATCACATATCAAAACAAAACTGAATCATTCTAGATTCCACCGAAGATGCCTTAAAGTAAAAGGCGAAACGCGTCTTGAACCAATAAAGTACACTGGATAAAGAAAAAAAACGTTTGTTACTTCCATAGGAAATAATCAATAGCTGTAGATAATTAGCAAATTACATCTTATGACATACCAGCAAATTAGTCTCGGTTTAACTTCTCATTACACATGCTATTAAATGCTGTTTAAAAAAATTCATCTATCCCTTCCGAAAAAACTGTAGTTTCTTTCATATCTTGGTAGTTAAACAGATTTTGGATATTTATCATGCGACGAAATACATGAGTTTTTACAAGTTATCGTTTGCAAAAAAACACGTTTCGATTTCTTGAACCGTTTACGAAATTTGCAGTTGATACAACCACATGGTTTACGACGAGCAGGACGAAAGTATCGGTCGCGTCGCGAGCGATCCGCGCGCGGTCACCGCACAGCCCGTCCGCCGACATATCATTCAATATCTCGAGAACGGTGATAGCTATCGTTCTGCTCTCAGCTTTAAAAACAATTTCGATATGTTGACTAAATTTCATACGCAATAATGTATTACCTAAAATGAACTGTACGCAAAGTCCACACAATGCGTTTTTGCCTCTGCACACTCATTCAAATTTCGTGTAAAGGTTTACGTAAATGCGATACAGCAAGTAACCACGACGAATAACGAAAAGAAATTCGGTCCTTTATCGAGAGAAGATATCAGGCTGTAACATGCCCAAGAATCAAATTTTTCTACCCAATAGTTTCCTTGGAATCAGTTGATAAGTATTTCATAGCTGCCGCCGCGTCCGCGCCAGCGGTTCGGCGAAAGTTCGTGTGGCCCGGGGGTCCGTACCTGACGTCACGCTCAGCATGTTCTGTGATTGGCGGCGCGCACCTGGAGCGCGGCACGCGGCAGCGGAAGCGGTTCGACATGGGCAAACCGCGACGCAGAGCCCGCCGCGCCTTGCCGCTGACGCCATTTCCATGGCAACCACGCCGCTGACGCGCGGTTTTGACGCGCGGCAGCCCTAGTGGGAACCGGCCTTGAGTCTGGCTGGAGTAGGGCGGTGGAGCAGGTGTGTTGTGTGACGCTCCCCCGAGTTGCCGCGCTTTCGGGGTTTGGCAGCATGTAATTGCGCTCGACTTGCGATGATAGTTTCTGACATGGTGTCGCGGACGGGAAGCATTAGCTGGCACACATCAAGAGCCCGTTTCGCCTGGTGACCGTGTCGAGAAAGAGGCGTGCCAACACCCAGCTTCTGCAACAGTGACGGCTGACAATGAGTGACTGTCGCCTCCTCCTCGATCGACGATTTCAAACCTTCAATCAACCAACAAGGAAGACTAAAAGCACTTAAAGTTTTAGAACTGTATGGCAGACCTCAGCTTTTTCAAACTGTTGCTTTACGAAATTACAGCAACTTAGCATGAACCTCTGTTGCTCATTGTCCCAATTGCATTACCAAGCAGGGCCCTTCCTTTTCCGGAATGAACCCGAGTGTCGTTGAAATTCAAACGCCAGCATTAAAGTAATATCATTCGATTTCATTGCTTTAATTTCAAAGTTCAGTTAAGGTATTCATAGTTGGCTACAATATTTAGATTACATAAGCACAAATTAGGAGTGCGAGTTTTGTTACCATATTTTAGCTTACCTGTGACTGCAGATCAGCTTAGTACATACTAAATTTTACTATTGTTAATTGTTAAGAATCATTTAATTCAAGTTCAAAGTTAAATCTCTTATTTCTAAATTGCGTAGATTCAAGTAGCTTTTGAAATGATTGTTGATGTAGCCCAAGACTAACCTTATTTTAGTGAATTTCGTAGTGCTTCAGAAACAAAGTTAACTATTAATTTCAGTCACTAAGTTAACTTTCAATTTTCCGGTTTTATTAATTCTTTTGCTAAATTAAGTCAGAGTGTAGCGAAATTTATTACTTCTGACAAACATTCAGTTTTCACCCAGCATGTGTCAACCTTCAGTTGCCCCGCTTTTAGTGCTAATTATATGTGCATTAATCTTTCATTTTCAGTTATTATAGTAGTTGTCCATAGGACTGGCGACCGTAATTTTCCTCAAATCTCAAATACCTAATTAACGCCAATTAATTGTTAATGTAACGACCACACATTTACTTTCTTTATTAATTTTACCCTTTTCTGAAAATTAATTTTCATCAATTTCATTTGCATTTTTCCTTTAATTTAGATGTAACCCTTTCCTCCATCTTTACCGACAAATTAACTTCGATGACGATGGCTTTTCCCAAATTTCCATTAGGTGCACGCGGTTTAATTTTTCACTGTCATTAAGGTCGATAAGTGAGGGAGAGGTTACATCCACAAAGCTGAACTCTGATACGATTGATTCCTTTTGCACTTAGGAATACTCCGCAACAGCTAACTCCAAGTTGTGATGTTCGAAAACTCTTCCTGCACCACGTCCAAGTTCCCTGTCTCGTCCCGTGTGAGGTTAGAGTTAGTGACTCCGAAGGTCAATACATTACTTATGCACCGCGTTTCTGTCAATCCGAATGACACATCGAGCCGTTGTACCACAGAAGTAACTCACGATCTCCTAGTGAACGCGTGCACAGCCTATACGGCGGTTTGTGTTCTCTGCCTGGAAATAATCACGGAGGCGCGAGGATGCCTACTACAGTCTGAAAATATCGGCTCTCATCCGACCGGACAAGGGCGTGTATACCTTGCAATTCTCCTAACGGCGATGGAAGGCATCCAGGAAACAACCACAGGTTTGCGAAAAGCCACGAGCTCTCCAGTCTCAGACAAATTGCACACACAAATTCGAACGTCGCTTCAGAAGCGTGACCGTCGTTGCACGCCAACCAACCGCAGCTGCTGCTGCTGCAACTCTCATAACCGCATCAAATCCGAGATGCAGCAGTAACCGCTCTACGTGAATTACAGGGACAGAAGAAAAGTGCGGTTGCAGTAAATCCACTCGTAGTACGACTCGTAGGATTTGCCCATCACAGTTCTCACCCGCAGGCGCCGTTTAAGGCTAAAGTGACACAAGCTGCCAAGCTGAGTGAGACGTTAGATAGATAAGCTTCATTTGGAACATCTGAAACCATTGGGGAAAGTGGCCACCGAACGATTGTTGAAGTTGGGTTCTAGAATCTGTGATCAGTAGTCATACAAGTACTACTATATTTTCGTAAAAAAAAATACGATGCATACAATCCCAAACACGCAAAGGCAGATGGGTGTTAGAACTATCACATAATCAGCTTAACAGCCAGTACGTCCAAGCTACAGGCAAGAATAAAGGAAAAGAAAATTGAGGATCCAGTGCGGTAGCGTTCTCGCTTCCCGCGCCCGGGTTCGATTCCCGGCGGGGTCAGGGATTTTCTCTGCCTCGGATGACTGGGTGTTGTGTGCTGTCCTTAGGTTAGTTAGGTTTAAGTAGTTTTACGTTCTAGGGGACTGATGACCATAGATGTTAAGTCCCATAGTGCTCAGAGCCATTTGAACCATTTTTTTGAGGATCCGTAAAATGACGATTAGTTTGGTTTTAAAAAAGATAATACCACCGAGATGTGTTATGTGGCGGTTGATAAAACAGCAGGATACGTTCAAAGCAAACAGTGTTCGACAATGTAAAATTATGCGGTAATTCTCAGGGAAGTTCAAATGGTTCAAATGGCTCTGAGCACTATGGGACTTAACATCTATGGTCATCAGTTCCCTAGAACTTAGAACTGCTTAAACCTAACTAACCTAAGGACATCACACAACACCCAGTCATCACGAGGCAGAGAAAATCCCTGACCCCACCGGGAATCGAACCCGGGAACCCGGGCGTGAGAAGCGAGAACGCTACCGCACGACCACGAGCTGCGGACTCTCAGGGAAGTAGGTGCACGTTGTACAAAAAGACTGATAACACACAAATCAGAACAAGTGGAAATATATCTCCACAAAATCAAAAATCCTTAATATATTTTAAATGACCCAACAGACTTCGCTAGCTCTAGTCTTTTTAGCAATTTTTAAGACGTACTTCAAATTACTGCGTGCATATGTCAACTTCTTAATACTCAAACCTCTGACACTACGCGATAAACATCTTTCGTCATAAACTACTTCCCTGAAAAGTTCTTAAAATGAGTAAACAACTTTGCCCCTTACGTGACATGACGTGCGTTGACAGAATGACTAGACCAACAACACTGACCTAAAAAGTTAAAATGGTCGTTCTTGTTTGTTTGTTCAGTAAGTTGTTTGCTATACATTTTTTTCACTGTTCTTCAGATATTTTTCGCACTTAATTCACGAAATACAAAACCTAAAATCTAACTCTCTCCAGTAATGCATTTCACCTCTGTGAAGAGTAAAGGTACACTCCTGGAAATGGAAAAAAGAACACATTGCCACCGGTGTGTCAGACCCACCATACTTGCTCCGGACACTGCGAGAGGGCTGTACAAGCAATGATCACACGCACGGCACAGCGGACACACCAGGAACCGCGGTGTTGGCCGTCGAATGGCTCTAGCTGCGCAGCATTTGTGCACTGTTCTTCAGATATTTTTCGCACTTAATTCACGAAATACAAAACCTAAAATCTAACTCTCTCCAGTAATGCATTTCACCTCTGTGAAGAGTAAAGGTACACTCCTGGAAATGGAAAAAAGAACACATTGGCACCGGTGTGTCAGACCCACCATACTTGCTCCGGACACTGCGAGAGGGCTGTACAAGCAATGATCACACGCACGGCACAGCGGACACACCAGGAACCGCGGTGTTGGCCGTCGAATGGCTCTAGCTGCGCAGCATTTGTGCACCGCCGCCGTCAGTGTCAGCCAGTTTGCCGTGGCATACGGAGCTCCATCGCAGTCTTTAACACTGGTAGCATGCCGCGACAGCGTGGACGTGAATCGTATGTGCAGTTGACGGACTTTGAGCGAGGGCGTATAGTGGGCATGCGGGAGGCCGGGTGGACGTACCGCCGAATTGCTCAACACGTGGGGCGTGAGGTCTCCACAGTACATCGATGTTGTCGCCAGTGGTCGGCGGAAGGTGCACGTGCCCGTCGACCTGGGACCGGACCGCAGCGACGCACGGATGCACGCCAAGACCGTAGGATCCTACGCGGTGCCGTAGGGGACCGCACCGCCACTTCCCAGCAAATTAGGGACACTGTTGCTCCTGGGGTATCGGCGAGGACCATTCGCAACCGTCTCCATGAAGCTGGGCTACGGTCCCGCACACCGTTAGGCCGTCTTCCGCTCACGCCCCAACATCGTGCAGCCCGCCTCCAGTGGTGTCGCGACAGGCGTGAATGGAGGGACGAATGGAGACGTGTCGTCTTCAGCGATGAGAGTCGCTTCTGCCTTGGTGCCAATGATGGTCGTATGCGTGTTTGGCGCCGTGCAGGTGAGCGCCACAATCAGGACTGCATACGACCGAGGCACACAGGGGCAACACCCGGCATCATGGTGTGGGGAGCGATCTCCTACACTGGCCGTACACCACTGGTGATGGTCGAGGGGACACTGAATAGTGCACGGTACATCCAAACCGTCATCGAACCCATCGTTCTACCATTCCTAGACCGGCAAGGGAACTTGCTGTTCCAACAGGACAATGCACGTCCGCATGTATCCCGTGCCACGCAACGTGCTCTAGAAGGTGTAAGTCAACTACCTTGGCCAGCAAGATCTCCGGATCTGTCCCCCATTGAGCATGTTTGGGACTGGATGAAGCGTCGTCTCACGCGGTCTGCACGTCCAGCACGAACGCTGGTCCAAATGAGGTGCCAGGTGGAAATGGCATGGCAGGCCGTTCCACAGGACTACATCCAGCATCTCTACGATCGTCTCCATGGGAGAATAGCAGCCTGCATTGCTGCGAAAGGTGGATATACACTGTACTAGTGCCGACATTGTGCATGCTCTGTTGCCTGTGTCTATGTGCCTGTGGTTCTGTCAGAGTGATCATGTGATGTATCTGACCCCAGGAATGTGTCAATAAAGTTTCCCCTTCCTGGGACAATGAATTCACGGTGTTCTTACTTCAATTTCCAGGAGTGTAGATTACATATTAGGCGATTTGCATGTGACAATCACCAAAATTCATCGTGTAATTTGATGAGACACGAAAAAAATGTGACTGAAGGCATCATTATTATTTCTTTTCTTTCTCAGACGTTATGTCTGGTTAAAAATGGAAAGTGACGCGGATCTTGATCAAGCGTGACTTCCTTTTAACTGTACAGTGTATGTTACATTGCATTTAGGAACTTTCGGGTAATTGAAGTATCAATAATTACAGATTTCTGTAGTTGTATATATAAGTTTGGATGTAGCTGTATTGCGTTGATGTACTGGTGGATATTGTGTGGTATGACTCCTGTAGTTGATAGTATAATCGGTATAGTGTCAACTTTATCCTGATTCCACATGTCCTTGACTTCCTCAGCCAGTTGGATGTATTTTTCAATTTTTTCTCCTGTATATTTGTTGTGTTGGGTATGGATATTTCGATTACATGTGTTAATTTCTTCTTTTTATTGGTGAGTATGATGTCAGGTTTGTTATGCGGTGTTGTTTTATCTGTTATAATGGTTCTGTTCCAGTATAATTTGTATTCATCATTCTCCAGTACATTTTGTGGTGCATACTTGTATGTGGGAACGTGTTGTTTTATTAATTTACGTTGTGTGGCAAGTTGCTGATGTATTATTTTTTCTGCATTGTCATGACTTCTGGGGTATTCTGTATTTGCTAGTATTGTACATCCGCTTGTGATGTGATCTACTGTTTCTATTTTTTGTTTACAAAGTCTGCATTTATCTGTTGTGGTATTGGGATCTTTAATAATATGCTTGCTGTAATATCTGGTGTTTATTGTTTGATCCTGTATTGCAATCATGAATCCTTCCGTCTCACTGTATATATTGCCTTTGCTTAGCATGTGTTGGATGCGTCTTGATCTATGTGTGGCTGTGTTAGATGATACGGGTGCTTATCATGTAGTGTTTTCTTTTTCCAATTTACTTTCTTCGTATCTGTTGATGTTACGTGATCTAAAGGGTTGTAGAGGTGGTTATGAAATTGCAGTGGTGTAGCCGATGTATTTATATGACTGATTGCTTTGTGTATTTTGCTAGTTTCTGCTCGTTCTATAAAGAATTTTCTTAAATTGTCTACCTGTCCATAATGTAGGTTTTTTATGTCGATAAATCTCCTTCGTCGTTCCTTTCTGCTTAATGTGAATCTTTCTGTTGCTGAATGTATGTGATGTATTCTATATTTGTGGTATTGTGATCGTGTAAGTGTATTGAGTGCTTCTAGGTCTGTGTTACTCCATTTCACTACTCCAAATGAGTAGGTCAATATTGGTATAACATAAGTATTTATAGCTTTTGTCTTGTTGCTTGCTGTCAATTCTGTTTTCAGCATTTTTGTTGGTCTTTGTCTATATTTTTCTTTTAGTTCTTCTTTAATATTTGTATTATCTATTCCTATTTTTTGTCTGGATCCTAGGTATTTATAGGCATCTGTTTTTTACATCGCTTCTATGCAGTCGCTGTGGTTATCCAATATATAATCTTCTTGTTTAGTGTGTTTTCCCTTGACTATGCTAATTTTCTTACATTTGTCTGTTCCAAAAGCCATATTTATATCATTGCTGAATACTTCTGTTATCTTTAGTATTTGGTTGAGTTGTTGATTTGTTGCTGCCAGTAGTTTTAGATCATCCATGTATAGCAAATGTGTGATTTTGTGTTGGTATGTTCCAGTAATATTGTATCCATAATTTGTATTATTTAGCATTTTGGATAGTGGGTTCGGAGCAAGGCCGAACCAGAAAGTACTTAATGAGTCTCCTTGGTATATTCCACGCTTAATCTGTATTGGCTGTGATGTGATATTATTTGAATTTGTCTGGATATTAAGTGTGGTTTTCCCATTTTTCATTACTATGTTTAGGAACTGTATCAATTTAGGATCTACTTTGTATATTTCCAATGTTTGTAGTAACCATGAGTGGGTTACACTATTAAAAGCTTTTTGGTAATCAATGTATGCATAGTGTAGCGACCTTTGTTTAGTTTTAGCTTGGTATGTCACCTCTGCATCTATTATCAGTTGCTCTTTACATCCTCGTGCTCCTTTGCAGCAGCCTTTTTGTTCTTCATTTATAATTTTGTTCTGTGTTGTATGTGTCATTAATTTCTGTGTAATGACCTGAAGTTAATATTTTGTAGATTGTTGGTAGGCATGTTATGGGGCGATATTTAGCTGGGTTTGCTGTGTCTGCTTGATCTTTAGGTTTCAGATAAGTTATTCCTTGTGTAAGTGTATGAGGGACTGTGTATGGGTCTGCAATGTAAGTGATAAATAATTTAGTTAGATGTGAATGTGTTGAGGTGAACTTCGTTAGCCAGAAATTTGCTATTTTATCATTTCCAGGGGATTTCCAATTGTGTGTATAATTAATTGCTCAGGTGACTTCATGTTGCAAAATTATCACTTCAGGCATTTGTGGTATCATCTTGTATGTGTCTGTTTCTGCTTGTATCCACCGTGCATGTCTGTTATGTTTGGTGGATTGTCTATTTTAACGTGTGTGTTATCTATTGTCTGGTAAAATTTCTTTTGGTTTGTGTTGAATATTTGGTTTTGTTTCCTTCTATTTTCACTTTTTTTGTATCTTCTAAGTCGTTTGGCCAATGCTGGTAATTTCTGCTTCTTTTCATCTAATTGCTCTATCGCTTCTTGTTGTGAGATTTTACCTAACCTTTTTCGTTTTTTGTCTGATATTTCATTTCTTATAAATTCTGTTAGCTGTCCAATGTCTTTTCTCAGTTTTTCTATTCTGATCTGTAGCCTGTCTTGCCATGCTGGTTTTGTGGGTTTCTTCTGTGTGTTGGTTGGTTCTGATCTCTGCCTAGTGTGTATATTTAGTGTAGTGAGTGCTCCTGTATAGACCAGTAGTTGTAACTCTTCCATAGTTGTGTTTTCATTTATTTTGTTGTGTATGATTGTGTTGATAGTTGTTATTGTTGTTTCGACTTGTGGGTTATTTGGTGGTCTATGCAATAATGGTCTAATATCTGTATTTGTGTCTTTGTATTCTATATATGTCAGCTGAAATTTTTCTTCTGTATCTAACATGTGTATCACTTCATGTTCTATTTGTGCTTGTTCTGGTGCCTGTCTTAAGATTTCGTTTTCCTCTGATTGTTTAATTGATGTGTGTTGTTCTTGGTTTGTTTGCTCTGGGATGTTTGAGTCCATTGCTGTATTTTCTTCTTCTTCTGATTGCACATTATTTTGTTCCAGTATTTATTGTACTTGTTGTTTGATGTGTTCTAATTCTGACTGTGGTATCTTGTTATTTTTTGATTATTACACGGATCCTATCAGCTAGTCGTTGTTCTGTTAAAAATTTTAATTCTGGGTATCTGGTAATAAATGTTGTGTATACTTATGATCTGTATCCAGTTGTGTTGGTTCCTAGGTTTGTTGCTTGGTAATAACAGAACATGAGGTGTCAGTTAACTTCATCTGACCATCTCATCCTCTGTCTGTTTTCCTTCTAGGGTGGTTGCAGGAAGCATATCCTGCAAAACACCACTATTTGGATTTAAATCATTTTCCAGTTGGCTAGCAGTGTCGTTACCGTTGTGGGCGGGCATAGGGTTCAAGCGTCGTCCCCGGCCATGACGGCGCTTGTTATTATTATTATTATTAGTAGTAGTAGTAGTACTCCCTGTGTACTGAATACAGGCACTTTCACTGCTGCAAAATATGGATAAAATGAAAGAGTTTTTATTCATCAAAGAACTCGCATACACTTTTTATAACTGAATGGACAACAAATTTTCTGCGATATAATAAGCTTTTTGTGTTACTCATAAAATTTAGTAGTTGTGAAGTGATTCGGCTTGAAAGTGACCACCAACTCATTTATATTAAGAACGCCAATGTTAGAGTCTAGCCCCCCCCCGCCCTGGATCAATTATCAATTTCTGTGGACGCCTGTTGGTCGCACTAGTTCTACATAGAATTACCAAATTTTCCCAGTATCCTACCAATTAGCCAAAGTATTCCATCTTCTCAGGGTTGAGCTGATGATATCCGTGCCGTTTACATTACGTTATCGAGAAATCCAGAAAGCCCTTTCTGGGGCAGTTTTATTTGGCCTGAGCTGTGAGTGAGTGCTGATGATACTCTATGGCTGTGACTACTATCTAATTACTTTTCGTCTACCCCATACGAAGTACTCAAAATGTGCGCTGCAGAAGTATGCGTGACACTCCTCCCAGTGACAATAAATATTTGTATCCTATCTTGCATGAACTCGGAAGCACACGAAAGTCTTTTTTCACATGACAAACATCGATAGATAAGCGCCTCTCTCTAATCGGCATGTTCGCTGTTGCTTTATCATCAAAGGGTGGCGACTGTGAGCTCCACAAGTGCGTCGAATCGAAAATAGAGGAACAACGAATGAAAATGATGAAAGGTTAAGAAAAACCGATGCGAAAAAAAGCTGTGGTTCCACGTACTGTATTTATAGCATGATTGTCGGAACTCGCTCAATAATTTTGTTCTCTAATAAGCACCAATTTATAGCCGGATACTTTCAGCTTTACTCCTCGCTACAAAAAGCCTTTAACTGCGTATTGCGTACCATGTATTTATTATGGAGCTGACATTCATTGCCTTGAACGTAGTAACGGCGTTCCACGACTGAAGTTTCCACTATCTCCCAGGTACCTGTGTCACAAGTAGTGGTTATAATTTGAGGGAAAATAACGTCTGGATGGGTTGAAAAGGAATTCCTGCATGAGCCAAAATCGCTTTCAGTATGTTGCTGTTTTACTACTAACATTTCACATTCCTGGCTCTGGCTCTGGCTCTGAGCACTATGGGACTCAACTGCTGAGGTCATTAGTCCCCTAGAACTTAGAACTAGTTAAACCTAACTAACCTAAGGACATCACAAACATCCATGCCCGAGGCAGGATTCGAACCTGCGACCGTCGCGGTCTTGCGGTTCCAGACTGCAGCGCCTTTAACCGCACGGCCACTTCGGCTCACATTCCTGTCCACGATGTCAATGGCATAGAAAGGGAAATACCCCTAGAGTACATCATGTAAGTGATTCGACGAGTTTTTAGAATGTGTCACGCTCCAACAACTAAAATTCCCAGAACGTACAGGAAACTTAAATATCTCTAACGTTTAATGGTTATCCAACAATATTTTAGATAGATTACTTGGTTCAAATGGTTCTGAGCACTATGGGACTTAACATCTTAGGTCAGCAGTCCCCTAGAATTAGAACTACTGAAACCTAACTAACCTAAGCACGATAGATTACCCTCACTCCTAAACAGGTAAGGATATTGCAGTAGTATATGCAAAGTAAAACATTTTTACGTTATGAACATGGATGCCATCTTTTAATTAATAATCTAAAATTATACCTTCGTATGATTAAAGCAGGCGTATCCAACGAATTAGTAAACACAAAATATTTCAAAACCCACTTTTGTTGATTTATTAGTAAAGTAAGTTTTATTTTGAGAATTAAAAATCTGAAACAGAAAAGGTCTGATCGATTGATGAAATACTGGTAATGTCATAAAAAATAACCGCAAAAAATGCCACTGATAAATTCTCCGCAGAGTGGAGGAACAGGCGTCTTTAAAAATTTTGATGCAATTTTTAATAGTTTTCTTGTTTCAAAAATTAACATTTTATCATGTTAATGGACTGATTCATTAATTTTATATTTTGTGTTTCTTGGTGATGACGGACATAATGAAAGTTGAATTAAATGTGTTTTGAAAGCTACTTTTTTATTTAAGTTTAAACTTTGGCCTGAATTCTACGAAATAACTGTGGAAAATCTTCCAAAACAACCCTGAGATTGGCTGGTAGAACTGACTCCTAGCAACCGAATCCTGAATCAAGACGGTCCTCATCTCCCCATTTTCACATGTAATTTGCCAAATGGTCTGCAGAATTCGAAACGTATGACTGAAAATTGCGCCCTGTTGCACTGTAGAGAGTCTGGGGTCGTTTCAGCGCCTAGAGGTATATTTTCATCATCGAAGTTTCATATTTTTTCCCTCTCTTCTAGTACAATTGGGACCATATGTGATGTACACATAAACGCACCTGCAGCATACCGTGACTGTTACACCTTGAGAGATTATTACAATCGCTCTGCCGTCAATATTGTCCCAGCATGTCTCGAATGGTCTATTTTTCTCCACGAACCAATTCTAAACTATGAGTGTGATTTAGTTGATCAGCACTGCGGCCATCTCTACCTGTAATGGGAGTTGAACTGTTTCTTTTTATAACTTGGTAAGGGATATGTAAAAAGCTTGCACAGGATAGAGTAGCATGGAGAGCTGCATCAAACCAGTCTCAGGACTGAAGACCACAACAACAACAACAAAAAGGGATATGTGAGGAACTGACCGACGTAACACTAGAGGCTGTACTTCAGAAATTTTCTTTTGCAAATGTACACATCTCTCACAATTGAAAAGCAATGTCAAAAGATCCACTCCAGCAGGAATACACTGTAATTCACTGTGAATGGTCCAACAACTGAACAACCAGAAGTGATGCAGTACTTGCCAAAGCGACAGTTTTTCCCATTGCATTTGGCGATGTTAAAACGTATGGCACAGAGGTGTCCAAGAATTCAGCACGCAAGCCGTGGCGTGGCACGAGTGCCATAGCTCTCCCCCCTGGCTGCACACCTCCCCCACTGCCACACCAAGCTGTCCGTGTGGAGGAGGAAGCTGCGAAGAAGTCGCAGCCATGCAGCCACATTGCATACAACTTCCTTTTATATTTCATGCTAACTTGGCACCTCCTGCTTTGCTCATGTAAACTATGGCATGCAGAGACTTTTTTTATTTAATCGAATTTTTGTGTTGTTCACAAATCGTAACACTCTCTAAGCTTTTCTCACGAATTATGGCCGTATAAGCACGTTCTTTTGCGATGTACTTCTGACCAAAAAGCGATCCTGTAGCTGGAGTCCAAAGTTTTTGTTAATCATGTCTTTTGCGCTCGTGTGGAGATATTTCTGTAGAAACAAAAATTTCTTTATATCTAACCGAGAAGTGAAATACCAATTTAAATAAATTTAATTTTAAATTTTTTTTAATGCAACAAAACATTTTCTTACCAATTTTCATCCCCTACTGTACCCCCTTAGCGGTTGAATCCCCAGAAATACTGAAAAATGTATTTTTTAAATTTCCAACTAAGAAGTCAAAGATCATTTGTCATAGATGTAGCCTTAAAAATCCTTTAGTAGTTCCTTAGTAATTATTTATTTTCAAAATAAGCCTTGACCCACTATTTCACCCTCTTAGGGTTAAGTTTCCAATAATTCTGAAGCACGTATTTTTTTACTTCTGACCAAGAAACTAAAAATCAATTTTCATAGGTCTAGCTTCAAAATAGTCTTAATAGCGACACTTCTCAAAAAACTCTTCATCCTCTATTTCCTTCCCTTAGGATTGGTATTTCCAAAAATCCCTTCTTAAACGACGCCTACAGTATAAGATCCCCACCTTCTCCAAATTTCAAGTTTCTGTCAGCGGTCTGGGCTGGGCGATGATGAGTCAATCAATCTATCAGTCATTCCATTGCCTTCTATATATAGAGAAGATAAGGTTTCTCAAAAACATTGATCACAAAAAATTTCAGTATTATTGAATTGCTTTTGGCGCACTGAAGACGTATCTTTTAATGGTGTACACTGTCGGCACACGAACACAGACAATATCACGGATTTTTGAACTCAGGTTGCCACGTAATCTTTACTTGCTTAGTTTCATAATCGAAGAAAGCCTTTCACATACGTATGTTGATCGAAATATTTTATCCGTTTACAAATTCATTACGGACACCCGCAAATTCTTCCTCTGGAAAACAATGTAGACCTTTTGCGCAGTTTTAACGCAATATAATTTGCTCTTTATAGTACGTCAGGAGAAGAGGCCATACTCTGTTTCTAGATGAAATTATGATAGGAATTTTGATTACATATGTTTGGCAGGTTACTTCAAAATGAAACCCGATGTATATGATAAAAATCATAACTTTCATGCCACATTTTTTTAATTTTTTACAAGTTGGACTATTAGAAATCTCATATGGAAGATCGAGGGTAAGATGGGAAAAACTGATACCATC